>NC_085139.1:295522794-296122794 GCF_024139115.2 Armigeres subalbatus
TACCGGTGGTGAGTTTGAGCCGTTTGGCAGCGCAGTATCATTACTTGACACTTTACCGGTCGCTACTAAACGCGCTGCTATAACAGTAGCGCGACTGACAGGTGACCAAATTTGGTAGCGCGATAAGAGCGCTGCTATTTGATGAACTGTCAACTGTCAAACGCCACCGGTACGGAATACAGCAACCAAATTGAGAGCCGAAAATAGTGACCGATACGGAAACGAGTGACGAAACTAAAATGAAAGCGCTGCGCGGGTGATTAAAATGTTCGCGACCGATAATGATGCTCTAACAACCGCAGTAACGGATGGTTTTGTCTATCGAGAATTTTTCCAGATTGATGTTTGAGCATCCCTACACGGTTAGATGACTTTACCCATTAATGGGTACTGTGTTATTGTTGATATTATTCCCACCGTGAAAAATTCATCCATTTTCTTCAAAAAGCGCCACTACTCATTAAAATGGGTAGTGGCACTTTTTCAAGAAAATGGGTGAATTTTTCACGGTGGGAATAATATCAACAATAACACAGTACCCATTAATGGGTAAAGTCATCTAACAGTGATTTCCCGCATCAAATGACAGAACTGTCCTACCCCTCTGACAGTTGTTTTTGCTTTCTCAAAACAGGCACTCACACAGCCACACAGTCACGCAGTGTTGAGCCTGACTGCAAGTAAAGCAAAAGCATCCACAGGAAACTGAAGAAGGAAGTTTTCTCGAACGAAAATCGAATTTTCTCCAGCGTTGGAAATCAGAAGGGATTTGGAAATCAGCTGCTGTTTAAGAAAAAACAACTCAAAGAATAACCGTGACGAAGTGTTTAATTTGTGCAATCGTCAAAGCTAGTGATTTCATTTGAGAGTCATCAAAAAAAAATTCCCCATCATGTGTGGAGGCTTTCATTGCTCCAAAAATGCATTAATTGCATTGAACATCCTTTATGTCGTAAGTAAAAGTTTCATTTATTCAGATATTGACCTTTAATGCCAATTTCAAGGCTTTGATTTGCAATTCGTCAAAGAATTTAGTTGATTATCGACGTTGAATGTCATACTAACCGATTATGATTGGCGTACGAAGTAGAGAAAAAAAAATCGATTGTCGTAATAAACGAAACGCAAAAACTATTTTTATCCCTCGACGAGCATACTTTGTTTTAAACTTCCGTATTAAATCGATTCTTATCTCCTGAAATGTTGTTACCCAATAGATGGTTGGCTTCCTGCTCATCGGCGTCGGAGTCTATGGCCGGGCTTCGTCCATCGTGACCAATCTGCCCATTATCGGCGGTATCCTAGCCTGCGGAGTTATTCTGATCCTGATCTCGATTCTCGGCCTCGTCGGAGCTGTCAAGCATCACCAGGTGATGCTGTTCTTTGTAAGTAGCTTATCTGTTTCTACGCATCATTGATTGTTTGCGAAAGGATTATGAGATAACCATTTGACCTTCAACTCTGTCTTGTTTCCATTTCAGTACATGATCATTCTGTTCATGCTGTTCCTGATTCAGTTCTCGATTGCCTGCTCCTGTTTGGCGGTCAACCAGAGCCAGCAGCGTCAGTTCGCCGAGCAGGGCTGGTCCCTGGCGCCGATCGAAATCAAGCAGCAGGTGCAGGAGGAGTTCCTGTGCTGTGGATTCAACTCAACCGTGACCGACGACCATCTCTCCTGTACGGCGGTTGAAGTAAGTGCTCTTCCAAACCAGCTTCTGCGGGAATCTTTCCAAGCTTATGTATGACTCTTTCTGCTTCTGGCAAAAGTTATCAAAACTTCTAATAGGAACTCTTTCAGTTTCTATTCGAAGATTATTCAACTTCAGCGTTTCTCAGATTCTGGAAGAAGCTTGTCCAACTTTTGCAATCAACTTTTCTGATTATTGAAACATCTCACCTTTTAGGCCATATGCTGCCCGGGAGGTCTGAGTGGTTGCTCCTGCCCGCCGTGTATGCCCAAGCTAGAGAGCACCATCGACTACGCATTCCGTTTGTCGGGTGGAATCGGACTGTTCTTCAGCTTCACAGAGGTACGTGTGAAATGGTTCCGTTTTGCCTTTCATTGTTCCCTTACCGTTCCGTTTCGGTTTGATTTCGGCCACGTCTTTAAAAATTTGGAAGTGGTCTTGAAAACTGTTCCGAAAGTTTTCTCCGTTCTTTAACCGTTAGGATTGCATTCATTTGCGTTTTTTTGCGTTATTCTGGTTTATGATTTTCTCCTTCAATTTCTACCATCATCTCGTTTCATGCTGGCATGGATTGTTTACTAATACGATACGGCAAAACATTTTCGTTTCGTTTTATTTTGTATTGCTGGGTGCGTCTTCTCTTATCATACTTTCCCATGAAATAGTTTATCGGTGTCTGGCTGACCGTGCGCTACCGCAACCAGAAAGATCCCCGGGGTAACCCGAGTGCTTTCCTATAAGATTGGGACGATCCTGTGACGGAGCTCTAAGGAATTTGTCTGTTTTGGTTCATTTAGTTTGACTTTTTTTTGAGTTTTGTATTGCTTGAGAGAAGGGGAGGGGAAAGCGCACCGCTAGATCGATTGTTTTCGATTCTTCTTCGAATGGCGACCACGACAACAACGGCTCTTTTGCTGGTAATTTTGATTCGAAAAATGGTAGTTTGTCTATCATGCCTCAATCTCTACTTGTCCCCCGTTGCTTCTATTCTACGTGCTGTGTGGTGTGATGTTGTTCTATTTCGATGGCTTTACTATGAACTCTATTGTTTTATGCTTTCAAAATTTTAGTTCACTGTCTCTTGAGCCAACTTTATTGTCCTACGCTGACTATTTGAAGCACTGTTATTTTTATTTCCTTTACAAGAATCATTGTGATGATAACTAACAGTTTAAGCATGAAGACGTTTAGCATACAGGATGTAACTATTTTTTGTAAAAATGACAATCGAAAGGTTTTGTTTTGCTAGAAGCTTCTAAGGATTATTCATATCTGTACATTTATTAACTGGTTCACGAGTTGCCGAATCACTGAAGATTCCTAAAGGAACTACTCCTGGAGGGATTCTTAGAGGAATTTCATGAGACGTTTCTGGAAAAAACTTCACGATGTAATTGGAAGTGGGAGTGGGAGCTGTAGGAGGTTCAGGGAGAATTTCTTAATTAACTCCAGAAGAAATTCCTGGCACAATACCTGAAGGAGCCCTAGAAGATATTCCTGAAGAAAATCCTATCCAGTTCTTCGCGAGGGGTAATGGCCGCCAGCTTGCCTGCGAGTTAGTCTCTGATTTGACGTTTGTGGAGGTCGGCTACACCCATCGTTCTAAGCATTTTATTCAATGTGGTTCATAAGAAGGCTTGAACTCACTTTTTTCTGACCATTATGTGCCATATAACCTCCACAAACGTCAAATCAGAGGCTAGCCCGCAGGCAAGCTGGCGACCATTACCGCTCGCGGAAAACTGGATAGGAATTTCTGGAGGAACTCAAGACGATATGCCAGAGAAACTCCAGGAGATTTCGAAATGGAATTTCTAGATGAACTTTAGGAGGATTTGCTGGAGCAACAACAGAAGGATTTCCTGGAGGAATTCATATGTTCCTGAATCCACAAATTCTCAAGTTCTAAATTCACTAAATCCTAAAATTTTAAATTTCTCATCTCCTGAATTCCTAAATCAACTCCAAAAAACCTAAATATGTTCCTAAATTATTTATTTACAAAATTCCCAAATCCTTAAATTCCTTAATTTCTAAATTCGGAACAATCATTACTGCTTTTCTAAACAATAGATTTTTCCATCGCTAGTGGGTTAATTTTTGCCCAGCAACGCAAGAATTCGCTGCTTACTTCAGTGGGGTTGGATAACTTGGGTGGGCTCAAATTAGCCCACCAGCGAGGGGAGAAGCTTTTGTTGACAAAAGCAGCTACACTCTTTTAAAATCTTCTTCTTCTTATTGGCATTACATCCCCCACTGGCACATTGCCGCCTTGCAGCTTAGTGTTCTCTAAGCACTTTCACAGTTATTAACTGCGAGGTTTCTAAACTATGTTACCATTTTTGCATTTGTATATCATGAGGCTAACACGATGATACCTTTATGTCCCGGGAAGGCGAGAGAATTTCCAATCCGAAAATTTCTTAGACCGGGCCGGAAATCGACCACAGTCACCTTCTGCATGGTCTTGCGCTTCTTACCGCACGGCTAAGGAATGCCCTTTTGAAATGTTGGTGCCGAATTCATCAATTCCTGATTTCTAAATTCATAAATTCCTAAGCTCCATAATTCGTTAATTCCCAAAACCCTAAATTCCTAGATTTCAAAATTCCTAGAATCCTAAAATCTCAAATTCCTAAATTCATAAATTCAAAGGTCCCCAAATTTCTAAATTCCTAGGTTCATATGCTCCTAAATTAATAATTTCCTAATTTCATTCTAAATTCCTATTTAATCTCTGAATTATCAAATTATCAAATTCCTATGTTTCTAACTTTCTATGCTCCTAAATTCGTAAGTTCCTAAGTTTTCAAATTCCTATGTTTCAAACTACCGGTTTGACTCAGACTTCGAACATGACTCATATTTCGAACACTCGGTTTTAAACAGCCATTTCGACTTTACTCGTGTAATTTTCTATACATGAGCTTGGATCTGTTTGTAATCTTGTCCCTCTGTGCGAAAAATCAATGAAAATTTTAGTTTTAGAGCGATAAAACGTCAGTGTTCAAAGTATGATTCATGTTCAAGATTTGAGTAAGAACGGTATCTATGTTCCTAAATTACTAAATTAATTGAATTCCTAAACTTTTAAAGTCTTAGGGATTTTACTAAATTTCTAAATTCCTAAATTCCTTGATTCGTAAATTCCTAAGTTTCTAAATTCCTAAGTTCTTAAATTCTCAAGTTCCTTCTAAATATGTTCCCAAATGCCTAAATTTATAAATTTCCATACTCCTAAATCCTTGAAATTCCGAAATTCTCTAGATCCTTAATTCCTAACATCCTAAATTCTTAAATTGTAAAGTTTCTAAATTTTCGATTTCTTTAGCTCTTATGCTCTAAAATTGCTAAATTCCAAAACCCCTAAATATGTTCCTACATTCTTAAATTCTTCAAATACCAAAGATACTAAATTCATAAATTCCAAAGCTCTTAAATTTAAAAATTCTCAAATTTTTAATGTCCGAAACTATTTAATTCCTCAAACTCCAAAACTATCGAGTTCCTAAATTCCTAAGATCTTAAACATCAAAATTACCAAATTCCTAGATGCCTAAAATTCTCAAATTTCTAAATATCTAAATTCCAAAATCCTTAAATTCCGGAAATCGTAAGTTCCTTAATTCTGAAATTCCCAAGTTCCCAAATTCCTTAATTTGTAAATTCCTGAATCCCTAAATTCCTAAATTTAAAAATTCCAAATTCAAAAGTTCGCAAGTTACTAATGTTCCCAAATATGTTTCTTAATTCCTAAATTCCACTTTTCCTAAATTGCAATGCTCCTAAATCAATAAATTCCTAAGTTCATATGCTCACTAATTCCTAAACTCCTTAAGAGCCAGTTCGCGAGAAGCGCGACCCCCTTTCCAAAGGAGGTTGCAACGATGTTCTCCGATTTGGATGACATT
The DNA here is from genome assembly GCF_024139115.2 of Armigeres subalbatus. Taxonomy (NCBI): domain Eukaryota; kingdom Metazoa; phylum Arthropoda; class Insecta; order Diptera; family Culicidae; genus Armigeres; species Armigeres subalbatus. The sequence continues at coordinate 295,528,394 of NC_085139.1, forward strand.
TTCAGGGTTTATTTATATATGTAAGACAAGATATTTGGCAAATTTTCAGATTTTTTCATTGAGGGGAAGTGGGGTAAAATGGCCCTTCAAAGATTATTGTTCAAAAATCGCCAAAACCAAAAAAATGCAATAACTTTGGCAATGACTGACCGATTTTGTTTAAATTTGGCACGCTTTTTCTACTCAATTAGTACTTTATACCAAGTGGTTAATATGCTTATAAAAATGGAAAAAATTAAAAAAATTGTCGTTTTTTCAAAGGGAATATTTTTCACCAACAGATCTAGGATAAAAAAACTAAACCCGCAAGGCAATTAAAGAACTAAAGAGTTTTCATCTCATTAATAATTCAGAAGCGCCAACTCAAGAATTTCTAAGAAAATCGTAATTTTCTGCAACACTGTTTGTTCAAAAGAAAGTTCGCACAAATTTCGACCCTACTTATGTTGATGTTTTCCGATCTGGTGAAAACGGTTGTATGACATTCGCCAGAAAGTCATTTGCCAGAAGGCCTTTTGCCAGAATGGACCATTCCCCAGAAAGTCGTTTGCCAGAATGCACCATTCCCCAGAAAGCCATTCGCCAGAATGTACCATTCTCCAGAATGGACCATTCCCCAGAATTGGTCATCACCTATTGCCATGCACGCGATTGCCCAGTATGCGCAATAATTCTTAACGCCATGAACTTTTGGCATCACTATGAACAGCGTTAAAAGAGAGGGTCATTTGGCATAAGGGACATTTTTTTATAATTTTGCTTTGTTGTTGTCGATAATAGAATTGAAAATACCTAATCTGTACATAAAACGTATGCATACATAAGCCGAGTATAGCAGCTTGCCTAGATTGAGCCAAAAATGGCGGACGTGATCATTTCTTTCAAATAGGTGTTTGCCCGGATTAAGGCAATGGTGGGTGCGATCCCTTCTTTCAAAATAAGTGCTTACCCGGATTAAGGTAATGGTGGATGTGACTCCTTCTTTAAAATTAGGCGCAATGGTTGATGTAATTCATTCTTTTAAAGTAGGCGCTTGCCCGGATTGAGGCAATGGTGGATGTGATCCCTTCTTTAAAAGCAATCGCTTGCCGGGATTAAGGCAACGGTGGATGTGAACCCTTCTTTAAAAATAGGCGATTGTCAGGATTAAAACAATGGTGGATATGATAACTTCTTCAAAAGAAGGTGCTTGTCCGAATAAAGGCAATGGTGAATATGATACCTTCTTTGAAATTAAACGCTTGTCAGGATTAAAACAATGGTGGATGTGAACCCTTCTTCAGAAATAGGTGTTTGCCAGGATTAAGGCAATGGTCGATATGATCCCTTCTTCAAAAAAGGCGCTTTTCCGGATAAGGGTAATTGTGCATGTAATTCATTCTTTAAAAGAAGGCGCTTACTCGGATTAAGGCAATGGTGGATGTGGTCCCTTCTTTAAAAGTAGGCGTTTGCCACAAATGAAGCAATGGTGGATGTGATTCCTTCTTTAAAAGTAGGCGCTTGTCCGAATTAAAGCAAAGGTGGATGTGATCCCTTCTTTGAAAATAGGCGTTTGTCAGAAATGAAGCAATGGTGGATATGATCCATTTCTTAAAAAAGGTGCTTGCTCCGATTAAGGCAAGGATAGATGTTATCCGGGTGTCCTCCTTAGCCTAGCGGTAAGATGCGCGGCTATAAAGCAAGCTGAGGGTGACTGAGTTCGATTCCCGGTGCCGGTCTAGGCAATTTTCGGTTTGGAAATTGTCTCGACTTCCCTGGGTATGAAAGTATCATCGTGTCAGCCTCATGATATACGAATGCAAAAATGGTAACTTGACTTAGAAACCTCACGGTTAATAACTGTGGAAGCAGTGTTGTCCTACACTCAAGGCAAAAAATTCTGCTCTTTAATTTTACACCATCTAAAGGATTTTATAGTCTCAACTAATTAAGTTCAACTAATAGAAGGATATTTGAATTTTCTAAATGTCATGGCATACTGTCAAAAAAATGCACTCCAGAGCCACAGGAGCACGCGCGCTGAAAATACACTCCAGTGAAAACACTCCAGTGTATTTTCAGTGCGCGCGCTCCTGTGGCTCTGGAGTGCATTTTTTGACAGTTGGCCATGACATTTAGAAAATTAAAATATCCTTGTATTAGCTGAACTTACTTTGTTGAGACTATAAAATCGTTTAGATGGAGTAAAATCAAAGAGCAGATTTTTTTGCCCTGAGTGTAGGACAACACTGTGTGGAAGTACTGAATGAACACTAAGCTGCGAGGCGGCTATGTCCCAGTGGGATGTAATGCCAATGAAGAAGAAGATGTTTTCCCTTCTTTAAACGTAGGTGGTTGCCCATGTCCGTGTTTGAATATGTCAATTGTGCATATGATTCCTTCTTTAGAAATAGACATTTTGGCTAGACTTGTAGATATAACTTCTTCAATGAAAGCAAATGGCGTCTAGTATGACTTAAAATGATATTATCCAATTGTAGATATGATTTAATTTTTTAAATAAAGTCTGCGTCTGGAATGAGATGAAGAAATATGATATCCATTCGTAAACAGTTTGTTTGTATTAGACAAATATGATTTTTTTTATATATAGGATCTATCTTTCTGAAAATTGTCTAATATGTTGAATAATCCCTTTTATGAAAATTAATTATTTTTTTCTATTCTTTAGCCATCAATAATTATTGGAATTTCCAGTTTTACTATTTCTGGGGAATGGTACATTCTGGCAAATGGTCTATTCTGGGGAATGGCTTTCTGGCATATGGTCCATTCTGGTAAATGGGTTTCTGGCAAAAACCATTCTGGCAAATTGATTCTGGCAAATGATTTTCTGGCAAATGTCATACAATCGGTGAAAACTGTCCAAACTTTTTTGTCTAAGTAGAAATAAAAAATCAGGATTTTTGGCTGAAACCAGAGTCTATTTTATATATAGTTGCGCAAAGAGTGAAGCCAAATCTACCTATTGAACTGTCAATCCGTCTACCTATCGAGCAATGTAAACAAATGCTTGTTGGTGAGGCGGAAGTATTGTTATCGCCTAATGATTATTATGGCGAATTAAAACGCATGAATTAAAATGTATTAGATTTGATCTAGAAACAGCTTCAAAAAACATCAATACATTCCCCAATAAAGTAGCAACAAGAAACTCACGTGTTTGCACTCTGTGGGTGACTAGGTTATCGAATTAAAAAACTTTAGAAGTGAACGCTCCCGTGAAGTCACTTGAAAGGTTGAACAAAAGTGAAAGTTGGCAACATAACAACAAGAGCATCATTCAGAATAAGTGTAAGAAGATCCTCTTTGCGTAACTCTATATAATAGACTCTGGCTTAAACTTCCAAGGATTATTTCTATATGTAGAAGAAACTATTTGGCAAAATATTAAAATGGGGAGAGAGGGGTAAAATAGATCTCCAAATATAAATAATCTTACGAAACCAGATGATCGTAACCACACTTCTTAGATTTGATTATTCCGACCCAACTGGCAACTGATCTAGCAATTTCACTAGTTTGCTTCGAAATTCTTCCAAGCGTAGTATTTTTATGGTTTTTTATCTGTCAACAATTAAAAACTTCACAATCTCTCAATCTCAAAAAATAACGTGAACTGATCATCTAGTCATGTCATTTATATAATATTCCGGCGGAGGTATTGTAAACTTAGCGCCGTCTTAAACTCCCGTTCAAAAATATTGTCCCACCAAAATATATTCCCACCAGATCCTCCATATATGGGTGACTGCAAGAACGATGGTTCAAGAACGACGTAAAGCACAATCCAATGCTTTAGCTAGTTTTCATCCATTCGGAAGTGTGAACATTTGTTTTGGTACTTCAACACGGTAGTCTATTCCTCGGTGAAAAAAGCAATAGATAGATTTCTCAAAAAGTATTGCAAGCTGTTACTACCCAAGTACTACTTCTTAGCAAACCACACCTTGGATGGTTGGCTGGAAATATGTTCATATATAAGGTTAGGTCATTTTAGGTAAGGTTAGGTAATTTTAGGTAAGGTAAGGTAATTTTAAGAGAAGAAGGCTGGTATTCAAAGCATCCTTTTTACACATCAACTACACAGTCTTGTTAAGGTACTCAAGCACTTTCAGGTGGTGTAAATTAAGCCGAGAATAAAACAGTCTTGCTTGGTAATCTTTTGATTAATTGATTAAGCGATCTACAATTTTTATACTTTATCTATGAGTGTTGAAACGTGTATCCTTAAATTTGAAGTATTTTCATGAGGGGTGTGCTTTAAAATCGTCAGACAATAGTATTCTCTATCCTATAGTATACACATTACATTGTTACGCTCTTCGTGTAAAAAAAACAGCTCGTTGTAGAAAAAAAAAAGTTTTTTCCCGTATCGTGCAAAATGAATGCATCTTTGTGAAACTTTGGAGAGTTTTTCACACAGTTGTGTAAACATAGAATCGAGGATAATGGAGTAGCAACTACGAGCAGTCAATCAAGAAAAAAAAACGAGCAATGGGTAATGTTTTTTACATAACCGCGAGTATACCGTATACGTAGGACTTGTATAAACGTAACGCATTTACATTTAATTTCTAACTTTTGGAGTTTGATCGTAGGTATTGATATTGGAAACGACAACTTCCATGCTATGTAGAATTATTAGAAATTTGTTTACTCAAAACTTCTGGAAATAAAATTAATAATTAAGTACATAATTAGGATGGCTTTGTTTCTAACTATTTAGCCCTTATTTACTCAAGCAAATGTAGGCCATTTATAGATTTCTTATTGATGATAGTATTTGAAGTTGAAAATTTCTATTTATAAATTTTCAGACTTGGGCAAAATGTGCTATTTTAGGGGAACTGTCCCGTTTTCCAAACAAAAAAATACAGCACCAATTTCTTTGCTTCTTTTTGCTAACATGCGTGCTTTCTGCTGAAAAAATCACATTAATAAGACACAAGTCCAGGAGCAGTAACCCTACTAAAATAGAGGAGGTACTGCTAGTACGTCAACGAAAAATTATTTAATGTTATGAATCCAAACTACGAGTCTACGTCAAGTCAGAAAATGAAATACAAAGAATAAGATATTGTTTATTTAAGTATTCTTCTGGAAATTATTTTTTACGGACTTTTTGAAAACATTTACATGTAATACAGCGAAATTCTCTAATCTAAAATTGATATTAACACTATTGGTGATTGTGCATTTTTAATTGCTAATGCCTTCTGCGAATAAATAAAAGTAATTGTTTCAATCAAATTTTAATTTTTCAGAAATTCAGAAATTCAAATTTTAATAATTCAGAAATGTTACAGTATAACCATGTTTTCATGTACGTGTCGTTTAGTACCAAGAAAAACTTAACATATGGTCAGCCATATGCCATGACTTGTACCCATCCCGGGATCATGTGGATTATGAAACCAATCACTTTTCGTGGATGAGCAGACCAAATCTCTCTAATTTTATTCTTCTTCGATGCGATGGGCGATTGCATCCATAGCAACCGACACCACTGCTTTCGACCATCGTCAATCACAGAATGACAAAAAGTGCGCCCACTTCTCTCATGCATATTCGCAGACCCACCGGCAGTTCTACCGCTGGTGACTGCATGCTGTCGCTGTGTAGGTAAACAGCGAACTAACAAACGAAACTAAAAATGCGCGAGCAAAAAGCACGTCAGTACGCGCTGCTGTCACAAATTGGAATGACTCGCACACGGCAGGCACCGCTTCTTTTATACACAAAGAAAATCTACCGCTAGACCCGAAGGCCCGTGACATACCGCATTTTGATGTCCGTGGTAGAAATGCACGGGATTGGTTACATATGAAATTTTTACCGGTTTCGCTAAAATTGAAATTTTCAATAGCTTATCGTCAATATTCTTAAGTTTCATTGAAATAGGCAAATTGCTGGAGAGTGTCCGAGTCGATTGATATATAAATCTTCAAAATCCATCGAAAGATAAATGCGCTAGTAACGTTCGAAATCTTCCCTTTCAGCGTAACGCTCTCGATTTCCAAAAATCTTAATGACACCCAGTATAGTAAAGAAAGACGTAAGTCCTACGTCAAAAAAAAGTTGTGTAAACATAGAATCGAGGGTATTCTATTACCTATGAGATAAAATTGGCCAACCCTTGAAAATATATACACCCGATTAGAACTGGTATAGTCCATTCAGTCAAACATTTTGTTTAGATTGTATCTCTGTAATATTAGCTAGCAGTTTGAAGGTTAGTAATTCGAAATGTATGAATGGTACACGGTTTGACGTTTTTGCACAATAAACTGATGGTTTGCAGAATTTGGTTTAAATTGATAATGTGGAGGATGAAAGAGAGTTATGAATACCGCATAATCGTTACAAGCTACAAAAACAAGCCTATGGTAACCTGGTGCAAGTACAAAAAAAAATCTGAGAAGCAGCTCCACCAACAAGCTATGCTTAAACGCTACGAAATTGCTCATTTGCCGTTAAGAATAATTGTTTTTTTTTTCGGCATATCTGTAAAAGCAACATCAGTACCGGTACCCACAGTAATTGTAGCTGATTCAAAAAAAATATCAACAAGCACTTTCGCAAAATCTGTTCATTTTTGTTTCAGTTTGCGAAAGACGTGCTAATGTTTAAGGCACTTATTTTGGTCCTGTTGAAAATTGTTCTACAAATAATTTGCTATCTGATATAGATCAGCGAAGGATATACGTATCTATTGAGACGAAAAATATAGATGAATTGAAAGGAAGAAGAAATTAAGTACTTTCTGCTAGAACTCACATAAAAATACTGACGTATTTTTTGACATTTATTTTTAAAGGACTATTTTACCCTACACTCCCCTAATGGAAAATCCTGATTTTTAATTTCTACTTAGACAAAAAAGTTTGGACAGTTTTCACCAGATCGGAAAACATCAACATAAGTAGGGTCGAAATTTGTGCGAACTTTCTTTTGAATAAACAGTGTTGCAGAAAATTGCGATTTTCTTAGAAATTCTTAAGTTGGCGCTTCTGAATTATATATGAGATGAAAGCTCTTTAGTTCCTTAATTGCCTTGCGGGTTTAGTTTTTTATCCTAGATCTGTTGGTGAAAAATATTCCCTGTGGAAAAACGGCATTTTCTCCTAAAGTAAACAACTTTATAAGCATATTAACCACTTGGTATAAAGTACTACTTGAGTAGAAAAAGCGTGCAAAATTTAAACAAAATCGGTCAGTCATTGCCAAAGTTATTACATTTTTTTGGTTTTGGCGATTTTTGAACAATAATTTTTGAAGGGTCGTTTTACCCCACTTCCCCTCAATGAAAAAATCTAAAAATTTGCAAAATGTCTACTCTTCCATATATGAACAAACCCTGAAAATTTCATCCAAATCGGAGAATATCGATACAAGAGGGGGTCGCGCTTCTCGCGAACTGGCTCTTAATGAAATCAGAAAGTTTGTTATAGAAATCCCGAAAAACTGCTAAGATGTTTTGTAACATTGAGTGAAATGGCCGAATAACAGAAACACAGGAAAATCCTGGCGCCGCAATGCCGTGAACAGGCAGTTTAGTAATGCACTCAAATAAAGCATGTCGCTACCTAAGATCTCAAAAAAGAATTTTTGTTTGTAATTTGTGGCGTTTTTCAGAAAGTGAATTGGATTTCCATACTAATACATATCATAAACTTAAACGTCCCATTTTTTACATGCCAACAAAAAAATCGACGGGAAAGGTCAATTGGTTTGCCTGCTTTATTTTTTTCATTTTCGAAAATTGGTTTTCAAACAGGGAGATGCATTAGGAATTAAGGCTTTCTAATGTTAATAAGCCCGTATAGCCCACTATTTGTCACAATGACAAATATTCTCAAGTTCCTTCAGACATGTATCAAACTGTTTAGATATGGGGCCGTACACTAATTACGTAAGCATTTTTTCGAGGTTTTTCAACCTCCCCTCCCCCATGTAAGATTTTTCCTATACAAATTATTTTTTATTTATAAGGAGCGTAAGAAAATGGCAGACTTTTGGGGGCATAAGTGCTTACGTAATTAGTGTACGATCCCTATCGACAAGTCTTAACAAATATTTGTTATTGTGACAAAAACTGTGCGGATAATTTTTCCCGGGCAGAAGTCATGAACAGAATAACAAAACATGATATGGACTTCATTGATATAAGAAAGAAAACAACAGGCAACAATATCAAAAATTTGCACCGAAATATTATTTAAAAATCAAGATATGTTATGGATAAGAACAAACTAATGGCACATTATATTGATAACTTCTTACAAATAATAGCATAACTTAATTTAATAATAAAAATTTAATTTAATTTAACAATAAAACAAATAATCAAAATCAATGTTATCTCTTATATCAATCATGTCCATATCTCATTTTGCTATCTTATCAACATTTGATATTGTTGAGCTATTTTTGTCTACTCGGGTTGGGTTAGGTGACTGTGACTGGTATATAACAAGTGTGCTACTCGAGTAGCTGACTCGTCGAACTTCATCTCGCCCAAAATGAATTGACACGAGGAAGTATTCAAAAAAGGAAAATGTAATCGCATAACGTAAAAAATTCTGGTTTTCCACATGCCAAATTAGATGCCATTTGCTTAATTAGTTCTCGAGTTGTGCAGACATTATTGTTATACACTGTTTTTACACGATTTTTATAACACAACTAGTTGACCCTGCAGACGTTTTCCTGCATAGTAGGCGAAAATGCAGGTTGTGAACTGACCATGTGAAATGTCCATACAAATCTTTATTTTAGTTTCTCACGATTTTCTTAACTTTACTCGTGATTTTCACATTGGAAAATATCATATCAACCCGTCGGAAACTATAACGAACTTAACTGTTGAAGGAATGAAGAAAATCTGTCCAGCCGTTTTCGTGTTATGCGGATACGAACACAGACCATTCCATTTTTATTATATAGTAACACAATTTTATTTTACACGATTTTCTCGAAGTTGCACGATTTTCACAAAGTTACGCGATGTTCAAAAAGTATACTATAATTTTTTTGTGCATTACCAAATTGTAAAAAAAGGAAGGTACAAAGTACAGCATACGTTCATGGCATATGTTCATGGTCATCCAAGAAATCCCTGAAGTCAGGCCTTAAGGTCTACACGAGTACAAAAATGTATATTGATCAGTTTTAAATATGCAGCATGCCCTGTGTGGCACACAGAATAAAATGCGTTCATGACATGTGGGTATGGTCATCCAAGAATTCTCTGAAGTCAGGCCTTGAAGTCTGCACACGTATTCAGAGATCTATTGACCCGTTTCAAATATGGAACATGTCCTTTGTCGTACACAGAATAGCGTGTGATCATGACATGTGGGTATGGTCATCTAAGAATTCTATGAAGCCAGGCCTTAAGGTATACACCCTTAATCAGAGATATATGTATTGACCAATTTTAAATGCGGAGCATGCCCTTTGTGGTAAATAGAATAAATTGCGTTAATAGCACATGGGTATGGTTATCCGAGGATTCCCTGAAGTCAGCCCTAAGGTCTACTTGGGTTACCAGAAATCTATTGACCAGTTTCAAGTACATGCCTTTTGTGGTACATAGAACAGAATGCGTTTAAGACATATAAGTATGGGGCCCTTCTTAATTGTGCCTTAAGATGCGCGGCTACAGATCAAGACCATACTGAGGGTGGCTGGGTTTGATTCCCGGTGCCGATCTAGGCAATTTGCGGTTTGGAAATTGCGTTGACCTCCCTGGGCATAAAGTATCATCGTGTTAGCCTCATAATATACGAATGCAGAAACGGTAACTTGGCTTAGAAACCGAACTGCGAGTTCATAACTGTGGAACACTAAGCTGCCAGGCGGCAATGTTCCAGTTGTGGATGTAATGCCAATGAAGAAGAAAAAAAAATATAAGTATGGTTATCAAATAATTCCTTGAAGTCAGGCCTTAAGGTCTACATGCGTAATTAGAGATCTATCGATCAGTTTCTAATGTGGAACATGCCTTTTGTGGCACATTCATATTGATCACTAAGAACATCTGTTGAGAACACATTCTATTCTATAATCCACAAAGGGCATATACCATATTAAAAACGGTCCGAATGATCTTTGGTTAGGCGTGTAGACCCTAAGGCCTTACTTCAGGGATTTCTCCTAACTAGGATCTAATAACATCTGTTGTAAACACATTCTATTCTATCCACAAAGAGCATGTATCATATTAAAAACAGTCCGCAGATCATATGTGGCATCGCATCATAATTGGCAGAAGGTGGGCCCTCCTTAGCCGTGCGATAAGATGCGCGGCTACAAAACAAGACCATGCTGAGGATGGCTGGTTCCGATTCCCGGTGCCGGTCTAGACAATTTTCGGATTGAAAATTGTCTCGACTTTCCTGGGAATAAAAGTATCATCGTGTTATCCTCATAATATACGAATGCAGAAATGGTAAAATGGCTTAGAAACCTCGCAGTTAATAACTGTGGAGGTGCTTAATGAGCACTAAGCTGCGAGGCGGCAATGTCCCAGTGGAAGATATATTGCCAATGAAAAAGAAGAAGAAGAATTGACAGAAGACCCTGTGCAAAAATATGCATTCTATTTTTACACGGCAATTTTTTTCACAAGATTTCTCTAAAAATACGATTTTTTCTTCACACGGTTTCTCAAAAAGACATGAATTTCTTTTTGCACACACGCATCAATCGTGTAAAACAATAATTCAGTGTATTTGTATGGAAGCCCCTCCCCGCTTTTTTAGAGCGAGGAGGAGTATCAAACCATTAAAGACACATGTCTTGTCATTAAAAACCTCCATATGCCACATTTGGTTCCATTTGCTTGATTGGTTCTCGAATTATGAGGAAATTTGTGTTTCATTTGTAGAGTAGAGTGGGGCAAGAGTACGCACTTAATTTTCAATCGATCATGTGGCCCTTATGAAGCAAGCTTCTGCATATCAAATCAGTGTCGATGATTCATGTACTCTTCCTTTATGTTACCCAGTGGAAAAAATATTGAAATTATTGAGATTCGTTTGAGTAGAACCCTTATTGCAAGACAAGTGAAAACCGCACTCTTACCCCACCGGTGGGGTAAAAGTGCGCATTTATCCAATCATGTGCTTTAAGTATATATTAACACAAATAAGAGTTAATAACATTTAATTGATGTTCAGAGAGCATATATTACGGAATGTTTAAAGATTACGTAACTCTTAAAGGGGGAGGGGGTCCTAAAAATGTGCACTTTCATACGAAAAACCATTGTTTTTTATATATACAAAAAACTACAGAGGAAAAAAATATATCAGGTTTCGCGTGGCGTATACAAAGGCATTTTCCTTAAAGAAAGTCCACCAATCACGTAACGTAAAATTTCATCACCCCTCCCCCCCTATCTTACACTATTTGTATGAATCCTCTAAAAATTATATGGATCGTCACACATCTCGCAACCCCTCCCAGCTAAACGTTGCGTAATTTATGAATGTTTCTTTTGATTAAATGGAATTATCATTCAGATGAAATTGTGTTTTCGTACTATGTTTAGGTGTACAACAAGTCCTAATACAATTTCATTATTTCGCTTCAGTGCTCGCTAAGTCCTTTCTAACACCGAATTACTTCAACTTATCCTAAAAACTTGAGATAATTTCGAATTCTGTCCCTTTTTTCTTAGTTGTGGATCTTTACGCTTTGGAAGAAGTCTTATTTCTGCCGGAGATTCGGGTTTGACATCATAACTTGAAGATTCATATGCGTACTCTTGCCCCACCGGTTCCTGCGTACTTTTACCCCACAGTCCCAAAAATTATTCAAGTAATGGTTTTGACTTCTTGGAAAACCAATCAGATTGGTGTTCTGTACCATAAAGTACTCTATACAATAGGTTATTTAAATGGTATAATGTTCACCTGATTGAACGTATATATGGTAATGAAATACTATTTGCGGAAATCAAATTATTTTTAGCAAAATGACCAAAAAGTTATCTAACTCCATATCTCCCTTGTTGTTTATTCAAATCGTTTACAATTACACATGATAATAGTTGGCCAGAATACTTGTCAAACTGATGTAGTGCTGCTAGTTTATCTTGCTTTATTACTTCAAAAAATCGAAAACGTACTCTTACCCCACGCGCACTCTTGCCCCACTATACTCTATGGGAGCTCCCCCTTCCAGAGGGGAGAGGGGTCTTAAGGCCAATGTCCACGTAGCGGTTTTTTACGTTGCGTACACGCCGCGTTTAGGCAAGGTACCCAGAATCAAACGCGTGCACGACTACATTTGATGCTGGGTACCTTGCGTGGACGCGGCGCGCACGCAGCTTGAAAAAACGCTACATGGGCATTGGCTCTTAAAGCATCTTAAGAACCTTTCACGGCTCGAAAAAACCCTGTATATAAAATTTCACGCCGATTGGTTTAGTAGAGAAGATAAATTGGATAAATCAGAGGTAGAAAGCGAAATAAATGGGAGACTTTTTCATAACTAGCAGTCAACAACTACTTCTCCCTGACGGGCTTGGTAGTCATATGGCTACTGCCTCTGTCTTCTGCCTACGGAGGTCATGGGTTCTATCCCAGGTCCGTCCCATTCTTCTACTTTGTATCTTTCTCAATGTTTCTCATGTTCTAGCAATCGCTAGAACTGGAAATGGACTTCCATACCGTTTCCATTTCAATGCTATACTCAACTTGACTATTCTAGTAGTAGCTGCTAGAATTGGAAATGAACGAAAAAGCTCGTTTCCTACATCCAATAAGAAATTCTATCAGTTGCTTTCTCCTATCTGTCACATTGGCAGCTCGTTAACCAAGACGAACCTCTGCCTCTCGAACCTAACCCAAAAATTCCAACAAATTCCGCATGAACTCGTGGCAAGTGCAGAGGTATATTCGGGTTGCAGTGGGCGAGTGATTGTATCAACACTTCCTCCCCCTTCCCTACATTGACTTGCATTCTGACGTGGCAGGCGCCAGTATGACCTTACAAATGAGATCACCAGTACTTGTACATTGAAGATGTATGCTAGTCCCAAGCAAACATCTGTTGGTTCTCTGTGCAGAACAGCTGATCAGGTCATAAAGGAGTAGCAACTACGGGCAGTCCATCAAGATCAAGCTCAAGTTAACAGTCAACAACTACTTCTCCCAAACAGTATAGACGAATCCAAGTAAAAATAAGAAGAAGACACACGACGGTGTTAACTTTGACAGATCCTACAGCACAGCAAAGGGAGTTCATTTCAAAATGCTTATAATAAATTCTAGAGAAAATGTAATTAAAATCTGATTGATGTATGATACGGAAAAAGTTCCAAACTGTATGATAGATACATTTTTGGAAAATATTCAAAAAATTGAGATAAGCTTCCAGATATGTAATTCAGAAGATGGCTGGAGAGATATTCGATCCGCCATTGGTAGCACCGCAACCGCTGCACTTGGCACGGTGCCCCCGGATCAGAGAAACGACTGGTATGACGGCGAATGTGAGCAGTTAGTAGAAGAGAAGAATGTAGTATGGGCGAGATTGCTGCAACACCGCACGAGGGCGAATGAGGCACGATATAAACAGGCGCGGAACAGACAAAACTCGATTTTCCGGAGGAAAAAGCGTCAGTAGGAAGATCGAGACCGTGAAGAGACGGAGCAACTGTACCGCACTAATAACACACGAAAGTTCTATGAGAAGTTGAACCGTTCACGTAAGGGCCACGTGCCACAGCCTGATATGTGCAAGGACATAAACGGGAACCTTCTTACGAACGAGCGTGAGGTGATCCAAAGGTGGCAGCAGCACTACGAAGAGCACCTGAATGGCGATGTGGCAGACGAAGATGGCGGTATGGTGATGGACCTAGGGGAACGCGCGCAGGACATAATTCTACCGGCCCCGGATCTCCAGGAAATCCAGGAGGAGATTGGCCGGCTGAAGAACAACAAAGCCCCTGGGGTTGACCAACTACCAGGAGAGCTATTTAAACACGGTGGTGAGGCACTGGCTAGAGCGCTTCACTGGGTCATTACCAAGATTTGGGAGGAGGAAGTTTTGCCGCAGGAGTGGATGGAAGGTGTCGTGTGTCCCATCTACAAAAAGGGCGATAAGCTGGATTGTAGCAACTACCGCGCAATCACATTGCTGAACGCCGCCTACAAGGTACTCTCCCAAATTTTATGCCGTCGACTAGCACCAATTGCAAGGGAGTTCGTGGGGCAGTACCAGGCGGGTTTTATGGGCGAACGCTCCACCACGGACCAGGTGTTCGCCATTCGCCAAGTACTGCAGAAGTGCCGCGAATACAACGTGCCCACACATCATCTATTCATCGACTTCAAAGCCGCATATGATACAATCGATCGGGACCAGCTATGGCAGCTAATGCACGAAAACGGATTTCCGGATAAACTGACACGGTTGATCAAAGCGACGATGGATCGGGTGATGTGCGTAGTTCGAGTTTCAGGGCATTCTCGAGTCCCTTCGAAACCCGCAGAGGGTTACGGCAAGGTGATGGTCTTTCGTGTCTGCTATTCAACATCGCTTTGGAAGGGGTAATACGAAGAGCAGGGATTAACACGAGTGGCACAATTTTCAATAAGTCCGTCCAGCTATTTGGCTTCGCCGACGACATAGATATTATGGCACGTAACTTTGAGAAGATGGAGGAAGTCTACATCAGACTGAAGAGGGAAGCCAAGCGGATCGGACTAGTCATCAACACGTCGAAGACGAAGTACATGATAGGAAGAGGTTCAAGAGAAGACAATGTGAGCCACCCACCGCGAGTTGGCATCGGTGGTGATGAAATCGAGGTGGTAGAAGAATTTGTGTACTTGGGCTCACTGGTGACTGCCGAAAATGATACCAGCAGAGAAATTCGGAGGCGTATAGTGGCTGGAAATCGTGCATACTTTGGACTCCGCAAGACGCTTCGATCGAATAGAGTTCGCCGCCGTACCAAACTGACCATCTACAAAACGCTCATTAGACCGGTAGTCCTCTATGGACACGAGACCTGGACGATGCTCGTGGAGGACCAACGCGCACTCGGAGTTTTCGAAAGGAAAGTTCTGCGTACCATCTATGGTGGGGTGCAGATGGCGGACGGTACATGGAGGAGGCGAATGAACCACGAGTTGCATCAGCTGTTGGGAGAACCATCCATCGTTCACACCGCGAAAATCGGACGACTGCGGTGGGCCGGGCACGTAGCCAGAATGTCGGACAATAACCCGGTGAAAATGGTTCTCGACAACGATCCGACGGGCACAAGAAGGCGAGGTGCGCAGCGGGCAAGGTGGATCGATCAGGTGGATGATGACTTGCGGACCCTCCGTAGACTGCGTGGCTGGCGACGTGTTGCCATGGACCGAGCCGAATGGAGAAGACTCTTACATACCGCACAGGCCACTTCGGCCTTAGTCTGAATAAATAAATAAATAATGTAATTCAGAACTTTTTTCGTACCGTACATCAATCAGATTTAAATTACAATTTGTCTATAATTCTTCTCCTCAGAGTGAATATGAGTACAAAATTGGGTTAAAATCGATCCTGGGAGTTGAAAGTTACACAGAATTGTTTGTTTTCTAAGCTCCTCCCACAACCCCTCCTCCTTTATAAATGGCCCTCCCACCCGCTTCGTTTAACTTCCCCTGAGGATAGAGAATGTGTGTTCACAATTAGGTTGGAATTGGCCAAGTGGTTTAGAAGTAGCTAGCGAACAGCAGTGTTGCACAGATCTATTTTTCATCCACATTCTGGATTTTGCAACCGATTTCTGACATTTCCAGCTAGTTTGAATGAATTTAAACCAATGTCTCATGAGTTTTTGATGAGATTTATTTTGAATGTAAAGGAAATTCAGACAGCTTCATCTTTCCTGACATATGATAAAAACTAAAAAAAAAACAACTAACTCGTATGCTAAACGTTTTCATGCCTGACGTATCATTAGGCCAATGCACCCTTCATAGTGAATCTCACACAGAGATGTCGCCACCTTTTTCCAACTGTGTCACGTTTTCTAGGCGTCCCTGCTCCTATTGATCGTACTGTTTTCCGCATGGTTGTTAATTTAAGGCATCGTTCTTCAATTAGTTCCTAACAATAACATGTCTATTTTTTTCATTTCATCCAAAATGCCCTTAAAACAATCCGAACCCTAGATCATTGCCGTATTCCTGACCCGTCGCTATCGCAACCAGCAGGATCCGGACCACCTGCCGGCTAGGGCCATTTTTCCGCAAAGCAACTACGTGTACTAGTCAACTTGGTAGGTAAATGGAAAATGGTGATCCAATAGAGAAACAAATAGAACAGAGCTGATAGCTAGGAAAGGTTGGAATTGCCTGCAAGTGATGAACTCGCAAAAAATGGTAATGCGACTCGCTAGAATCCAAAAAAA
This sequence comes from Armigeres subalbatus, assembly GCF_024139115.2. Classification (NCBI taxonomy): domain Eukaryota; kingdom Metazoa; phylum Arthropoda; class Insecta; order Diptera; family Culicidae; genus Armigeres; species Armigeres subalbatus. Next base: position 295,544,820 of record NC_085139.1, read on the forward strand.
ATATATCGAATTTTTTCCCGTGACCACACTGTCGAACTGGAATAAAGAGAATACTCATTTATGTGGCTCCTAGCTAGGATTAACACACATTACAGGAAGGGGAATCGGATCACAAAAGACAACGGTTGTGCTAATTTTAATTAGTTCATTTTTTTCCGCTTTAGTTTTTTTTAACTTTAGACTGACAGGGAAGAGGCGGATGTTAAACTTCAAATACGAGTGAATGAGTGTGTTTTAAGTTACGATGAACTTTCCAAGTCGAAACAACTTGTCATCATTATGATCTTAAGTAGGATTAAATGATTCCGTTTTTTTTTCATTTTTCTTATAACGGTCTCCAATTGTTGAACAGATTTATCCGTTCTAAACTAAAGAAAATATTGTGATAAGCTCCAAACAGGATTTATATCTCACCTCACTAATCTCCTTCATCTGCGCCAGTGACGCCATCTGTAGTCAGACTCATCTCGCGTTCGTGATGTTCGCCAACAGCTGGCGCTGCTTATGTTTGCACGTAAAAAAAATCTCGAAACTTTAACCGGTATATCCTTGTATCATCTTAATGTAGTATACGTAATTGTACACGCGTTTTCTCAAAGTAGAATGTCTAGCGGTGAACATTAGAACACGATCAAAAACAGCAGCTTTAAATCGAATTTGTTTTGCTCAAAACAAGATGGCTTACTTAATGTAAACAATTAAATTTCGTTTTCCCGTATGTCCGGAAGCTATCATCGCTTTATTTTCAAGGCTTCCGCTCAACAGTACGCATCACTATTTACTCCTGCACTATTGTTCGGCTGCGTTCGAAGACATTTACATTATATTTATATTATACAGGTCGTGTACTAATTGCAGGTACACTGACCCCACATGCATATTTATATGGGTCACTTTGTAACAATAGTTGGTCACTCCATTTTACATGTAGGTCAAATGAAAATGACTCATATTAGTGCTAGACCCATGATTGTGGAGTCAGTGTAATAAAAATGAAGGGTACTCCACTCCCACAGGTAATTTACTTGAATAAACTTATCCATGTTTGAAATCATTATAAATTTCAATTAATAAAATCATCAACCAAAGTTCAAAAGTGAATGACAAAGTTTCACATTGAACTTCGACGTTTTTTGAAAATAAAAATTAAAAATATTCAATTAAGACGACTACAACTTTGATGCTGGGTGGAGTACTGAGGTATAAAATTGCCTTCAAGATTAATCCTCAATGTAATTTGTTAATTTGGCCGAAGCGAAAAAAAAGCATACAAAATGTATAATCAGGTGTGAAAGACATTATATAGAGGTAGCCTAGGTTGCAGCTAAATGGATCCGCTATAATGAAACAAGTGAATCGCAATTAACTAGACTATGGGGTGTAGTAGAAAAGGCCGAAGTATAAATATAGAAATGTGATGTGTCTAACTCTGATGTTGTTGATTATAGAAAATTTGAGAACATTCTGATTTTTGATGATGTCTGTCTTAAAATTTAGTTTCATGGAAGCTTGTTGTTTTATGTTAATAAAATTGTTTTTGACGATGTACAAGTTCTCCAAATCATCCAACGGGCTTGACGGTCTTGTGGCTACCTCTTCTACACAATGAGTATAAGATCGTGGGTTCAATCCCAGATTAAGTTTATCACTTCTTTGTATCTCTATTTTTGTCCTTTCAAGCTATTTTTATGTGCCACCAAACGTTAAAGTGCTCGTTGAAGTTCCGTACTAAAAAATTAGAAACTTCCAACACCTATGGAAAGTCGTAGAATTCTCAAACCTCTTTCCTCTAACCCTTTCCTAATCCTTTCTCTAGCCTGACGTGACCACAAAAGATACTCAACTATTGGAGAATGTCTTACTTCTAAGCTCTGAATCTTCTTGAATTCAGAAGGAAGAGGAAAAAACGAATAATAGAAGAAAGAAGATGAAAGGTGGAAAAAGGAAAGGAAGATGGAAGAAGGCAGAAACAAAACAGAAGAATGAAGGAGAAAGTGAAAAGAAGATAGGAGGGAGAAAGAAAAAGAAGAACGATCGATAAAGCATGTTCATATGATATTACGTATCACCTTTGATCTCCGACAAAACAAGCAAAGGATAATTGCAAAAATTGATTTTGCTTAATTTTTGACGTCCTTTGCACCAGTTGTCGCACTAGTGGTCTCTATTTGGCCAATCCCATAAGAAAACAATGGGATTTGCCAAATAAAGAACCAAAATTAAGAATAGTGCCACAACTGGTGCATGCGTTCCTATTATGGATTAATCAATTTTGAGGATTATAACAAATTTTATTGTGGTTTTCACAGCTGTTCCAAGGAGCAGGAAGTAAAACCTTTCGCTTGATATATGAAGTCGACCAGCATGACTTTTACTCATTTAAAAAAAAACTGTTGTTCTTATGTATGGCAACAATTGGTACACCCACCTTACTTAATTTACTTAATTTAAGTAAGACGAAATATGAACTGTTATAGATTGAAGTACACCCAGGTTTTTTTTTACACGGTTTGGTTTTGGTCGTTTAAGACCTTCAGCGTCAATGAACCAATGAGTTAACCCCACGAAAAAATTCACAAAAAATCAAAGAAGGTTCAGGTTGAAAGTTCAGGTTAACCGAGAAATTAATGAAATCCAACCGTGTAAAAAAAAACCTGGGTGTAGTTTTAGAAAGTTTAAGCTTTTAAGCACTTGCCAATAAATCTTCAGGAAATCGGAACTTTGGACCTTTTTTATACGTCCGGTGCCGCGCCAACATCCCCAAAAGATTTCAACTCGAGGAGACCGTGTTGTTAGTCAATTATAATATAGTGGCCAAGGTCGTTTGGAGGACGGATCTGCAATGGTTCTCACGACGCGAGCAGCGGCGAAAGCCAACGCTGAGAGGCCTCAGGAAATTTGTGACAAATGTAAAAACTCCAATGCATCAGTGGCGACTCGATTTCTGGACGAACCAGTAGTATGTTACGATCATCCAGGGTGCAACTACAACTAATGCGCCTCGAGGAAGAGAAAAGAGCTCAGGAGAAACTGATTCTTGAGCAACAGGAGCAGGAGCGTGTTTGCTAAGAAAAAGCGCTAGCAACAAAGGCAGCACTCGAAAAAAAAACTCTCGACGAGAAATACGCTTTGCTCATCTCTCAGGCCGAAGAAGACGAGGCAGCAAGTCAACACAGTCTTCGGAGTCGTATGGGTCGTGAAAGTCGCCACAGTCAAGTTGAGGAGTTGATTCAGCAAATTGACGAAGCTCCCGGTGGAATGTCGACGACATCTTTCCACTTATTTCAATTGGAGTAGGAACGAACTTACAGCGAGGAGGAATGCTTAGTAGGTGTACCGGCGCAAAGCCTAAGCATGCATCGAATAAAGTGCACGAGGGAGCCCAAACATCTCACACCAAGCCTGCGGATGAATTGGTGGTCGTAAATGTGTATACGGAAGGTACATCTTCTATGGCTGGAATGAAAGATCCGGTTACAGTATACACACCGATTCGATCTAGTGATATAGTTCGGCAGCCAGTAGTGCAAAGTGTACAAAAAACACGATCGTTGAATAAGCAGCCGATAAATACACAACCAGTGTATGCTCAGCCGGTGTTTGTTCAACCGATACAGTCACAACCTACGCTATTAAAGCTGGTTCCGCGACCGCCTCTACCCACCTTTTTATTCCCAAAGCCAATATTATTATTCCTGTTGAAAATCGAATTTCGAAGTCGCGAAAACCAATTTTATTTGCGTTCAACTTATAGCGCATCATTGCGCAACTGGTAAACATTATTCGCAACCAGATGCGCTATACAGCGCACCAGATGCGCAGTAATGAAACTTGAGACTAATAGGAGAAAAATTGATTGTCGTGAGTTCAAAAATTCGGTTTTGAGCTGCACATATAATAACACTGTCCAAGCTATCGACGTCTCAACCGAATGCTTCTATTCCACCACAATCGTTCCTATTGTCGAAGACAGCTAGACATCATAACGTCCCGCTACACTGGGGATATAGATACTTTTGAACAGCTAATAATATGACGCCCCTAACCCCTATTCCTACGGTATCAAGCGACCCGTGCCAAGGGGATGCATGGTCTGAGGGTTGAAATAAATAGCAGGCCGCTAACGGAGCCTGTGGGGACCACAGTATAGCGTTCCCTTACCACGTTATTGTGGAGCTCTGGCGTTGCGGACCTATTTTCTCGCGCGACTCGTGGGACCAAAATGTCGACCAAACAAAAAAAAAAAACAAATTTGAGTGGAGAGGGAGAAGCGTCTAACAAAAGAGTGGATCCCTTGCCAGACGAAGTAACCTTAACAGGTCACCGCACCGATCGACAGGGACAGGCGATACAGAAGATCGTGGCAGGTCGGAGGAGCCGCCCATAGAGATCAAGATGGACGGAGCTACCCTGACCAGGGCCATAACGAAAGTGATGACCAGTCACAAGGAGAGTGGAGGCCAGAAAATGGAGGTGATTACAAACGTAACGGACGTAATCATGTCCTTTCTGGACAACGGTGGGAAGTACAGCAAGGACCTTAAGAAGTCCGTGCTGACCCTCTGCAACATGGTTGTAGAGGCAAAGCGGGAGTGGAAGTCCTTGCTACAGGCAAGTGAGGAGGAGAAAGAGTTGGCTGTGAGCCAAGCGGTGGAGATCAGGAAGCAAGCCGAGTCGAAGATTCGAGTACGGAAGAAAAGCAGCTGGCAGAAAGCCAGACTGCAGAACTCCGCAGACGCATGGCTGTTATTGGAGCAACTCCAAAGCTTAGTAAGGTCAGTATGACAACCGACCTGAAGGGAGCTGGCACCAAGCCGGTATTGCACGAGAAGAAGGCTACTAAAATCCGTCGGGAGAAGATTGAGCAGATTGCAGGCCCTAAGGAACGACGGAAATCAGCTCCTCCTTCTACGAGGACTACCGAAATCCGCCGGAAGGAAGGCCTGGCCTGGAGGGAAGTTATGAATCCCAAAAGGCGAAGAAGGAGCGAAAAGCGGTAGAGGAGGCGAAGGCGCCATTGGCCAAGAAGGGGAGTGCCCGTAGAGGAAAGAGAACATCTTCCAATGGTCATGGCAGGAAGGACAGAGGCAAAGCAATTTTCGTCAAAGCTGATGGTAAGAGCTATGCTGACGTTCTGAAGGCTTTGCGGGGCGATAAAAAGCTCACTGTCCTAGGGGATGATGTCAACTGCATCTGCAGAACGCAGAAGGGCAAGATGATCCTCGTCCTGAAGCGGGATGCTGCGCGGAAGAGTTCCGCGTATACAAAGTTGGCAGAAGAGGTGCTGGGTGATGCGGTTCAGGTAAGAGCCCTATGTCCAGTAGAGGTAATCCAATGCCGAGGCCTGGACGAAATTACCGCAGCCAATGAGCTGGACGCTGCACTGAGAGATCAGTGTGGCGTTGAAATCCATGATATCGCGATTCGGTAGCGGAAAGGTTATGCTGGAACGCAGGTTGCCGCATTCCAGGTACCTCTGCCTGACGCCAAGAAGGTAGTGAATAAGGCCATGCTGAGGTGGGTTTGTCGGTATGCTCGGTGAGCGCAAACCAACAACCTCAGGCCTGCTTCAAGTGCTTCGATTACGGATATAAGTCATATGACTGCAAAGGTCCTGATCGAAGTCGGCTTTACCGGAGGTGGGGAGCTGAAGGTCACAAGGCTCACACCTGCCGCTGCCAGGCCGCACCGAGATGTTTGATCTGTGGTCCTGGCACAGACAACAAACACCCATCCAGTGGGCAGGCCTGTCCGGCCTCCAGACGGGCTCGGTCATGCAAGTAGCTCAGCTAAATCTCAACCACTGCGAGGTAGCACAAGCGCTGCTACAACAGCGAGTATAGCAGTATACTGATAGTATACTAGGGTGTTAGATAATCTTGTAGCGAGACTAACTGGTCTTAAACCATTAGTTGTAGCAGGTGACTTCAACGTGTGGGCAGTGGATTGGGCCTCTCGGTTCACTAACGCTAGAGATCATATCCTGCTAGAGTCTATAGCGGTACTGAACGTAGTCCTGCTGAACGAGAGCCAAGTGTCAACGTTCAAAGGACCGAATGGTGAGTCATGCGTCGATGTGGCCTTCTGCAATCGAGTGCGTTAGCATAGGCGTGAGCGTTCTCAATAGTCCTCTACTGATGTATTGCTTAATTGCGGGCCGGGGGATACGGATTGGCGAAAGGGTGTTGGTTTTAGTGGGTCGGGTGATTCTATCCTCACACCACCTGAGTTAACCTCCTCAGGTGTCTGTCGACACAGGCGTTGTCTATTCATCAACACACACAATCGAACCCAGTGAGATCTTTGTTTGTTCAATTAGATGAATTATCGTTACCACCATCTGTATTGCGGGCACCAATGTCATACACCCCTTTATCACCAGCACCCTCTCCTATCGTATCGCTACAGCAACAAGCAGAGTTGTACGTTACCGAGCTGCAACAGTTGCGAAATCAGCAGGCCATGTGCGGACAGTTTCAGCAACAAGGCAAGGCAAGTGGTGCCTAAGGCGCTCCCAATTTTTAATGGGAATCCTGAAGAATGACCAGTTTTGACGTAGAACTACGTCTGTCTTTTCTATATTAGGGTACACTTTACGATTGCAAAAAATTGAAAATCGTCACGAAAATATGATAGACTTTGATCGTTAATATCTCAGCCGTTTCTCGATGGATTTTCAATTTTCTTGGACCATTCGATCAAGGAAGAGTCAACGCTTCATACCCGATGTACACTGAAGTCGTTTGTTACGCGGTTATTTTTACAGGAATCGTTTTTTATGCGATTTTTTATTCACGCGAGTTTCTGGATTTCCGCGGTTCCTTCAGACATACTTTGGGATTTACGCGGTTTTTTACGTTGTTTGAATTTACGCGGCCCATATCTTCCGCGTAAAAACCGACTCTAGTGTGTTACAATATCTATGTATGATAATATTTACTATTAAAAACTTGCCAACAGTTTAGCACTTGATTTCGGTGAATCAGTCAATCTCGTAAGTGCATCGCAAGCTTCTTCTTCCATAGCACTACATTCCAACTAGAACTGCCTGCTTTTCAACTTAGTAATTTATCAGCATTTCTTTAGTTATTCATAGAAAGTTTTTTTTTATGTCCGCCATTGCAGGGCTTTTAGCTGGTGCAGTTCGTTTATGCTAACTTAAACGTGCGTTTTCCTTGGAAAGCTTGGGGGCATTTGACGATAGCTTCTTGCTTACGTCTGTTGATGCAGTAGAGGGGCTCGGAATCTTCTTCGCTGCTGCAGTGAATGCGTTCTGGTAAACTTTCTTTGGCTCGTTTTTGCTGATTCGTAGGTGTCTGCCGGAGTAAACGCTAAGTCCGACGCAATTCACGTGAAGGAATAATTATTATTATCAATAACGCCGTTGACAGCCCAGCTTTCGCAATGGGTTTTTCTGTAATGAGCCACCAGGGGCTTAGACTGACTTAGCGATGGGTGGTAAGTCTCTAGCAGTTTGCGTCGGTGATGGTTGCAGCTGTACACTATCAGCCAGGCTTGTGCTTTTCAAATTGTGTAATCGATTATCATTAAATAATATAAACATAATTAATACCAATTTAATGTCAACAATGAAGTTCAATCGGATGCTCAGCATTGTTACCAATTCTTCGAATCGAGATACAATTATCGAACGATTCTCACTCTCTAGCGAGTTTTTATCAATTGGTAATTTGGATATGTGAACGCTTGAGAGTGTTGTTCATCCTCGATTATTTGAAAATTTTATTTTTATCTTCATTTTCAAATGTTGGTTCAAAAATTATATACATCACATCGAAAACAGATTCAGGCTGGGCTTGAAAAACGCTTGCTTTGGTCTCATCGCACAGAATAGTCGAAAACCTGTAGATTACATACAGCTACGTAGTTCAACGTCACCTTTGCGTACAACCCGATTGGGCTGAACCTTTGAGTTTTTGTGAGTAGCTTCCACAACTAGACTGTAATGCGTGGATACACGCAGTCAGAAAATCTGATGAGACTCCAGAGATGCCTCAAAGGCAAAGCATTGGAGGCCGTTCGGAGTAATCGGCTGCGACCGACATCGGTCCCGATAATTATGGAAACTCTGGAGACATTATTCGGGAGCCCAGAGCGGCTAGTTTAGTTGCTCAACAAAGTACGCAGCGTTCCAACTCTAAAAGCAGACAAGCTTGGAACGCTGGTCAACTTAGGTCTCGTGGTCCAAAATCTTGTTGGTCATCTTATAGCCGCTAACCAGCAAGCTCATCTGACCAATCCAACCCTGCTGCAAGAGATGCTGGATAAATTTCCACCAAATATCCGGTTGGACTGGGCATTGTACAAGAAGAATGTCCGACCTGTTGATTTGGGAACGTTTTGCGAATATATGAGTGTTATCGCCGTGTTATCGAGTGATGTAGCGCATTTCAGCGATTTCGATGGAGCTTGCACTGCGGGAAGTGAGAAGCAGCGAAAAGAGAAGGCTTCCGTAAATGCACATGTATCTGCTGGACCGCGGTGGTTCGAACAGTAAGGAAAGAAAGCAGAAAAGCAGGAGAAACCTTGCTACATTTGTCAGAGCTTGAAGCATTGAATCAAGGACTGTCATGAGTTCAGGTCTTTTAGCTTCAGTGATCGGTTGAAAGGGGTTGAATCGCACCAACTAAGTTCTATCTGTCTTGTTCCTCATGGAAGATGGTCCTGAAAGTCGACGCGCACCTGTGGAGTTCGTGATTGTACCAAGAAACACCATCCGTTTCTCCATCTCAGTCAGCAAACTACGAGTAAACCGTCTTCCAACGAAAGCATCGGAGCGCGTCCGAAATCGGACGCATTAGTCAATGTTCACCGTCGTATTAAAAGTGCAACGATATTCCGTATAATCCCGGTGGTTTTGTACGGTAGAGAAGCTCAGGCATCAACGTTCGCCTTCCTTGACGAAGGTTCCTCGTCAACCCTCATCGGAAAAGAAGTCGCAGATCAATTGACCCGTGGCGGTGAGCTACAGCCGCTATGTTTGACGTGGACGGCGAAGGTTTCGCGCCATGAAAAAGACTCCAGAATGAATTCCTGAAGATTTCAGGACAGAAAACAAAATCATTGACCAGCGTAAGCACCGTTCGCCAACTGGACCTTCCGGTACAGTCGCTGAAATATGGAGAATTATCTCAACATTTTCCTTATTTGGCTGGGCTACCGGTGACAAGATACCAAAAGGCCGTTCCTAAAATCCTGATAGGGTTGGACAACATAAAACTGTCGCTGCCTCTCAAGACACGTGAGGGATGGCTAAACGGGTCAGTGGCGGCAAAAACGAGACTGGGATGGACCGGGAGCATCGATGATTCATGCTGGAATTCAACATTGCCATTGTTGCACATCTGCAAAAGCGCGGAAGATAGCAAAATTCACGATCCAGTGAAAGGATATTTCGCGGCAAAGAGTCTGGTAGTATCCGGAACCTTTGGGCCAGAAGCTGAAGAAGATCGTCGAGCAAAAGAGATTTTGCGACGAACGACGGTCAAAGGAGCCGATGGCCACTATGAGACAGGACTGTTGTGGCGAAGTGACGTAGTGGAGTTGCCGTCCAGTTACGGCATGGCAGAGCGGCGTCTGATTTGTCTTGAAAGGAAGTTGCGAAAATATCCGGAACTGCAAGCGAACTTAGAAAAGCAGATCTACGAGTATCATAGCAAAGGATACGCCTATAAAGCCACGCCTCAGGAGTTAGAAGAAAGTAATTCGGGCAGGACATGGTATCTCCCACTTGGAGTAGTCACAAGCCCACGGAAACCTGGAAAAGTGAGAATTATCTGGGACGCGGCTGCTAAAGTAAAAGAAGTGTCACTAAACGACATGCTGCTGAAGCGACCGGACCTTCTTTCAGCGTTGCCCGCCGTATTGCGCCGCTTTTGTCAGCGGCAGGTAGATATTGCAGGAGACATCCGTGGAATGTATCACCAGGTGAGAATTAAAAAGGATGATCGGCAAGTTCAACGTTTTCTCTATCGAAGTGATCCAACGAAGAAGCCGGAGGTGTTTGTGATGGACGTGGCTATCTTTGGGTCGACATGTTCGCCCTGCTCGGCGAACTTCGTGAAAAATTTGAATGCGATGGAGTGGAAGGATGAATATCCAGAAGCGTCTACAGCAGTAGTAGAAAACCACTATGTTGATGGTTACCTGGCCAGTCGCGACACGGCAGAGGACATGGCGAAGCTGGAATCAGAGGAACGTACAAACAGCAGCCGGATAAACTACGCTTGGAGAAGGCACTTCTTTTAACTGGAATAAAACATCTACTACACTTGTTGAATGCTGTTCATCGAATGAATTTATTGAAACTTTGTTACAATTAGATTGGTTCTTAATTCTAGTACAGTTACAGTTTGTTCGATACTTAATTCTAGTACTATAGTAGGAGACGGAGAGAAACCCGGAGCTTATTGACTAGTTGTCCAATCAGAGAAAAGAAGGGTACATAGTTAAATACCAATACGTGTACACTTAGTGTGACACTGGTATGGCTCAAGCTATGTGCTGTTGGCATAGATCAGCACCGAAGAGGAGTTAATATGAAAGCATAAGAATGCATAGCTTATTGAGGGTTATGTAAATGTAATGTGACACCATGGGACCGTTTGTCTGATGGTGCATTGCGGTACCGATTTATGACTAACTCATTGGCTGGGAGGTAAGTGTTTTGAAAATGTTACAACGTTTGGAACAATGTAAGGAGTCGAATTGCTACACTTGTGTTTTATGGAATGTGGGCAATAATTGATTAACTGTGACACGACATGTCCCAGATTAATTCATGGAACATGTCTTGTAAAAGAAATATGAGTAAGCATAACCACACTTGCTTGTGATCATAAATGAGGTGGATTTGTTATGGTTTGAAAACATGTGAAACTTGAGAAAATATTAGAGTGACTAATTTATAGTCCTGGGAAAGTCTATTATAGTACACGGATTTGAGCTACGTAATTGGCGATCGAATTCGTTGAAAGTGTTGGAGGTCCTGGGAGAAAAGGTGGCGGAAAGGTCGAAAGATTTCAGCGTTGACAAAGAGAGCAACGGGGAACGTGTTCTGGGTATGGCCTGGTTGCCGGTAGAAGATGTATTTGTGTATTCCGTGAAGTTGCCGAATGAATTCGAGCGATCAGCTTCAACAAAAATCGTTACAACAAAGCGAAGCATCTTGAGATTTGTGATGAGCATCTTCGACCCGCTCGGCCTAATTTCCCGATTACGATCGGGACGCATTGCATGCCTTGGAACTACATTTATTCGTGGACGCAAGCGAATTGGCCTTCGCTTGTATAGCCTACGCTTGTATACCCACGATGCTCTCTGGTAGCCTCGAAGACTAAAGTTGCGCCGCTAAGCCTTTGTTGATCCCTAGGCTGGAGCTTCAGGTGACGGTTATTGTAAGCAGACTAGCGAAGTCTATCGCGAAATATCACACTCTTCCGATCACGCGAAGATTCTTGTGGAGCGATTCTAAAACAGTCCTGTCGTGGATCAATTCGGATGCTCGTAAATATCGCCAATACGTGGCGGTACGAATCGGTGAAATTCTGGAGGAGACTCAACCCGAGGAATGGCTCTGGGTACCCACTAAACTCGATGTTTGCAGATGAGACCACTAAATGGGGAAAAGGTCCCACACTGCAGCCGGATGGCCGCTGGTTCACCGGACAGGACTTCCTTTATAAGTCGGAGAATGAATGGCCACAAGAACGGTTGACCTTGAACACCGAAGAAGAACTTCGTGCTTTACACCGCGTGCAGTTGATGCAGCCATTCCTCGAGTGTGAGAGGCTCTCTTATTGGAAACGAATGCTTCGGGCCATAGCATATGTGTGCTGGTTTGTAGATCGTTGCGGAAAATTCCGCGAGCAAGAGGCTAAGCCAGCTGGTTGTACACTGCAGCAGGAGGATCTTGTGCGAGCTGAGAGAATGTTTTGGACACTTGTGCAGGCGCAAGAATTCGCAGAAGAGATAGTGGTTCTAGTGAAGAATAAAGCATCGGATGGTGAACGACTGCAATTGAAAACCAGCAGCTGCATCAGACACCTATCGACTTTCTTGGATGAGCTCGGCGTGATTCGTATGGAAGGTAGGACAGAAGCCTCTCCTCTGGAGGAGTACGATGCGAAGTATCCAATAATACTGCCTAAAATTCATCGTGTTACTGAACTTTTAGTGGACTGGTACCACAGACGATATGGTTACCACAACGTTGAAACTGTGGTAAACGAGATTCGCCAGCGATACCACATCCAAGCATTCCGGGCGATTGTATACAATGCACGTCCTGAAGTGCCCAGGATGGCGCCTCTACTGGCGGCAGGCGTAACTCCATTTGTCCGCCCGTCCTAACTTGTGGGCATCGACTATTTCGGTCCGTACATGTTTAAGATCGGCCGGAGTCAAGTGAAGCATTGGGTAGCACTTTTCACTTGCTTGGTAGCAAGAGCTGTCCACTTGGAAGTAGCTGCGTCTTTTTCTACTGAATCATGTTAGCTAGCGTTGCGGCGATTCATCGCACGTCGGGGTACACTAACACAAATTTACACGAACCGTATAACAAACTTTGTGGGTGCCAGTCGAGAGTTGACCAGTCAGCTTGTCGCAACTAATCGTGAGCTAGCAGAGATCTTCATCGATACCAACACTCGGTGGTTTTTCATCCCGCCATCTTCCCCGTGTTATGTTTCACTTGCGCATCCCTATGCGCTCTGATGTCATTTGACGTTCGCCGTTCGGACGAACGTACTGAGTCGAAGGGCTCGAATAAGAGATAAATAAAAGACAAGAGTTAGTCTGATCTGAAACCCCTAACCGAACAGGTGCCTTTTTAATAGTTACTCCGGATCTACACCTCGTTAGTCAAATAATCCTTTTGCTACATATATACCTCTTTAAAAGTGGCGACGAGTAAAAAAAAAAAAGATAACTTTTCGCGTTTGCATAAAGTGAAACTAAGTAGTAACCCTTCTATCAGCTGTTACGGTGTGATTTATCGCTGAAAAGCAGAATTGCTCCGCCGGCGCGGCGTTGCCGTTGAAAGCAGATTGAGGTAGTATTATTACCAACCACGAGGCAAGAGTCAAACAACCTTCCGAAATTCGAAGACGCTACGCTAAATCGTAAGTAAAAAGTGAGTAGCTGAGAGAAAACGTAAAAAGAAAACTTTTCTATTCAGTGATTTACGACAAAAGCGTCGATATTAAGCGTCATTTGCAAAATCGGTGGTAAGTTTACGAAAAGGCCTTTTCACACTCCATTGTATGGTTGGAAATAAAAGGGTGATCCAAAAACAAAAAATCTTTTATTCGCATAGATGAAACAAATGTTTCATTGTGACATTTCAAGACAAAATTTTCAAAACGTCTTATCTGCTTTTGTAAACAAAGATTCAAACGACGATTTGACGAATCTGACAGCTCTCCCACGCAAACTAACACCATCAATAGGTAGGTGAAGGTTTCCGCTACCTGTTGATGGTGTTAGTTTGCGTGGGAGAGCTATCAGATTCGTCAAATCGTCGTTTGATTATTTGTTTACAAAAGCAGATAAGTCGTTTTGAAAATTTTGTCTTGATTTATTCTTTTGTTCAACACGGCATTAATAGCTTTTTTTTTAATTGAATAAAGGTGTTTTTTGGCAGCGTGTGAGGCGTCGAAACCTGGGATTTTCCGCAAAATAGGTCTCAACGGAGACGGAGTGGTTTGAGATAAATTTTGTCTGCTTCTATTCACTGCAGTTTTCGAGGTTCAACGGAACAGAAAAGCAAGCCGCAAAAGGGTTTCTGGCGTACAGGGTAAGTCCGCTTTTTTGTCCCGTTTCGTTAATTAATAAATTATTTCAACTAGACAATCAAAGTGATTTATAAAGAGTTTAATGTGATATTTTCTTTTGTCTACTTTTATTCCATTTTGAACTATATGACGTTGCTGTGAATGCTTATTGCTGAAAACGAAAATGTTTTAAACGGTATTATGGGATTTTTTATGAAATAATTTGTGTTTTTTTTTGGTTCTACATTTTTTTAAAATAAAAAAAAATAAACGTTTGTTGATTGTCGGTCGGCTTGATTAGTTCGCACAATGAGCTCTAGTGTAGCTTTCTCTTTAGAACCCTACCGTAGGGGAACATCGTTTAACGATTGGTTCACCCGATTGAAGTATTTCTTCAGGGTGAATAAGGTGAAAGAAGATGATCAACTGGCTTACTTTATCACCATGAGTGGCCCGGTAATATTCGCCGAAATGAAGCTTCTTTTTCCGGGAGGAAACTTTGAAGAGGCAGCTTTGGACGAAATTGTGTCTAAGCTAAAAAATCGTCTGGATAAAACGGATCCCGATCTGGTACAACGGTACAAATTTGGTACCAGAGTACAGAATCCAGATGAGTCCACGGAAGACTTCATTTTAAACCTGAAACTTCAAGCAGAACCCAAGTAACATTTTTAGTTTTATCATATTCTATTAGCAGTTTTGGAGAGCAAATTTTCAAGACTAGCAATAAAACTAAAATCTACATGACAACCTCTTGATGACCGCTACAAGATTACGTTATGACTAAGTGGACCACTCTTGAGATCGTCTTCAAAGCAAGTTTTAGGTTATTCATAAGAGTTCCATAAAACCGCTGTCAAAAAAGGGAATTTCTTTTCCGTGGAGCTTTTTGTTATTGTTTTGTAGAAAAAGGAAAATCGTAAAAATGGAAGAATGAAATAAAAAACAACATCACCGGCATTGATGAAAAATAATGTTCAAATATTGGAAATTGGATTCCCAGAATTCGTTCGCGTGCTTGCAAATTTTTCTGCGCGTTCGAATTTCTGGTGAAAACAGGTAAGAAAATCAATTTGTTTAAGTGCGCCGTCGTAATACTGTGATTTACGGCCAATTAATTAGTGTAAATAATAAATCGACATGCAGCCTTTTTTTCTGGTGGCATTCCGATTTGCAAGGAAACATTTCTCGTGCTTCAAATTTTGTAAAATCATCTTGAAATGCAGCGATTATTTAGTAGATTTTGCATTAGATGTTGCAAATTTTGATTAGATTTTGCAAAAGATTTACGCCGATATAATTTTTTTTCTACCAGCATGGCTGCTACTACACTGTGGGCAATTTTGACGGCCAAAATAACATTTTGCATAACTTTCAATTACAATAAGTATTTTGCTGAAAGTTGCTGTTATCCGTTTCTTACGATCAGTTCTTCTTCATGATGGTCTATAATCAACAAGAACCTGGCTTGCTTTTCAATTATAATTTCCACAGTTAGGCAAATTTCATATTATTGAAAACTTTTTTATATCGAATCGTTGTCATTGCACTATTCGTTGTGTATTCGCATTTATACCATTTTTATTAACGGGAGTAAAAGGATATAGCTTGCTTGATTTTTATTATCTGTTTCATTTTTAGAAATTTGAAATTTGACCAATAAACAACTAAATCTTAAATATGCGAATAGGGGCCCTCCTTAGCCGTGCGGTAAGACGCGCGGCTACAAAGCAAGACCATGCTGAGGGTGGCTGAGTTCGATTCCCGGTGCCGGTCTAGGCAATTTTCGGATTGGAAATTGTCTCGACTTCCCTGGGCATAAAAGTACACCCAGGTTTTTTTTTACACAGTTTGGTTTTGGTCGTTTAAGACCTTCAGGGTCAATGAATCAATGAGTTAACCCCACCAAAAAATTCACAAAAAATCAAAGAAAATTCAGGGGGTATTTGAAAAGCTGTAAAAGTTCAGGTTAACCGAGAAATTAATGAATTCCAACCGCGTAAAAAAAAACCTGGGTGTATCATCGTGTTAGCCTCATGATATACGAATGCAAAAATGGTAACCTGGCTAAGAAACCTCGCAGTTAATAACTGTGGAAGTGCTTAATGAACACTAAGCTGCGAGGCGGCTCTGTCCCAGTGTGGGGATGTAATGCCAATAAGAAGAAGAAGAAGAAATATGCGAATGCCCAGTTGGGAACATTTATGTGTTTATTGTTTTCTTTGTTTACGATATTTGGGGAACATGGAGCAGAAACATCTGTTTTTAGCCATTCGATTGACCATAGTTCACGAAGTTCAACATAAACATTGTGTTCTTGTACAATACCATTATAAACCTAATTAAAACTACTAAGTTTTATTTAGGTTATGCGTAAGACAAGTCTAAGACCAATATATTCGGCTTTATGACAGTTTTCAAAATTGGTTTTATTAGAGTCCTCAAGATAATCATAAGGCCCCTAATAAGCTCATAAAGCATTTGACATTTGTGGTTTTATTGAACGTTTTATTACGATTTTGAAGATAGCCTCAAGTCTTCTAATAAGGGTAATCTCGCGGCATTGAGCAAAGCAGCGATAAAGCCGTTAAAAAACTTAAATAAATCTATGAAGCCTTGAAATTGTTACTTGGGAATTCTGCGGTTTCGAGAATTTTAAGGAGGTCGCCATTCTCGATCGCCTTATTGCCGGTATTAATGATAATAATCTAAGACAGCGCCTACTGAGCGAGGACAAGTTGAACCTGGCAATTGCGGAAAAAATTATCACTACTTGGGAGGTAGCTCGTGCGAATGCAGGGACTGCCAACCAACCGAACTTGGTACATCCGGCTATGGTAGCAGCGGTTGCCAACGGACCTAGTGATCACTTGGGAGTAGCGGGGACAAGGTTACGCAAGGTCTATGATTTGGCTCAGAAATACCAAGATTCTGGGAGCGATGTAAGGGGCAACAGTGGTAGAGGGCCAGTAAAAAGCCGATTAGGTTTCCGACCTTCAGAGCGGCTGCCGCAAACGCACAGCAACCAGGGATCGCAGGAATGGAATTTCCGGCAGCCAGGAGGGCAGTATGGAAGACAAAGACAGTGGACACGACCAGACTATTCACAAATGACCTGCAACTTTTGCGGGGTCAAAGGTCACATCCGTAAAAAGTGCTTTAAGCTAAAGAACCTTAACCGTGATGCAGTCAATTTGGTAGAATCGTATAGACCAGGACCCTCCGCTGACCGTCACATTACGGAGCTTCTGGAAAGAATGCGAACAAGGGACGACGAAGACGACGACAGCGACTCAGGTAATCTTCAATGTATGATGGTAGCGTCTATAAACAAAATTAGTAACCCTTGTTTGGTGCAAGTGGAAATAGAGCAAAAATGTTTGAAAATGGAGATCGATTGTGGCGCGTCTGTGTCTGTTATGAGTAAAAGACAATATTCGTTGAATTTTAAGAATAAACTGAGTAAATATAATGAACCATTGATGGTTGTTAACGAAGCAAAATTGAAAATAGAAGGGGAGGCAAGGGTTATGGTAAAAATAAACGATAGAGAGGCGGTAATGCAGCTACTAGTTTTATATTGTGAGAATAATTTTGACCCGCTTTTTGGTCGAACTTGGCTGGGCATGTTTTACCCCAATTGGAGACATTTTTTTCAATATTTCTTTTCAAATCAACAGAAATGATGAGTCCGGTGAAAATGCCGTCGATGATTTAAAAAACAAATTTAAAAGTGTATTTACAAAAAGCTTCACCACACCTATCAGCGGATTTAAAGCAGAATTGATAATGAAGGACGAAACTCCCATTTTTAAGAAAGCTTATGACGTGCCTTACAGGTTAAAGGAAAAAGTTTCTGATTATTTAGACAAACTGGAGAAGGAAAAAGTTATCACTCCAGTTGATACTAGCGAATGGGCTTCTCCCATCATCATAGTAATGAAGAAAAATAACGAAATCCGCTTGGTGATAGATTGTAAAGTTTCTATAAACAAAGCCTTGATACCCAATTCATATCCCTTACCTACATCTCAAGATATTTTTGCTAATCTGGCTGGTTGTAGAGTGTTTTGTGCCCTAGATCTTGAAGGGGCATATACCCAATTAGAATTGACGGAGAGGTCCAAGCAATTTGTGGTTATCAACACAATGAAGGGTTTATACAAATACAACAGATTGCCACAAGGCGCATCCTCTAGTGCCTCTATTTTTCAACAAGTCATGGATAAAGTATTGGAAGGAATCGAAAATGTTTCTTGTTACTTGGATGATGTTTTAATTGCCGGCAGAACAACTGAGGATTGTAGGATAAAACTTTTGTTAGTATTGGAACGTTTAGCTAAGGCTCACATAAAGGTAAATTATGAAAAGTGCAAATTTTTCGTTAAAGAACTGGAACATTTGGGACACATTATTAGTGACAAAGGGCTAAAGCCTTGTCCTGATAAAATATTAACTATAGAGAAAGCAAATGCTCCTAAAAACGAGTCAGAGTTGAAGTCATACTTAGGTTTATTAAATTACTATCACAAGTTCATACCCAACTTATCTTCTAAGTTATTTCCATTATATAATTTATTAAAGAATAAAGTACAGTACGTTTGGGATGACAATTGTCAGAGATCTTTCTTGGAAAGCAAAAGTTTACTGATAAAAACAAATTTTTTAGAGTTCTACGACCCCAAAAAGCCGATTATTGCAATATCGGATGCGTCAAGCTATGGCCTCGGGGGTTTAATAGCCCATGTGATAGAAGGAACAGAAAAACCTATTTGTTTTACATCATTCTCTTTAAGCTCTGCACAAAGAAAGTATCCTATTCTGCATTTGGAGGCTTTGGCGTTAGTATGCACTATAAAAAAGTTTCACAAATACCTTTACGGTCAAAGTTTTACGGTTTATACAGACCACAAGCCCTTAGTGGGAATCTTCGGAAAGGAAGGAAAAAACTCGATTTATGTGACGAGATTGCAGCGTTTTGTTTTAGACTTAGCTATATATGATTTCAATATTATCTATCGACCATCGCATAAATTAGGGAACGCTGATTTCTGTTCAAGATTTCCATTACCACAGGATGTTCCTGATTATTTGGATACAGATGCCATAAAAAGTATAAATTTTAGTAAGGAAATAACTGTCGACTTTAAGCTAATTGCGGAAGCAACAGAAAACGACGAGTTTCTACAGAAAATCATAAGTTTTATGACCAACGGATGGCCCGAAAGAATTGACAAACAATTTGCAGATGTATTTTCAAATTTTTTGGACTTAGAATTGGTAGACGGATGTCTTCTTTTCAGGGCCAGAGTAATTATACCTAAGGTGTTCCAAAAAAATATCTTAAAACTGTTGCATGGAAACCACTCAGGACTTATCAAAATGAAGCAATTAGCACGCAGTTCAGTATATTGGTATGGTATTAATGCAGATATAGACAAATATGTTGCTAACTGTGAGGCATGTAACAGTATGGCAATTGTCCGTAAACCAAAAGAGATATCTAGATGGATACCAACTACGAGGCCGTTCAGCAGGATTCATATTGATTTCTTTTTTTACGAGCATCGTACTTACCTCTTAGTGGTTGATAGTTTCTCAAAATGGATCGAAATTGAATGGATGAGACAAGGTATGGATGGGAACAAAGTGTTAAAAAAAACTTGTAGCATATTTTGCGCGGTTTGGTCTACCGGATGTCTTGGTATCGGACAATGGTCCTCCTTTCAACTCCAGAACATTTGTTGATTTTTTAGAAAAACAAGGTATTAAAGTAATGAAAAGTCCACCATATAACCCATCTAGTAATGGTCAAGCAGAAAGGCTGGTTAGAACTGTAAAGTCCTCAAAAGATTTCTAATGGACCCAGAGATTATGGAGTTAGACCTGGAAGACCAGATAAATTTATTTTTATTCAACTTTAGAAATAATAATTTGACAAAGG
Organism: Armigeres subalbatus; assembly: GCF_024139115.2. NCBI lineage: Eukaryota > Metazoa > Arthropoda > Insecta > Diptera > Culicidae > Armigeres > Armigeres subalbatus. The sequence continues at coordinate 295,564,557 of NC_085139.1, forward strand.
ATGGGCATTTTCCATCAGAAAGAATATTTGCATATAAACCAAAGACTATTTTAGATTTAGTTAATCCTAAAAATAATTTTAAACATCATATGGAAGTACCACATGCAAATGATGAAGATGATATAGAGCATCATAAAAGGATTTATCCTAAAATTAACCATGATGCTATTGATAGTCTGATGGCTGGGGATGAAGTGTGGTACAAAAACAATAGTCCCCACCATCAGACCAGATGGATAAAAGCCACGTTCATTAAAAAGTTTTCTCAAAATGTGTTTCAGATATGCGTTGGAAGCGTGGTCGTAATGGCCCACAGAGCACAGATCAGGACCTCTAAAGCTGCTACCCAATGGCAAGGGCCAAACGTTTTGATTACGAGGAAGGAGAGACCCGATGAAATGGATGACGATCTGAGTACCCCTAGAAACGAGCCGCCTACTGGCGATGTGGAGGAAGAGCAGGCTCCGAAGGGAGGGAGGAAAAGAAAGCGTCAGGAAACCGAAAGCCGTCAGGTGATGGAGCTCCGAAGATCAAAACGCCCTAAGAAAGTACACCGTAGTGCAGATTATCATTATGATTGAAATTTCTGAATATGTTCGGATAAGCTTAAGATTTTCATTGATTTGAACTCGATATTTGTTAATGAATTATTAATATGCTTGTGGATTTATTTCATACTCTGATTATATTTGTAACATAGTAAAGGGGAAGAATTGTTATGTTTCACTTGCGCATCCCTATGCGCTCTGATGTCATTTGACGTTCGCCGTTCGGACGAACGTACTGAGTCGAAGGGCTCGAATAAGAGATAAATAAAAGACAAGAGTTAGTCTGATCTGAAACCCCTAACCGAACAGGTGCCTTTTTAATAGTTACTCCGGATCTACACCTCGTTAGTCAAATAATCCTTTTGCTACATATATACCTCTTTAAAACCCCGCACATGGGCGGTGCATGGGAGAGAATGGTCAGAGCAGTGACGGCAGGAATGGAATCGGTTGGCAGTCCGTGCACCATCGTAAGAAGTGTTCAAAACCATTTTGTATGGAGCGGAGTCAATGGTTAACTCCAGACCGTTGACGTACGTGCCACTTGAGACGTCACATCAGGAGGCATTAACTTCTAACCATTTTATACACCTTAGTAGCAATGGAGTCAAGCAACCGGACAAAATGCCTACTAGTTAGAGCGAGGCTTTGCGAAACGGGTGGAATTTGTGTCGCTACATTCTGGATAAACTCTGGGCTAGATGGATCCGTGAATATCTGTCGGTCTTGACTCGACGCACCAAGTGGCATGACGAAGTAAGACTTATTCGGGAAGGAGATACGGTATTCATCATATGCGAGATTCGGAACTGGTGGCCTCGGGGTATGGTCGTACAAGTCATCGCAGGACGAGATGGTAGACAGGTAGATGTCCAGACAACGACAGGGGTTCTACCTCGTCCCGTGGTGAAGCTTGCCTTGATTGATGTACTTCCGGCTAGTGATACTGTTGGTCTGGTATAGCATTACGTGGAGGGGAATGTTGCAGAAGGCGTTACGAACTGCATCCGAAAAATTTCACAGGGATGAGAAGCAGGTCTGGCAGACCAGATGTTATCCGACAGCTCTGACGGTGTCAGCGAAGAAAAACAAAACCTTCGACAAAAAGGAATGATGATGAAAAGTGAAAATGTGGTGATGTGAATTGTGCAGCCTCTTTATTTTCGTATTTCATATAAAACTATTTTAAACTATACTAGTGAGTTTACATGCGAAACACATCCTAAAAATAAATTATTAGTGTTGTTACTGCCGATGACGCCCATGCGTCTTTGGCATGGACATCCGCACGTCCCGAGCTAGCTCACCTCTTTTCCTTATCTCAGGGTCGAACAATCGCACTAGCGGAGACTTACCTGTACCACTTTGCAACCACAGTGAAGTAAATGGACTGAAATTTAATTTTTCGGTGCACACAAGAAGTTGGCAAATAAGAAGTGAATAATGAACTAGAAATTTATCATTTTGATACTAGGTTATTTTGGATTTGGAAAATTCTAGGCACTGTTAATAGGGAACGGACTCACTTTAGCTCGTTGATGCTGCTGCACGTGATATCGCCACCACGAGGTCCACTTGGTTGGCAATGGTTCACAACCGGCCGGAGACAACTTTCGGCACTAGAACTGCCGGGGAAATGCTGCTCTTCGGCTTCACTGTTCCACTAATTCGAGAAGGCTTTACTTTCACCTCCGCCTGGAGGACTTTACGTTGGGGTCGTTTGTTGACGGACGACCTTCGGCAGACCACTGAATAGTGTCTTCGAGAGGAATTTAACCGTGGTTTAGTTCACTCGCGGCACCATGCACACTAGGTCGGTATATTCACGGTCAATCACTGTACCGACTTAAACTCTTCGACCTGTTGCGACCTCTCACTTTAACTACCGGTCTCTACGTTGACGGTAAGGAGAACCGGGGCTAACTAGTAGCCTTACCAGTCGCGATTATTAATGAATTCGCAAACTGTAATAGTCTAAGAACTAAACCACTTTGCCAAAGGCAATAACGTTTGAAAAAATTAAACTTTCACTGCCGAAATAAAACACCGTTTGGCACACTATCCAGGATCTAATAGAGGCCTTCCATGTGGATCGATGGGCCTTATATAGGGTCAGAGGATCCAATCGCATGGTCTATCGAATGATACCAACTCGTGGGCATATTGCTAGATGGTATTAGTTTGGCGCCGTCCGATGATAGTTGCGAGCAGTGAACATGTCCCTAGGCGTGCTTCCTAGCTATATTAGAATTTCGAACATTCACTACCTCATATTGGTTCTCCGGATTGAGAGAGCTCTCACTTGACGGCACATGAACTCTTTTTGCCGTGCTGCTAGAATTCCATATTTTTTTTAAATTCAGCGTGATGATCAATCCCCAGAGCCGTAGCGTGGCCTCCCGGCGCCCTTGGCAAAACTTTATTGGGCGCCCCTTACTTTCTTGTAGATTTTCAAAACAAAAAGTAGGGAGATTTGAAATCAACTAATTGCGTGATGCATATATTTTTTTTATAAATTCTTTATGCCTCTATAAACCTTCCTATGTTCCAATATAGAGGTTGGAAGTAAGGCCCGAACAGCACACTCGTCATAAACAAGTTACAGTGACTCATTTGCGACAAAATCGAGTCACATAAGAGTTGCTGCAAACAAATCAGTCAGCATTGTGCTGTTGGGGGTATTACTAAAACTCATCAAATTTCCAGAAATCCATTGAAATTTTCCCGAATTTTAAAATTTAATAAACCTATGCAAATAAAATGTTTTTAAGGGCGAAAGCAAAATATACCTTAATTTAATTATATGCATGATTTTTTTTCTTCTTTATTTAAGTGACTTCAGGGCAGCAGGGACTATGTCCAAGGGCTTGACGATCCCTCCCCAGGCCATCTGCGAGTTGTGGGGCTTGCCTAGGATGTGGTGGGGTTTGACAGTGGGCCCTGTTAAACCTCTATAAAAAGCTGCATGTATCCGCAAGTAGGCCCCACCAAAGCGACCGTGTGCCGCTCAAAGCGCACAAGCCCAAGTCCTGGTGTTAGGTGGGACGCTAAACAGCCCTGACACGACGGCCCTCCGACGAGACAGGAGGTTTGCGCAGGCCCAATAAGCCGCCTAGAAAACCAATCATTACGAACAATATAAGAGATAATGCGACTCGATATAATCGGCAAAGACCTGGGCGACGAATACAGGATCACGATTGGAAGCTTGGAACATGGAATTGCAAGTCGCTAGGTTTCGCAGGTTGCGACAGGATGATCTACGATGAATTACATCCCCGCAACTTCGACGTCGTGGCGCTGCAGGAGATTTGCTGGACAGGACAGAAAGTGTGGAAAAGCGGGCATCGAGCGGCTACCTTCTACCAAAGCTGTGGCACCACCAACGAGCTGGGAACCGGCTTCATAGTGCTGGGTAAGATGCGCCAACGCGTGATTGGGTGGCAGCCAATCAACGCAAGGATGTGCAAGCTGAGGATTAAAGGCCGTTTCTTCAACTATAGCATCATCAACGTGCACTGCCCACACGAAGGGAGACCCGACGACGAGAAAGAAGCGTTCTACGCACAGCTGGAGCAGACATACGATGGATGCCCACTGCGGGACGTTAAAATCGTCATCGGTGACATGAACGCACAGGTAGGAAGGAGGAAATGTATAGACCGGTCATCGGACCGGATAGTCTGCACACCGTATCGAATGACAACGGCCAACGATGCATAAACTTCGCAGCCTCCCGCGGAATGGTAGTCCGAAGCACCTTCTTTCCCCGCAAAAATATCCACAAGGCCACATGGAAATCACCTAACCAAGAAACGGAAAACCAAATCGACCACGTTCTAATCGACGGTAAATTCTTCTCCGACATCACGAACGTCCGCACTTACCGCAGTGCGAATATTGAATCCGACCACTACCTCGTTGCAGTATGCCTGCGCTCAAAACTCTCGACGGTGTACAACACGCGTCGAAGTCGGACGCCGCGGCTTAATATCGGGCGGCTACGAGACGGTAGACTAGCCCAAGAATACGCGCAGCAGCTGGAAGTGGCACTCCCAACGGAAGAGCAGCTAGGCGCAGCGTCTCTTGAAGATGGCTGGAGAGATATTCGATCCGCCATTGGTAGCACCGCAACCGCTGCACTTGGCACGGTGCCCCGGATCAGAGAAACGACTGGTATGACGGCGAATGTGAGCAGTTAGTGGAAGAGAAGAATGCAGCATGGGCGAGATTGCTGCAACACCGCACGAGGGCGAACGAGGCACGATATAAACAGGCGCGGAACAGACAAAACTCGATTTTCCGGAGGAAAAAGCGCCAGCAGGAAGATCGAGACCGTGAAGAAACGGAGCAACTGTACCGCGCTAATAACACACGAAAGTTCTATGAGAAGTTAAACCGTTCACGTAAGGGCCACGTGCCACAGCCTGATATGTGTAAGGATATAAACGGGAACCTTCTTACGAATGAGCGTGAGGTGATCCAAAGGTGGCGGCAGCACTACGAAGAACACCTGAATGGCGATGTGGCAGACGAAGATGGCGGTATGGTGATGGACCTGGGAGAACGCGCGCAGGACATAATTTTCCCGGCTCCGGATCTCCAGGAAATCCAGGAGGAGATTGGCCGGCTGAAGAACAACAAAGCCCCTGGGGTTGACCAACTACCAGGAGAGCTATTTAAACACGGTGGTGAGGCACTGGCTAGAGCGCTGCACTGGGTCATTACCAAGATTTGGGAGGAGGAAGTTTTGCCGCAGGAGTGGATGGAAGGTGTCGTGTGTCCCATCTACAAAGTAGGAACGATAAGCTTGATTGTAGCAACTACCGCGCAATCACATTGCTGAACGCCGCCTACAAGGTACTCTCCCAAATTTTATGTCGTCGACTAGCACCAATTGCAAGGGAGCTCGTGGAGCAGTACTAGTCGGGTTTATGGGCGAACGCTCCACCACGGACCAGGTGTTCGCCATTCGCCAAGTACTGCAGAAATGCCGCGAATACAACGTGCCCACACATCATCTATTTATCGACTTCAAAGCCGCATATGATACAATCGATCGGGACCAGCTATGGCAGCTAATGCACGAACACGGTTTTCCGGATAAACTGATACGGTTGATCAAGGCGACGATGGATCGGGTGATGTGCGTAGTTCGAGTTTCAGGGGCATTCTCGAGTCCCTTCGAAACTCGCAGAGGGTTACGGCAAGGTGATGGTCTTTCGTGTTTGCTATTCAACATCGCTTTGGAAAGGGTAATACGAAGAGCAGGGATTAACACGAGTGGTACAATTTTCAATAAGTCCGTCCAGCTATTTGGTTTCGCCGACGACATAGATATTATGGCACGTAACTTTGAGAAGATGGAGGAAGCTTACATCAGACTGAAGAGGGAAGCTAAGCGGATCGGACTAGTCATCAACACGTCGAAGACGAAGTACATGATAGGAAGAGGTTCAAGAGAAGACAATGTGAGCCACCCACCGCGAGTTTGCATCGGTGGTGACGAAATCGAGGTGGTAGAAGAATTTGTGTACTTGGGCTCACTGGTGACTGCCGAAAATGACACCAGCAGAGAAATTCGGAGACGCATAGTGGCTGGAAATCGTACGTACTTTGGACTCCGCAAGACGCTCCGATCGAATAGAGTTCGCCGCCGTACCAAACTGACAATCTACAAAACGCTCATTAGACCGGTAGTCCTCTACGGACACGAGACCTGGACGATGCTCGTGGAGGACCAACGCGCACTTGGAGTTTTCGAAAGGAAAGTGCTGCGTACCATCTATGGTGGGGTGCAGATGGCGGACGGTACGTAGAGGAGGCGAATGAACCACGAATTGCATCAGCTGTTGGGAGAACCATCCATCGTTCACACCGCGAAAATCGGACGACTGCGATGGGCCGGGCACGTAGCCAGAATGTCGGACAGTAACCCGGTGAAAATGGTTCTCGACAACGATCCGACGGGCACAAGAAGGCGAGGTGCGCAGCGGGCAAGGTGGATCGATCAGGTGGAAGATGACTTGCGGACCCTCCGTAGACTGCGTGGTTGGCGACGTGTAGCCATGGACCGAGCCGAATGGAGGAGACTCTTATATACCGCACAGGCCACTTTGGCCTTAGTCTGAATAAATAAATAAATTAAGTGATTTTTTAGTTTTAAAACTATTTCCATCACTAGCATATACCTATATGTATGATAAAAATGACAAAATGCAAATCAGTGGTCTAAGCTCTAAAATATGAGTCCTGGCACGGGTGGTCCAAAATACATCCCATACCCTAGTACGTGGATTCTCAACAAAAATTTCGAACTTCCTTGTTGTGAATTCACGCACTAGTTATAGGCCAATAAAATGTGCGCTGGTTGGTGCTTGGAGTTCTATCGGATCTAGACGAATAAAAGAAATCCTACTTTGGTCGGCGGTTTAAAGGAATTTCAGGACTTTCAAAAAAAAAATCAACTGAGGAGTGATTTGGTAGATGGTTGGAAGTCTGGAGCGGGTTGATTAATGGCCAGAATAGCCATCTGTTAGTAGTTTGGTAGCACTAGTGGAATAACTTGGACGAATAAAGTTCTACTTTGAAGTAGGACAGTCGTCATCATTATTGAAATATTCCAATATGCTGTATGATGAGTGATGTCATTCCAAATACTTCTTTTTAAAGCTCAACCAGTTTATAGACCCAAGAAAGAAAAACTTATCAATGCGCATAGAATATTCAACTTCTTTGCTTTGGGTTTTCACCATTGAACTCATACAATTTCTGGTTCAATGGAATCGGAAATGTCATTGGAACAAAAGCGATCGTTTTCGGATCTGAAATAGTTTGTCTGTTAAAAATGACTAAATTTAGATCAAATTCACACAAACTCCGTATCACTACTACTCTGTATTTCTTTTATAGCGTATTGAAAAGCCCCCTTCTAGAGCTTCCTCCCCAAAGGCCTGTTCCATGCTCCATGTCTTTTGCATTTCCTGTTCTTATTTATTTTATATAAATTGAGGGAAACGTGCCCCTTGAGCCGCCATTCCTATATCTGTATACTATTGATTACAGAATCGTTGATTACCGAGGAAATCATCTGAATCACTTTGAACCAGTGAGTTTGAGAATAATTTGTTATCATTACCCATAGCGTAATCCTTGATTTCGGCGCCCCCTATAGCCTGGCGCCCTTGGCGGGGGCCAACCTGGCCAACCACACGCTACGGCGCTGTCAATCCCAATCCGGTTACCGCAATTATTAAAATTGTAATTCAATTTAGCGAAATTCGATGGGGGGGGGGGGGGGTATTTATGTTTATATAAGAAAAATGTTCTTGTGTGAATATTTACATTTACTGTTAACAATAATCCAATAATGGTGTGGCAAAACAATCACCTGAAATGGCATTTCAGCCTTGTAAACTTCAAGAAAGGTTACAGTGTGAATCTATGAATATTGTTTTAGGTTACCATTCATGCACTACTTATCCTATATTTGATGAATTACAACTAAATTTAACCGAAAATTATTATACGATCACGAGACTGTAAGTAAAACTACGACCTAATGAATGACATAAGACCTTAAAATAAACTTCAAAATAGGTTGACTAGACTGAACACTGGACGGTAGCTAAGACGTGGAAACGTTGACTAGAGTCACTGAAATGTGAGTACTATTTAATTTATTTACAAGACGAAATATGAACTGTTAAATATTGAAGTATATTCATTTTAGCTTTTGAGCATTTGCCAATTTTCTAAGAAGACTTTGAGGTTTTTTTATTTGTCTGGTGCCGCGCCAACAGAGGGCCTGTTCAAAATAATAGAATGGGCCCGACGGCCTGACGAAACGTAACAATGTAACATGACCCAGTGCATGACATGGCACCTCCTCGTGGCAAGTGTCAATAGGTCGCAATTAAAATGGCAATAACTGAAGACTTCCCGTCGCTTCGATACAAGGTGCCAAATCTTCTCCTATTTCAACCAAAAGATCGTGAAGATTCCCGTCATCCGATATGCTCCGTACAACAACGTTTCGTAGCTGCCGCCGCAGACCCACCATGCCAGAGTTCCCCTCCTCCACTCACGAATTTAGTTTCAGATGGACGGTACGTATTTCTTGAATTGTTTTTCTAGCTCCTGCTATAGGAGGGAGTGCTGGGGAAAAGGTTCTTACACTGTTCTTAATTCCTTTACTTATGGGTCCTGTTGTCCTACACTCTGTGCAAACAATTCTGCTCTTAGATTTTACTCCACCTAAACGGTTTTTTGATCTTAATTCAGTAAGTGCAACTCGATTGCTCCCTTCTACTTTGAGCTTAGTTCGTGTGCACTCACCGATAAAAACAAATGAAAATCAAACATTTTTTACCTCTTACATCAATCATGTCCATACCTCATTTCGCTATCACATCACGATTTGTCCCAAGTTTCTCCCACAGCAATAAAATGTTCGCCAATTTTCATAGTTTCCTAAGAGAAAACACAAAACAAACATCCATGCCCTGGATCTGCCCTTCTGGTTCCATTCCGCGATAGTGAACCCCCTCCTCGCGGAAGGCTATCAGGGTACAAAGCTATTAGATGCTTAATTGTAGTGCTGTCCAGCTGTCCTCTACATGATTATGTTAAATAAAACATATATTCCTGAATTATCATCATTGTTTTGATTGGCATAAAGTGGGATTCAAAAACATATATATTTTGCAGCATAGGGGAGCTGTTGGGAAGTAATTAAAACAAACGAGTAATGCTGATTAGTGATTGAGCGAAATTGGTCGATCGTTAGAGCCAATTCACAGTTGCGGACACAACTAACGAATTCGGGATGGATCTTGTTTATCCGCGTTAGTGGTGATTGCTGGCTTGTTAATTGCCGCTCGCATTGTGTCCGAGACTTGTCATAATGGACTATTGTCGTCATTACAAGCGGGCGATAAGCTTCTAGGATTAGGAGTGGAATTATTTTCCAAGCGTGCGTAAAAAAAATAGAATATTACATATTGAACATAAATACAATCCGTTAATGGAATTGAAGAACAAGCTATAAAACAAGACCATGCTGAGGGTGGTTGGGTTCGATTCTCGGTGCCGGTCTAGACAATTTTCGGTTTGAAAATTGTCTCGACTTCCCTGGGCAAATGTATCATCGTGTTAGCCTCATGATATTAGAATGCAAAAATGGTAACTTGGCTCGCAGTTAATAACTGTGTATGTGCTGAATGGACACTAAGCAGCGAGGTGGCAATGTCCTAGAGGGGGATGTAATGCCAATGAATAGAAGAAGAAGAACTGAAGAACATTGTTTTTTTTTTGTGTTTACCGAAAGGCTATCATTGCATACCAAAAACGAACTTTTTATAGAAGGCTCGAAGACCCATAGTGTTATATGCCAGTCGGCTCAGCTCAGCGAACTGAGTAAATATCCCCTAGCAATGTTTCATATGCGATTTGAAATATGTCCCTTGTGATAGTGTATGAAACATTTCAATAAACAGATACGCAGAAACGAGGCTGGATTTAATACGCAGTTGCTTAAGGTAGCCTCACACCTCGGGAATTTGATCCACGGATTTTTTCCCCATGTATTTTTGCATATGCGATGTTTTCGGAATTTGGGCACGGAAAATCAAAATCCCGGCTCCATTTAAAATGCACGGGGACCAAATTCCGGCGGAAAATTTTCCCGAGTTGTAAGGCAGCCTTTACGCTGTTAAGAGAATACCTCTAGTGCATAGCTTCCCAAAGTCGGGGGGTCGCGACCCCCTTCCATAAGATTTACACAGGCTGAGGGGTCGCGACCCACCACTTTGGGAAACTATGCCCTAGTGATTTGCAGTTAGATGGCAGGGCTGTTAACAAGTTACTTTTTAATGACTTGATCACTATTTTGAGTCTAGTCACTAAGGTCACTATTTTCGCACCACCGTTTTGTTACAATGAAAAATCACTTGTAGTTTTACTCAACAGGTTTGCACTACTCTACATTGACCACCTGAAAATTTCCTTCTTTTTACTTAGAAAAACGGATGAACTTACCTTTTTCGCTTTTTTTACCAACTCATAACCTAATAATAATAAAATGAGCATGATTGACCATTGCTACTCCGTTAATGCCAAGTCACCTGTAATTACACAGAAAACCAACAGATGAAGTTTGGGACTAACATCATCTTCAATATGTAAGAACAGGAGACCCAAAAATGAGCCCGCCGTGTCCGAACGCGGGCCAATTAAGGAATAGGTAGGAAAATGTTGACATGATACTCGCTTTGACAGAAGCCGACGAGTCATCTCCACTTCCACGAGAATTCACTGAGATGTTAGATATATGAGGTAGGAAGTGTGGCAGGGTTCGTTTTCGTAAACGGTATGCCGTGTATAGCCAATAGTTTGATTAATTTAGCTTTTTTAACCTCATCTTGTGTAGGCGACACCACAGCTTGTCCATCGTCGCTAATATTTATTCTGTTCACCGATGCACCGTCACTTCCACTATTTAAAAAGTCTCGAATTGTTGCTTCCTCCTGGCAGCCACTTCGGTTTTATCTGTCAGCAAAATCCCTTGTTGGTCGTTGCACATGACGGGAGATAGCGCTACCTTTTCCGCACGCCATTGACAGACTCATAGAACCTCATAAATGTCATTTTGCTCCATTTTTTCCTGCGCCTCGCTAATCACTTGTTCTTCATATTCTTTCTTCTTCCTGCGGTGGGTTCGTTTTTCGGCTGCTCATGCTTCCTTGTACCGATCTCTATTCGATCGGCTACCCGACACCAACATCCGGCTTCTAGCAACGTTCTTCTCGTCTGTCACTCTCTGACACTCCACATCGAACCAACCCGTCCTAGGTCACCTCTGTGCAGTGCCTACCACTTCTCGTGCTGTTGTGCTCACCGCTCCATGGATCGACTCCCATAGATCGTTGATGTTGTCGCTAACGTTGATTGCACTTATCCGTTCGTCGAGCTTCTGGCGGTACTCAGCCGATACTCCTTCCGCCGACAATCGCTGGATATTGCAACGTATCGTTCGCTATGATCTTTCGTTCGATACAGTGGACAACCGTGATCAAATTTTACTGACAACGAGGTAGTGATCAGAGTCAATGTTCGGACCTCTGAATGTCCGCATATCGATACCATCCGAGAAATGGCGCCCATCCACCAGAACATGGTCTATCTGGTTGCAAGTTTCACCATTTGGGTGTCTCCACCAGCAAAATTTACTAGCCGTAGGCCGTTATCATTGGTAGCGGAGTGAAGGCTCTCCCTACCGATTATGGGACGGAAAAAGTCCTCTCCACCGACCTGAACGTTAGCGTCTCCGATAACAATTTTCTCGTCATGCTTCGGGCACTCTCCATAGGCTTTATCAAGACATTCATAAAACGTGTCCTTCACGTCGTCGGATTTATCGTTTGTCGGTGCGTAAACGTTGATTAGGCTGTAATTGAAGAATTTGCCCCGTATCCTCAACACACAGATTCGGGAGAGTCTGAGTGTGCCATGCTTCCGACCGGTCGCAAATTTTCGAACGTCAATTTTTCGCCTGATGTTGAAATTTGAATTTCGGCTGGTTCCAGCTGAACGTTTCCGCATACATAATTCGGCAATAATATTGCAGTGACGGCAATGATTTGTTTATGTCGTTTATTTGTGGAAGCCATCGAAGCAGGGATGAAGATCGAGTCTGTGATAGTGCGCGAACGCTTCTGCATTTTTTCGCGTCCTGAAGTTCGGTTTCGTGGACGAACTAATTATTGTTGGAGAGAAGTGGTGTGATGGTGTCATTGTGGTTTGCAAAGCTTTGCCCATCCGGAGATTAAACAGTTCCCTAGTGCTAAGTGAAATAAATGGTTAACGTTGACGTGAGGGGGTGTGTTGTGCGAATGGGGTCGTTAGGGTGAAAAATTCAGATAATTGAAAAAGAAAATTGCATCATTTTTATCAAGCTTTTAAAATATCATATCAGGGGGGGAAGGGGAATTTAATTTCTCTTTGCTCTTTTTTCGTTTCAGAGAGCGAGCAAAGGCGCTTAAACCTAGGCTATTAGCCAGGGCAAGGCTAATACCTTCGCCCCATCCGAGGAAAATCATCGGCAAGGATAATGGAGTGACATAAATTTCTTAGCAAAGTCACTCCCAACGTATTTCCACAAATTTTCTATCATTTGCTTATAATGATACTCCTAAACCACATACCCTACCCACCATCCAATTCCTTGACATCTATGAGGGCGTCGGTGAGTCGCTGGCCTCTCGTTAAGTAGATGTCATATCATCATTTCCTTCCCTTTCCTAGTAACGGAGAAGATGGGCGTGGCCGGCAATGATAGCTTTCATGTTTTATCATTTTGGACCCCCAATTGGATTTCCATTGAATCCCAAATGGAAATCCATAAGCAATTGGGGTAAGAAAGGTAAAGAATATACATGACAACTATCAGTATGCAATCTACGAAATACTCCGTTACAACGCAACGCAAACGCAACGCAACGTATCCTCAACACACAGATTCGTTCGCTAATGGATTTCCACCGCATCACTCGCTTCATCTGCTTGCCCATCACTACGAAACCAACTCCATGTTATGCTGTTCCGCCGCCGCAGTGATAGATGCTATACTATAATGCAGTGTTGGTCGTGGGGTCCACGGCTCGGAATTCACATTCTCCGGATCTAGACGATCGGACTACTTGAATAGCGGCCACGTTCACGCCAACCTTCGGCAGTTCACGAGGCTTACTCGTCACGAGATTGAACGGCCACGTTCACGAGTGATTTGAATCGTTCATGAGTTTTGAGTTTTTCCCAACACTGGTCCTGAACACGTGAACTGACGGTAGTGCTCACCATGAATCTAATCCCGTGCTTCAGCTTGTCCGACCCCGCTAAATAATTGCACGGCGCTTCAGCCTGAGTATTTGACATAACCGATCGTTAATAATGTTCGCGTGGTGTGTTACGGGGTAAGATCTACCACGGTCACATTGCCAGCTACAGGCAAATCCTGACCCAACGAAAACCTTCCCCAATTTCCAATTCTGTAGTGCTTATGAAATTGTCGGTAAGTCATTAAGTAAATACTACACTAATCCTTCCTTCCAACTTCCTAGATGCTTCCCAACCGCAGATAGTAATACTCATGTCCCTGTAATGTTTTTCTTAGATTGGAATCAAGGATTTAACCCCCCTTGATTTCTGATAGCAGTCTGGAAAAGCATTTCAAGAATAACATGAGTATAATTAAAGTGTCCAATCTTCTAATGTTGTGCTAGCGCTTCTTTTATTTTCAGAATTGTCATCACATCTGTTACCGAGGAAAGAAGCTGACGTTACCGTCTACTAATGATGATTTTCTTCTTCTTTTCTTATTTATAGTGAACGTAGTTATTCTGAACACGACGTCAACCATCACTCTCCGAATGGAGCATTTCATAACTTTTAAATAGCTTCGCTCCCAACGAAAAATTCATTAATATAATATTTGTTTATTATTTATACTAACTGGAAGCGTTTGGTACGGGAGGTCCACGCTTTCTTCCTATCCCCTCGATTTCATGGTATGGATCGACTTTAAGGGTTTACAAATTCTGAAGTCGCTCAGTATCTAGAAATCATCTCTGCGGTACATACTGCGTAGTTGGCCTGGCCGTACGAAAAGAAAAATGACGGAATTTAGAAACCGTCATTTTCCAGGATGCTTTCAAGTATTGGCTGCGCAAGTATGAGATTAGATTAGATTAGATTAGATAACCGATCGTTAATAATGTTCGCCTGTGAACCGTTGTCAAGTAGTGCTCGAGCCATCTGCTTCCCTCCATGCTGGTCCTGTATCACCAGAACGACCGTAGATAACATCACACTTGATATTCTTCCGTCCTTAGTCCCTACGTTGTATGATTCAACCGCTCCTTGATATTCGATTCTGACATCTTCGTCCTCCACTTCCTTCTCATTTGTAGCCAAGTTTGTTGTTACTGCTTTCGTGTTCCCTTTAGTCTCCGTTTTTCTCACCTGCTGGCCAATGTTCTCGGAACTGTTTCCGCTGGGAGAAAATATTGGATGCATCAGAAAGTAGGATCCTTCGTTGATGCTGCGTAGTCTTCTCAGAGTTGAAGCGTCTTCATGTCCAGTGAATTATCATGGCACCCCAGTTTTCGATCTTCTCTCCTACTTGCTTCAAAATCTTCAGCTGTTGCTCGAATTTATCCACCAGCGCGTGAATAGCCGCCGACGACTCCTTGTCCACCCTCGGATAATCCATCAGTGATACTCATTGGAATACCGCTTTGTTACCGTATTCCAGGCGATGATATAAAGCTATGTCCATTTAGAATCCGGAATAATAAAATCTAGGTAACGGATTGACATACAAATAAGGTTAATACATCAAAACAAAGGTAATTTACTGTACTTTAACCTTCCTAGTGCATTGGGGTCCATTTCGACCCAAGCACACCCAAAACACCGCTGTAACTTTGTAACGCAACGAGATAAAAATCTGAAAAATTCTGACTTTTCCTAACTTTCGGAAATAAGAATTCCCTGAGAAAATCAGCTTCCTGCGACATCTAGGAGAGGTGCCACAAAAAAAGTGACACATTGTGCATTGGGGTCCATTTGGACCCAAGATTCCATCACGATCACAAAAACTCAAATTTCAACCGATTTTTGATCTTTAGGCACCAAACGAAAGCTGTAGGTTCCAATAACAAGCTTATGGGGTGATTCATCCAAATTGACCACTCTAGTCCCCGGGAACCTGTACTAAAGAGGTACTGTTTGAGCTTCTCAATTTGGCACCAAATTATCGAGTTTCGTGTTATGAAACATAAAATTGCTTGAAAATATGTGCTCTGATGATCCCAACTGTATTTGCTATATTGTATATGCCATTTCTGGGCAAATTTATCCCTCGAGCGGTCATCGGAAAGCCCTCTGGAAGATCCGGAATATCCGTAAAATTGGCCAATTCTAAAAGTTCATCCCAGAGCTTCACGATTTTTTTATAACCATTCATTCTGGCAAATTGTGGGTGCAATCAATAGGTAAACTCTTCTGTGACCTCCAATTGTCCCAGAAACGGTCCTCCGGAAGGCCCGGGACATCCGTAAAAGTGGCCATTCCAAAAGTTTATCCTAGAGCTCCGCGATTTTTTCGTAATGATTCATTCTGGCAAATTGTGGGTGCAATCAATATTTAAAGCCCTCTGTGACCTACAAATGTCCCAGAAACGGTCCTCCGGAAAATCCGGAACATCCGTAAAACGGCCAATTCTAAAAGTTTATCCTAGAGCTCCGCGATTTTTTCGTAATGATTCATTCTGGCAAATTGTGGGTGCAATCAATAGTTAAAGCCCTCTGTGACCTACAAATGTCCCAGAAACGGTGCTCCGGAACATCCGTAAAACAACCAATTCCACAAGTTTATCCTAGAGCTTCGCGATTTTTTTAAAACCATTCATTCTGGCAAATTGTGGGGGCAATCAATAGTTAAAGCCTTCTGTGACCCACAAATGTCTCAGAAACGGTCCTCCGGAAGATCCGGAACATCCGTAAAATGGCCAATTCCAAAAGTTTATCCTAGAGCCTCGCGATTTTTTGATAACCATTCATTCTGGCGAATTGTGGGTGCAATAAACAGTTAATGTCTTCTGTGACTCCAAAATATCCCAGAAACGGTCCTCCGGAAGATCCAGAACATCCGTAAAAGTGGCCAATTCTAAAAGTTCATCTCAGAGCTTCGCGATTTTTGATAACCATTCATTCTAGCAAATTGTGAGCGCAATCAATAGTTAAAGCCTTCTGTAACCTACAAATGTCCCAGAAACGGTCCTCCGGAAGATCCGGAACATCCGTAAAATGGCCAATTCCAAAAGTTCACCCTAGAGTTTTGGGATGTTTTTAAAACCATTCATTCTGGCAAACTGTGGGTGCAATCAATAGTCATTGTCTTCTGTGGTCTCCAAATGCCCCAGAAATAATTTTTCGGAAGATCTGGAACATCCGTAAAATGGCCAATTTCAAAAGTTCATCCCAGAGCTTCGTGATTTTTTCGCAAGCATCCATTCTGACAAATTGTACGTGCAATAAATAGTGAAAGTCTTCAGTGACCCCTAAATGTCTCAGAAACGGTCCTTCGGTAGATCTGGAACATCCGTAAAATGGCCAATTCCAAAAGTTCGTCCCAGAGCTTTGTATTTTTTTCATAATAATATATTCTGGCGAATTATGAATGCAATCAATAATGAAAATCTTCTGTGACCTCCAGAATCCCACAAAATCGGTCCTCCAGAAGATCCGGAACATCCGTGAAAGTGGCCATTCAAAAAGTTAAACCCAGAACATAGCAATTTTTTCGTAACCATCCATTCTGGTGAATTGTGAGTGCAATCAATAGTGAAAGTCTTCTGTGGTCTACAAATGTCGTAGAAACAATCCTTCGGAAGATCTGAAAGATCCGTAAAAGTGGACAATTCCAAAAACTTCAGCAAAGTGATTTTTTTTCGTGACCTTTCATTCTGACAAATTAATAGGGAAAGTCTTCTGTGACCTCCAAGTTCTTAAGAAACGATCCTCCGGAAGATCCAGTTCATTCATAAAAGTGATCAATTCCAAAATAATATCTCAGAGCATCGCAATTTTTTCGTAACCAATATAATGGCGAATTGTGTTTGCAATCAATAATAAAAGTTTTCGGTACTGTACGGTAATGGTACTCCGGAAGATACGGAACATCCGTTAATGTGGCCAATTCGAAAAAGAATTCACATAGGAACTTCCGAACACTTCGTTGAGAATTTCTGGAGGAACTTCCGGAAGAAGTTCGATGGAGCTCCCGGAGCAGCTCCCCGAGGAATTACTTGATGAACTTCTGGAGAGATTTGCGGAAGAACTCTCAGAGTTCTCAGAAGAACTTCTAGAGGAATGCCTTTAGGAACTTTCCGAGGGATTACTTGATGAACTTCCGAAGGGATAACCGGAGGAACTTCTAAACAAACCGGAGCCGTTAACAATGCGAATGTTAATGTCTAAAAAATCGAATGTGATTAACTATGGTAGGTCACAGAGGACTTTCACTATTTACTCCACATATAATTCACCATTAATACCTGAATGCTAACAAAAGTGCTCAAGTCTGGGATCAAATTTTAGGATTGACCTATTTTACGGAAGTTTCGGGCTTCTTGAAGACCGTATTGTGGTCATTTCGGGCCACAATAGACTTTCACTATTGATTGCATAATCGATGATATAAACAGATTCGAGAATTTGCTTTGAATTGGCCACTTTTACGAATGTTTCGGATTTCCCGGAGGGCCGTTTGTGGTCATCTCAGAAGACTTAAACAATTTATTGCGTACACAATTTGCCCGTATGGATGGTTACCAATAAAATAGCAATGCTCTGGAATGATTTTGTGGTATCTGCTCCTTTCGGAAGCATTTCCGCGTCACAGAAGACTTGCACAATTGATTGCACAGGCGATTCGGTTATGAATGAATTGCGAAGCTCTGCGATGTATTTTTGAAATTGGCCACTTTTACGTATCTTTACGTATCCAATTTACGGTCCGGATCTTTCGGATGACCGTTTCGGGAGCTTTTTGGGATTACTGAAAACTTTCACTACTGATTGCATCCATTATTCGTCAGGATGGATGATTACGAAATAATGCGAATCTCTGGGTTTAACTTTTAGAATTGGCCATTTTACGGATGTTTCGGATCTTCCGAAGGACCGTTTCTGGGACATTCAGGGGTCACAGAAGGCTTTAACTATTGATTACCCCCACAATCTGCCAGAATGAATGGTTATCAAAAAATCGCGAAGCTCTGGGATGAACTTTTAGAATTGGCCACTTTTACGGATGATCCGGATCTTCCGGAGGACCGTTTCTGGGACATTTTGAGGTCACAGAAGACTTTACCTATTGAATTGCACCCACAATTTGCCAGAATGAATCATTACGAAAAAATCGCGGGGCTCTGGGATCAACTTTTAGAATTGGCTTTTACGAATGTTTCGGATCTTCCGGAGGACCGTTTCTGGGACATTTGTAGGTCACAGAGGGCTTTAACTATTGATTGCACCCACAATTTGCCAGAATGAATCATTACGAAAAAATCGCGGAGCTCTAGGATAAACTTTTGGAATTGGCCGTTTTACGGATGTCCCGGATCTTCCGGAGGACCGTTTCTGGGACATTTGGAGGTCACAGAAGACTTTACCTATTGATTGCACCCACAATTTGCCAGAATGAATCATTACGAAAAAATCGCGGGGCTCTGGGATCAACTTTTAGAATTGGCTTTTACGAATGTTCCGGATCTTCCGGAGGACCGTTTCTGGGACATTTGGAGGTCACAGAAGGCTTTAACTATTGATTGCCCCCATAATTTGCCAGAACGAATGGTTATCAAAAAATCACGAAGCTCTGGGATGAACTTTTAGAATTGGCCACTTTTACGGATGTTCCGGATCTTCCGGAGGACCGTTTCTGGGACATTTGGAGGTCACAGAAGACTTTACCTATTGATTGCACCCACAATTCGCCAGAATGAATGGTTTTAAAAAAATCGCGGAGCTCTAGGATAAACTTTTGGAATTGGCCGTTTTACGGATGTTCCGGATCTTCCGGAGGACCGTTTCTGGGACATTTGTAGGTCACAGAGGGCTTTAAATATTGATTGCACCCACAATTTGCCAGAATGAATGGTTATAAAAAAATCGCGAAGCTCTGGGATGAACTTTTGGAATTGGCCAATTTTACGGATGTTCCGGATCTTCCAGAGGGCTTTCCGATGACCGCTCGAGGGATAAATTTGCCCAGAAATGGCATATACAATATAGCAAATACAGTTGGGATCATCAGAGCACATATTTGCAAGCAATTTTATGTTTCATAACACGAAACTCGATAATTTGGTGCCAAATTGAGAAGCTCAAACAGCACCTCTTCAGCACAGGTTCCCCGGGGACTAGAGTGGTCAATTTGAATGAATCACCCCGTGGGCTTGTTATTGAACCTACAGCTTTCGTTTGGTGCCTAAAGATCGAAAATCGGTTGAAATTTGAGTGTTTGTGATCGAGATGAAATCTTGGGTCCAAATGGACCCCAATGCACAATGTGTCACTTTTTTCTAATGCATTAGGAAGGTTAAGGAAAAAATATAAATGCAAATCATTTCTGGTTTTCTAGTGACAATTCGCACTTTCTTTTTTATTCCTCTCATCAAACGCCGCACACCTCCAGAGACAACTTCCTTGGCACATTTGTTCCACATTTTGGTTATCTGAGTCGCGTCCCGAGCTGATTGTCCACTTTTCTTAAGCTTGCCCAAAATGTCTCGATGGGCCGGAACTACGGGCAGTTGGGTGGATTATGTTTTCATTGTTGAAATCTACGTTATTATCGCGGTACAACTGGATGACTTTCCGGCTGTAGTGGCAACTCGCCAAATCTGGCCAAAACTTCACGGGACCTTCATGGGCTTTCATAAAACTTGGTACGCGGTTTTTGAGACATTCTTCCTTGTACAGCTTAGAGTCCATAAAAGGAAACTTAATCTCGCAGGAACAACTCCTTGTGCCGTCGCCATGCGGAAATTTTGGCCAAGAAGCTATCCTAAATCTATTTTGACGTAGGTTCCAGCGTCGATGAGCTGTAATACAATAAATGATTCCGGATACTAACTGGATAAAGCCTTAATGTTCATTGGTTAACGTGAGCGATTCGATTAACTTAGCTGCCTCCCCTTTCAGTGCTGACTTAAGATAGTGGATCTTCTGTACATTCATTCAGCTCCCCGGAATCATGGATCAACAACAGTAATCCTTTATAGTCGCCATCGAATTCTGGCAGTGAACTCTGAGGTTGACGAACTCCAGTATGTGCTCCTAAAGCTTGACTATTCCGCGTGTTGTTCAACTCTGCAATCACAGGCTCTAACAGCCCCGGTGTACCAACACACCATGAAATAACCGTCGTCGTACTTCGATTTGTGGCCTTTTCCAAAGATACGAAAATGCGCAACCAGCAATGCAGACTGTATTGGAGCAATTGTACCTTAATGCAGGGAACTCCCCACGCCCCAGCAATTATCCGAGAAAGTAAAGGAAAATCCAAGGTAGCTGTTACGGCGACAAAGGGAGGGCTGCTCATGGCCGATTCTTTAGAGCAGATCGCACACTCCGTATCTGTGTGTGAAGCAGCTTTAAGCTGCAATATTTATTAATATTAGCTTAAGTAATTACAACATAATTGAAATACCTACATAATTCGGTTAGGCGCGTGTTTAAACCCTTGTCTTGGTAACTATAACTGTGATTTAGATAATAAATGGGCTAGTTCAGAACGTACTTTTCCATTGTCTTCCCAATATCTGCCCAATGACAATTCCCCGATGACAGGTGTAATTTGAAGTCTTAGCCGAGCTATCATCTGACGCATAGTAGATATATGCCCAGCGGTAACAGTTGCATTAGCTAATGCATCGAACAGGTTGGACAGGTACTAACCTTGCACCTGTATTTAACAGACCTTGTAGCTTTCCGACTCAAATTCCGAACATGACTCATATTCCGAACAGTCGCGTTTAAACGTTCATTTGAACCTTAATCGCGTAGTTTTCTCCAAAGAATCTTGAATTCTTTTGCAGTCTTGGTCCTCTGTATGAAAAACGGATTTTTAGTTTTAGGGTGCTAAAACCCTAGTGTTTGGAATATGAGTCATTTTCGAGTTTTGAGTCAAAACAGTATTTTTATGAAAATCTTCAAATGGCAATCAACCAACAAAAGTTGTCACGGTAGCCCGTCACATGGAGTTAATTTGTATATAATACTTTTCAAATAAATATCTTGTACATATAATTTTGCATCAATACACATGGAATGACCTAATAGTAACATAAACCGTCTTAAGAACTACGCATGAGAAATAAGCGGCACTACTCTCCTACGCATAGGCTATCATTTGACAATACCTGAACTTGTACATAATAGCAGTTAACCCTCTCGCGAGAGTTGATTGATTGCCCGCGATCGGAGATGAGCCGAAGGTCAAGTTCGTAGGAAGACCTTGGGGATTAGGACAAAGAAGTCAGCTCTGCGACTACTGGTGGGAGCGAGATGCCAGAAGCGAGAACAAGAAAATGAAATCTGACTCGAAACTCTTCGCTAGAAGCTAGACGATTACCCGGGAGATTTTATCTGAGGGTTCCAAAGATTCTTTCCCACATTGCCTAGACAGTCGAAACGATTCGGAAGTTCTCCCGGACCCGTGAAACTTCTTTGAGTGAGACCATTTAGCAAAAGGAAACATTTCAGAGTTGATTAGTTTTGATAATTACAGAAGTCCCAGTCAGTTTCCCCCGTGAAGAGAAGTGTGCTATTTTAGTGATATTTGAGGCCAGAAAGGTAATAAAGTCGTGCATAAGTAGTCGGCGTGCTCTCGTAACATTCTTTTTTGTCGAACAGCCGTTCGACGGCTCTATCTCTCGGACAGGAAACTAGGACCACTACCGCTAATCATTTTCGACAGGAAAATCGACCGGCCAGCATCCTTTTGGAGCCGGTAGGGCTGCGCCGTCAACATCGCGCCCAATCCCGTTCAACGTTAAAGACCACGTGAGTTCACAACCGTTTGGTGAGCCTCCCGCGGGCGTTCCGTCACCACGTGGCATTGGTAACCAAAGTACCGTTCAACATCGCTTCGCCAATTTCGCCGTTGCCATCGCGCTTGTGATCGAATCCAATCATCGAGAAAGGTTGGCTTGCTCTGGTAGGTGCTGCTTCTTCCCACGCCGACGAACAATAACGATTCCCACGCTACCGAAAACCACAAGCCAAGCCGCAGACAATACCGGAGGTGAACAATAGGAGCCAAGCCAAGCCGCAGTACAAAGGGGCATCCTCAAGCCGAGCCTACCATGCCGCCGCGCCGGCGCTAGAATGCGATAACGAGAGTAAGTCCTAAGCAGACCCCACACGAGGCATATATTGACAATACTTTTTTCGTCAAACTTTTCATCAAACTTTTCTTCAATATTTTCACTGATTAGCCGGCATGGCCGTAGCTGAAGAAAAACTCAATTTTTTCTTGAACTAATACGAATCAAATAGCGGTATAACGCACAAAACACGCACACACTCAACCGTCATCGACTCCTGTGGGCAAACTGCGGGGGAAGACGAAGGGAAATATTGAAAAGAATTTCAAACTTTTATGATTTCCCTCAATATTTACTTTAATATTTTGTGCTCGCACTCACACCATCAATCTTTTTCTTCAATTTTCAAGAGTTTGTCAAACTTCTTCCGTCGTCTGGGGTCTGCTCTAGAAATAAATCAATCCATGTGCACATGTGACGTCAGTGTTGGGGGTAGACAGCTTAGATAGTAGAGAGCACGCACGCATACACTGAAAACCAAAACTACCCAAAAGTGGGTTGTTTGCACTCAAAACCGTGGTTTGGGCCAATAACCCAAATTTGAGTAAAATTGCTTTTATTTGCATTTAATCCCATGTAAACAATTTATCCAAAGCTGAGTTTAATTTATCCAAAGCTGACCTTAATCAACCCAAAATAGACAATATTAAATTTACTCAAATTTGGGTTATTGGGCTGAGCAACCTCGGTGAGGTGTTTGCATCTTGCTCTAGTTTTGATAGCAATCATGGGAAATAAAGGGAAAACTGGGTAAATTTTTTCTTCGATATTCTCATCAGTGCGTATATTGAACTCAAAGTTCAAAGATAGGCCGAAAATCGGAAATGACCAATGTGTTTGCCGTATACGCGTAATAAATGAGAATGAATCGCCTGCTTTGAGCGTGCTTACAGCGGCACACTAAGAGTTAACTTTGGTAAATCAGTATGGCGAAAGGCATCTAATGTTTAATATTTCGAAAATAGGCACTTTAATCGAAAAAATATTTGGTAGGCGTAGCAGCGGAAACCTTCCTGTATAACTGGTACCAAATAGTTTTTCGTGAAAAGCTCCTACTGTTGAGAAAACCCGCGTTAGATGTCTTTCGCCATACAAATTCCTGGTGGTTAACTCATGCTGGCTATTTTGCGCATATACTATAGCGCCTTGATGCAGAGATGGCATTTCACCACAGTGTTTGCACTGTAGCGCACCACACTTTATGCGACCCACTCTTTCTTTCGCTGGTGAGTTTACCGAACGCCGGTGAGTGTAGGTGCCTGCATGCTACAGTGCATGTGTACCAAACTTGCGCTTAGAAAAACGCTCGCACGCGCTCGGCTGCGTATTCACTGCCGTGTACACGCCAGTGTGCGCTCTTTCAGGATCGCAGCAGTAAATTGGTGCGATGTGGTAGAGATCGAATGATTTATTTTAACCGTTAAGACGTTCTCGATCCTGAAACGCTCATGCAGGCTCGCTCGTGCTGTGTACCACGAGCGATGATTTTTCATAAATGTTGTACAAAATACAACATCACGCGTGCTCGAGTGTTAATTTCATTATAATGAATATTTAAGCTTTACTCCATAAATGCAGACGCTGGATGAATAGAAGAATAGTGTTAAAATGGATACATTCAGTCAAACTATCGTTTTCATCAAATAAATGTAGCTGTTACTTATCTTATTCTTCTTCAATGGTTCTACATTTCAACCAGAACTTGGTATACTTTTCAACTTAGTGTTTTATTGGCATTTCCACAGTTATTAATTAAATGCTTTTTTTGCCCGCCAACTGCATGAATATTGTGTGACAAGTACAATGGAAACACTGTGCCCAAGGAGCCGAGAATGTTTCACGCTATCCAGTGACGAGTCAGCCAAGGCCTAAGGGCTGCAAGTTTCTTTAATAAAGACATATTGTTATCATGTCTTCTGAAAACAACTTAGGCCGGACCGAGAATCGGCTTTGTCATTTCAAGATTGGCAATCCTACGCCTTTTCTCGCAAAGCTAACTGGATACCCCAAAAAATGAAATGTAGATATTATTCAATTCATCAGAGATTACAAGTTAATTGTCAATGCATTATAAAGATAAGAACACTCTCCATCATCATGCGGATACACTGCCCATGATCGCATATTTGTAACATTGACATTTTTAGCGATTTTGAGATAAGCTCATGATAAGCTAGTTCTTTCAGCTGACCAGGTGAAATAAGAAAGTTTGTTCCAAAAAACTCGAAAAAACTATCAAGTTGTTCTGTAACATTGAGCAAAGTGACTGCATAACCGTAACACTGAAAAACTTTATTGCCGGTACGCCATGTGCTGTGTACAAAAAATTTCGCTATAGTTTGCATTCAAATACTAAGTAATGGAAATGTTTCTGCCGAAGATTCCAACTGGATAAAGTGTTTGAGCAATTTTTGGGAATTTTTAGAAAAATCATTAGGATGTGCATAGTTATGTATATCGCAAACTTCATCGTTCCATTTGTCATGTCAATTGTTACAAATATGCAATCATAGGCAGTACAGTGGACAACGTTAACTTTACTATTGGTTATCCTCTTATGGCATGTTCAATGCATACACTAGGCCCAGGGAGTCGCGAATGTTTCCCACCCGAAAACACCCTAGACCGGACCGAGAATCGTGCTCGTTATCTCCGGATTGGCAATCCTATGCCTTTGCTCGCGGCTAACTGGAGACCCCTCACTTTATTCCTATTGACAAGAAATGAAGCACTCCTTTTATGCAGATAGATATTTCTTATATTCGAGGCTACTTTAGATTAAAGTTTCGCTATGTATATGGTTTACGCCATCTCCCAAAGGCACACGCCTTTTATTCAGTATCGGCTTCAATAAAATTTCTCGGGTTAGCAATTCCTACAACTTTTTAATACCACCTAGTTTTTCTTCGAATTGTGTATTGTTTCGTGCCGTCAACAAAAAGTATTATTAACCTTCCGGATCACTCATGCAGTCCCGCTTCTCTTGTGAACGACAAGCGAGCTTTTTCCGAAGCTGTTGTACTTTTTACAACGGTGCGAGTCCCGGAAGGTTTAATTCAAAGTGTTCGTAATTTTTATTACCTGAGAGATTATCTGGACCCTTCTTCTTCTTCTTCTTCTTCTTCAATGGCTCTACATTCCAACTGGAACTTGGCCTACTTTTCAAATTAGTATTTTATTAGCATTTCCTCAGTTATTAATTGAAAGCTTTCTATGCCCGCCATTGCATGAGTATGTATCTTGTGTGGTAAGTATAAGGATACACTATGCCCAGGGTGTCCAACCTGAAAACATCCTAGACCGGACCGAGAATCGAACTCGCCATCTCTGGATTGCCAATCCTACGCCTTATATTTGTATGGAAAAACTCTTACATGGGGGGAGGGGGTAGAAAAACCCAGAAAAATGCTGCCAATAATTCATTGTTTGATATGAAGCTAGATGTCGTCATCACTACACAAGCCTTTCCCCCTGTAATGTTCTTCAATCTACTAGTCATTCATTCGAATTATTTCCTTTTGTACGCTTTCGTATCTAGTTGAGGGATTTATGAATGACCTCGTATGCTTTCGAGTTAGTGTCGCCATCTAGGAAACAGTGGCGGAATCTCCCAGTGATGATAAGCTGAACTTTATGTGCGAGAGTTCTACTTAAATGGGTGGCGTTAGGGTCAAGTCGGACGCTAGGAAAGTGGAGCAGGTGGAATTAATCGCCTGCTTTGAGCGTAATTACACTAGGCACACTAGGAGTTAACTTTCTGAAATCAGTATGGCGAAAGGCATCTAAGGTTCGATTTCTCAAAATTAAGCACCTTCATCAAAAAAATATTTGGTAGGCGTAGTAGCGGACACCATCCTTCATAACCGGTACCAAATAGTTTTTCATGAAAAGTTCCTAATGAATCGACTGCTTTGAGCGTGCTTACAGCGGCACACTAGGAGTTAACTTTCTGAAATCAGTATGGCGAAAGGCATCTAAGGTTCGATTTCTCCAAATTAAGCACTTTAATCGAAAAAATATTTGGTAGGCGTAGTAGCGGACACCATCCCTCATAACTGGTACCAAATAGTTTTTCATGAAAAGTTCCTAATTTTGAGAAAACCAGCGTTAGATGTATTTCGCCATACAAATTTCTGGCGGTTAACTCTTGCTGGCTATTTTCGCATATACGATAGCGCCTGGAAGTGGAAGCGGCGAGTAGCAAATCAGCCACTGCCAATAATTCATTTTGAGAAAACTTGCGGTTAACTTACGCTGGCTATTTGCGCATATACGATAGCGCCTGGAAGTAGAAGCGGCGAGTAGCAAATCAGCCACTGCCAATAATTCATTGTCCTTGAACCTTTCTTTAAAGGTTTTTCTCAATGGGCTTACTTCGGTTGGTCTCAGACCGGGCAATATTAGTACATGAGCGGGAAGTCCTCTCACCTGAGGCCTGTCAACAATAGGCCTTGATACACGGAAACAAATGCATACCCACAGGCATGAATAAAAAATCATGAAATCATGAATCAGGTCAGTTCATGAAACCATGATTATAATTCATGATTTCAGGAACATTATTCATGGTACTAGGCAATCCTCATCAGTCGACAGTATGCATAACCGGTTATACTTCGAACACTCCATTCCTAAGTAAGTAAGAACGGCTGAGAGGTAGCATGTCGGACTCGAGTTCGAATCCCCTGTTGAACTTTTTTTTTATTCTGTCGATTTTAACAACCAAATTGTAACGCATTGATTGCGTTACGCGAAAATAAATCATGAAATCATGATTTATATTCATGGTGTATTTTCATAGCATAAAAACACGACGGATTCATGGAATCATGAATTATTCTCTCATTTCTGGGAACGGATTTTTACCCGTGTGGAGGACGATTTGCGGACCCTCCGCAGACTGAAGACTTTTATGTATTGCACAGGCCTTAGTCTGGTAATAATAATAAATATCAATTCAAGGCGATTATTCACATACATGACAAGAAACTCTTCAAGCATGTTTCTCTATTTCAAGTCATAATTCAATACCAAATTTTCAAAACGACTTATCTACTTTTGTAAATAAAAATTCAATCGTCGATTTGACGAATCTTATAGCACTCTCAGGCAAACAAACATCATTAACAGGTAGCGGAAGCCTTCACCTACGTATTGATGGTGTTGGTTTGCGTGTGAGTGCTATCAGATTCGTCAAATCGACGTTTGAGTCTTTGTTTACAAGAGCAGATAAGTAATTTTGAAAATTTGGTATTGAATTTCTCTATGGCAGTTTTGTACTCTCATTACAACTTTGGAAATTCAATAATAATTTCACGCGAAATGGTCATTGTTCAGCCATATCCTTCGCGTGACACAATTGGTTATTGTAGAACTCCTAAAATCCATCCTTGGTTCTTACCTAGGTCCTTACAACAAAAATTCTCTAACTATCACCGTTGGAATTAGAAACTGAACTGGATGATCATCATCAAAAGTCTCAAGCTTGGGTAGAGGTGACCAAGGTTTCTAACATTTCACCCATGGTGTTATATACCAATCGACTCAACTCGACGAGTTGAGGTGATGTCTGTATGTATGTGTGTGTGTGTGTGTGTGTGTGTGTGTGTGTGTGTGTGTGTGTGTGTGTGTGTGTGTGTGTGTGTGTGTGTGTTTTTTTTTTTTACAAGAGTTAAAGGCCATCAAAAATCTGCGCGACAGACACCTCGAGCATCCACACTATGCTCGAAGGCGAACAGGGATGGGCTCCTCCCGATCTGCTAAAAATGTGCCTCCCGGATAAACCGGGTCCCTTATCCTCCTTGCCTCGATCCCCCCGGGACCACGGGATGCTGCGACTACTTCGGGGGGGGGGGGGCTGTGCTCATGCACTTCTTCTAAATTTCCGGCCCCTAGCTTAGGCTAGTTCGCCGACTGGCTTGCTGAGATCCACTGCTACGTTGTCTCGATCCCTCGGCGGTCGTGCCGCAAACTTCCTCACTCGAATCCTCCTGACTTCCCCCGGCGTCGAGGGTGGTCCACCAGTTCCGGTGAAGGAAACTTCCGCACTGATGGTGCCCTGACTACCGGCGGTTATCGCAGGGGACGCTTTCTCGCATTGCTCCGACTTCGTCTTCGAGTTGCCGAGGTGGTCCAACAGTTCAGGTGAAGAATGACGTCCGCACTGGCGGTGCCCTACGTACCCGAAGCACTTCCTTCTTTTCCTTCTTTCTTCAGCATGTTGGCGTTTCGAGTGACAAGGTCGGTCCGACGATTCCGATTGACAAAAGATCTCCGGTTCGCTGGCGCCCCGACGGCCCGAGACCTAACACTGCTTACTGTGCTGGATTTTCCTCAGAACCGACGCTTTTTTGCTGGTCCCTTCTCCATCGACGCTGCAGCTCTGACAGTATTTGCGTCACGACTCTGCTTACTGCATTCCACGTACCCTCATCGCGACACATTCGCTCTGCGATGTTGTCCGCCCGTAGGGCAGGCATTCCTCTACGTACTTCCGCAAACCTTGGGCAATCGAATACCACGTGTTCTGGAGTCTCCTCTATGTTGATACACGCCAGACGGAATGGCGATGACGCATTGCCACACCGATGAAGATAGTGACGGAAACAACCATGTCGGACAGGAACTGTGTGAGGTAAAAGTTCACCTCTCCATGCTCCCTATACACCCACGTCGACACATTGGGGATGAGCCGGTGGGTCCACCTTCCATTATCCGCATTGTCCCACTCCTGCTGCCACTTCACCATAGAGTCCAGTCTCACCGTCTTCCTCACATTTCTGGTATCTCTCCGTTGGTAACACTCGATATCCTCTGCTAGGGTTATGCAGATTGGAATCATCCCTGCGATAACGCAAACTGCCTCCGAGGAAATGGTTCGGTACGCACTCGCGACTCGAACGGCCATTAGGCGAAACACGCTGTTCAACTTTCTGCGGTTACGTTTCGTCTTGAGCGCAGCTCCCCAGGCTGGAGCTCCGTACCTCAGTATCGAGGATGCTACTGCTGCCAGAAGACGTCTACTGCTGCTTTTAGGACCACCCACGTTCGGCATGATCCTTGCAAACGCACTGACCATTTTAGATGCCTTTTCGCAGGAATAGTCTACATTGGTGTTGAAATTCAACCGGTCGTCGATCATCACTCCTAGATGCCTCAAAGCCGGCACGGACGGTATGTTGTGCCCTCCTATGGTAAGCTGGATCCGCTGGATCTCGCGGCAGTTGCTAACCAGCATCACTTCTGTTTTGTGGTGAGCAAGCTGCAGTTTGACTCCATTCATCCAGTTTTCAACTGCGTCGGTCGTCTCCGCCACCAGCATTTCTACCTCTTCCAGCGACTCTCCGGTTATCGTTAGAACGACATCATCCGCGAATCCGAAAATCTTCACGCCTTTGGGCAACTTCAGTTTTAGAACTCCGTTATACATAATGTTCCACAGCGTCGGGCCTAGAATGGAACCTTGCGGAACACCTGCGGTAACCCTAATCGACTTCTGCCCCGAATTCGTTTCGTAAACCAGGATCCGGTTCTGGAAGTAACTTTCAATGATTCTACACAAGTAGTCAGGAACCCGCATATCGTGCAGCGCTGCGGCGATAGCCTCCCAGCTGGCACTGTTAAAAGCGTTTTTGACGTCAATCGTTACTACAGCGCAGAATCGATTGCCGCGCCTCTTCTTCTTGGCCGCTTTCTCTGAAACTTCAATGACCGTCCTGATTGCGTCCATCGTCGATCTGCCTTTTCGGAATCCGAACTGCATTTCCGATAAGCCGGTCTCGCCTTCAGTGAACTGCGTCAGCCGATTAAGGATAATCCTTTCCAGAAGCTTCCCCAGTGTATCCAGCAGGCATATGGGCCTATACGATGCTGGATTCCCCGGCGGTTTCCTGGTTTTGGCAGCAGCGCTAGTTTCTGAATCTATCCGGAAAGTTACCATCTGCTAGGCATTTCTGCAGCACCATCCTAAACCAATTTGGAAACGCCAGTATCGCAGTTTTTAGAGCCACGTTTGGAATTCCATCCGGACCCGAAGCTTTCTTCATCTTCAGACCTTTCGCCACTGATGACAGCTCGTCGTTGGAGACTTGCATACCTGCAATGGTTACTCCGTCTTCATCTACGTACGGTGTAGGTGGCCACATCGTGGAATCATGCTGCGGGAAGAGACCATCAACGATGATCTTCAGCTTTTCCGGACACATTTCCGCTGGCGTCGCTGGACCCCTGATCCTCGCTGTTACGACCCGATAAGCGTTGCCCCAAGGATCAGCGTCAGCTTCTCGGCACAACTCCTTGAAGCAGTTGGATTGGCTGACTTTAATCTCCCGTTTGAAGGCCGATCTAGCTTCACGGAAGATTATCTTACGCTCCTCTCTGACTGTTTCAGACCTTGCTCTCTGAAAGTGTCTTCTGGCTCTGAGACACGCAGCACGAAGGCTAGCAAGAGTATCGTTCCACCAGTAATTTAGCCGCCGGCTTTTCCTTGGCTCCAGTCTCCTTGGCATCGTCGCATCGCATGCCCTCGCAAGAGTTTCTGTCAGCTCGTCTGCATCGAGATTTGTAGCGCCGCTGTCCGCTCGGAGTGCTTCGATAAATAGATCTTTGTCGAAGTCCTTCGCCTTCCATTTTCGCCCGCTATTCCTAATCTCTCGCCGTACCGTCGGCATTCGTGTTCCAACACAATACCGGATCGCCTGATGATCACTATGTGTATAGTCCTCACTAACTCTCCAGTTCATGTTCCTCACCAGCGACGGACTGCAGAACGTGACGTCGATGATGGACTCCCTGCCATCTCTGCGAAATGTACTAACGGTACCTTCATTGCACAGCCTGACGTCCAGCTTTGCCAACGACTCCAGCAAACTGTAACCTCTGGGATTAGTCAGCCTGCTTCCCCACTCCACTGCCCAAGCGTTGAAGTCGCCTCCTATGATTACCGGTTTTCGGCCGATCAGCTTCTCCGTGAGTGAGTTCAGCATCCGGTTATACTGCTTCAAAGTCCATCTTGGGGGTGCGTAGCAGCTACACACGAAGATCCCGTTGATTTTGGAGATAACGAAACCTTCGCTTGAGCTGTCTACCACTTCTTGAATAGGGAATTTGCCCATCACTTGGATAGCTGCAATCCCCGATGAATCCGCCACCCAGTTGCCGTTGTCAGGAGGGATCCGATACGGTTCAGCAATAATTGCCACGTCACACATTGCTTCTGTTGTGGACTGCCACAACAGTTGCTGTGCGGTGTCGCAATGATTGAGATTCAACTGGATGATCTCCATTAATCCCGGCCCGCCATCGCCTTCTTGTATGCAGGGCATTGGAAGCCACCCGTCGTATGGTCGTTTCCGTCCTCCGGTTTGCAGAGCAGGCATCTTGGTTGCTTCGTGCAGTCCCTAGCAACGTGTCCTTCTTCACCACATTTCCTACATAGACCGGATCTATCCGGGCCTTTGCAGTTTCGCGCCTGGTGGCCAAACGCCATGCATTTGAAGCATCGCTCCATCTGCTTGGTGACTCGTGGGGCGAATCTCAACGATCCGACCAACCGACCATCCTACTTTTACCTTGCCCGCCTCCACCATTTGGTTGGCAGCCTCTGCTGGTAGTCGTATCGCTGCTACTTGTGTGCCACCGTACGCTCTCCTCAGTCGAACCGTCATTTGCACTTCCCCCAGCTTGCATTGTGAGACCAGTGCATCCCTCAGTTCGTCTTCCGGCGTGATCTCGTTCAGGTCTGTGCACTCGACCACTGCTTCCTGCGTTAGAGCGCTTACGTTCCCTTCACTGCCCAACGACTTGGCAACGAGCTCCCGGACGGCCGATCTCTTGACCGTGGGATCCTTCTTCAGCTCGAACAGCAACTCCCCTTCTGGGTACGCCTAGTTCTCACCACTTTCTCACCCAAGTCTTTTAGCTCCGGGTCCCACTTTCTTCAGGATCGCTGCGTACGACGTTTTATCGCTCGCTTCTACGATCAGGGCATCACCTTTAACTCTCTCCCGAGGAGAACGACGTTTTTCTTGTTTCTTCTGTTCCTTCCTCTTTTCCACATTCTCCTTCTGCTGCTTCCTCTTCTCCCGCTGGTTTTCCACGGTCTGCCACTCACCATCCTTGACACGTTCCTTCAGAACGCTGGCAAAGTCTTGCACGTTCCGTTGCTTTTTCGTGCCTTCCTGCTCTCCAGGCGAATCCCTTCCTCGTTTTTCCGTGCGAGTGGTTCGGGGACTTTTGGGTGCCTGCTGTGTCCCAACTGCTGTATGCTCCGCCGCATCTTTCAGCAACTTTTCAGCTGCTTCGGCTTTCTTTTCAGCGCGATCTGTTCGTGTTCGGCTGCTTTACGGCGGACTTAATGCTCGTCACTAGAAGCTTGATCTTCGTGTGAACATTGTGCTTGTCCTTCACGAAGTCATAAAGCTCGTTGACTCGCTTCCGCACCTCCATCAGGTTGGACCTCCTGAATTGTAGCTCCTCCTGAGTAGCACTACTTTCCGATTTTTGGGTGGACACCCTATTCCCGGATCCTAGCTCCTGTTGGCCTGCCTGGTACTCAGCAGTCTTGGCCGTACTACTGGTACTCGCTACTGCTGCCTGCGACATCACTGGAGATCGCTGCAGCTTCCCACTCTTTGCGAAAACATTCGCCCCGCCTGCTCCTTCGTTGTTTGTAGAATTTGTTTCCATGTTAAAAGGGCCCCCCCTCCGGGCCGTTATCTCTACCTGTTGTAGATAGTCGCCTCTTATGATCCCATGGGTGCCTTTGTAAACAGTGAGGTCCATGCAAGGGTTGACTCCGGTGCCTTATAACACCGTGTTCAGAGCCGGATCGGTGTAAATCAGGAATGGTGCATCTGAACCTACTACCCACCGGTATAGGTGACAGGTTTTGAGCGTTACCGGAGGCCTGCCAGGTTGTTTATCGGGACGGAGGCAGACGAACCATTAGCCTGCTTGCCATTTCAAGAAGATGTCACTCTTTTTTACTCAGGAAACAGAATAGCTCGACTGTCAGCCCATATACGCCTAGTCCTATCCATAAACCGAGAATCGTCCAATGTCGTTTGCCGTGACCAGTATACCATAATCAGGATCTTACTGGTATGAATCCTGATGTGCCGGTTGGCACTCCTCTTGGGCTTGTGTGCTTTGAGTGGCGCACGGTCGCTTTGATAGGGCCTGCTTGCAGACACATGCAGCTTTTTATAGAGGATCAACAGAGCCCACTGTCAAACCCCACCACATCCTAGACAGGCCCCCTAACTCGCAGTGGCCATGGGGAGGGGTCGTCAAGCCCTTGGACAAAGTCCCTGCTGCCCCCAAACTCCTAAAATCCATCCTTGGTTCTTATCTAGGTCCTTACAAAAAAAATTCTCTAACTATCACCGTTGGAATTAGAAACTGAACTGGATGATCATCATTTTTGTGTCTGTGTCTGTCTCAAGCTTGGGTAGAGGTGACCAAGGTTTCTAACATTTCACCCATAGTGTTATATACCAATCGACTCAACTCGACGAGTTGAGGTGATGTCTGTATGTATATATATATGTGTGTGTGTGTGTGTGTGTGTGTGTGTGTGTGTGTGTTTTTTTTTTGTAGAGGGATGAAGGCAAATCTGCCTGAAATTAACACTCAGGGAGTGGGGTTAGCGCGGAAAGCAGAAGGCCAGCCCGCCGAACCCACTAAACCCACCCAAGCAACAGAAGGTTACTTGAGTTACCCTCTCTTCTAATGCCCTGGTCCCTTCGGGACTTACTGGATGTCAATACTTCGGAGAGGGGCTGTGCTCATGCACTTCACTTGTCCAGCATTGCTAGTTCGCTGCATTCTCCTCATCATTACTGATGCAAGTATGACTACGTACTCCACTACGATACGTTTTGCATTTGGCGCTCGTACAATTGCTCTCACTTCTTAATTACGGCACGGTTACATCGATCATTGGGCGTACCGATTGAGTGCCGAGGTCGGTCCAGTGATTCCGGTTGAAGGATGGCTTCCGGTTCACTGGCGCCCCGACGACTCCGAACCGGTCGTTTTCCCACGATCGGCTACTATTCATCTCCTTCGCTCACTATCCAGTGCTCTCTGGTCTTCACGCCATTTTCGCTGCAACGACAGCATGATCTGCGTTACTGCTCTGTTCACCATGTTCCACGTATTTTCATTTTCGCACATTTCCTGAACGATGTTGTCGGGATTTATGCTTCGAGTGCTCACCGTTGAGATCCAACTCCGTTCTGCCCTGAATCGTGAACAGTCGAATATCACGTGCTCCGGTGTTTCTTCACAGTTCGGACAGGCCGGACAAAGTGGAGACTCTGCGTGTCCGAATCTATGCAAATACTTCCTGAAGCATCCATGGCCTGACAGGAACTGCGTCAGAAAGAAGTTGACTTCTCCGTGTTTTCTGTCCTCCCACGACTGCAGGTTCGGAATGAGCCGATAGGTCCACCTTCCTTTCGAACTACTGTCCCAATCCTGCTGCCACTTTCGCATCGAATCGACTCTCGCAATCTTGCGTGCTCCCATCGTTCCACGTAGTCCATAGCAGGCACAATCTTCCTCCAATAAGATTTTGATGGGAGTCATGCCTACTATGACGCAGACCGCATCCATCGAAATGGTCCGGTACGCACTTGCCACCCGCATAGCCATTAACCTGTATGTGCTGTTGAGCCGTGTCAGGTTCCTTTTCGTGATTCCTCCTGCCGCCCAGACGGGAGCACCGTATCTGAGTACAGAAGTAGAAACGCTGGCTAGGAGTCTCCTCTTTCTGCTACTAATCGCAGAGCTATTCGCCATTACTCTGGTTAATGCTGTGGTGGCTTTTGCTGCCTTATCGCAAGCGTAATCGACGTGGCTGTTGTAGTTGAGCTGGTCATCGATCATTACCCCCAGATGCTTCACTTCTCGCTTCGACTCGATGGTGACCTCCCCGACCGTGATTGTAGTATGCTGAACTGCTTTTCGATTGCTGATTATCATCACTTCGGTTTTATGGTGGGCTAATGCCAGCTTTTTTCCGCACATCCAGTTCTCCACTATTCCTATGGCCTCCATAGCACGTACTTCCACCTCATCTACTGTTTCTCCGATTACCGGGAGTACCACGTCGTCCGCAAACCCAACTATCTTCACGCCTCTTGGTAGTCTAAGCTGCAATAACCCGTCATACATAGCATTCCACAACGTCGGTCCCAGGATAGAACCTTGTGGAACACCAGCAGTTATTCGTACTCTCTTTAGTCCCTCATGTGTTTCGTAAACCGATGTCCGATTCTCGAAATAGCTCTTTAGAATTCTGCAAAGGTATCCCGGAACTCTCATCCTGTGTAGAGAGTTAGCTATTGCTTCCCAACTCGCACTGTTGAACGCATTTTTCACGTCTAAGGTAACCACCGCGCAGTAGCGGTTACCTCTTCTTTTGCTTCTTGGCTGCTTCAGCTGCTTCTACGACTTCCCGGATAGCGTCAACTGTGGATCTGCTCTTTCGAACCCAAACTGCTTGAACGATAATCCGTTGTCGCCTTCTGTGTAGATAGTTAATCTGTTGAGGATGACCTTCTCCAGGAGTTTTCCGACCGTGTCTAGCAGACAAATAGGTCTGTAGGACGATGGGTCTCCGGGTGGCTTACCCGGCTTCGGCAGCAATACTAGTTTTTGCCGCTTCCAGCAATCGGGAAAGTTTCCTTCATCGATGCACTTCTGCAACGTGCTACGGAACATATCCGGGTTCGCCTGGATCGCTGCTTTCAAGACCAGGTTGGGGATACCATCTAGTCCAGGAGCTTTGTTTGCTTTTAGGCTTTTCGCAGCAGTGATGAGTTCCTGATTCGTAAGCAGGGCTTCATTCGTACTGGTGTTATTTTCGCCATACGGTGTGGGTGGCCAGACCGTTGGCTCGTGGTGTGGAAACAGACTTTCGATAATTGTCCTAAGCTTTTCTGGGCACCTCTCTGGCGGTATCGATGGACCTCTAATGTTTGCCATAGCGACCCTGTATGCACCCTCCCATGAGTTAGCATCTGCGTTACGACAGAGCTCTTGCATGCAGGCTGCCTTGCTGAGCCTAATTTTCTTTTTGAAAGCAGCTCTTGCTGCGCTGAACACAAGTCTACGATCTTCTCTTTCGACATTGTTGCGGGCTCTCTGCATTCTCCTTCTTGCTCGAAGACAGTTGCGACGGAGTTCAGCGATCGTTCCATTCCACCAGTAGACTGGACGGCGGACATGTCGTGGCTGTACTTTTCTCGGCATGGTTGCATCGCAGGCTCGAGTCAATGCTGCAACCAGCTCGTCTGGACTCAGGTTTACCAGGTTGCGCTCGAATCTAATTGCCTCTGCTAGCACCTCCTTGTTAAAGGTTTCTGTCTTCCACCTAAGCTCTTTGGTACCACACTCACGTGCTTGTATCGCTACTTTCTCTCCGACGCAGTATCGGACCGCCTGATGATCGCTATGTGTATAGCCTTCGCAGACTCTCCAGTTTATGTTCCTCGTTAATGCAGGACTGCAAAAGGTAACATCAATTATGGACTCTCTGCCATCTCTCCGGTAGGTACTCGTCGATCCTTCGTTAACCAGATCTACATTTAGCCTAGCAAGTGCTTCCAGCAGACTCCAACCTCTTTGATTAGTGAGATGGCTGCCCCACTCTAACGCCCAGGCATTAAAGTCACCAGCGATGACGACTGGCCTCCTGTCGGTAAGCTCCGCTACTAACGTATCCAGCATCTGATTAAACTGATCACTTGTCCAACGTGGAGGTGCGTAGCAGCTACATATATAGACTCCGTTAATTTTGGCGATCACAAAGCCTTCAGCTGCACGGTACACGATGTCTTGGAAAGGATATCTCCCTACTGTACATATTGCGGCGGTTCCAGCGTCATCTGCTACCCAATTCCCGTCTCCTGATGGAATACGATATGGGTCCGAAATGATCGTTACGTCGCACTTCGATTCTCTTGCGGATTGCCACAGCAGTTGCTGTGCGGTATCACAGTGGTTGAGTGTGTGTGTGTGTGTGTGTGTGTATTTTTTTTTATTTACAAGGCCACCAAAAATCAGCGCGACAGACACCTCGAGCATCCACACTATGCTCGAAGGCGAACAGGGATGGGCTCCTCCCGACCTGCTAAAAATGTGCCTACCGGATAAACCGGGTCCCTTATCTTCCTTGCCTCGATCCCCCCGGGACCACGGGATGCTGCGACTATTTCGGGAAGGGGGAGGGGCTGTGCTCATGCACTTCTTCTAAAATTCCGGCCCCTAGCTTATGCTAGTTCGCCGATTGGCTGGCTAATCCACTGCTCCACTGCAACGTAGTCTCGATCCCTCGACGATCATGCACCAAACTTCCTGACTCGAATCCTCCTAACTCCCCCCGGCGTCGAGGGTGGTCCACCAGTTCCGGTGAAGGAAACTTCCGCACTGATGGTGCCCCGACTACCGGCGGCTATCGCAGGGGACGCTTTCGCGCATTGCGTCGTCTTCGTCTTCGGGTTGCAGAGGTGGTCCGACAGTTCCGGTGGTGGATGACGTCCGCACTGGCGGTGCCCTACATACCCGAAGCACTTCCTTCTTCTTTCTTCAGCAGGTTGGCAATTCGAGTGCCGAGGTCGGTCCAACGATTCCGGTTAGCAGAAGACTTGCGGTTCGCTGGCGCCCCGACGACCCGAGGCCAAACGAGGTGTGTGTGTGTGTGTGTGTGTGTGTGTGTGTTTTTTTTTCTTCCTAAACAATGGAGGGGGAATCTGCTCAACAGACATCCTGGGTTGACCAGGAAGTGCTGGGTTAGGGGCCACCTCCAATGAGGGAGGCAGGACTGCATCCCCGACCAGCTAGACCGTTTCCATTGCCGCCAAGCCCATCGTCCCTTCGGTACAACCAGAAAGTAATGCTTCAAAGGGGGGCCAGTGCATAACGCACCCTCGAGGTTAGCTGCGTGTCCTTGCAGCATCGAACATCGTGACTCGCTTTTTTAGAAGAACACCATGGTATCGTGCCAGCGCATTGCCGGCTTTCCAGGTGGCCCTATGTCCTCGGAAGGTGGGCAGGGTCGACTTCGCACCTGCTTCCCTCTGCACGACTGGTATCAAGAATGATGATGCCGCGTGCACCCCAAATTGACCTTTCTGCGATAGGGCCTATTCGCCAGCACACAGAGGGACTTGCCGACGCGGTGCCTACGCCTGCCCCAGCCTTGACGAGGACCCCTTTCCGTCCTCGGGCTCGGAACCCCCCCGGTTGAGCGACGCCGCGAAAGCGACGATACCATGTTGTTTTTCACGCGGCCACTTGTTCGATAAAAGGATCGAGTTCGACCACAGGGCACCGGTATGACCCATGAAGCCGACTCCGAACCCTTGGACCACCTCTTATTTGCGCCTGAACTAGCCATCCCTCGAGTCCACGCGCCACCTTCTGTGTAGCTCCGAGACGATTTGGACGATAGCCGATACAACGGCGTTCCAGCCAACTTCATCTTTACACATCCTCCGAACTAGGTTGTCCGGGATAGTGTCCAGACCACATGTGGCAAGCATGTGGTCACGCATTGTGCGAAAACGCGGGCACACGAACAACACGTGTTCCGCCGTTTCCTCTAAACCAACGCACACCGGACACTCGGGCGAGGCCGAGTGTCCGAACCGGTGTAGGTACTGTCTGAAGCAACCATGGCCTGTAAGGACCTGGGTCAGGTGGAAAGTGATTTCCATGGCGCCTCTTGACCCACGTACCTATCTCCGGTATCAACCTATGTGTCCATCTACCCTTAGTGGAACTGTCCCACGCACGCTGCCATTTGACCATTGAGGCCAACCTGACAGTCCTGCGGATGCCTCTCGTGCCGCGCATTTCAAAGCACTCTATGTCTTCACCGATAACGATGTCAATAGGCATCATACCGGTGATGACGCAAAGTGCATCGTGCGACACGGTACGGTACGCGCTCGCAACTCTTAGGCACATGAGCCTATACGTAATTTCTAACTTCGTTCTGTAGCAGTTAATACGCAAGGCCGTGCCCCAAGCTGGCCCCCCATACCTCAGTATGGACAGAGCGACACTAGCCAGAAGCTTGCGCTTGCTGGCATAAACCGCAGAGCTATTGGACATCATCCGGGACAATGCCACTATAGCTGTGGAGGCACGCTTGCAGGCGTAATTGACGTGGCTACCAAAGGTGAGCTTATCGTCGATTATTACCCCCAAGAGTTTGATTGAGCGTTCAGAGGTGATCGTGCAGTTGCCTGCCCTTATCACCGCTTGCTGCTCCGACTTTCGATTGTTAACAACAACCACCTCAGTCTTGTGGTGAGCCAGTTCTAACTTCCTGGAACTCATCCACTCCTCCACAATTGCGATCGAGTGGGCTGCAGTCAACTCCACCTCTTCGATCGATTCGCCGTAGACCTCCAGCGTAATATCGTCAGCGAAGCCAACGATTACCACGCCCACCGGGAGCTTCAACCTCAAGACACCGTCGTACATGACGTTCCATAACACCGGACCCAGTATGGAACCTTGCGGAACCCCTGAGGTTATGTCAACACACTTCCGACCCGCCTCCGTGTCGTATACCAGTACTCGATTCTGGAAGTAGCTTCCGAGAATCTTGTACAGGTACTCGGGAATTCCAAGACGCAGGAGCGCATCTGCAATAGCTGCCCAACTGGCACTATTGAAAGCATTCCTCACGTCGAGAGTCACTACTGCACAATAGCGAACTCCCCTCCTCTTACGCTGGATAGCTATCTCCGCGGATTTGGTAACCGACAAGATAGCGTCTACGGTCGACTTACCCTTTCGGAAGCCAAACTGGTTACTCGATAGACCATCCGCACCCTCCGTGCGTATCAACAGCCTGTTGAGGATGATCTTCTCGAGCACCTTCCCCGCCATATCAAGCAGGCATATTGGTCTATATGCCGACGGATCCTCCAGTGGTTTTCCCGCCTTTGGCAATAGGACCAAGCTCTGCCTTTTCCATGCTTCAGGGAAGACTCCCTCGTCCAGGCATCTCTGCATGACAGATCTGAACATCTCGGGAGCCTCAGCAATGGCCGCTTTAATGGCCAGGTTCGGAATACCATCCGGTCCTGGCGCCTTACCTACACTAAGGGACTGTGCAATCCCCGCAAGTTCCGCCACAGTTACTCTTCCCTCGTCCACAGCTCCACAAAGTGAGGCCAGGGGCTTGGGTCATGACGTGGGAAGAGCCCGCGATGATCCTCTCCAGCATCTCTGGATACCGCTCTGTAGGAGTCATCGCCCCACGTGTCTTGGCCATTACGACCCTACAGGCGTCACCCCATGGATTCGCGTTGGCACTTTGACACAGGCCCTCGAAGCAGGCTTTTTTGCTTGATCTAATCTCAGTCTTCAGAGCGGCTCTAGCAGCCACGAACGCCACCCGTCGTTCAACACGCTCCTCTTCTGTGCGTGCTCGCTGCATCCGCCTCCTTGCCCGTAGGCAGGCGCGGCGCAGGTTCGCAATTGCTTGAGTCCACCAGTAAGCCGGTGGTCTCCCATTCCTAGGGTGGACTTTCCTAGGCATGGTGGCATCGCATGCACGCGCGAATACTGTTACCAGCTGCTCGCCACTCAGACCGAGAGTATTGTGCTCGCGGCGGAGCGCTTCCTTAAACACCTCGTCGTCGAAGTATGATGTCTTCCACATACGAGGACTAGGCCTCGCCCCTTCTTCCGTCCGCTGAATGCTGGTCGTATAGTCGATACTGTAGCGAACCGCCAGGTGGTCGCTGTGAGTGTAGCCATCATCTACCCTCCAGTTCGAACTACTCGTTTGGCCAGGGCTCCAGAACGTAACGTCGATAATCGACTCGGCGCCGTTCCAGCTGTAGGTACTTTTGGTACCGACATTAGCCAAGTCCACATCCAACATGGCCAGTGATTCCAGCAGGATCTGCCCGTTGATTCGTGGATCGGCTTCCCCATCCCACGGCCCAAGCGTTGAAGTCCCCCGCTATCACCACCGGCCTACGCCCCATCAAGTTAGCCGTCAAACAATCTAGCATTCGACCGAACTGCTCGATCGACCATCGAGGAGGCGCATAGCAGCTGCAGAAGAAGACCCCGTTGATTTTGGCAATGACGAAGCCCTCGTGTGTCGAAGACACCAACTCTTGAACTGGGTATTTCCCCGTTGTCCATATCGCCGC
Organism: Armigeres subalbatus; assembly: GCF_024139115.2. Classification (NCBI taxonomy): domain Eukaryota; kingdom Metazoa; phylum Arthropoda; class Insecta; order Diptera; family Culicidae; genus Armigeres; species Armigeres subalbatus. The sequence continues at coordinate 295,606,250 of NC_085139.1, forward strand.
CATTTTAGAACCATCGGTGGCCCAATTACCGTTCCTGGCGGGTACCCGATAAGGATCTGCTATGATGGCGATATCCGTCCCCATTCAGCAACTGTCTGACACAGCAGTTGCTGGGCTGCATCACAGTGGTTCAGGTTTAGCTGCGTTACCTGCACTGTGATTTTGCAACACGCTTAAACGCCGGGCACTTCGAACCCCCCATGGGGTGCTTGCTGTTCGCAGCTTTGCTGCAACAGATCAAACAGTTGGGAGGGTTCGTGCAGCATTGTGCCTTATGTCCCTCCAATCCGCAGCGTCGACAGAGCTTGCTTCTGTCAGGGCCTTTGCAGTCCCATTGCTTGTGCCCCGGTTCCAGGCACTTGAAGCAAACTTCGGGTTGCTCGTATATGCCCACAGGGCATACCGACCACCCCACCTTGACGCTCCCTAACTTGACTACCTTGGCGTCAGCTGCAGGTAGCCGAACCAATGCTACCTGTGTCCCTGCTGGACCTTTCCGTAGCCGAACGGCTGCGGTGGACGCCTCCACTTCACACTGTCGCCGCAGTGCCGTGACGAGCTCTTCGACTTCGGTGATCTCGTCCAGGTCTTTAACCCTTAGATTCACCTCCGTCGTGAGTGCCCTCACCTTGACCGTCTCGCCTAGGACTTCCTCCGCCAACTTCTTGTAGGCGGCGCCCTTTTGCGAGACGCCCCGCTTTAGCTCGAGGATCATCTCGCCCGTCCGGGTACGTCTTATTCGACGTACGTCGGCGCTGAGTTCACCGAGCTTGACGTCACTCCTCATCGCCTTCAAGACGTCCGAGTACTTAGCCTCGTCCGTTTTGATGACTAGGGCATCGCCTCTGGAGCGATTGGCGCCTACCCTAGACTTTCTGCTACCCTCATTCGCCTGGGCCTTCATTTCGACCCTTGACGTCTTCGGTTTCCTCTTATTCTTGACCAGGGTCCAGGAGGCGTCATCCCCCTCTATTTCCCTGGTCTGGGGCGGCTGAGAGCTCTCAGCCTGCCGTAACCCCTTACCACCGTCTTTCCTGGGTGGACGGACCTTTCCAGGTCCTTCCTCCCCCGGTTTTGGAGGTACATGGTCGGGGTTCGGCTTCCCAGCCCCACTACCCTTGTTCGGGGTAGTAACCCTCCGCGTTTTGGGGCGGCCCCCAGGGAGCTTATCCCCTGGAGACTGTCTCCCCCGTTTTTGTGTCTGCTCCGTTGGAGCAGCCACCCCCGACGTGCCCGCGAATACTTGAGCCTCGGTCTGGGCAGACTTTGGCACCACCGTCTTCGCTGGCACGTCCTCGGTCGATTCGACCTTGCCCAAATCCGCGAATTCTTGGGCCTCAGTCTGGGTAGACCTTGACTCCATGGATTTCACGGGTTCGCACTTGGCCGTCCCGACCGCCTTTTCCAGCTTGGCGTCCAACATCGACTTTCGAAGTTTCTGCAAGCTCCTCTTGAGGTCCTTACTGATATTATGCTTCGATGACGCAAAGTCGATGATGGCGTCCAGCTGTTCCGTCGCCACCTCGAAGGCCGAAAGCCCATCGCGTTTGCGGTTCATCGCCTCCACAAGCCATGGGCCGTCAATAACCTCTACCGGCGTTTTTTAGCCGAGAGGAAGGTTAAGTGACCCACGCTGGCGCTGCGCACTGAGCTGCCGACTATTGCCTCTGGCCTCCTAGGCGGAGACCTGAACAACCCACCTCTTGCGAAGGGGTTGTCGCCTACACTACTACCACTAGTTGAAGAATTGCCTTGGTTTTCCATTTTGGTCCCACGAGTGGCCTCGGGAAAGAGGTCCACCACGCCAGAGCCCAGCATGACGCGGTAAGGGACAATTACTGTGGAGGGTGCCCAGGTACCCCACAGGCTCCGTTAAAGGCCTAGCTTATTATTTCACCCCCTGGCCATGCATCCCCTCGGCACGGGTCGCTTGACGCCTTGGGATTAGGGGTTAGGGACAATGGTCCCGGTCTGACTCGCAGTGGCCATGGGGAGGGGTCGTCAAGCCCTTGGACAAAGTCCCTGCTGCCCCCTGTGTGTGTGTGTGTGTGTGTGTGTGTGTGTGTGTGTGTGTGTGTGTGTGTGTGTGTGTGTGTGTGTGTGTGTGTGTGTGTGTGTGTGTGTGTGTGTGTGTGTGTGTGTGTGTAAAAATGTGAGACACTTTTTTGTCCTTAGCCTTATCCGATTTGCTTGCAACAGGTTGCATTCGACCCAGAATCCTTCCTTATTTTTCGCTCTTGAAAATTGGCCCAAACGGCTATTGCGTTCTGGAGTTATTGAAAAAACATGGTTTGTTTCCCCATTTTTCTCAAAAATCTATAAAAAAAATTCAAAATCTAAAAATTTTTTTTTTCGAAAACTGGTGCAATGCATTCAAATGAACGCAAATGAATGCGAATTGATGAAAATAACTGAATTTATCTCCCTGAAGTGCAGTTTGTGCTTTTCTTGTTATATTTTATAGTACACGAGAAAGGCCACATCACCGCTAGGTGGACAATTCTGGGTTTTTAAAGTGTTTTCCGACTTTTGTGTTGTTTTTGAGTAAGTTTTTTTTTTTAATTTCGTTGAACCCTTCTTCTCAACAACCTCGTTGTTTATAGGTGACCTCTGATATCATCTTTTCGTTTATAATGGATCCTGTGTTATTTATGCAATGAGTTGCAAAAGAAATACGCATTGCTTCAAATTGCGATAAGCTTAGTTTGAGTTTCTCATGGCTCATGCAATACATACACTTCATAGCATAAGAATTTCCATAAAATAGACAACCATGCGTCCCCATGAGTTAAGACAAAATCAAAGCTTTCAGAACTCCATTTCTACTGTAATGTAAAACTTTATCGATAAGAATCCACAGCGGCACCCATCGTCATTCGCTGGCACGAGTTGTTTGCTTCGGGTTGACAAATACGTCGACAACGCGCGTGTGCGTACGAACTGCCACTAATTATGCCGAAAACTGAGTACGTACATTGAATACCGTTTATGGCCGAAATTGGTACTGCTTTGCTTCGAAAGCTTTATATATGTTTAACATCTAACTCTGAACACAGAGACACAGCTTGCAGATTCAATTTGAACTGCTCTTTTCACTGTATCGATGTTTCAATGCATTTGTTCTTAACCGACAACTAAACGACGGTTACATTTTACATTCGAATCTATTAAAATGTCATTAGGCATTGCTTAAAATGTGTCGATGATCAGACGTTAACAAGGTGATCTTGGTGATGATAGAAACCAATGATAGAAAAGTGTACACTATAGTGAGCAGTCTCTTGTATTCTTACAATTCATTGCTTCTTAATCATTTAAGTTGACCCAATCGAGGAGCAAGATATGAACGATTCTTTGATTTTGTGCTTTGATCTTAACCCACCGATTTTCCAAGAACGGGCAAATCGGTGCTGCCTCGTCGCAACTTGTAATGGATAGGAAATTGCGATAGATGCCGTTGCGAGTTTTGTTGTTATTCAATTTGTTTTCGACTCCATAGAATTGTTTCGGATAACTGATAGATAAACTTCTTCTTCAAACAGGTTATGAATCTTTCGGCGTTTTTTGAGTTAACAACAGAAGGAACTAATATTAAAACTTGTTATTAATTTCAGATTTCGTTTGCATGGGGTATTATCCCAAAAAAAATCTGTCATAATCAACAGCTGAAGTCCACCTAGTCCCGGAATCCGGCACCACGCGGTAAGTACCTTTATGTATTACTGATTGATGTCGGCCGTTGTTTAGACCGGTCGCTCTGCTGCCTCGGTTGCTGCTTGCTGCCATGTGCGCCGCTCTCCTTTGCCGTGCTGCGTGCTATCTCATATCAGCAGCATGGTCAAAACAGGAATGCAAAAAGGAAGAATTTTGATTAGAGTTTTTTTTTTCGCTTGCCAGAATCGCGTTACCGCGTGACCAGCACAGAATATGTAAAAGAAACCACGCCACAACAACAGAGCGCAGAGTGATAGGACGACGAAAATCTTCGCGACGGTCGCCCTTTATAATCTGGCACCGGAGCGCGCGTTCCTCTTTTGCTCTCCGAACGTCGGTCGTGAACTCGGGCGGGTCGTTTCGGTATCTCGGATTTCGGTCTTCTTCAGTCTTAGTAGATCTGTTACTTAGGGTAGTCGCGGTGTTGGTTGGTTTTTGGTCGTTTTTTACGGTTTCCCGGAGTGGATTTTACTTTCAGGTTGAAGACTTTCCTATTCTGTCCGTGTTTTTCGGTGTTGAAATCTGAGAAAGTTTTGAGCAAACAGTGTGTGAAGTGGAATCGGGCCCTAATTGGATCGATATAAAAATTGGAGCACGGTAAACTATCAAGTGGGGAACAAGCGTCATAATTGTTGAAGCAGTGGGACACAGCTTGCCGAAGTAATCGAAGGTACATTGCACAAGAGTTTGGATGATCCAACCATTTCTTTTCATAACTGAAGTCTGATTAATTTGTCGCCGTTTCTCCTGAAGAATCCATTTCTCAAAGGTAATCCAGTCTCGGAAGCTCACTGAAATGTTTTCTGCTTCCTGGGGACATACTTATCAGTCAAAGTCAAACTTTTAACAGACAGCTTGAATGAAAATCGATATTCGCCGCCTTTTCCCGCATGCGGTACGGGTGCACTGCATATTAGGGTGGAACAAACTATGGATTTTCGTTCACAACTATTTCTATTATTTAAAACTAATTTCTATTAACTATTATTTTAAATGATTCTGGTTCCAATTTCTACAGAATCAGTAATATTTTATTCTAGCATTTTCTCTATGTAGTTAAACAAGACTCATACGGAGACAATAAGGAAGAAATGCAGCTATTTTTAGGGTCTTCATCAAATAGCTCATTTGACACTTATGACTTGATTCCGCTTCGAGTACTTTTTTATTTAAACAAATTTGATAAAATCGTACTTTTGAATACATCATTTAAAAAAACATTTTCTGTTAATTCTTCGGGGGCCCTCTACATACAGGAAAAATAAATCGTTTATGAAATCATGTTTTATAATTTTTTTTATTGACAAATAGTGGACCGGTGACGTTATTCTTATTCTTATTATCTTTATTTGGGTAATTTCCAAGCCAGACGTGTGTCTCTTGAAGCAGCTATATTTAGGCTACGTATGTATTCATAGATTCTGTAGAGCTTTTCCGATCAATAAGTCTAAATTTGTCCCATCCTAAGGCACACGTAACTCTAAACTAAACCGACCGACGAAGCACCACACAAAGAAAGGACGCATTACGAGTGTAAGGGCTCGGGAAAAGCGATTGCGTACCGCAAAGGGCCCAGGCCCACCCATCGCCACCCAACGAAACCGGCGACAATCGACAAACGTTGTCGTCGTTCGTTTGTTGTTTGAGCTTTCAACAATCGCTGTTGTTGCTTCACTTTCTGCTAGTTTTGGAAGTAATTTTGTCATTTTCTGAGGTGTTTGGAAATCAATCGAGACATCCTGTACCAATTACGTTCCTTTATTTGTAGTTCGTTCGATGCTTTCTGAATAAGCGAGTAAGTAAGTAAATAAGTAATAAGTAAGCGAGCGAATCGATACTGGTGACCGTGGTCTTCGACGAGTCATCATTATCCCTCAGGTTCCCTGTTGAATACGCTTTTTCTAATTTTCAAGCTCAGATCAAATGGTCTACCAGATCATTTAGTTTGAAACCGACAGCAACTAACGTTCTCCAAGTGCATGATGCCCTGGCATAAGTTCCCTTCTAAATTGTTTTGGGACGCTTCTCGTAGACTTAAGAAATAAGTGTTCATCTATTGATTGCTGTGATATTTTTATCTGTATAGGGTAGAGAACCATTTGGGCAGCTCCCCCTATTCCCGTCCACAACGTTCATTACTCTATCGCATTACAACCGAATTACTTGTTTTTTTTAGTACATGGTTAGTTTCTGTCGATATCTAGTGATGTACAAAAAATCAGGCCATTTGGTTGGAACGCGGTCGAGTTATTAACGTTGAGGACGGGAATAGGGGGTGCTGCCCAAATGGTCCCGCTCCCTATGTATAATTAATGCCAGAGTGGCCTCTGCAGTACATAGAATTTGTCTCTAGGCATTTAGTAAGCATTTTTTCTGTATGTTTTTAACCCCACGTCACCCCATGTAAGATTTTTCCCCTGCATTTTTTTTTATTTATATGGAATGTATGAAAATGGCAGACCCCCCTACTCTCATAAGTGCTTACGTAATTAGTGTACGACCTCCTATCAGCTCGGTCCATGGCTGCAGGGAGAGAAGTCTCCGGATTTGAACGATTTTTTCGGATACACATTTATTGGTTGTGAATATTTAGACATAAAAATATCCATCTGTTACCATGATTTCAGTTTCAAATATGCACAAATAATCTCAGTAAATGATTACATCAATTGGTGTGAGATCGGGTGTGTCAAGTAGGTCGAGAACATTCGCGTATCCCGAGTTTGTGCTTGGTGCGGCCAATAAGTAATCGCATGATGGTCCAAAAATATTTGAGCCGCACAGTGGCGGGCCTCCATACAAATGCCGGACAAAACCTAATATGTTGCTCGAATCTTTCACCAAAGAGTAATTTTGGGACGCTAAATACATTTTGAGGCTAGAATAGTTATCCAACATGTACTTTGCTACTCGAGTACTTCTGGAGGCGCAAGCCTTAAGGTCGGAAGCTTTAACAGCGTCCTCATTCTAACATTGAAGCAGTCAATTTCCAGCTTTGGAGCAGCTACGAGCAAATCTGGGGTCTGGGTCCTTAGATCACATCGCTTACCGAAGTGAATCATGATAAATTATCCTTTGAAACTAACACAATGTCCTATCCCATGACAATCGTGGAGATGCAGAGATATACTCGGTCTCTAGTAGTAACGAGAGTCGAACTAACAATCCTTCTCTTCCTGTATGATCGTAAGAACGTGACCGGCTCCGTTATTGACTGAAAATATTTCATCTTCCAAAACGTGTACATTGAGAATGGGTAACTAATCCTAAGCCCCATTAATTTGGTTCGCTGTACAATTTCGCATGTTCTAGTCAATCAAGGAGTAGCAATTCCATCCGCATTATGGTTAGGATTCCATCCTGGAATCCGGTTAGGATTCTATCCTGGAATCCGGTTAGGATTCCATCCGGTATCCGGGTAGGATTCCATCCGGAATCCGGGTAGGATTCCATCCGGAATCCGGACAGGATTCCATTCGGAATCCGGACAGGATTCCATCCGGAATCCGGACAGGATTCCATCCGGAATCCGGACAGGATTCCATCCGGAATCCGGACAGGATTCCATCCGGAATCCGGACAGGATTCCATCCGGAATCCGGACAGGATTCCATCCGGAATCCGGACAGGATTCTATCCGGAATCCGGACAGGATTCCATCCGGAATCCGGACAGGATTCCATCCGGAATCCGGACAGGATTCCATCCGGAATCCGGACAGGATTCCATCCGGAATCCGGACAGGATTCCATCCGGAATCCGGACAGGATTCCATCCGGAATCCGGACAGGATTCCATCCGGAATCCGGACAGGATTCCATCCGGAATCCGGACAGGATTCCATCCGGAATCCGGACAGGATTCCATCCGGCATCCGGACAGGATTCCATCCGGAATCCGGACAGGATTCCATCCGGCATCCGGACAGGATTCCATCCGGCATCCGGACAGGATTCCATCCGGAATCCGGACAGGATTCCATCCGGAATCCGGACAGGATTCCATCCGGAATCCGGACAGGATTCCATCCGGAATCCGGACAGGATTCCATCCGGAATCCGGACAGGATTCCATCCGGAATCCGGACAGGATTCCATCCGGAATCCGGACAGGATTCCATCCGGAATCCGGACAGGATTCCATCCGGAATCGGACAGGATTCCATCCGGAATCCGGACAGGATTCCATCCGAATCCGGACAGGATTCCATCCGGAATCCGGACAGGATTCCATCCGGAATCCGGACAGGATTCCATCCGGAATCGGACAGGATTCCATCCGGAATCGGACAGGATTCCATCCGGAATCCGGACAGGATTCCATCCGGAATCGGACAGGATTCCATCGGAATCCGGACAGGATTCCATCCGGAATCGGACAGATTCCATCCGGAATCGGACAGGATTCCATCCGGAATCCGGACAGGATTCCATCCGGAATCCGGACAGGATTCCATCCGGAATCGGACAGGATTCCATCTGAATCCGGACAGATTCCATCCGGAATCCGGACAGGATTCCATCCGGAATCCGGACAGGATTCCATCCGGAATCCGGACAGGATTCCATCCGGAATCGGACAGGATTCCATCCGGAATCCGGACAGGATTCCATCCGGAATCCGGACAGATTCCATCCGGAATCCGGACAGGATTCCATCCGGAATCGGACAGGATTCCACCCGGAATGCGGACAGGATTCCATCCGGAATCCGGACAGGATTCCATCCGGAATCGGACAGGATTCCATCCGGAATCCGGACAGGATTCCATCCGGAATCCGGACAGGATTCCATCCGGAATCCGGACAGATTCCATCCGGAATCCGGACAGGATTCCATCCGGAATCGGACGGGATTCCATCCGGAATCCGGACAGGATTCCATCGGAATCCGGACAGGATTCCATCCGAATCCGGACAGGATTCCATCCGGAATCGGACAGGATTCCATCCGGAATCGGACAGGATTCCATCCGGAATCCGGACAGGATTCCATCCGGAATCCGGACAGATTCCATCCGGAATCCGGACAGGATTCCATCCGGGATTCCATCCGGAGTTAGATTCCATCCGGAATCCGGTTAGGATTCCATCCGGAATCCGGTTAGATTCCATCCGGAATCCGGACAGGATTCCATCCGGAATCGGTTAGGATTCCATCCGGAATCGGTTAGATTCCATCCAGAATCCGGTTTGATTCCATCCGGAATCCGGTTAGGATTCCATCCGGAATCCGGTTAGGATTCCATCCGGAATCCTGTTAGGATTCCATCCGGAATCCTGTTAGGATTCCATCCGGAATCCGGTTAGGATTCCATCCGGAATCCGGTTAGGATTCCATCCGGAATCCGGTTAGGATTCCATCCGGAATCCGGTTAGGATTCCATCCGGAATCCGGTTAGGATTCCATCCGGAATTCGGTTAGGATTCCATCCGGAATCCGGTTAGGATTCCATCCGGAATCCGGTTAGGATTCCATCCGGAATTCGGTTAGGATAATTTATATGTCGAAATAAAGTGATTAATAAAAATGAAGTTCCAATTAATACATGACCGGATTCCGGATGGAATCCTGTCCGGATTCCGGATGGAATCCTGTCCGGATTCCGGATGGAATCCTGTCCGGATTCCGGATGGAATCCTGTCCGGATTCCGGATGGAATCCTGTCCGGATTCCTGGTGGAATCCTGTCCGGATTCCTGGTGGAATCCTGTCCGGATTCCTGGTGGAATCCTGTCCGGATTCCTGGTGGAATCCTGTCCGGATTCCTGGTGGAATCCTGTCCGGATTCCTGGTGGAATCCTGTCCGGATTCCTGGTGGAATCCTGTCCGGATTCCTGATCGAATCCTGTCCGGATTCCTGATCGAATCCTGTCCGGATTCCTGGTGGAATCCTGTCCGGATTCCTGCTGGAATCCTGTCCGGATTCCTGATGGAATCCTGTCCGGATTCCGGATGGAATCCTGTCCGGATTCCTGATGGAATCCTGTCCGGATTCCTGATGGAATCCTGTCCGGATTCCGGATGGAATCCTGTCCGGATTCCGGATGGAATCCTGTCCGGATTCCGGATGGAATCCTGTCCGGATTCCGGATGGAATCCTGTCCGGATTCCGGATGGAATCCTGTCCGGATTCCTGATGGAATCCTGTCCGGATTACTGATGGAATCCTGTCCGAATGAAATCCTGTCCGGATTCCGGATCGAAACCTGTCTGGATTCCGGATGGAATCCTGTCTGGATTCCGGATAGAATCCTGTCCGGATTCCGGATCTTATCCTGTCCGGATTCCGGATCGAATCCTGTCCGAATTCCGGATCGAATCCTGTCCGGATTCCGGATCGAATCCTGTCCGGATTCCGGATCGAATCCTGTCCGATTCCGGATGGAATCCTGTCCGATTCCGGATGGAATCCTGTCCGGATTCCGGATGGAATCCTGTCCGGATTCCGGATGGAATCCTGTCCGATTCCGGATGGAATCCTGTCCGGATTCCGGATGGAATCCTGTCCGGATTCCGGATGGAATCTGTCCGATTCCGGATGGAATCCTGTCCGTATTCCGGATGGAATCCTGTCCCGATTCCGGATGGAATCCTGTCCCGATTCAGGATGGAATCCTGTCCCGATTCCGGATGGAATCCTGTCCGGATTCCGGATGGAATCCTGTCCGATTCCGGATGGAATCCTGTCCGATTCCGGATGGAATCCTGTCCGATTCCGGATGGAATCCTGTCCGATTCCGGATGGAATCCTGTCCGATTCCGGATGTAATCCTGTCCGGATTCCGGCTGGAATCCTGTCCGGATTCCGGATGGAATCCTGTCCGGATTCCGGATGGAATCCTGTCCGGATTCCGGATGGAATCCTGTCCGGATTCCGGATGGAATCCTGTCCGGATTCCGGATGGAATCCGTCCGATTCCGGATGGAATCCTGTCCGATTCCGGATGGAATCCTGTCCGATTCCGGATGGAATCCTGTCCGATTCCGGATGGAATCCCGTCCGATTCCGGATGGAATCCTGTCCGATTCCGGATGGAATCCTGTCCGATTCCGGATGGAATCCTGTCCGATTCCGGATGGAATCCTGTCCGGATTCCGGATGGAATTCCGGATCTGTCCGATTCCGGATGGAATCCTGTCCGGATTCCGGATGGAATCCTGTCCGGATTCCGGATGGAATCCTGTCCGGATTCCGGATGGAATCCTGTCCGGATTCCGGATGGAATCCTGTCCGGATTCCGGATGGAATCCTGTCCGGATTCCGGATGGAATCCTGTCCGGATGAAATTCTGTCCGGATGGAATCCTGTCCGGATCACTTTTCTGCATTCCATCCTGACAGGATTCCGGAAAGGAATCCCGCGTTTCGCGGGACAGTCCCGCATTTTCACTATTTGTCCCGCGCTGAAATGCGTCCCGCGAAACGTCCCACATTCCACTTATTTTTAAACCGTCTAAGACGAATAAAGCACTGTCCATTTAATTCCACCAGTTAATTTTCGTTATCTTTGCAGATACGTATTTCGACCAAAACTGTGTGGTCGTCTTCAGTGTCTTGTACTTGACTCGACTTATACTTATTTTTAGATAATGTCCCGCGAAATACAGAAAAATCGAATACATTATTAACCTGGGTGCTGCGGATAGAGCCGCTTTTCTGCTCTCAAGCTAGTAGAGGGATAGTTTGAAATCACTCCCATAAGCAAAATTATTTTGCAGTTACTTAGCTGTCAAACATTTCCCGCTCTTCGAATTTCTCTTTACATGCTGCATCAGGAAGCTCAAATGCGCGAGGCTCTACATGACTTTATGATGGTTTACATACATTGCAGCTCAAATAAGCTGTTTAATCTCGTGAAATTTCGTAACGAGTGCTTTGCATTGCATTCCTACTAATTTTCCACTCGAAATACAATGTAAAAATATGTGTATACATGGAATACAATACTCAAACTAAGATTATTTTTATATTTTACTCAAATAATAACAATACTTCTCAATATAAGATCTAAAACGTGCATAACCACAATCTTCAATGTTTGGCTCCGGCACAATAGAAACTTTTGGCTTCAGCTTGACAACCAAATCGATTCTATCCGAACCACCCAGTTATTAACTATTACTTAGTATTTTCAAAAAAATTATAATTTTGACTTAGACTAATGTTCTATAAGGCAATCATATGGATCATAGAATTCAAGATTAAGATGTTTTCCTGTGACCCAGACTAAATTATCTCTATAGTTTGTTTTACCCAAGCCTTATACCCTGATTATAGCAGATTTCGCTTCCATGTATTTCCTGCTGCGTAATTGCTTGGATTTCGACACGGAACGTCCAAAATTCCACTCCATTTAAATGCCATGCGGACCAAAATCTTGCGGAAAATCTACTCCAGTTAGAAGACGACCTTTACTGTGTTGATATTAGATAGCAGTGTTGGGAAAAACTAACCAGGCATAACAATATCATCTGAGTACAGGATATTATCTTTGCTAGGGCAAAGATATTATCCCTAATCAAAGAGCACTCTGGAAAGATATTATCATTTGAGCGTTTGATGATGATCCGGATAGACAATGCAGTTCAGAGTTTGTTCGCGTTGCGAAGGTGTTGCTACAACAAGAGCTGTGAAAAAATGTTTCTCCATGACGAACATTGCACTTTGTTTACTGAGCTGATAGATAACTGAGATCGATATCCCATCATTTCATCAATATCTTTGCTCAAAAGATCAAATGATGGGATGGTTTGCAATGCCTGGGAAAAACACAAATTCTTAAATCTTTTCCAAAATTTAAATCAAGCGCGAGTCAAACACCACCCGACTCATGGCACAGAGAATCGTTCATGATTCGCCTCGCGGTTTGCATCATTGCTTGATTTCTACGTGTTATTCTCCGTTGAATTAATCGAATTTATAATTTCTTTGCTTAAAACAATGGAAAATAAATTCATAGGTAACATAAAAAAAAGGCTTTTATTGGGTTTTGGTGCTTTTTGAAACGAAATCTTTTTTGACGAATAAGCGAATCGATGCGATTCTGCATGCAAAACTCAAGCACGATGCTCTCCCTGCAGAATCGCAAGCGATCTGAAATGGGACGGAATTTTTGATTTTCTGAGCAGATATCTATTCAGTATCACCTGTTTGGAAATAAATTGGAACTAAAACCGTGGACCATATTCCTGAAGGTGAAAGCTTCAACCAGAATAGATTTTAACCTTCGAGGACTCGCGCCGTTGTAAATAGTACAAAATCTTCGAAAAAAGCACAGAACAACAGAAGCGGGACTACCTGAGAAGTCCAGAACCAAGCGAGTCCCGGAAGGTTAAGCAAAATATGATCTAATTAATTTATAATCACAGTATCTACTTTTATTAGGTATTTTAGAAAGAGTTATTTAGGTTATTCGAAAAACAATTTTCGAGGCTCGATATCATTGCTTCTATTGCTACAAAAAAAATCTAACAACATTCTATACACTAGACGATCAACAGCTGAAAGTCATTTAACTGCAACGCTTTTCAACTGCAATTCGATAGTTGCAACAGTTTTTCAGATATTGGACTGGGAACCGCTAAACTTCAAAATTATACGAAACTCCATGGCAGCTACATTGAGCTGCACATTCAACATTTGAAGAAAGCTTTGACTTCTGAAATGAGTTGCCTTTTATCGAACAGTTAGCAAACTATGCTTTGGTAACACATAAAACATTGAAAGATTTGATTTAAGCGTATTTTTAAAACATATTAAACTATGAACTTTTTTTGTCCCACGCTCACACAAAATTTATCTGGTCACATTATCTATAACTGAACGTGTGCGCTTAGCAGGTTAAAATAATTCATAATCTTGATGTTGACGGCGGGTTCTTGCTGGTATTATTCCCGAATAGTTTAAATCACTACGTGGGAATATGGACGAATTGCCGACACAGAAAACTAATAATTTAAGTCCGTAGGATTATGATTGATAATTTTTAAAAGTTTTTCCAACTATATAAGAATATTATTCAATCGTTCATACCTGAGATATAGGTTCATACTACTCCCGATTCGTGTAATTGTAGAGAATTTAATCAGATCTCAAACTTTCACATTGTTTCTATAAACCACTGTGTTAATCTCTACACTTTAACAGAACGGTATCCCTCCTACCTGGCAATAGTTACAATTCTCGCTACAGTTATACTTCGTCATTATTATTTAGCAACAATATTATTTTGATAATGAAATTATTTCAAGCTTTAGGAATATATTCACTTGTCATAACACTACTTTGTACTATTCCATTTAATTCCATTACTTCATTGTACCTTTGACAGATACGTATTTCAACCTCAACAGTAAGTCCGTCTTCAGTGTATCGTACTTGACTTGACGACATGTCGTGTCAAGTACGAGACACTGAAGACGGCTTCACTGTTGAGGTCGAAATACGTACCTGAACAACTATTCAAATGATTTAAAAACGTATCCATAAGCTACAAATAAAATTCACATCGGCACAATTATTACTAGCCAAAACGTGCTGGAAAGTAACTTTTCCAATAGAAAGGAAAGACATTCAAATTTTAACTCTATTTTGTTATTTCTAGGTAGAAATAAAATAGTTGTTCAATGTTTGAAAAAGCTTTAAATGATTAAACTGTTTGCATAAAATATTAAGCTGATCATGATTAGTATTACATGGCATCACATTGTCGTGGAGTGTTTATATTTTCGTTTTCCTCACATTTTCTACCGTTCAGAGATTGAATGCTTTCTACCGAGAGAGATTGAATGATTAAGAGATTGAGAGAAACATCGTTTCAAAGGGATATGTCGGAAAAGCAATCGTTATGATTTTAGAACTTACATAGTTACTTTACTTACGTTACTTCAAATTAATGAAAAGCATTTTAAAACGATGTATAATATAATAAAAAAATGATAAAGACAACTCTACACATGTTATGCCGGGAATGGAGTGAGAAACCCTATTGATGAATGGCCTCTACTCGTCTATGAAATCTATAGTTCCTATAGTATGACCTAATCGAGATAACGCAAAGTGTTTCTTGGAAAATAGTTCTGTTGATAAATGTTCACGCCTCTCCATCTATAATTGAACGAAGTGTGCGAAAAGTACGCTTAGAAGGGTAAAACAGTTTATAATCAGGATGTCGACGGCGGATAGCAGATCTTGCTGTTATTATGCGCGAATATTATTGATTAATTGATTTTCTTGTAATAGCTGACATTCTAGGGAATATAGCTTCATTGTTTCCTGAATAGCTAAATTTTCGTTAGTTAAAAATTGTTATTTTTGACTTTGATTCGTTGGGAGACGTTGATTAAGGATCAGATTCGTAAGTCAATTTCTTATCACAGATTTTTTTTAGGGAATCAGTATTATAAACGTTCTCTAAGAATGTGAATAATGTCATCTACACTATAGGCCAATACACCCCGCTTCTATCTATTTAATCGGTAGGCCATATAGAATGCCGTGGTAAGTGTGGTAAAACGTGCGGCTACAAAGCAAGACCATGCGGAGGGTGGCTGGGTTCGATTCCCGGTGCCGGTTCAGGCAATTTTCGGATTGGAAATTGTCTCGACTTCCCTAAGCATAAAAGTATCATCGTGCTAGCATCATGATATACCAATGCAAAAATGGTAACCTGGCTTAGAAACCTCGCGGTTAATAACTGTGGAAGTGCTTAATGAACTCTAAGCTGCGAGGCGGCTCTGTCCCAGTGTGGGGATGTAATGCCAAGAAGAAGAAGAAGAAGAAGAAGAAGAAGCCATATAGAATGTCGGTCACTGGCACATTTGCAAACAGTAATACGCACTACTCACGTAAGCATACTCTGCACACAGAGGGAACTGTGAAAAAAGTTCACCAAATATGCTGACTAAAAACATTTGAACTGAACTTGCGGCAATTTAAAATCAATATGAATACAAATGACGCTAGCTTGTAGAATTCAATTTAAGTTGCCTATACATTTTGCATAAAGCATGTGCATATTGATCCAACTATATTAATTATACACAAAATTTTCACCTTTCAATTAGAGTTTAATTCGTTCAATCCTGTACAGTTATTTGTCCTTAATTTTATTCCCATTGGCTCAATGGCTACTTGTTATTTGTTTTGACCACACAGTTAAAAATATTGATTAATTTCAACTCAAAATTATTCAACACGGTCAGGTATGAATGGTGCTAGCTTAGCTGAAATGTGAGTTACCGGACATTACGCTTGAAATTTGAATCAAATTATTTTCTTTTTCTTTTTTTGCTGTGTATGCTTGAGATAACGTGAAGTACTTCTGTCCTTGATTCTAATATCAGTACGATTCTAGGAACCTCTCGTAAGCGTATTGTGCTGATTATATTTAAACTGGCAAACGTAATTACATCATTCCATCTTTATGTTATGGTTAGATTGTGGAAGCTGTAGATGCGCGTTGGGTGGGGGGAGCCTGGAGGCAATCGTAATCGAGAATCGCGTTTTTTTTCATATGGAAAACGCTATAAAATCGGGCACTAAACCTATTACGTGAGTCTTATGCTCAAGCATTACGATGGCCTCGTATAATCAACTTCCATGTTTTTTTGGATAATGAAAATCCGGCTGAAGAATTACCGATTTACTATTGTGCGAGTAAAACGGACATTCTATAGCTAGTATACTTCTTCGTGAACTGGGCCCAACACTACATTTCTGCGCTGAACGACTTCGAGTTCGAACGAGGTGATGGATCAAAAGTGCATCTATCCTGAAGATGATCCCTTTCATCAACTGTAGATTCATATCCATACACCATAATAGATAAATACGGTCTGAATCCTGTCGACGAATGCTTCGTATTATTTATGGCAAATTCTATTTCGGGGATTTGGGAGTTCCAGATCCTATGATCACTCTGGCAATACGTGCGTATACAAGCTAGAATGACCCTGTTCACCCGCTCTACAGGATTATTTTGGCAATGCCTTCGGCTGTTCTTAAAATGGTGAACATGAAATTTTGACAATAATTGCTGGAACTCATTGGCTAAAAACGTAACAACATTATCTGAAACTAACACTTCTGGTGCCCCATATTTGAGAAACCACTCACATTTAACTAACTGGGACAAACTATCAACACTATTTTTTTTAAAAGGAAATAGACGAACATACTTTGAAAAAAACATCTAAACAAACTAACAAATCAGTGTTTCCAGACTTACTATGGACAAAACCACTTATATAATCCATTGCGATCATCCGAAACGGCCGTAATGCATCCTACTGTTCTCCCATTGGAGAAACAGTTGCAATTGTCGAATGTGATTGTTTGCAAATGCCACACTTAGACAAAATCCGTTTCACGTCGGATTTCATTTTGGGCCAGTAATATTTTATTTTAATTCTTTCTAAGGTTTTTTTTTTGTTCCTAGATGCATAATTTTCCCATGCTCTTCCTCAACTAATTTTGTTAGCTTGTCAGGTGGTACAACCACTTTCCATTCCAGACAAACCATATCGATTGTCGATCTGGAAGTAACAAATTTGTATAAATCCCTGCTCTCTATCATAAAGTTCCGGTAATTATCCGGAGTTTCACTGACCTTCTGTTTCAACTCATTGTATCATCTTGAGGTCGAGTCATCGAAAATAGCACAAACTGCACGACTGAGAGCGTCGCACACTACATTGTCTCGTCCTCTCCTATGTTTGATGATCATGTCAAATTCTTGTAATTTCACTGACCATCGCGACAACCGTGAACTGGGTCACCACTTGGAATTACAGATGAAAGTCACTACAGAGCAATCTGGATTAATGTGAAGCGCGATTCTTCCACATAACAGCTGAAATGCTGTATTGCTTCCAGGGGAGCTAAACCTTCTTTGTCAGTGGGACCATATTTCTTTTCACAGGCGCTTAGCTTCCTCGAGAAATAGGCAATGATGTGTTCTTTGCCATCCAATTCCTGCGTCAATATTCCGGCTATCGCCACGTCACTGGCGTCGGTTTGGATGGTAAACTCCTTCGTTCAGTTCGGGTTTGTTAGGACCGGTTCGGAGATCAAAAGTTCTTTGAATTTAATTAACGCCTGTTCAGCTTTATCTTTCCACCTAACCTTCTTCGGCTTACCTTGCAGCAAGTCGGAGATAGGGGACGATATGCCGCTAAAGTTCGGAATGAAGTTGCCTTAGTATCCCGCCATCCCTAAGAATCTGCGAATCTCCTTTGGAGTTTGCGGTCCAGCAAACTTGGAAATCGCAGCGACTCTCGCAGGGTTCGGCTGATAGCCGTCCTCTGAAAGAATGAAACCTAGATATTTAATTTTCTTCAGGCAAAATTTACATTTGGTTAAGTTCACCGAGAGGTTAGCTTCCTTTAAGCAATCAGCAACAATTTTAAGATATTTTATATGATCTTTAAATGTTTTGTGGCGATTGTTATATCGTCCAGATAGGAAAATATAAAAACGGCTCATACAGCCTTTCTTTCACGACCCTGTCTAAAATGCGGACATAGTGGCGTTGCTATTAATAAGTCTAAAAAGCAATATTTTGTATTGCAAGAGACCCATATATTATATCTCTTGAATCCCCATATATTAGGCAAGAGACAGCACATTCACACCATCTTGCGTCACAAAAGGTGACTAGCGCCAGAAAACGATAGGTGCGATAATTGCGAATATTACACTAATTTAACAATTTTTGAAAATTTGAATTATATTTTTCAAAATTTTATTTTTAAACTCAGATATCAAAATGGAATGCGTTGTCTCTTCAAATCAGCCAGAGTGAACTATATTGGTAATAGAGTATATTTGGTTTATGCCTAAATTGTTCAAGATTCTCATCGAACTTGCTAAAGGGTATGCATCTTCAATCGTTTCAGCATTCAACTTACGAGCATCCA
The DNA here is from genome assembly GCF_024139115.2 of Armigeres subalbatus. NCBI lineage: Eukaryota > Metazoa > Arthropoda > Insecta > Diptera > Culicidae > Armigeres > Armigeres subalbatus. Next base: position 295,624,884 of record NC_085139.1, read on the forward strand.
AGCCAAGCCTCATATCTCCATCCTGCTTGGTAACTGGGATCACCTTCTTCTTCTTATTGGCATTACATCCCCACATCGGGACAGGGCCGCCTCGCAGCCGTCTTACCGCACGGCTAACGAGGGCCCCGAACTTGGTCCACCTGAAGAGCCCAATTAGAATTTGAAGGTTCTATTATGTCCACGTGCAGTAACCGGTTGATCTCCTCATTGACTTTTCTATTAATAGTCTGTCACCATGGATGGTGACTTAAATGAATGGCATTGTTATCTGTAAGTTCAATTTTGTGTTCCATAACATTGCAAGACTCTAAAGTACCAGGTTCTGATACTTTAAACGTCTGTTTCACAGATTCAAGTAATTCAGTCCCTTCGGTTTTGAGAATATGATAATCTGACAGGATTTTATTCAGTTCAATCAAAGTTAATTGCCTATTTCCGGGGATTAAACCACCCGACTTGGGCGTTAATTTACAATGTTATGGAAACTCATATGTGAATATGTACGTTATGTGGAAGATATTGATTTGAAAAATGTAATGTACTTTCCCTTCGATGGGACTCGAATCCAGTACAGTGCGCTAGACTGGTGCTTTAACCAACTAAGCTACGAAGGACCTCCGTCGGCCTTCGCAACTTAGCGGCTACTGAACTAGCTCTAGCAAAATCGCATAGCAAAATCTAAAGCATAAATTAAACATCAAGGGGATTAGTTTATTACTTACGACTATGGCTTAATACTTAATCCTATTGTAGGGTAAGAGTCAGTGTATCAGGGTATCCCACGACGACATGCAGAATTTGGTGGTTTGGCCGGACAAATGTTGGGTCTGTCAGTAGAATACCGGCCACTCCAAAGTAGAATCTACCATCCTCAGTCTGGACCACCTAATATCACTAGTGTTGGAATGAAAAGCCTGAGTAGAGAAGACAAATGAGGGGCACTTATAGCACAGCTTATCACTGGTTGGGATACATTTCAGATGGTCTTCACTTTCAGCTTAATCAAAATCATCTCCTGTTTACTCCATCACAAACACTTTGCTGATTCCATGATTCAGAACATGGCTATGGAAGATAATTACCCGTTAAACCATAACTTCATCAGCTTTAACTTGTTTAAATTGCCCAGGTCTTTCCTGCTTAACGATTAACCGGCTACTGATCTCTTCAATTTGATCGAGATCTCGCAATGTGGATAGCAATTGCTTAATCCACGATCGGGTGATGATAAATAAAAGGGAGAGATGATGTTTTACGATTCGTTCATGCAGGGTTCCTGGTGACTGATTATGGCTGTAGCTCTGTTATTTACTAGGTACTTTCGGTCAAATGTGCTTTCCCTCGTCTCTACTCAGTAACATTTCTCTCTTTAGATATCAGATTGTCCACCAATTGGAAGCGATCCCAAGATCTGTTTTAGATCTCCTAATAGCGCCCTCGAGTGCAATGTTGAACAATAAATTCGAAAGTAAATCACCCTGCTTCAATCCGTCTTAGGTCACAAACGTATCAGTCTAATCAGTTTCGCCGGAAAACCATGTTCGGACATTATCTGCCACAGCTCATTTCTTTTCACTGAATTGTACGCTGCTTCGAAATCAATGAACAGATGGTGAGTCTGCAAGTTGTACTCCCGGATTTTATCAAGGATTATCCGCAGGTTAAACATCTGATCCGTCGTTGATCGGCTCTCACGAAAACCTGCCTGGTATTCGCCAAATAGCTCTGGTTCTCTCAAGTTCCAATAATCACGCTTCCACGGGTCTTCCGATGACAATTGACCGCCAGCTAAGGGTTGCGTACTTAGCTGGTAGTGCAGCCTGGGCACTGTTGTCCTTCTGCCATCAGCTAGAGTGAGACGGTGCGTCCTGTGGGGTCTGCCTAGGATGTGGTGGGGTTCGACAGTGGGCTCTGTTGAACTTCTATAAAAAGCTGCATGTGTCCCCAAGCAGGCCCTATCAAAGCGACCGTGTGCCGCTCAAAGCGCACTAGCCTAGTCCCGGTGTTGGGTGGGACTTTAAACAAATTTGACCCGACTGATCGAGCGTCTGTCCACCAAGGAGGTGCGGCTCCAACTGTTCTGGCATCCAGCGGCTGAGTATGAAATGCTATTCCCCGGAAGCTATACCTAAGATGGCAGCCCCATCCCGGTGGATAGGGAACCTTGGGCCAACAACCTACTGTTCCCGAAACATCAATTTGTTCGAGAATCCGATAATGAAAGAATACGGACTGATTTTACGGCGACGACTCTTAGCGCGAAACAACGGACACGAATAGGAACATGGAACGTTTTAACCCTAGCCCAGCAGGGTAAATTGGCACAACTTGCCAATGAGGCACGCCGCATGAAGCTTGAGGTCCTGGGACAGAGTGAAGTCCGTCGGCCAAACTTTGGAGAACACAGAACGCCGTCGGGACAAGTTCTACTATACTCTGGTTTACGAGGTGAACACGCTCCCCGGCATCGCGGAGTTGGCTTCCTACTAAGCGCCCAGGCACACTCTGCGCTTATGAAGTGGGAACCTATAAGTGAAAGGATAATCGTTGCCAGATTTAGAACACGGGTCCGAAACCTTACTATAATCCAATGCTATGCGCCAACCGATGCTGCCGATCTGCAAGACAAAGAGAACTTCTACAGTCAACTCAATGCCGTCGTAGATAGAATTCCGAAGGGTGATATCAAGATCTGTTTGGGCGACTTCAATGCGAAGATCGGATCCGACAACTCGAACCATGAGCGCATTATGGGACGCCATGGTCTCGGAGAAATGAGCGAAAACGGAGAGCTGTTCGCAGAATTTTGTGGTAATAACTGTTAAAATACGCGAAAATACCGGCGGATTAATTAAAAAACTTTTCGCGAGGTGATCGCGATCGTCGCGGAATATGCGATCACAACAAACAATTTGGATGACAGACTGAATGACGTCTTGTCAAATAAACGTCAGAATATTATCCCCACCCTGGACTTGCATGCAACATCACTAGCAATATTGGATTGCACTACAAATGTTTATGAGTAATCAAAACAAACCAAAATTGGTAGAAGTGTTGCCAGAGTCACTGGAATATACTAGTTAAATTATGAATTATGTTTATATATCAATAATGTAGAATAACTTGTTAATGTAATATGACGATGGAAACTAATGACCAATATACTCTGAGAACCAACAGAAAATCGTGTTTGATATTCTAATAGGTTATGGGCCCAGTGGTTAACTGGTAGAAAGTCGAGTCAAGTGAACTTATTATTCTAAAGCGATTAGTTGAAGAAGATGCCTGGAAAGAAGGAAGATACTGCCCTCGGGGTTACCGATGGGGAACTAGCTGGTGGTCAACCAGTAGTAAACAACAAGACGGAACGCATTCCTCTTGAGCGAGGGCCGTCGTCCGTTGCGGCGCTCTATCGTGGAGACCGTTCGTGCGTATTCGACGGGAACGAAGCGAATTTCCCTGCTTGGAAATGGCGGATTGAGCACCATCTCAATAAGATGCGTCTGGTGCATACGCTGTTGAGGACTCCCGTGGAAGAAGAATATGCCCACCCGGTGCCGGGAGCGAAACCTGAAGAAGAAGCAGCGAGGAAAGAAAAAATGAAGAAACGGATGGAAGAAGATATGGACGCTTTAGACGAAATAGTGCTGATGGTGAATAATCAGGTTTTAAATCAATTGATTGGCCTAGATTATGCGAAGCAAGTGATGGATGTGTTGGTCAGCACATACCAGAAAGTTGGAACTGGAGCAATGATCACGATGCGAGATCGTCTATTCAATCTCAAACATAAACGTTTTGATAGCCTTCAGCGTTTGTTTGATGAATACGATCTGATCATTCGAGAGCTGGAAAGAATGCGAGCTGGACTAACGCCAGCGGAGAAGATCCATGCTCTAATTATTGCGATGCCAAACCGATTTAAGCATGTGGAGGGTGCATTGACTGTGCTACCAAACGATGAGTTGTGTCGTAAACCGCTAGGTGAGATAAAACGCATGTATTTGGATGCAGAAATGATCGATGGTGAGACAATGGGTGGAAGGCGGATCAGAGGGTTCGATGACGTCGCACTGAAGTCGAACAAAAAGCACGTGAACGTTTGCTTTGGCTGTGGAGAAACTGGCCATTACAAAAACAAATGCCCGTTGAAGAAGAAGAAAGGACAATGGAATGGTCAACAAGCATGTCAACATCCCCGATGGCAGGGAAAGAACCCGAGTCGCCATCATGCACTGATGACTCAAACCAGCGGCAACGGTGAAACATCACGGAAAGTGAGATTTGTGGTCGATTCAGGAGCCAGCGACCACATGGTGAATGACGAGCGAATGCTGGAAGATGTGGAAGAATTGGAGAAGCCAGTCGTCATTGCAACTGCTAAATCAGAACAACTCTTCGGGGTACGAAGAGAGGTAAGGTACGAGTGAGCAGTGTTGTCGGAGAAAACAAAATAAAGAAACTCGAATTCTATAATGTGCTTTTTATTCCGGAGCTAGATGTAAATCTCCTTTCAGTTAGAAGGGTGAATTCTATGGGAAAGAAAGTTACTTTTATGTATGAGGATGTCGTAATCCATGATGGTGGGGAGGTTATCGCCCATGGGATAATGGAAAATGGTCTTTATTATTTGCAATTGGAGTTAGAGGGCAATGTAACCTCAGCATTAGTAGGAAAGGACCAGATAAATGTCGAAACGTGGCATAAACGATTGGGACATTTAGGCAAAAGTAATATGCTGAAATTAGTAAGAAATGGCATGGTTGAAGGTATCGACTGTGGTGAAGAAAGTGTTGGCAGTTTGCCAGATGTTTGCGAAAGTTGCCTTGCGGGGAAGCAAGTTAGCAAACAAGTTTAATAGTTTGCAGTTGCCAAGGTCTACTAGACCATTGGAACTAGTTCATTCCGATGTTTGTGGATCTATGGAGGTAGCAACTCATGATGGTTATCGTTATTTGGTAACATTTATCGATGACTTTACGCACTTTGCCGTGGTTTATCTTCTGAAATCAAAGAATGAAGTCTTCGAAAAATTTAAGGAATATTACGAATTTAGTACAGCACATTTCGGTCAGAAACTGTCTAAATTTCGTACAGATAACGGTGGGGAATATCAGAATAGAGAGTTCCAGAATTACTGTAAAAGTAAAGGAATTCAGATGACATATACGGTACCGCATACTCCTCAGCAAAATGGAGTAAGCGAGCGTTTCAATAGAACATTGATGGAAAAAGTACACGCAATGCTTCATGATAGTGGGTTACCTAAGAAAATGTGGGGAGAGGCTGTTTATGTAGCGACATACCTTACAAACAGGTCCCCTACGGTAGCATTACAAGAAAATAAGACGCCATATGAAAAATGGTTTGGAAAACTCCCAAACTTGAAAAATCTTAGAGTTTTTGGATGTACAGCATACAAACTCATTCCAAAAGAAAAGAGTACAAAATTAAATTCCAAATCTAAAAGATTGATATTCGTGGGCTACGCGAATAATGGCTATAGGCTATGGAATGGCGCTTTGAAGAGAATTGAAATTGCCAGGAATGTAGTATTTGATGAATCGAAAACACCATATATCGGTGAGTCTGCAGGTTCAAATGATTTGGTTTTCTCTCAAATAATTACAAGAGAAACTTGTGAAGAGAATACCGATGAGAAATATGGCAACGAGGAAACCAAAATTCCAGAAGAAATTGCATCAGAGGATTGGGAAGATTCTGAAGAAACGATTTCCGTGGAAAATAATGGCATATTCGAAGAATCGGAATCAGAAATCGTCGAAAACGATCATCATGCACAAGCATATGATACATCGGAGTCAGATAATTACGAACAACCCACAGAGAAACAGCTAGAATTACGTCGAAGCACGAGAAACAGAAAACAGACTACGTTTCATAATTTCTCTGCAAAAACAGCGCCAGTTATTGATGATTGCATTCAGCAATCAATCACTGAATTAAAACTACTGGAAGACTGGGAGCACTGGCGGGAGGCAATCGACGATGAAATGAAATCACTAGACGATAATAAAACATGGGAAGTGGTCAACTACAAAAACAACATCAAGCCAATACAATCAAAATGGGTCTTCACAAGGAAAGAAGATGGGAGATACAAAGCAAGACTTGTAGCAAAGGGATGTTCACAACGCCCAGGGTTTGACTACAGTGAAACATTTGCACATGTAGCAAAAATGGACAGCGTCCGATTATTATTGGCTCTTGCAAATGAATACAAAATGCTTGTTCACCAAATGGATGTAAAAACGGCATTTTTGTACGGTGATCTAGATGAAGATATTTTTATGAAACTTCCAGCAGACGAAAATGGTAAAGCGAAGACTGTTCGTTTGCATAAAAGCTTGTATGGATTGAAACAAGCAAGCAGAAATTGGAATAAGAAGTTTGACGATGCAGTCAAAGAATTGGGATTTTCTCCCCTTGAAAGTGATTGTTGTGTATATAGATCCAAAGCAAAAGGAATTATTTTGCTTTTGTATGTGGATGACATACTGATATTAGCCAACGATCAGGAAAATTTGGATTGGATAAAAGAAGAACTTGGAAGGCTATTCCAAATGAAGGACCTTGATGAGGTCAAATATTTTCTCGGAATGAAAATTAAAAGAGATTTTGACAATCAAACGATAGAAATATCACAATCAAGATACGTTGAGAAGATTTTGAAACGTTTCGGTATGATTGATTGTAAACCTGTGGTGACACTGCTCGATTCAAATGTAAAATGGTCTAAAACAAACCAGCAAGAAACTGCTCATCCCTACAAGGAACTGCTTGGGTGTTTGCAATATTTAACACTAACGTCTCGACCTGACATTAGCGCGGCAGTCAATACGCTAAGTAAATATCAGAGTTGTGCGACTGATGCTCATTGGGTTGGTTTGAAACGTATTCTTAGATACCTGAAAGGGACTACGGATACAATGATAAAATATGAGAAGAGACCTTACACACATTGTCAAGGGATATGCGGATGCAGATTTCGCTAATGATCCTGATGATAGAAAATCGGTTTCAGGATATGCTTTCGAAATTTTTGGAAGCTTAGTTTCATGGTCAACGAAACGACAACAAACGGTCAGTTTGTCAACAACAGAAGCAGAACTTATTGCACTTTGCACAGCTGTAACTGAAGCAATATGGCTTGTGAAATTCCTCAAAGAATTGGATGTGGGTAGCATTCCATTCATTATTATGGAAGATAATGTTCCATGTATTAGTATCGCGGAGGAACCTCGATCACACCAACGAATGAAACATCTGGACATCAAATACATGTTTATAAGGGATCACATCAAGGAAGGAAGATTACAACTAAAATTCATCCGTTCTGAGGATCAACCGGCTGATGCATTCACCAAGGGCCTCCCGAGAGACGCACATCGAAGGTTATTGGGACGTCTCAACATCCAAATTGCGGGGAAGTGTTAAAATACGCGAAAATCCCGGCGGATTAACTAAAAACTTTTCGCGAGGTGATCGCGATCGTCGCGGAATATGCGATCACAACAAACAATTTGGATGACAGACTGAATGACGTCTTGTCAAATAAACGTCAGAATATTATCCCCACCCTGGACTTGCATGCAACATCACTAGCAATATTGGATTGCACTACAAATGTTTATGAGTAATCAAAACTAGGGATCCTATATTAAGAGATGTGCGAATACTTTTCCAGACGATTTAGCAACGCTGTTACTTTCGTAAACAAACGCTGCCAGCACTTGCCGCAGTGAAAAATGTTTAGGCTTGCACATGACTTTACATCCGAAGACACTTTTTGATTATTTTGTCTATTCTCTAGCAGTGCATTTTCGCTAAAATTAAAGAGCAATACGAATGAACACGATATAAAGCATCAACTAGACTACTTTTACTTACGAAAGCAAAACTAATTGTTTATTCGATAAAACTTTTCATAAAATCTATTTCACCAAGATCGCAATACCTTTCGATCTGCAACAATAACGATGTTCATTTGGCTCAGATTTTGACAGTTCTCAATGCTCGATTGGCTCAAGATGGCCGCTTTCGCATATCTCTGAATGTAGGATCCCTAATCAAAACAAACCAGAATTGGTAGAAGTGTTGCCAGAGTCACTGGAATATACTAGTTTAATTATGAATTATGTTTATATATCAATAATGTAGAATAACTTGTTAATGTAATATGACGATGGAAACTAATGACCAATATACTCTGAGAACCAACAGAAAATCGTGTTTGATATTCTAATAATAACGACATGGTGATCGGGGGATCGCTCTTCCCTCATCGACCGGTTTACAAGGTTACGTGGGTCTCCCGTGACGGCTTTACAGAAAATCAAATCGACCACATCTGCATCAGCCGAAAATGGAAACGGAGCCTTCTTGATGTACGGAATAAACGTAGTGCCGATATCGCGTCCGATCATCACCTCCTCATCGGCGAAATACGCCTGCGCATTGCGCGGATTCGTCGGCAGGAGGAAAGAGTTGGACGACGATTCAACACACGCCGACTGGAAGATGCCACGGTGAAACGGCCCTTCGTTGAAGAACTGGAGACGTGTGCTGCAGATATTCCGGAAGGTTACAGCGTGGAAACCAATGGACCGCCATCAAGAATGCCTTCATCGCCACCAGCGAGAACAATCTGGGCGAACTGCGCACCCAGAGAAAACAATGGATCACCAATGAGACCTGGAGGAAGATAGAGGAGCGAAGAGAAGCCAAAGCCGCGATAGAGCGATCGAAAACCAGAGGAGCCAACGTCTTAGCCCGTCAACGATACGCGGCTCTTGAGAAGGAAGTAAAACGCTCATGTCGACGGGACAAGCGAGCGTGGGCAGACTCTCTGGCCGACGAAGGAGAGAGAGCCGCCGCAACCGGGGACATTCTCCTCCTCTACGATATCTCACGACGCTTAAGCGGGGCGAAGATGAATGCAACGATGCCTGTGAAAGACGCGAATGATCAGCTATTGACCAACCCAACAGACCAGCTGAAACGCACTTCGAACAACTTTTCCAAGTACCAGCCAGGCCATCACCACCTCTGCATGATCTGCCTAGGATCCGACATAACATATAACATATAACATATAACATATAACACGCGTCAATACCGAAGCTCCATCACTGCTAGAGATTCAAACAGCCATCCAAAGCATGAAATCGAATAAATCCCCAGGGGTCGACCGCATATCAGTCGAGATGCTCAGAGCTGACCCCATGACATCCGCTCAACTACTGCATCGTTTATTTCGTAATATCTGGGACACCGCAACTTTCCCGGTCGACTGAATGCAAGGTATCTTAGTGAAGGTGCCCAAAAAGGGTGACCTGACTGTATGCGATAACTGGCGAAGCATTATGTTGCTGTGTACCGTTCTCAAAGTTCTGTGCAAAATTATCCTAGCCCGGATTCAGGAGAAGATCGATGCAACTCTCCGGCGGCAGCAAGCCGGATTCCGTGCTGGAAGATCCTGTGTGGACCATATTGTCACGCTCCGCATAATTCTGGAGCAGGTCAACGAATTCCAAGAATCCCTTTACTTGGTATTCATTGACTACGAAAAAGCTTTCGACCGTCTCAATCACGAGAATATGTGGGGCGCCCTGAGATGCAAGGGGGTTCCTGAGAAAATCATCGGCCGCATCGAAGCACAGTACGAGGCCTTTTCGTGTAGAGTGCTGCACAATGGGGTCCTGCACGACCCTATCCGGGTCGTAGCTGGTGTGAGGCAAAGATGTATTCTATCACCGTTACAGTTCCTCATCGTAATCGATGAGATTCTGGTAGATGCGATTGACAGTGAACCAAACCGCGGGCTGTTATGGCAGCCTACCCGGGCAGAAGCAATGAACAGAATAACAAAACATGATGTGGACTTGATTGATATAAGAGATAAAAGAACAGGCAACAATATCAAAAAATTTCACCGAAATATCATTTAAATATCAAGATATGCTATGGATAAGAACAAACTAATGGCACTTGATATCGATCACTTATTACAAATAACATATCTTGATATCCTCATGATATTTTAGTGCAAAATATTGATATGGTAGTCTGATCTTTTATCTCTTATATCAATCATGTCCATATCTCATTTTGCTATCTTATCAACATTTGATATTATTGAGCTATTTTCGTCTACTCGAGTATAACCATGGAGCACCTAAACGGCTTCGAATTGGCTGATGACGTTGCACTCCTCGCGCAACGGCGCTCTGATATGTAGAGTAAGCTCAACGACCTTGCCGAGCGCTTCTCTTCGGCAGGTTTAGTCATCAACGTCAACAAAACCTAATCGTTGGATGTAAACACGGTGACTCCTTCCAGTTTCACAGTAGCCGGGCAACCAGTGGAGAATGTTGAAAGCTTCCAATATCTTGGTAGCCAAATGGCGTCAGACGGCGGTACCAAGATCGACATAGGCGCACGGATCAAGAAAGCAAGGGCTGCCTTTGCGAGTTTAAGAAATATCTGGAAAAACAGGCAGATAAGTGAACGCACCAAAATACGAATTTTCAACTCTAACGTGAAATCTGTGCTGTTATACGCTAGCGAAACATGGTGTGTATCAGTGGAGAACACTCAACGGCTGCAGGTGTTCATTAACAGATGCCTGCGGTATATAATTCGGGCCTGGTGGCCTCACAACTGGATCTCAAACAACGAGCTCCATCGTCGTTGTCACCAGAGGCCGATAGCAACAGAAATTCAGGATTGGAAGTGGGGCTGGGTCGGCCACACTCTACGTAGGGGCGGAAACGAAATCTGTAAACAAGCATTAGACTGGAACCCAGCGGGACATCGCAGCAGAGGCAGACCCAGAGGCTCATGGCGGCGAAGCCTCAATAAAGAAATAAAAGAAGTCGACCGAAATCTAACTTGGCAACAGGTTAAAGCGATAGCTGGGCAACGCTCAGGATGGAGATCTTTCAAGTCGGCCCTTTGCACCATCGGAGGTGTACAGGATCCATAAGTAAGTAAGTATAGTCTGGGCCCTTTCTTATAGATTGGGCATATGAGGCCATCCAACCAGCCGGCAGGCAGTTCTTCATCCTCCTATATTTTCTGGATAATGTAGTGGATTGATTGATGCAGCTGCTCACTTCTGTGTTTGATAAGCTCGACCGGGATCTCGTCCTTCCCAGCAGCTTTACTGTTTTTCAGCTCGTTTTCTTAACCTCGTCCAGCGTTGGTGGCTCGACAGCTTGGCCATCGCCGACTATGTCCATCCTGCTCCTTGATACATCTTCATTTTCATCGTTCAACGTTTCTAACCATGTTCTCCTGCGCTTCAGCTATCACACGCTCTTCGTGTTGCCTTTTTTCTGCGGTGGATTCGTTTCTCTTCTGCCCTTGCTACACTGTACCGCCCTCTGTTTGATCGGGTACGAGTCACTAGCATTCGGCTCCTAGTAACATTTTTCTCGTCCGTCACTCGCTGGCACTCCTTATCAAACCAACCATTTCGTTGGCGTCGCTGTGCAGTGCCTAACATTTCTTGCGCTGATGTAGTCACAACTTCGTGGGTATTTTCCCACAATCTGTTGACGTCGCCAGATCCGGTGGCATCTCTTATCCGCTCGTCGTTCTGGTGGTACTGTTCAGCAACTCCTTCAACTGACAAGCGTTGGATATTGAAACGCATCGTTCTGTTGTTTCGTGAATTCGTGACGCTGGAGAGTCGCGCCCGAATTTATGCAACTACAAGGTAGTGATCCGTGTCGATGTTTCTCTGAAGGACCTTACATCTATAACATCCGAGAAATGTCGTCCGTCGACCAGCACGTGGTCTATCTGTGAGCAAGTGTCTCCACTCGGATGTTGCCAGGTGTGTTTGCGGATATTCTTACGTGCGAAGTAGGTACTGCTGATTGCCATCTCTCTAGCAGCAGCAAAGGTTACAAGTCGCAGACCATTATCATTGGTAGCGGAATGAAGGCTTTCCGTACCAATGACAGGGCGAAAGAAACTTTCTCTTCCGATCTGCGCATTTGCATCCCCGATGACAATCTTTACATCGTTTGTTGGGCACTCTCCGTAGGCCTTATCAAGGCTCTCATAGAACTCATCCTTCACGCCATCACGTTCGTTGGGACATAGATGCTTTTCCTTCCGTATTTGAAGGAATTTTCTTACTAAATTTGATTGAATTTTTCTTCAAATTAGAATGATTTTTCTTTTCAAATTTCAATAATTTTTATTCCGAAATTAAAATGAATCTTCCTTACATATTTGAATCATTGAAGCATAATTTTTCCTTCGAAATTTGACGGAATATTCCCCCTAAATTAAAATTAATTTTCATCGAAATTTTTCTTCCGAATTTGAACGAAATTAGAAAGAGTTTTCTCTGATTTTTAATAAATTTCCCTTCCAATTTTGTATCAATTTTGCTTCGCAATTTGAATGAATTTTGCTCCGGAATTTTGCTAAACTTTTGTTCTGAATTTGAATGCATTTACTTCCGAAATATGAATAAATGTTGGTTTGAAATTTGAATAAACTTTTTTCCGAAATTTTAATTTGTTTTCGAAGCTTAAATGATTTTTTTTTTCAAATTAAAATGATTTGCCTATCTAAATTTTAATAAATTTTCTTCCAAAGTTTGAATGTATTTTTCTTTAAAATTTATATGAAATATATATCATGAATGAATTTTGAATGAAATGTAGGGGAAAGATTCGGCACTCCATCCATCCCATCAAAAACAAAGCAATAAAAAGAAATTTGTTTTGTTACTTATTTTTGTGATTTTTTTTCACCAGTGCACCACTGCAGTGGTGTTTTAGCAAAAAGAAGCGACGAAATTGGTGCTGTATTTCTTTGTTTTGCGATGAGATGAATATTGTTCAGTGAGATGGAAAATGGAAGTTCCGCGAACGAAATAAATGAAATTCAAAATAGTTTCCAGAAGAAAGTGTAAGAAATTTTTTCGAGGTAATTTTAAAGAAATTTCCGAGAAAATTTTAAACAAGGGTGGAATCTCTTGATAAAGATTTCACACGAAAGAAACAATCTGCACACCTGTGCATGAATTTCACCTAAACCAATACTGAGTCAATGGGGTTGAAGTACACGTTTAACTCATTTTAGAGAATTCAATAAATTTCACCGGTATCTCAACAGCAAACTGTGCGGTTCATGTTTCAAAAATTCGCGTAAATCCCAAAATCTGCAAAAAAACGCATAAACATTGTCACGAAAAAAAACGCGTAAAAAGTGATCCAGTACATTAGTACAATTATTTTTTAGTAGCTACAAAAAGCTACAATTGCGGGGGGCACCGGTTCTGATGATGCATTTCAATTTGTGTTACACAGCTGAATTGAAAAATGTGGTCCCCAATGGAAAATGCGCTAGAATGAAGCCTCTTATCATAGCTTGCCGGTCGAAAATCATAGACGCCAGGAAGACGACTCACACATCTGGACCATGTCGATATCTTTACTAATGGGGACAATAGGAACTAAAACACTTAAATTGCAATCGATACTGAAATTACAGTTTGGTATTTGCTGTAAACTCCTCTATATGAGGAAGCCTGTAGTCATAGTTTTCTGCTTCAATATAGTGCTTCTCCTTTTTTTCAGCGCAATAGGAATGTTCGCCTTCATTTCGATGTTCACTTAAATGATTCAATTCCAGGAAATGCACTCATTCCACAGTAGTGGCAACCATACGCAGCCTGCTCCTGAAACACAACTTCGGTTATGAAACGAGAAAGTTTAAACATAGAGCGGTTCACCCTCACTTGTTCATAATGAAATGTAAATATGCGAAAGCGTAGAACTTTCCCTTCTCGAATCGTCCATCCATATATGGTGAGACGACGACCACGTGATTAATTTAATTTCAGACAGCTGATGACTACTAGAGAGAAAGTAAATAAAGTTTATCATTCGGGCATTTGAGGTGGTTTAGTTCCAATATGTATACCAACAAGTTGATTGCTGATGGGATTGGAAAAAAATGTACAGAACTGTGTTGAAACTAATTCGATTATTTTTGCAAACATGCGTATTCACTGTTGGAAAAATCACCAAACTGGGAAGGGAGCCTATTCGCTTATCATTCATTCATTTTTGAAAGAAAACGAAGGACTGAAACAATTACCCTCTCAAGGAATGGCCGAGTTCTCTGACGGGTTGCTTTGTTTCTCAATCTACTTCATAAAACGTCATTGTTAATTGTGATTCTCATATATCATTGTTGCTTCGTACCTACCAGGAAACAAATCGTCCTAATGGAAAGCAAGTAAATGCAAAACATACTCTACTCGAGGTTGCCATACCCAAACCCGGTAGACATTTCCCATTCTCACACCCGTGTCAAAAATGGAAGAGCATAACCCGTTCACGCCAAGTGACACGTGCAATCCTTTCGTTTTTTTTTCTTCTCGCCCACAAAACCACCATGCCGAGTGGAGACCGTTCAGTCGTATGGCGGGCGACCCACCCAATCGGAAAAAATCTCATATTTCAATGGAGAAGCATGGTGGGTCAGATTTGAGACGTAGTAGGTAAAAAGTAGGCAATTTGTTTCGGCCTTTTGAACTTCCCAGATAATCGGATTGCTGATGGGACGGTGACGTTTTCTGTTACGATTATAATGGAGATAGCGCCAGGAGTTCCTTCCAAGAAAATGTTAATCCAAGAACACGATTACGTTGTCTGAGCAAAGTTACCGTTTGCGGGTCGGCGGAATAAATGGTGCAAATTAGAGGAGCGTGCCGCCTCACCACAACGAGAATTAGAATTTCCCCTAGCAAGCCTCGCGGCTTTCCTCTAAAAAATCCCAAAAATTTCCGCTGGAAGAATTGAAAAAAAAAGAAACACAAAAAATCCAGAATATATATTCAGAATCAATTCAATGGGAGCCTGAGCAAATTTTTGAACCAAGTCGCCATCGAAGATTTTCGGACCGGTGATTAACTCTAGTTTGAGTTATAGCAATTTGTTCTGTTAGCAAACTTACAGCACATTTTTCATAACTTGGTAATTTTGGATTACTTCTTTGAATGGATAAAGATTGAGATGTAAACAACAAGGCCTCTTTCTATCAAACTCAGCGCATTGTTTATTGTGCAATAAATCCTAATAGTTTTTCAGTGCACACAAGAAGAAAGAAATAATACTGCCTTCATCACTAATCTTATACAATTTTATTTCTTTTTTTATACAGGAAACCGCATAAGCATATTGCTGAAGTTCAACACGTTAAGGAATAATCATTGTTGGGAGTTTTTTTATAGTTTTTAAATCAATGTATAAGTGTTATAAGAAGTGCTAACTAAGTAGTTTCAAGATTGTGACAGTGCAAGTGATATAGAATATCTTTCGTGTGGAAGAGAAGATTAACATTAACGCATAATCAGAATCAGGAGCATCAATTTAGGACCTCACGAAGGAAGGATGTCGGCTTGGAACTATCATCCATCACTGTCAGAGGAGGAGCGAGACGAGTAAGTAATACAACTTTTGACCGTGATGGTGTTTAACCCAGTATTGGCAATTGTCGTGATCGTCATGTGAAGGCGAAAACATACATAAATTGTAATAATTGCAAAGCGTTGCAAAAAATCATTTTTTCAGCACATGTTTTTGCCGAGTTGGATAAACACTACGAGTGTCGATTAGAACATAAAATAAGCTAACATGACTGAACAAATCAAACTGTAATGGGTAGAATGGAACACGGATTTGCATTCATCGTTTTGCCCAAGTCAATGAACCGTCCAATATGGAACGTAATATAGTAAATAAAGGGATCAATTCATCAATCGATTACCGGGTGTTAGCTATGCAAGCGAAAAAGCCTCTATTTGTTGACATCCGCATATCATATTGCTAAACATAACATATTGCCGCATAACATATTGCTGAACATAAATTGCCTCATGTGTGATGCAATGGATCAAAATAATATTCATCACTTATGGGCTTCCAGGTGTTTATCGTATGCATGGGTAAACTATAGATAGTGGAATCTATAGATGAGCGAAGATAAATCCTCTGTCTACAAACGAACTGTCAAACGTGTCTCCAAACGAGCATGATGTCACTATTTCAATGAAAATATTAAAGGGTGTAGTTCAATCAAAGTTAATAAAAGTTAATTGCCTATATTCCGGGTATTAAACTACCCGACTTGGACATTAATTTACAATGTTCTGGAAACTTGTATGTGAATATGTACATTATGTTGAAGATATTGATTTGAAAAATGTATTAGAGATAACCACTTTCCTTCGATGGGACTCAAACCCACGATCCTCAGTACGCTAGACTGGTGCTTTAACCAACTCAGCAACGAAGGACCTCAAGCGGCCTTCGCAACCTAGCGGCACCTAAAACCTCTGCAACCAAACCAAATTTTCACGCCGATTGGTTCAGTAGTTTCCGATATATAAGGGTAAGACAGACAGAAACTCGTATTTATGAATATAGATATGTATATAGATTATCTTCTTCTTCTTCTTATTGGCATTACATCCCCACACTGGGATAGAGTAGCCTCGCAGCTTAGTGTTCATTAAGCACTTCCACAGTTATTAACTGCGAGGTTTCTAAGCCAGGTTACAATTTTTGCATTAATATATCATGAGGCTTTTATGCCCAGGGAAGTCGAGACAACTTCCAATCCGAAAATTGTCTAGACCGGTACCGGGAATCGAACCCAGCCACCCTCAGCATGGTCTTGCTTTATCTATATAGATTATATAGATTATTAAATATGTAAGTTTTAAATTAATGGTCGCGCTGCAAAACCATTCATTTGAATTTGAAATGATTGCAAAGCTAAGCGACCCCAAGACACAAAAAGTTGACTTGGAACATCGCGTTTTCAATAAAAATTGGCCAAAGAAGTTTATGATCACGTTTAAAAAAAGAAGGCCGGTCTGTTTACTTTGTTCGGAAAGTTTTGATATATTGAAGGAAAAAAATCTGAATCCAAGCATTCTATGAAACGGCCCAGGTAGGAAACAAAAGTTGATAGAACTTCAAAGGTAGAGCGCACAATCAATTTACATTTCCATTTAGGCTGGATCAAATATTTATTAATCTTCTTTTGTCCCATTGGCCAGGTGGGAAACAAAAATTAATATATTATAATTTTCCGGTAAAATTTTATAATCCCATCTCTAAAAAAAAGAGTGCTTTTCGAGCCAGATAGAAAAACTGGCGGATTATGAGGTTATTTTTTCTACACTCCGCGGGCCACAAAAAATGGAGTCGAGGGCCGCATTCGGCCCGCGAGCCGTACGTTAGGCAGCCCTGATCTATCCAGTTTTCCGCGAGCGATAATGGCCGCCAGCTTGCCTGCGGGTCAGTCTCGTCGTACAATCTTTTTGCTTTCGCTTGGTGTGCATCGTGCAGAGCTTGAAGTTTATTTTTTTCTTCTAAATTGGATTCGCCTTTTATTTGTGTTGAGAATTTGTCGCATTCGAGGCAGGTGTCCTTACTTGGTCTCCGGAATCCCAGCTTGAAGGTTCGGAACACTTTTCTGTAAGCATCGTACTCGACAGGCTCATGATTGTCTTCGGCACACTTTTTTTTTCATATAACCTGAACATTCTAGCTATGGTTAGATCACTGTTAGGTACATTAGGTACATGATGACTTTTCCCTTCCATAATGTGAAGTGTACGCCGGAAATGAGTTTATATGGTTTTCAATATATTTGATATGCTCAATCGGAATACGATTCTGGCCACCATTTTCAAGCCTTCGATCTTCGAATGAAATTCCATAATTTTTAACTATCTTTGCCGATAGTATGCGCGTTTTCTTGTCTGTAATGTCCAACGTAGACAAAAACATCATTTTGCATACTCTGACCCTATCATTGACCGCAGGTAGATAATATTTTCGAGTATACATTCGCCGAGAATTCAGTACCTGAAATGATAAAACAAGTTTTGTGATCAGCTAATTGCAATATATGCACGATATTTTAGATCTGCTCCGGGTTTTCTTTTCGGCCTAATTTTCCAAGGAAGAAAACGAAGAAGCGAACAATTTATCAATAAAATTTTAGATCATTTCGCACCTAAATTCCGGAAGATTTACTAAGGAATTTCTGTAGAACTTTCCAATGAAATTCCAGAGAATTGCCGAGAAAATTTCAAAAGAAATCCTGAGGAATTTTTCAAATATTTCCTGGATGAACTTTCGGAGAAATCTATGTAGGAGCTTCCGGAGGATTTCCACGAGGAATTGCTGAAGAAACTTCCGCATTAATTGTTGGAGGAACTTTCGTAGGAACTGCTGGATGAGCTTCCGAAGGAATTTCTGGATGAGCTTCTGAAGGAATTTCCGGAAGAATTTCTAGAGTAACTGTAGGAGGAATTGCTGGAGGAACTTCCTGAGGAATTGCTGGAGGAGCTTTAGGAGAAAATGATGTAGCTACTTCTGGAGAAATTGCTGAAGGAACTTCCTGATGAATTACTGGAGAAACACCCGGAGAAATTTTTAGGAGCCTCCGAAGAAATTGATGTAGTAATTGCTAGAGAAACCTTTCGGAGTTTCCGAAGTAGTTCCTGTAGGAACTTCTAGAGAATTTCTAAAAACTCCTGTAGTAACTGTCGAAGGTATTTCTGGAGAAACTTCTTGAGGAATTGGTGGGTTAACTTCCGGAGGAACTCCCGGAGAATTTCCCTAAACTCCGGAGGACTGGTCAAGGACATTCTGAAGTAAAATTTCAAGATAATAAGAATTCAAAAAAAATATAAAAAACGAAAGCGAAATTACGAAAAATATAAAGATTTTCTGAAAAATTTACCCCGACAATCTTCGGAAACTTCGTCAAGAATCTTTTGGAGAAAGTTCCGGAGATTTTTCCAAGGTAGTTTCCGAAGAGTTTCCGTTGCCCACTGCAAGAAATTTTCTCTGAAATCACGAAATACTTCGTATGGAAATTAATTGTTTGGGGATATTCAAAAAATGTCTTCCCGAAAATTAAAAAAAAATCTTGTACATATACAGGGTTGTTACGAGATCCTGAAATATTTTCCCCTACAGATCCGCGCTGACTTAAATCAAATCCGCGTGACATGAAATCCATTCCGCACCAAATCCGCACGACTTAGAACTACATTCTAAGCAAATACTCTCGATATATCAATTTTCCTATCACAATTTACTTAACGTCTTCTCTTCAAGTTGAAAATCGAAACCTTCTAGATGGCCCTATTCACCACTAGAAGTACTGAAGCTTAGTGAACAAGAACTAATCAGCCAAAACTATATCGTTATGTAAATCCGCGTAATGGAACGTACACATGGTCAAGCAGTTTGACCAACATTGACTCCACCTCTCGTTTATTCAAATATCCATCAAGTTTTACCAACAGCGGCACGAACAATCAATTTATTCGACCAACAATACCACACACGAACGACCGAAGCGGCAACTTGAACACCAACCATCAAAAAATATAGGGGGGTTTGTGCAACTTAACTACAAATGCTCAAACGTGTTCGGCGAACCTTGACTCCGCCCCCGGCAACTCAAACCAAAGTCAAACCGTTTTAATTTTTTCCAACCGAGCCGCCAATTGTCAAATGGTTGTTCGAACAATTTCACACACGTTCAAACAAAGCAGCAACTAAAGGGTTTTCGTGGGGGCGGAGTCAATGTTCGTCAAACTGGTTGACTGGTGTGTACGTTGCATAAAATCCGCGCAGTCGTAACAACCCTGCATATATCTCGGAAGGTCAGCTTCTTCTTCTATGGCTCTACATTAGAGTGGCCCAGCCTAGTATGGGGAGAAAAAAAAGTCGTCGGATTCTACGGGGCACCCTCCAGGATTTTGCTTTTAGGTACGAAAATCATTCTCTGAAAATTTCAGCCTGATCGATTATTGCATAAGCTGGCGCAATTGTTTCAGCCGAAATATATGGGAAAATACACCTCTGTTACTATTTCGTACAGGAAATTGGATGCAAGAGCCCGATTGAGCCCAGATTTGCAGGAAATGAAGTTTACATGCCCATGAACAAATCGACATAGAATTCTACTATTACTAAATAAACTTTAAATCAGTTTTTGGCTGATTTATTAAATTGGATGGAAGAGCCCGATTGAGCCCAGATTTGCAGGAAATGAAGTTAACATGCCAATGAACAATTCCACCTAAAATTCTACTATGATTAAACAAACTTTAAATTAGTTTTTAGCTGATTTATTTGGAGTTTGGTTGAGCACTTTGAAATTCATTAATTGCCTTGAAAACAAGCGCATGTAATCGAAGGTAGCTGCGATATGTGTTGTGGCGCGCACTGAAACATAAGTAACTGCATGCGCGCCACAACACATATCGCAGCTACCTTCGATTACAGGCGCTTGTTTTCAAGGCAATTAATGAATTTCAAAGTGCTCAATCCTACTCCAAATAAATCAACTAAAAAGTAATTTAAAGCTTCTTTTATCATAGTAGAATTTTATGTGGAATTGTTCATTGGCATGTTAACTTCATTTCCTGCAAATCTGGGCTCAATCGGGCTCTTCCATCCAATTTCCTGTACGAAATAGTAACAGAGGTGTATTTTCCCATATATTTCGGCTGAAACCCCCATATTAACTTCAAGTCAATTGCGCCAGCTTATGCAATAACCGATCAGGCTGAAATTTTCAGAGAATGATTTTCTTACCCAAAGGCAAAATCCTGGGGGGTGCCCCGTAGAATCGGACGACTTTTTGTATCCTGGGCCAGTCTACTCTACATTCCAAACGGCCTGGCCTGCTTTTCAACTTAGTATTCTATAAGCATTTCGTCAGTTACTAATTGAAAGCATTCCTATGCCCGCCATTGCAAGAGTATGTATCGCAATTCAAGTTAAAAACCGGAATGGGAGACTATCGAAGTTAAATTTTCCTCGCAATCCGTACGTTGAACCTAACTACGTTAGTAGTGCGCTAGTCTAATTAGGCCTTAATTAGACTATCGCACCACTAGCAAAGTTAGGTTTAAGGTGATTATAGAATGAAGCCCGTGGTGAATTTCAAATTCACCACACGTTTATCTACATGCATTTCCAAAAGCCCAAATCTGGCGTAATAGTTTTCGTACAGTGCCGAAACTCAAATTATGATTGTTCAGCATAACTAAGCAAACGATCTACCATTATTTCAGCCCCATACACGTTATGGATCTTTCATCTCGTGCTCTTGAAAAATATTGGAAAAGCGCGTGGTTTACAAAATGGCCGATTTCTGGCTTTATTCTATAATCACCTTAACGTACCGTTTGCAAGAAAACTCCAACTTCGTTTGTCCCCTATTCCGGTTTTCAACTTAATTGAGTACCGGAGATGAGCCAGCCTCGGGCTAAAAGTCTCCTAAACAAAGACAAAAAAAAAACTTATTTGAGTAGGGTAACCGGCGGTAATGTTGGCCCTGGATGTAACATTGGCTCATCACGCAAATTAATCAATATTTCAGCGATAATACGTCGATTTGTAGGGAGACTTTAATCACTGCTTCTTTAGAAAAGTGTATCAAACATATATCTGCTTCATAAATCTAGATTTATACACTTCTTAAACTATTAAAAGTAATTATGTTGCGTGAAAAATCACTTTGACTCGGTTTTTTAGCAGCCATGTTTCGTTGACTTATGCAGGATGGCTGTACTAGAGTTTTTCTTTTGCCCAATAAAAGAGTTTTCTGAATGAACATACCTGCTTTCGCACATCAGATGAATGGATAACAAGCACACTATGTCAGCTATCATTTTATTTCACAATTTCTATTAGTATAGCGACATTAACAACCAAAACTTTTCTGGACAATACTGGGGCACCCGTAGTCAAATGTTGGCATGCGCTTTCGATTTGTAGCACTACGTTAGTATAGGTGAAACTCTAAAATCAAAACATTCTCACCAATAACCCGTACTGGAGAAAATAACCGAAAGCTGCAGATAGATAGAATATCCGATGCTTGCGATTGAGATGCTGAGAATTTTTGTAAACACAGGTGAATCCACTCAGCGGTTAAGTTTCATTCACAAATTACATCAACCCACACCAAGCCTCTAATAATGATCAATGTATTGTAGAGTTCTGAAATTTATAAAGACCTTAACGCTCAGACAAGTACCCTCCCACAACCTAAAACGTCATGTAGTTTCAGTTTGTGAATGGGTTGATGCTTTTCTCGAAACACAAGCTTTCATTCGCACAACATACCAAAAATAATTGCCTACCTTACGGCTTCCAAATACGATTCAAGCGAAAGCGATTCAAGCATCAACCTTTTGGGTTCAATACACCATTTTCTTCATAATTTCGCAAATAAATGATTCAATTAGTGTATGAATATCTTCTTTCGCGCGAATCCTACAAACATTTTTTCATTTAATAATGGAACGATACAATGGATCGTATATTCCATTAGATAAACTTTCAACGTCATTTCATGTGAATAATTTCAAGTCAATTTACTCGACAAATATCTTCATCATAATTCAGATCTACTATTGCTTGCAAAATGCATTTTGATCTGTAAAATGATACCGAAAAAGTATTCTTTCAACTCGGGAAGTTGAAACACGTGAGAGATTTGAGAGAATTCACAACAGCTGATCGATTTAGAGAGGAGTGGAGTCAAACGCACGTACCAATCATGAAACTTCAATGCAGGCAGAGTTAAAAACAAGCATCCAATAATTGTATTTATGAATAATTGTGTAATAATATCAGGTAGTTGTCTCAGTTATAACTGTTTATGCACAGTACAAAGCAAGGAATTGCATAGAAAAAGTTTTACAATTGGCTTTCTTCAGTAGTGCGTTATGCATCATCCCCACCTAAAGCATTGTTTACATTTTGGAAAAAAGTTTCTTTGAGAGTATCGCGAGAGCGAGAGCAACACAACTGCCATGGTTTCAACTAGCAGTAAATCTCAAAATTATGCGGCAGCCAATAATTAACGTATGCAATTTGTTTGAAGGCATAACATGAGGGCTAGAACATGTAGCCTTTTTGCAATTGCAATTTTTAATACAGTTTTCATTTTTCTTTCTTTCTTCACTTGCAAATATGGTAAATATTTGGGAAATAAATGATTCATATAATAGTATTTTCGTTAGCATGTCCTTGGTAAGCATGCTATTGGGGGAATCAAAAACGCACTCTCACAATCAGTGTGGTAGTATTTTACATGCAACCAATTCTAGAGTGCTTTGAAAATAGGTCGTATGTGCAAAAGAGAGTCTCTCTTTGGATCTATTCTCTTTGGATTATTACGAAACCATACGAAAGATTACTTTGAATTTCTTGGCAGATATCCAAAGACAATAGTTTTGTCTATCATGCTGAAGTGGAAATGTAGCAAAATACACGCTTAAAATCAATAACACAGAGATGTGTTTGCATCACACAAAACGGACCTAATGCGGAACATCCCCTAGATGAGCGACAGTTACACAGGCACAAAAATGCCTCGTACGGTCGTGATAACGGTCCTTTTCAACATGTTAACGTTTGTACAGATTTCTTGTTTCATGAGGAACCAAATACTGTTGAAAATATTGAAATCCAAGCTTCAATAAAATCACACGAGCTATTTTTGTGGCTGTGTAACTATCGCTCATCTAGGGGATGTTCCGCATTAGGTCCGTTTTGTGTGATGCAAACACATCTCTGTGTTATTGATTTTAAGCGTGTATGTAAAACTAGCCGATATATTAACGAAAGAGAGCGTGATCAAAGAGAATCTCTCGTTTGCACATACGACCTATTCTCAAAGCAATCTAGAATTAGAATTCACGCTCAATCAGATGATTTGATTTTCTCTATTTGTTTGCATGCTGCCTTTATTCAACGCAAGCAAAATGACTGGTACTACAAACAGCAACCCATCTTTATCTTTCGTATGTTCGAAATCAACAATCACTCGTCCCAAGTGGGCTGAAATGATCCACCTGATAGGGACAAGGATGCCGACATTTTGTCAATTTCTCTCGAGACTTTCGCTGGTTTAAATGAGATATTGGGGGCATTCATCGCCGTTTTTTGCTATTTGGCGTCAACACCAAATGTAAGCAAGCCGGCTGGTGGAATAATTCTGGTTGGAAATGCAATATATGAAGATTTATAACGATAAATGTGCTCAACCGTAGCATAATGGGCCAAGGTTTGAGCCGTTACCCCTATATCTTGTGTGGTAGGTACAATAGATACACTATTCCCAGGGAGTCAAGAATGTTTCTCACCCGAAAACATTCTAGACCATACCGAGAATCGAACACGCCATATCCGGATTGGCAATCCTACGCTTTTGCTCGCAAAGCTAACTTAAGACCCTATCTCGGAAGGTCAGGGATGCATTTAATTCTAACGGTTGTATACTATTTCGCCGAAAACCATTTCGCGGATTTTTTTTCGCGGTACCGTCAACTGGGGGGAAGATGATCATTTTTAAGACACAACATGCAATAACAATGTGTGTTTACATTTTAAGACGAAACAAATATTTTCAAAACATGTACCGCTATACGTTGCAATAATCAACAACTTTAGTTTTCTGAAATGCATTCGCATTTATTAAAATAAATTAAATTATCACACATTTTTTGAGTAATCTGGTTTGGGGTGAAGTTGATCAAGACAGCTTTACTAAAATCATTATGACCTAGTAGTCAAAATACACTAGGTTATTTGTATGAATGTTGAATTTACTACGTAAAGAAGTCTACGAAGTCAATATTTGAAACGAAAATAGCGTCATTTATGACTATCTCTCTCTTTCTTCCACAAAATACATTTTCATGATTATAATCGAAAAACTCGGATTTCTACCTAGCGGTAACATTACTTGAACGGAGAATATTGTTGACTACCATTTCATAAAAAATTTGGCACTTTTGACTGACACATCAAATGATCATCTTCACCTCAATGATCATCTTCCCCCCAGTTGACGGTACGACATTTGGCGGAATGTATCAACTCACCGAAACACATTTCCTGGAATGCACCTTTTTTCCGAAAGACATTTCGCGGAATGTACCTTTACACCGAAAGTCATTCCGCGGAATGCCATTTGGCGGAATTCAGTTAAAATAATTATCATTCAAATAATTACCGATTTCTGCTCAATTACATGAAATCCGGGCAATTTTTCTTTTGGATTTAATGCAAATCCGAACCCGACCCGTTCCCGAGAATTTTGATTCGAACCCGACATAATTTAATTATTTTAGCCCGCACATAATTTTTCCCCGAAAAATTCAAACTAGATATTTTCTGGTTCTCTTAAAATTGAAAAAAAAATGTAAGCCCAAACAACAAACTAGCCTCACAATTAACAAAACTGAATAAAATAATTTGCAGTATTTTATTTCTCAAACCCGTATCCGACTTGAACCCGATATTGTAGTAATTTTTCAAACCCGAACCCATCGGGTACGGGTTCGACTCGACCGTATCTACTGCCCGTTATAAGGCGAAAGGAGTTGCTAATGTTTTCTTTCAAAGAACACGTCTTCCCGGTATAAGGCGAAGGGAAAGGTAACGCCTTCTTTAAATGGATGCATCTGCCCGGTATAAGGCGAAAGGAGTTGATAATGCCTTCTTTAAAAGGAGTATATAGGTATAAGGCGAAGGGAGGGGTAACGCCTTCTTTAAATGGATCCATCTGCGAAAGGAGTTGGTAATGCCTTCTCTAAAAGAATGCGTCTGTCCGGTATAAGGCGAAGGGATGGGTAACATCTTCTTTAAATGGATGCATCTGCCCGGTATAAGGCAAAAGGAGTTGATAATGCCTTCTTTAGATGAACGCGTCTGCCTGGTATAAGGCGAAAGGAGGGGTAACGTCTTCTTTAAATGGATGTATCTGCCCGGTATAAGGGGCAATTGATATTTTGAAAACTACTTCTAAATATTCTGGGAGGCGTTCCTTAGCCGTGCGGGAAGATGCGTGACTGCAAAGCAAGCCTATGCTGAATGATAGTCTCGTTAATCTCGTGTTAAACGAATGCAAAACAAAATGGTAACTTGGCCTAGAGACCTCGCAGGTAATAATGTCGGAATGCTGAATGAACAAAGGCTATTATTATTAATATTCCGCGAAATGGTGCATTCCGCGAAATGGTACATTCCGCCAAAAGTCATTCGGCGAAAAGGTACAATCCGCCAAATGTCGTACCGTAAAAAGTTACAAACCGCCAAATGTTATTCCGCGAAATGTTCAACCGCGAAAATGAATTCCGCGAAATAGTTTTCGGTGAAATGTTATATAATCAATTCTAACAATACGTAATAATAGTGTACTAGGGAACATCCATAAATTACGTAACGCTTAGAGGGAGGAGGGGGGTTGCTCAAAGTGTGACAATCCATACAAACATTTCAGATGCTTCATACAAAAAGTGTGACATAGGGGTGAGGGGGTTGAAAATTTCCATTTTTTGCGTTACGTAATTAATGGATCTTCCCCTAAATGCTGTGAAACCCTACAATGACAAAAAGCAATCCTATTTTTCATGTGCGGTAAACATAAATTTGTGTTCAAGAAAAAAAAAATACCGTTGATCGTTCGGTTGCGCTGACTGAAATGTGGCTACTGATGAACTGATTCTGCCCCGACTTAGTAAGCTGAAGTAGGCATTCCAAAATCTTTTCCCGAATGAAGTTACTGCATTTCAAAACAGTACAGCTGCATGCTACCTGAATCGTCCTTGGAGGCACAACCGTTCCATCTGCCCTTGTGTATTTCTCACCGCGTTCTCTGGCCAATTTATTCAACTTCCACAATACTGTTTTCTTCTTCTTCATTCTATTCTCATGTTTGTCCAACTCCTCGAAGACAAGTTGGTCGAAAACAGCTGGAAACAAAAATATAAAAAAATAAAACAAATTATTCAGAAAAAAGAAAAAGAGCTATTTCTTTAAGGGACTGTTCACAAATTACGTAAAGCTGTAAGGGAAATAAGGGGGTTAAGGGGGCCGAGCGTTACGATTCATACAAAAAAATAACCATCCATACATAAAGTGTTACAAGGGTGGGGTGGGGCTCCAAAATTGCCAAATTTAGCGTATTACAGTCTTTGTTACTTGACAGATAGGTACTGTCGGGACGCAGCAACACAAGGCAGTAAAGTGAATATTTTTTGTAATACTTCATAAGCCTGATCTGCTACAGGTACAATGATCGTTCGCTAATTGGAGAACGACAGCACCTAACTGTCGATTTTTTTCGCTAATTGCGCTTTGACAAACGTCAAAGTTATTGAATTTCTGCACCGACATGTCGCGACAGTAAGAAAATTACTTATAGTATGAAAAAATGCAAATGTTACAAATATAAGCGATCATGGATTATTGTGGAAAATTACAAAAAAAATACCACTATTACCATTTTTCTAAAAACAATCTATTATTGAAAAAAAATCCAACATCATACCTTCGTTTTCATTGTTGTTCTCTTCGCCATCCGTCAGGTCATCATCGCTAACTATAGTGCGGTTGCGGAATTCTTCGAAGTACTCAGTGAGATTGAACTCTGTTAATAAAGTAGGGTCCGCCCTTAGGTCCTCTTCATCTACATCAGTCTCGCGATCTTCATCGCCATCCTGTTCATCGCTAGCCAAATGATCGTGTGCTAAATCCTGTTGTTCTTGGGAAAATTGGTTGTGATCAATAATCGTGCGATCTCCTTGATCCTTGTCGAATATGTTTTCGTGATTTGATTTACGTTTTGGGGTGCTGCTCTAGATATTTTCGAATGAAATTTCGCCAAAATCTTTCCCATCTGTAGTGGATATAGACTGATGTTTCGATATTGATTCGATCGCTGTTTCCTGTTTCATCATCATTCTGCTTTCACGGTGCTTGCGAAACAGCACATTGCCTTCGGAAAGGTTTGAGGTATTGAATGAAAGCTCGTCAAAACCTCTTCCATCTGTGATGCACATGAACCGGTGTTTCGAACTTGCTTCCCTGTCTACGATCGCTGTTTCATGTTTCATCATTATTCTATGATGCTTGCGAAATAGCACATTGCCACTGGAGATGTTTGATGTATTGATGTTTACTGGGAGAGATTTGCTTAGCTTACGTGTTTTCCGAGGCATAAAGCTTTCTTCATCCGGCTGGCATGTGACGAGAATGTTTCCTCCTGAGTAATCTCGGAGGACGCCTGCTGGAAGCGACATGTTTATCCTTTTGCTTAACATTTCGTGCCCAGGAGTCTTTTGCCGCCGTTCATTCCAGGCATGGGATGTCGATGCAAGCACCGAAACTGCCCTACATCCAATAACACTGATACTCGTAACATCAGACGTACCCAATTGACCAGCGAAATCACTCGGAGAGATGGCAGTGGTTTGGCGTTTAGCAAACTGAATATGCGAATTCTCAGCTATTCGTTGCTTTGCAACCGTATCGACCGAGTTCCGAGACACTTCGCGTTGTTCCTGTAGTGTTACTCCAGTGCATTCAGCAAACCTGTCGTGTATCGCAGTCATGGTTGTTCCGGTGTATTCGGCCGACGATAGTTCGCCTGCTTCCATGACCGAACTATCGGAACTGAAGTTGAAGTATTGAAGCGACGGATGATCTGCTGTGACAGTTGATAGCGTTTGGTCAGGTTGGTCACTCAACAGTTCGGCTGCGTCTAAAAATATAAAATAAACAAGTTTATGATATTGCTTTGCTTACCTAATACCACTAAGTTTGCTTACCTAGTAACATTTGAAGGTTTGCAAAATCCATTGCAATCGTCACTTTTCACGTCTTTTCGACTTATTAAAAAGTACTTTTATTGAAAAAAGACCGGCCAAACCGGTATCGGATTGGTGAATAAATCTACTTACTACAAATTAATTATAATTTTACAGATAAAATCTTCCGGGTTGACAACGATTACAACGAGGGAACTAAAGGGAATCGCAAACAAAACAAAACCAATTTCGCCCGTTTGTCTTCGTGTTTATAAAAAAATTCGCCCAATACAGATGTCAACAATCAAAATGGCGTTAACCGCAAAAGTATTTGTTTTGAAAATAATAACACTACGCCGTTTGCTAAAACATTTTGTTTTTCAGTAAAATTAAAATAGATTCGAATCAGAAGGTTGTAAGGTATTATTTTAATGCCTAAATTATTCATTGCATTCAAAAACGGTTTGTTTACATTTTGCACATTCGCCCTAATCGCAAATTGCTCCGGATTTATCATTATCTGATTAGTCAACGCCAACGCACTGCCAGTGCACTGGATGTCCTGGATCATATGTTTCGAATCAAAACAAACACGATGCTACGCACACCAACATATCCAATGACAGATGGAACTGAAAATGTTTTTTTATTCAGGGTTCGGGTTGGCACTGACCCAGGTTTAAAAACGAATTCGACATTAATTTCTCCTTAATTAGCATAAAACGCAATATCCTTTGGTATAGCATGTACCTATAAGGTCGAATCAAGAAAATGCATACAATGTACTGTGAAACGCCTGAAACGATACTCTCGTATAGCAGCAAAATTAATTTGGTGGAAGACTGGTTAAAAAACATGTCGCAACATTTCTTCGAATTGTTCGCTCTATTCGCAACATTAAATACAGAGGCGCGGTCACGTTCCGAGACGTGGGTAGGACAAAAACTGGATTATCAAATCCATAGAATACTTTTATGGAATTTCAGCGACTTTCCGGAGATCCTCTCGGATTTCAAGAAGTTCTTCGGACATCCTCAGATAAGTTATGAAATTCCCTATGACTGTTAGGACAATCATTACATTTACACTGAAATTTCTAGAAAGCATGTCTTTAAACATTTTTACAAATTTCCGGAAGTGATTATGGATTCCTGTAAATTTTATAAAATATTGGATGAATCCAAGCTATTATCACTAACTTCTAGGAATTTGAACCTTTAGAAATCTTAAGAAATTTCACTACGATCTACCAGTAAAGCTTATGATCGTCCAAGAATCTTTAAGGGTGTTCACTACTATTTACGGGTCTTCAGAAATCTCAAAAACAATTCCCTAATCCCGAATCCTAAGCCCCATCCATCCTTCAAAATGTTCATCTAACATCGAGTCACCACGAGTACGTTGGCTCCTATCATTCTCTTACTAAATTAATATAATATTATATTGATTGTGTTGGATTAAACAATGTTTGTTCCTCGTAGAAACTGGCGATCTGGCAACATTGTACCCAAAAGTTGTCGGTTCGCAGATTGACCACATGGGTACTAAGTGTGAATGTGTGTGTTTTTGATGACAAGAATGAACTGAAGATGTAAATAAATAAACATATTTTTATTATGCCACCATGACTCGTACCGCGTAGTTGTTTTTATTTCGTTGTCCCCGTGAAAGTTCCCGTGTTGTGTTTTTCTTTCTCCCGCGGCCGGTTCCGTTTGTGTTTACCCGTTGCGCTGTGTCCACCTCTGCCCAACAGGTTATGGTGCCCAGGGAAGTTCCGGATAGAGGAGAAAAAGTTGTGAGAAATTGCGTGTTCGTTCGAGTGTAAAAGACTAGTGTTCCGTACCGTAAAACGAAATGGCGGACGTGAATAAGATTTCATTTGCCAGATTGAACAATCAAAACTGGCAAATATGGAAGTTTCGAATGGAAATGATGTTAACGCGAGAAGAATTGTGGTACGTCATCGAAGACGAAAAGCCAGAAACGGTGTCGAAACAGTGGACGCGAGACGACAAGAGAGCTCGTGCCACTATCGGATTGTTCATTGATGACAATCAGTTCGGTTTAGTGAAAAACGCGAACAGTGCGAAGAAGTTCTGGGACAACTTGCGAGAGTACCACGAGAAGAACACGGTTACCTCGCGAGTGTCTCTGTTGAAGAAGCTTTGCGGACTGAATCTGCAAGAAGGAAGTGATCTCGAGAATCATTTAATGGTGTTGGACGATCTGTTCGATCGATTAACGAACGCGGGTTTGGAGTTACAAGAAACCCTTCGAATCGCAATGATTCTCCGGAGCTTGCCGGATTCCTACAGTGGGCTAGTGACGGCTTTGGAAAGTCGTGCCGATGCCGACATCACCATGCAACTGGTGAAGTCGAAGCTCCTCGACGAATTCGAGAGGAGAAAAGAACGAGCTAGTGAATCGACGGTGGACAATAGTGAAACGATAGCGATGAAAAGTGTAACAGTGCAACGTGCGGCAACATCGGAGCGGGTGTGCTTCTTCTGTGGAAAGCCGGGGCATTATATTCGAAACTGCCGGCAGTATTTGGCGAAGAAGAAAGAAGGAGAAGAAGATAATAGTAAGCCGGAAAACAGATTGAGTGAGAAGCAAAATGCCAAGCAAGTGAATAACAATAACAATGGTGCCGGTGTATGTTTTATGGCTGGATGTGAACAACAACGAGAGTCGTGGTTTGTGGACAGTGGTGCCAGTTATCACATGACAAGTGATAAAAACTTTTTCAAGTCGCTGAAGAGCGTGGATGGTCCCGATGTGATTTTTGGCCAACGGGAAGATTGCTGCCACTGCGGGATGTGGTGAAGGCTCCATTCAGTGTTTTGATGGAAACGACAATGTGATCCAAGTGAAGCTTAGTAATGTGCTATACGTCCCGACGCTGACAAGTGGACTGATTTCTGTGGACAGACTGACGTCCAAGGGCTTCACAGTGAATTTCGAAAAAGACAGCTGTATGATTCGTGATGCGATCGGCAAAGGAGTTGTGGCAGGAGAGAAGCACGAGTGTTTTTACAAGCTGAAGTTGGCTTAAGTTGCAGAGGACGGTGAAGTGAACATCATTGGAGCAGTGACGAATAATGGTGAGCAGTGACGACAAGAATGCATTACTGGTGAAGGAGGAGCATACGATAATTCTGGTGTAAAATGTGTATACGAGGCCAACCATTGAGAAGGAGTGTTGGATTAAACAATGTTTGTTCCTCGTAGAAACTGGCGATCTGGCAACATTGTACCCAAAAGTTGTTGGTTCGCAGATTGACCACATGGGTACTAAGTGTGAATGTGTGTGTTTTTGATGACAAGAATGAACTAAAGATGTAAATAAATAAACATATTTTTTTATTATGCCACCATGACTCGTACCGCGTAGTTGTTTTTATTTCGTTGTCCCCGTGAAAGTTCCCGTGTTGTGTTTTTTTCTTTCTCCCGCGGCCGGTTCCGTTTGTGTTTACCCGTTGCGCTGTGTCCACCTCTGCCCAACAGATTGTACATACCACAAAGAATCTTGGCTCCGTAAAGTGTTATACACGCCTGAGCCTACCAAATAAACGAAAAAAAGATTCCTTTAAACTCTTAGAAGCTTTCAGAATTCTTCTTCTCATAGGCCTGCTACCAGACATCCGGATGTACTACAATAATCATAAACTGCTTCATATTTCTGCTGCATATTTCTGTGATTGTTCTCTCATATCCTTGTCTAGTTCCTCAACTTTTGGAGATGAGGTCAGCAGTCTAGTGACTACCGCTGTTGCCTTATAGATAGGAGGTCTGGCATAGACTACATCCCTTTTCTAAGTGAATCCTTGATCTATATTTATGTCCATCTACCTTACCAAGTTAACAAAATCTCCTTTTCGTGGTATTTCTTGGTCTCTAGTAGCAACAATAACTATTCACACTAACATTCCTCTCCTTTCCCAACTGACTGGAGCCGTAAGTAGTAAAAACCAGCATTTATTCATTTGGATCGTTCGTAGCGCAATGTAAACCTGTTCTAAACAGTTATGAAAAAGCAAACATTTACAAGTACAGTCAGTCTTAGCCAAATTCTAGATAAGCTATATCCTTGTTCAGATATTTTTTTTTTTGTATCCAGCTGGAGCTACCTGGTAGCTTAAATTGTCAAGACTGGACCCGAACAGAAGTTTTGCTTCTACTAGGACCAATACTTAGAAGAACTAGTCTATGTTGACCACTTGAACACTATTTGTTTTAGTATTGTGAAAGCTAGCAAAATCTCAAAATTTCTGTTGTAGTATAGATTTCCCTTTTACCCTTTTCCATCGTCGTTTTCCCGTCAGTCTGTCAAGCAAATAATGGAAGTTCTAATTTAAAACGTTTTAAACACACAACGAAAGTTATCTGGCGAAATGTAAAATTTAAGCAGAATTTAAATGTAAAGTTTAGTTTATAGTTTCTTGGAGCCGACAATCAGTACCTAAAGGCAGTCTATGTTGACGACGGGTGATACCGTTGCCACCTCCAAGTAACACTTCTTGAAATAGGGATATAATTAGATGTTATGTTATACTAATGACACACTGGTGGTATAAGTACCATGGTACAAGAATCTTGAAATGAGTACCATACCAATTATTGTCTTTATCAAAGATAGTCTTGGAATAATTTTCTTGTCCTCTTGTACCATGGTACAAGTACCACAGGTGTGTCCTTAGTATTATTGATTATACCAACATTATTTAAATGGCGAAACACAAGTCTAGACCTTAACATAAGTGTTACCGTTACTAGTACCAATATTAAGCACAATTAGTTTATCTTCATGCGGTGAACACTGTTTGTATTGAGTATCGCGTAGTAGCATATTGTCAAAATTTCTGTTATTGTTTATAATTTGTATTTTGTAGTAATTTTACAGTATTTCTGTCAATTGTTAATCCGGATCAATAAATAGTTACAACGAAAGTGAATTAGGGTTTCTTTGATATGACATTAGATACCTAAAAGCAGTCTATGTTGACAACGGGTGGTAATATTGTCACCTCCAAGTAACCAATCTTGAATAAAAATGTAATGAATTTTTCAGATTGTGATCAAATCAGCGAAATTCTGCAAATTTTGTTATGGTAATAAGATATATTCGCTCAAGAGTTGTCTTCATATTTCACACATAGGAAAAAGCTTTTGAATAATTGTGTAATTCGTTAAGTCATCCTAATATCTGAGTTCTAAGTAACGTTCGATGCTAAAGTTATATGAGTTAAATAGTCAGTATTTTTTCAATATAATCTGTTGTTGGAGAACGTATCATAATATAAAAAATAGTTCAAATAGTTCAATGATAATATAAATATGAACAATGTTGTTTCAAGTTACCTAGAGTTTAAAATTTTTATTAATTTTAAAGTGTTTGTAGAATGAATTTAAAAATCTCAACGATAATACACTCTACTAAAAGAAAATCGAAGATCGTTACGCTAATAGAGGCAGCAAATCTACTTAGTTTTTTGCTACAAGTTACTGGTAATACTACTACAGCTACTGCTATTACTACGAAAAATATATTAACTATTAGAACAACTATTACTACTCCTAAGAGCTACAGCGGATTATCGTTAGCTTCCGAAGTCTTTCTTATTTGTGTATAAGGTTTGTAAAGACTCGTACTGGGCCCTGCCGGCTCCTCCAATCTTACGCATAGTCTGCTGACGATAAAGGATGTGCCAGTGTTCAATGCGCATATTAGGGGCGTGGAGCGTCAAGTTTCAAACGATTTTGTTTAGGTAGTTAAGAATTGTTAATTAGTCAACAATTGTATGTATGTTTCACAATATAAAAATATGCATGTAATTGGAAAATTGTTATGGATCTAAAAAATATTAAATAATGCGAACGCAATACAAAGAACAACATTTATTGAGAGTGAATTTAGTTTAACTCCATTAATTCATGTTATACCGAGATACTTGACGAACCACCGTCGATCCCATCATCCATGGACAGGGATGTACAGTCAGTCTTAGCCAAATTCTAGATAAGCTATATCCTTGTTCAGATATTCAGCCTATAATTAATTCACAGTATGCCTGTCAATCATTTTAAAATTTCAGAAATTCTCTGAGCTTCCCTGAACTAGCAGAAAAACATACGTACTTCCAGAAAGTATTCAACAATTTCATGGAAGAGCAGATACTATCAGAAACTTTAAGACTTCTTAAAAAATCTTAATATAATCATTGAGCACTTTTTGGATTGACAAGAATTCCTCAAAAACTCTGAGAAGCCTTTCAGAATAGATTTCTCCTTTACAATCCCTGGAGACCTCCACGATTATCATTTTAACCTCTGATTAATTTTGAAATGTTTTGATGATATCTTTATAAATCTTGAAATTGAAACAGTATTGCTAGTATAAGACCTTTTAGTTATCCAAATTGTATGTTCTTACCATAATCATGGGTAGGACAATGCTTTGACTGTCCTACCCAGGTATTTTCATGCGTAGGACATGTCCTACTTGTCCCACCCACTCCCGGCGCCACTGATTAAATATGATACTAAAATAGGGATGCGGCAGGTATTTCCGTCCATCGTCATAGGAGCTAAAACCAACGAAAACAACGTACATTTGCTACAACTCCACTGTAGCAGAACGTTTCTCCTGAGCTTACGATTTGGTACGTATGAGTTTTACAAAAAAGCGTCTCTTTTATTGGTTTTCGAGACTATGACGAACAGACGAAAATACCTGCTGTGTCCCTACTTGATAAACTAAAAATGTTTGCAAAAATAACCGTTTTATACGTCACTTTTCCCAAGTATAGGTCATAGTAATTAGTCGGATATATAACTGGGATAATGGACAAAGTCGCAGAGTATTCCTAACCATTTCGGGTGGGTCACCTGGGCATAAATGAGAGCATCTTTGTGTTCTGCTCACAAGATAAAAAGTAATGTAATGTTGATTGATGAACATGGAAATCCCTATAAAATACTTAGCTGAAGATAGTCCTAGGAAAAACAGTTACGTCGAACCATGATAGAAAGAGCTAACCAACTATTTTCTGGTATACGTGCGCCTTCGGGTAGGAATTCCCAGAACGTGATAGTAACCATCATGATCATTAAATACTTTGTTGCATTAAAGCTGAATCGCTGAGTGTGTTTGTCGTCGGGTAAACTCGGAAAAACCCAATCGTGCTCCCATGCAGCATTGTCAACATCGGGGGACCATTAGGGTAAGACGGTATAATATGCCCCCCTAAGGCAATACCTTAATAACTTTCTACTGTTCAAAGCAATTTATGCAAACTTTTTGTTATTTGGTAGTCCAGGAAGTCGCAAATGCAATTTTATATCATATTAACCACTGAGAAAAGTTATTTTGTTGCCTAACTGAGTGTTCCAGTGCAAGTTTTGCGGACAGTATGCCAGCGTCGCTCTAGAATGTTGAGCAAACAAACATTGAAAGTTACATCAAAACTTTGCTATAATTTTCATTATGTAATACAAAAATACTTCCACTTTCACATAGTATTATGGTTTTACAAATATTTAATGATACCAACTGATTTTCACCTTTAGTTAGTTAAAGTTTTCTAGAAATCGAAGGGGAACGTTTTGGCCAGGTGAGGCGCTTTATACCGTCTTACCCTACAAACATGCATTGCAATGTCAGACCATCAACTGCGTCGCAGCACTGCTTTATGTGTTCCATAGTTTACATTTCATATAATAATGCATGGCATCTTTCTCAGTAAATTTATACCATGATGCCATACGAAACTTTTTCCGAACTGTAAAACATAACAAGAATAATTGGATTCGTTAAAGATATCTATTAAAAACTGTTGAAAATTCTTACCACATGGAACAATCGATTATGGCAATGATCATCCGATTTCCATAATGTTTGCTCGCTCGTGTGCGCTTTTATTTAATTTCCAAATGTTGTCTAATTAAGCAGCAAAACAAAAATCGTGGGTAATATTTAAAATAAAATATTATGATTTTAATAACACACCAAAGAATAAAAACAAATCTTACAATTCTGTATAAAATTTTGGCTTTTGGTAAGCTTCGTAAGTAAGATACTGATTATATCAAATTCTTCCGAATTTGTATAAGCCAAAATTGTAAATAGATTTTCAAGGTTCTATCACATAACTGTATTAAAATCTGCTATCTACTGGCTGGGTGCAAAACCGAATGGCCCCGGTTTTCACATAGAACTGAGTTACAACTCTTGAACCGAAAGGATAATCTTCATAAGCCATGCTGATCCGACGCCTCCTGGTCTCGTCTCGTTGCTTTGGTGTTTGCATAAGCAACACAGAACAGCATTCTTGCTCCGGCTGATATAAGCGGACGGTACTTGGATCAACTCTATTTTGCAAATAGGAAAACCCAAAATATGTGCGCTGGATCTTCTAGAAGGTAGGAACCAGTTTGTGATTAATTTAGTCACTTTATAGTCTAGTTATAGGCTGGTTAAAACTAAATAATCGCTTGTGATAAGACGAGTTTGGATTGTCGGCGTAGCTCCAACTTAGAATTCGGAAGTCGGGACTTCCGAACCGAACTTTCTTCCGAAGTTTTTATCTGTCAAACTAATTGATGCGTTGTTTAGCGCATCTGTAGGCAAATCCAGCGAACTACTTCCGAAGTTGAGAAAGTTGCCTGTATCTGGATAAAAATTCAACTTTGGTATAAAAAAACGTTCTATCTTTATTCCAGATAGACAATAGTATCCCATTTAATCAGAGCTGATAAATTTCGCTGCATTCATTTGAACGCGGTATAGTAAATCTAGTTAGCCATTTTTTACCCCTTTCTGCCGTCTCAATTGAAAGATTCTATTCTGTCAATTGAGTTACATGTCATTCGAATTAGAAATACTACAAGGTTATAGGGTGGCTAATTCGAATGACTGGTGGTCAGAAAAATGAGAAATTGCAAGAAAAATATATTTCTTATTTCCGATTTCAAATGTATTATTGATATGTGTGCCAATTGCGTTAAAGATTGCTCCGCAATTGATTAATGTCGTTTTCCGTTTTAAGGTGGTTATACAACAAAGCCACAAATCGGCCATCTTGGAGACCACGTACTTTTTCTACTGATTTTTCAAGAGCACGAATTGAGAGAACCACAACGCCCATGGGGATGAAACATTCGTAGATCGTTTGCTTACTTATGCTAAACAATCGACTTCAATTTCAGCATTGTACGAAAATTATTACGCTAAATTTGAACTTTTGATAATAGGAGTAGAAAACCGCGTGGTGAATTTAAAATTCACCACTTGGCTTGATTGTATAATCACCTTAAACCTGGGTCAGGTCCGACCCCGACTCTGAATAACCGAACGAAAAACGAATCGGGGTCGAGTCAGTGTGATGGTATTAGTGAGAACTCAAGCACTATCATCTGTTTTGTTTTCAATTCGCACTTTTATCAGCTGGCAGAAACAGACATATTTTATCTATTAAATTTTATTATTAATGTTATTTTTTTCTTGTTTTATGAATGATTGGGGAAATCAGATGTTTCTTCTGTTAACTGTTCAATTGAATACATGACTATTAATCCATCAATAAATTTATGTGATTAGGAGCTTGTGATGAATGACGACGGCAATGTGGATTGCCGTGAATGAATTTTGGCGCTTCGTATCATTGCCGGTAATTATGCCAATCCGTGTTTCCCGATAAACTATTATGCTGGTTCTATATGGCTTTTTGGGTAACAGTGATTGTGTTACAGTAGATTTGAATTATCAATTATGTCATACAAATGGAACAGAACAAGTAAATATGGAAACACTTTGTAAGAAATCCAATACAAAATTTATTGAGATTTGGGGCCCTTTATTTTAAAACAAAGAATCAAATCGCATGAGAGTTGAACAGCATTCTTTTTTTCTATTTGTATTTTTTTTTCTATTTTTCCTCGAAGACTTTGGGATAAATTGCGATATCGTCAGAACTGCAAAAACCAAATATACAAGAGATGTAAATAATTTTCCACTACATAATCTAAACAGGATATAACATAATAAATATCAAAGGGATAAAATGTCTTTGTCGTTTTTTTTAACGAATTACAACTAAAAATTCTTCTTTCCCTCAAAAATTATGCTCAATTCGTATAAAAACTGTTCCTAAATAAACATTTGAATTTATTTATAAATAATCAGAAAAACGTGTCATTTATAAATAAATACAATAAATTTGTTAATGGCAATATAGTTGCCACTGCTTAATAAAGGGTTAATGCCAGGGTTAATACATTCTGTTTTTATTCTTCAAATCCGTAACCTTAAACAAATTATTCACAGAACTGCAATAATGAATAAAATAATGGTATGAACATTTTGGTTTAAATAACTTCATAGCGGCAGATACTCCGGTACGCTATTTTCCCATTGAAAGAGCAATTATACTAATACTAATATAGTATTTCTTCGAATACACAACGTAATAGTGAATAAATAGCAGCTACCATCTTGTAACTGCATTTTATAAATCACATTTTCAACCAAATTTTCAACCCTTATTTTGTTTATAATGGATAATGGATTACAATTAAAATAATCCATTTTTCCGTGGAGGATAGCAACATAATTGAAAAATTTAACAAATGAAACAAATAAAATCAAATATCCGTGTTCTACGTTTTTATTTTCCTTTAGCGTAAACATAAACACCAGTTTGACAGTTTATGTTCGAATGTATTGGTGAACCTAGGTTGGATCTCGATAAATCGGCAGAGCGAACCTCATTCATTTTGTGCGGATCGGATCCAACCTGATCGAATAACCGAACGTTTTGACAGCAGTTAGAGCGGATCCGGGGCAGAACTAGGTTCGAGCCTGCAATAACCGAAAACGACATAAAACTAACATGCGATTGCGTTTGCTGCTGTCAATTGAATAGATCGGGGATACTCAATACGCTAGAAGGTAATTCCAAAAAGAAAAAGTAAAATCACGAAAAAAAATTCCACAGCGAGATATGGGATGTAATTCTCTAAATAATTTTGAAAATTTTAAAATTATATGTATTGGAAAATAATTTGGAGCACCAGATTAAACCTTTGATTATCTACATTGTAGATATATTTATTTAATTGTTAATTGTTAAAAAAAATTCTCGAATTGATCCCAGTAAAGCTTGCGGAAAAGGTACTTTATTAGGTTTATTAAATTTCTAGTCTGGTATAATAAACCATTTTCACAAAAAAATCAGTCCATAATTTTTAAAATTATTTTGAATTCCATTGGCTGTACCTTGCCGTGCTCAATTTTCTTGATACCACTTTTTTTTTAATGACAGCGTTCATTCGGTTCTCCTAACCCATGGACATCTCTGTACTCAATTTAGATCTACGTAGGCTAGGTTCACATACGGGTTGAAAAGTTCAATTGACATTGAGATTTCACTGCACTGCATTTAATTCCACCACGTGATTGTAACTTTAACAGATACGTATGTCGACCTGCACAGTTAGGTAAGGTCGTCCTAAGGCTCCTTCAGGAAGTCGTTCTGGAACTCCTGCAGGAAATGCCTCCGGGACACTTTTCCAGTAAGTCCATTCGAGACTTCTTGAGGAAATCCACCTGAGACTCCTTATGGAAGCCCTTTCGGTACTTCTCAAAACAAGTTATCCTGAACCTCCACAAGAAAGTCCTTCGGGAGCTCCTCCTAAGAACTTTACAATTCTTCCATTCACTTCCACTATTATCAACTTCGTTTGTTTCAAACGAAATACGTATCTGTTGATACAAGAAATCCTTCCGGTATTCCTCCAGGAAGTCCTTCCGGGATTCCTCCAGGAAGTCCTTCCGGGATTTGTCCAGGAAGTCCTTCCAGGCAGCAAAATAAAATTTCCATTAAAAATTAGAAATTTTCCATAAACAATTAGGAAATTGCCTCTTTATGGAAATCAGGGTATGAGCAATAAATAAATATGAAATTTCCACAAATAAAACAAAATTTCCATAAACAATTAAGAATTTTCCACAAAACAAAAATAAATAAGCACTTTTAAAAGCAAAAATAGCAATTATAAAAGAAGAATTTTCCATAAAGAAATGAAAATGTTCCACGAAAAAAAAAAATTCCATAAATAAATCAATATTAGC
Organism: Armigeres subalbatus; assembly: GCF_024139115.2. Taxonomy (NCBI): domain Eukaryota; kingdom Metazoa; phylum Arthropoda; class Insecta; order Diptera; family Culicidae; genus Armigeres; species Armigeres subalbatus. Next base: position 295,665,719 of record NC_085139.1, read on the forward strand.
AATAAACAATTACAAAATTTTCCACAAAATAAATATTTTTTTTCCATAAAAAATTAAAAATGTTCCACAAAATAATCAATAAAGAGCAATACAAAAATAAGAAAATTTCCATAAAAAAATAAAAGAAAGCAATAAAGCTGATGAAATTTTACATGAACTTTAAACGCTTTTAAAGAAGGGGTCATCTATAAGAATAAAGTACAGTTTTGATTGCTTTTTTATATTTCTTTATGGAAATTTTCTTATTTATTTATTGCTCTTTATTGATCATTTTGTGTAATTTTTTTATTTTTTTATGGAGAAAATATATTTATTTTGTGGAAAATTTTGTAATTTTTTATTGGTAATATTGATCTATTTATGGAAATTTTGTATTTTTTTCGTGGAACTTTTTTTTTATGAAAAATTCTTCTTTCATAATTGTAGTTTTTGATTTTGAAAGTGCTTATTTATTATTGTTTTGTGGAAAATTCTTAATTGTTTATGGAAATTTTGTTTTATTTCTGGAAATTTTATATTTATTTATTGCTCATACCCTGATTCCTTTATTGGCAATTTCCTAATTGTTTATGGAAAATCTCTAATTTTTAATGGAAATTTTATTTTGCTGCCAATCTCGGAAGGACTTCCTGGACAAATCCCGGAAGAACTCCCTAGAGAAATCCCGGAAGGACTTCCTGGAGGAATCTCGGAAATTTTCTATTTTTTATGGGAATTTTTTAATTGTTTAGGGGGAGTATTTACTTTAGTCTCCGGGATTTCTCCAGGACGTCTTTTCGGGATTCCTCCAGGAAGTCCTTCCGAAATTCCTCCAAAAGTCCCTTCAGGAGTCCTTCCGGAATTCCTCTACAAAGTCCTTCTGGAATTCTTCGAGAAAGTCCTTCCGGGATTCCTCCAGGACGTCCTTTCGAGATTCCTCTAGGAAGCCCTTCCGGGATCCCCCCAAAAAGTCCTTCCCGGATTCCTCCAGGCAGTTCTCCCTGATTTTCTCCAGGCAGACCCTGCGGGATTTCTCCAAGAAATCTCTTTCCGAGAAAATTCCGCAGCTTTTTTTTTCTTTTTTTTTTTTTTTCCTTTTTTAATGTGTTTTTTTAATTTTAAAATTAAGTTCAACACTTCAATTCCGCAGCTCGATCAGGTAGTCGTTCCAGGAATGGTGGATAACCAAAGTGCTTGTCTCTTTTACTGTGATAGATCAGCATTTTTTCGAATGATAGGTCGTCATTCCAACTCAACAACGGCGTTGTCACTGCCAAGTGTTTATATGATAAAAGTAGTTGAAATTGTAAAATCTTATATTTGTCCTCCAGGAGGTCCTTTCGAGGCTACTTCAGGAAGTCCTTCCGAGCCTTGATCAGGCAGTCGTTCCGGGATTCCTTTAGTAAGTTCTTCCAGAATTCCTCCAAGAAATCATTCCAAGATTCTTCCAAGAGGTCCTTTCTGGATTCCTCCAGGAAGTCCTTTTGAGACTCCTTCAGGAAATTTATTCGAGATTCCTCCAGGATGTCTCTCCATAAATCCTCCAAGAAATTCTCCAAAGTATTCCTTCATTCAGTCCCTCCGGGATTCCTCCACAAAGTCCTTGCGGGATTTCTCCAGAAAGTCTTTCCGGGATTCCTCTTGGAAGTCCTTCCGGGATTCCTCCTGGAAGTCCTCCTGGGATTCCTCCAAAAAGTCCTTCAAAGCTTCCTCCAGGACATCCTTCCGGGATTCCTCCACAAAGTCCTTCCGGAATTCCTCCAGGATGTCCTTCTGGGAGTCCTCCAAGAATTCCTATCGGGATTCCTCCAGAAAGTCCTTACAAAATTCCTTCGGAACGTCCTTCCGTGATTTCATCAGAGAGTCCTTCCAGAATTCCTCCAGAAAGTCCTTCCCGGATTCCACCACAAAGTCCTTGCGGGATTCCTCCTGGAAGTACTTCCGGGATTCCTCCTGGACGTCCCTCCGGGATTCCTCCAGGAAGTACTTCCAAGATTTCTCCAGGACGTCCCTTCGGGATTCCTCCAGGTAGTCCTTTTAAGATTTATCCAAGACGTCTTTCCGGGATTCCACCAGGAAGTCCTTCCGTGATTCCTCCACAAAGTCCTTCCTGGACTCCTCCAGGCAGTCTTTCTGGGACTCCTCCAAGAATTCCTATCGGGATTCCTCCAGGAACTCCTTCCAAGATTCCTTCAGGACGTCCTTCCGTGATTCCACCAGGATGTCTTTCCAGAATTCCTCCAGAAAGTCCTTCCCGGATTCCTCCAAGAAGTCCTTCTGGAATTCCTGTTCCTCCAGGAATTCCTCCGGAAGTTCCTCCAGGAGTTCCTCCGAAACTTCCTCCAGGAATTTTTCAGGAAGTTCCTCCAGGAATTTTTCAGGAAGTTCCTCCAGGAATTCCTCCGGAAGTTCCTCCAGAAAACCCTTTCGAATTCCTCTGGAAGTTCCTCCAGGAATTCCTCCGGAAGTTCCTCCAGGAATTCCTCCGGAAGTTCCTCCAAGAACTCCTCCGGAAGTTCCTCCAGGAATTCCTCCGGAAGTTCCTCCAGGAATTCCTCCGGAAGTTCCTCCAGGAACTCCTCCGGAAGTTCCTCCAGGAACTTCTCCGGAAGTTCCTTCAAGAACTCCTCCGGAAGTTCCTCTAGGAATTCCTCCGGAAGTTTCTTCAAGAACTCCTCCGGAAGTTCCTCCAGGAACTCCTCCGGAAGTTCCTCCAGGAACTCCTCCGGAAGTTCCTCCAGGAACTCCTCCGGAAGTTCCTCCAGGAACTCCTCCGGAAGTTCCTCCAGGAACTCCTCCGGAAGTTCCTCCAGGAACTCCTCCGGAAGTTCCTCCAGGAACTCCTCCGGAAGTTCCTCCAGGAACTCCTCCGGAAGTTCCTCCAGGAACTCCTCCGGAAGTTCCTCCAGGAACTCCTCCGGAAGTTCCTCCAGGAACTCCTCCGGAAGTTCCTCCAGGAACTCCTCCGGAAGTTCCTCCAGGAACTCCTTCGGAAGTTCCTCCAGGAACTCCTCCGGAAGTTCCTCCAGGAACTCCTCCGGAAGTTCCTCCAGGAACTCCTCCGGAAGTTCCTCCAGGAACTCCTCCGGAAGTTCCTCCAGGAACTCCTCCGGAAGTTCCTCCAGGAACTCCTCCGGAAGTTCCTCCAGGAACTCCTCCGGAAGTTCCTCCAGGAACTCCTCCGGAAGTTCCTCCAGGAACTCCTCCGGAAGTTCCTCCAGGAACTCCTCCGGAAGTTCCTCCAGGAACTCCTCCGGAAGTTCCTCCAGGAACTCCTCCGGAAGTTCCTCCAGGAACTCCTCCGGAAGTTCCTCCAGGAACTCCTCCGGAAGTTCCTCCAGGAACTCCTCCGGAAGTTCCTCCAGGAACTCCTCCGGAAGTTCCTCCAGGAACTCCTCCGGAAGTTCCTCCAGGAACTCCTCCGGAAGTTCCTCCAGGAACTCCTCCGGAAGTTCCTCCAGGAACTCCTCCGGAAGTTCCTCCAGGAACTCCTCCGGAAGTTCCTCCAGGAACTCCTCCGGAAGTTCCTCCAGGAACTCCTCCAGAAGTTCCTCCAGGAACTCCTCCGGAAGTTCCTCCAGGAACTCCTCCGGAAGTTCCTCCCGGAACTCCTCTGGAAGTTCCTCCAGGAACTCCTCCGAAAGTTCCTCCAGGAACTCCTCCGGAAGTTCCTCCAGGAACTCCTCCGGAAGTTCCTCCAGGAACTCCTCCGGAAGTTCCTCCAGGAACTCCTCCGGAAGTTCCTCCAGGAACTCCTCCGGCAGTTTTTCCAGGAACTCCTTCGGAAGTTCCTTCAGGATCTCCTCCGGAAGCTCCTCCAGGATCTCCTCCGGAAGTTCGTCCAGGAACTCCTCCGGAAGTTCGTCCAGGAACTCCTTCGGAAGTTCGTCCAGGAACTTCTCTGGAAGTTCGTCCAGGAACTTCTCTGGAAGTTCGTCCAGGAACTTCTCTGGAAGTTCGTCCAGGAACTCCTTCGGAAGTTCGTCCAGGAAATCCTCTAGAAGTTCCTTCAGGAACTCCTTTGGAAGTTCCTCCAGGAATTCCTTCGGAAGTTCCTCCAGGAACTCCTTCGGAAGTTCCTCCAGGAACTCGTTCGGAAGTTCCTCCAGGAACTCCTTCGGAAGTTCCTCCAGGAATTCCTCCGGAAGCTTCTCCAGAAATTCCTCCGGAAGCTTCTCCAGGAATTCCTCCGGAAGTTCTTCCTGGAATTCCTCCGGAAGCTCATCCGGGAATTCAAAACTTCTCCAGGAATTCCTCCGGAAGTTCTTTCAGAAGTTTCTCCAGGAATTCGTCTGGAAGTTCCTCCAGGAATTCGTCTGGAAATTCATCAAGGAATTCCTCCGGAAGTTTCACCAAGAAATCGTCCGGAAGTTTCTCCAGGAATTCGTGTGGAAATTCCTCTAGGAATTCCTCCGCAAGTTCCACCAGGAATTCCTCCGGAAGTTCTACCAGGAATTCCTCAGGAAGTTTATCCAGGAATTACTCCGGAAGTTGCTCCAGGAATTCTTCCAAATTTTCACCGGGATTCAGTTGGGAAGTTCTTCCAGGAATTCCCCGAAAAATTCGTCCAGGAATCGTAAAATCTCTTATTTGTTCTCCAGGAAGTCCTTTCGAGACTTCATCAGGAAGTTGTTCCGGTATTCTTCCAGGAAGTCCTTCCAGAATTCTTTCAAGAAATCATTCCAGGATTTTTCCAAGAGGTCCCTTCTGGATTTCTTCAGGAAGTCTCTTTCAGGACTCCCTCAGGAAATTTCTTCGAGATTCCTCCAGGAAGTCTCTCCAAAAATCCTCCAAAAATTTCGCTAAAGTATTTCTTCATTCAGTCCCTCCGGGATCCCTCCACAAAGTCCTTCTAAGATTCTTTCCAGAGCTCCTACGAAAGTTCTATCAAAATTCCTTCAGGAATTCTGCAGGAAGTTTCTAAAACTATTTCTTCGAAAATTTCTCCGGGAATTCCTCTGGTCGCTTATCCAGAAATTGCTTAAGGAATTCCTCCTAAAGTTGCTGCATGAATTCCTCCAAAAATTCTTCCCGGTGCTCCTACGAAAGTTCAATCAAAATTTCCTTAAGGAATTCCTCAGGAAGCTTCTAAAATTATTTCTTCGGAAGTTTTTCCAGGAATTCCTCTGGCCGCTTCTCCGGGAATTGCTTTAAGAATTCCATCTGAAGATCCACCAGGAACTGCTCCTGAAGTTCCTCCGGAAGTTCCTTAAGAAAGTCGTCCGGAAATTCATCCATCATTTCCTTTAGAAGTTGCTCCAGGAATTTCACCGGAAGTTCTTCCAGGTTTTTTTTTCCGACGATTCCACCATAAATTAGTTGGGATGTTCATTCAGGCATTCGTTGGGAAACGCCCTTCGAGAATTCTTCCCAGAATTCCTACAAAAGTTCCCTTAATTCTTCCGGAACTTTTCGTCAATAATTTCTTTGGAAGTTTCTTCAGGAATTCCTTTCGAAGCTGTTTAGGAAGTTCGTCCGTAAGTCCCTCAGATAATTCTTCCGGAGATTCCCGCAGGAAGTATTTTGGATCTTCTTGAAGTATTTCCTCCAATTTTTTTTTGATAATTCCTCTGGAGTCCAGAAATTCTATAGGAGCTGTCCACCAGTTTTTCCTCAAGGAATTTCTGAAATTCTCCCTGAAGTTCCTCCACTATTCAAAAATTTCTTTGGGAACTATTCAGAAATTTCCTCTGAACCCCTGTCAAATCATATAAATTTTCATTCAAATTTAAATAACATTGAACTGAAAGCATTGAAACTGAATTAGAATCCAAGAAGTGATTTGTAATCTCATCTTTATATTGGAATGGAAATTTATATTCCCCGCTACGCCAATCATCATCTTTCCGCAGTACATCTTACCATCAGTTTTGAAATTAGTTATTGGTTAAGAGTTTAAAACGCAAGACGCATGTTAGGAGATGGTGGATAATCAAAGTGCTTGTCTCTTTTACTGTGATGAATCAGCATTTTTTCGGTTCATATCATTCCAACCCATTACGCAACGTCTTTGCTACTGCTAAGAGTTTTCATATCGGTAAAAGTAGTTTTGTTTTCTACAATTAAGGTTAACGGTAATCACTATTCTGTGCGGTTCCAAAGATCAAGGCCAAGTTACTAAACATTCTCTGCCATCATTAATTAGAATTTTTATTCACGTTTTATTCCCTTCATCTCATTGACTGCTTTACATGCACGTGCTTCGCACGAAGAGCACATTTACGTCATTTGCTCACATCTGTTGATCGAGCGCCAAATATTCGAGCTTGCTGAGAATCAAAATATTTCTTCATTCTCATTTTATTTCATCAGAGAGCAGCCTAAGCATCTGTATACACGCTTAAAATCAATAACACAGAGATGTGTTTGCATCACACAAAACGGACCTAATGCGGAACATCCCCTAGATGAGCGACAGTTACACAGGCACAAAAATGCCTCGTACGGTCGTGATAACGGTCCTTTTCAACATGTTAACGTTTGTACAGATTTCTTGTTTCATGAGGAACCAAATACTGTTGAAAATATTGAAATCCAAGCTTCAATAAAATCACACGAGCTATTTTTGTGGCTGTGTAACTATCGCTCATCTAGGGGATGTTCCGCATTAGGTCCGTTTTGTGTGATGCAAACACATCTCTGTGTTATTGATTTTAAGCGTGTAGATTATTTCTCTCTCCTGTAGCATAGATAGGTTTAAGCTTGACATGATGCGCAAACATTAACAAAATGTTTCATTCTTAAGAATGTCGTGGATCCATAAAAAACGAACACATGGCAGACATGAACATAACTCTGAGAGAATCGCGGAATTTTGAAGGAGAGTTCGAGAGAGTACAAGAGAGTCGCTTATTTATGGTGCCTACCACAATCATCGATTGATCAATGCAGAAAATAATCCCATTGCTCTCGTCGATTTTTTTTCCCGTCGACAGGCAACCACCGTTTCATACACATGTTTTCTAAACTTTAAATACGAATGAATCAGATACAGTGGTTGGTTTGCTACCCGCCACTGCCGTATCCAGGCGCTAACATATACGTAAAAATAGCCGGCAAGAGTTAACCACCTGAAGTTTGTATGGCGAAAGACATCTAACGCGGGTTTTCTCAACAGTAGGAACTTTTCACGAAAAACTATTTGGTATTAGTTATGTAGGAAGGTGTCCGCTACTACGCCTACCAAATATTTTTTCGATAAAGTTGCGTATTTTCGATATATTAAACATTAGATGCCTTTCGCCATACTGATTTTCAAAAGTTAACTCCTAGTGTGCCGCTGTAAGCACGCTCAAAGCAGGCGATTCATTGCCCCCACGTTGGCATAATCGTACGATTTTGATGTCAGTGTAAATGTTTACACCGATGCCATGCCGCCTCCTCCTAGAGCTAAGCGATAGACAAGCCGCTGACAGTCATCAGCTGTATTATTATTGACTACTAGAGCTCTTTTCCGTTCGCTCCTTGCTTGCCTATTATTTATTTTTCGATCCATTGAGGCGAGAGGGTTCCCGGGTTTCTTATACCTGCCCGCTCTTGTGCCTCGGATACCCGCCAAAAGCCGCCTGCCATCCGCGGGCGAATAAAACAAGACGCCACCGGGATGTCTGCTCGCTAGTCTGGTTTGTGCGGTCCTCCGTGGTGGATGTGGTCTCTGTAACCAATTCCTCGATAGTCACGCGCTCGGGAACAAGTGTCGTTTTTTTTGTATCGTAATTGGCCTCGTTACGTTGAAGTGATTAGTGAAAAAAAATCAGTGTTATCAAACATCCATCACCAACGAAGAAACATCTATACTGCGTGTGGGGGTTTTGGTAATTCTTGATCGAACATCTAGGTTAGATTACAATCAGTGAAGGCGACGCGAAAAGTGTCACCACCGTTCATGTAGACAAGAGTGCGACATTAGCGCATATTTACTGCTGGCGGCGTCGAGAGCGCGCAGTTTCCTCAGCGAGAGTAGGGACCCAAACATAGATCGTGGTTCGGTTCGATACGAGAAAGAAAGAAAAAAACAATTACGGTGTAACGCGTGGCAACGGTATTTGTTTTGGCTGTTCATAAAAGTGAAGAAAACATATGAACAGACTACTAATCGTTTAACCTGAGAAGATGAAAGGTTCTAACAAGTTGTATGTTCACATTTCGCTAAACGAAGGTTTCGACAATCGAATCTCATATGGAGCTAGTAAAAATCATACATTTTTTGCTGATAGAATCGTTACCAGAAGACAATATACCTGTTTGTATATTTTCATGATTTCATGAACATGCAAACAATAAGTTTCTGTTTGTTCTGTAAATATCTAAGAAATGTTTTCAATACAGGATGAAGACAATATTGCGTACAACAAGTGTGACCATGTATTTATTTCGTTATCAAATCGAAAAAAAAACGATTTTATCTAGGTAGTGATTTCTGTTGATAGAAAACTGAAAGGTAGGATTTCTTAATCTAGTGGTAATGGTTAATTTTAGCGTTATGTAATTTATGAATGCATCCTTATGCCGTCACTGAGTATCCGGATCTAATATAGGTATCAAACAGTAAATGTTTGCTATCTAAATACGTTAATTTTTTAGCGAATTGATAACGATGGGCGCCCGACGTAGTAGATTATTGCATGAGACATCCGCATATGCATTTAAACCGGAGAACTGTGTTGCGAAACAATCAATTAATTGTCATGAACCTGTGTTCAATAGTTCATTCATTTGAGGGATGTAATCGAACTATATGCAGAGGATTTAATTGATAGATTGGTCAATCTTACTGGATTTACCCTAGTCGTCTAGTCTAGTCTGGTTTACACATACACAGCCATCACTTGGAAGAACCCTGGAAAATTATAGAATCGACAATTTCTATCATTTTTCTTGTCATTATTAATGTTTCCAGCACATGTTTTCATCTGGCACAAACATTAAATCGGCCAGGCCTACTGTGTAGTGTTGTTGGAAAAATTCATATAGAAACCAATATTGAGTTCTTTCACGAGGCTCGGAAACGTCCTTTCAAGCCTCCTGCACGAGGTTTGGAAGCCTCCGTTTAAGAAGCTCGGAAGCCTCCTTTCAAGAGGCTCGGAAGCCTCCTTTCAAGAGGCTCGGAAGCCTCCTTTCAAGAGGCTCGGAAGCCTCCTTTCAAGAGGCTCAGGCCTCCTTTCAAGAGGCTCAGGCTTCCTTTCAAGAGGCTCAGAAGCCTCCTTTCAAGAGGCTCAGGCCTCCTTTCAAGAGGCTCAGAAGCCTCCTTTCAAGAGGCTCAGAGCCTCCTTTCAAGAGCTCAGGCCTCCTTTCAAGAGGCTCAGAGCCTCCTTTCAAGAGGCTCAGAAGCCTCCTTTCAAGAGGCTCAGAGCCTCCTTTCAAGAGGCTCAGAAGCCTCCTTTCAAGAGGCTCAGAAGCCTCCTTTCAAGAGGCTCAGCCTCCTTTCAAGAGCTCAGAAGCCTCCTTTCAAGAGCTCAGGCCTCCTTTCAAGAGGCTCAGAAGCCTCCTTTCAAGAGCTCAGAAGCCTCCTTTCAAGAGGCTCAGAAGCCTCCTTTCAAGAGGCTCAGAAGCCTCCTTTCAAGAGGCTCAGAAGCCTCCTTTCAAGAGGCTCAGAAGCCTCCTTTCAAGAGGCTCAGAAGCCTCCTTTCAAGAGGCTCAGAAGCCTCCTTTCAAGAGGCTCAGAAGCCTCCTTTCAAGAGGCTCAGAAGCCTCCTTTCAAGAGGCTCAGAGCCTCCTTTCAAGAGGCTCAGAAGCCTCCTTTCAAGAGCTCAGAAGCCTCCTTTCAAGAGGCTCAGAAGCCTCCTTTCAAGAGCTCAGAAGCCTCCTTTCAAGAGGCTCAGGCCTCCTTTCAAGAGGCTCAGAAGCCTCCTTTCAAGAGGCTCAGGAAGCCTCCTTTCAAGAGGCTCAGAAGCCTCCTTTCAAGAGGCTCAGAAGCCTCCTTTCAAGAGGCTCAGAAGCCTCCTTTCAAGAGGCTCAGAAGCCTCCTTTCAAGAGCTCAGAAGCCTCCTTTCAAGAGCTCAGAAGCCTCCTTTCAAGAGCTCAGGCCTCCTTTCAAGAGGCTCAGAAGCCTCCTTTCAAGAGGCTCAGAAGCCTCCTTTCAAGAGGCTCAGAAGCCTCCTTTCAAGAGGCTCAGAAGCCTCCTTTCAAGAGGCTCAGGCCTCCTTTCAAGAGGCTCAGAAGCCTCCTTTCAAGAGGCTCAGAAGCCTCCTTTCAAGAGCTCAGGCCTCCTTTCAAGAGGCTCAGAGCCTCCTTTCAAGAGGCTCGGCCTCCTTTCAAGAGCTCAGGCCTCCTTTCAAGAGGCTCAGGCCTCCTTTCAAGAGCTCAGAAGCCTCCTTTCAAGAGGCTCAGAAGCCTCCTTTCAAGAGCTCAGGCCTCCTTTCAAGAGGCTCAGAAGCCTCCTTTCAAGAGGCTCAGAGCCTCCTTTCAAGAGGCTCAGAGCCTCCTTTCAAGAGGCTCAGAAGCCTCCTTTCAAGAGGCTCAGGCCTCCTTTCAAGAGCTCAGGCCTCCTTTCAAGAGGCTCAGAAGCCTCCTTTCAAGAGGCTCAGAGCCTCCTTTCAAGAGGCTCAGAGCCTCCTTTCAAGAGGCTCAGAAGCCTCCTTTCAAGAGGCTCAGAAGCCTCCTTTCAAGAGGCTCAGAAGCCTCCTTTCAAGAGGCTCAGGCCTCCTTTCAAGAGGCTCAGGAAGCCTCCTTTCAAGAGGCTCAGAGCCTCCTTTCAAGAGGCTCAGAAGCCTCCTTTCAAGAGCTCAGAAGCCTCCTTTCAAGAGGCTCAGAGCCTCCTTTCAAGAGGCTCAGGCCTCCTTTCAAGAGGCTCAGGCCTCCTTTCAAGAGGCTCAGAAGCCTCCTTTCAAGAGGCTCAGAGCCTCCTTTCAAGAGGCTCAGAAGCCTCCTTTCAAGAGGCTCAAGCCTCCTTTCAAGAGGCCTCAGAAGCCTCCTTTCAAGAGGCTCGGAAGCCTCCTTTCAAGAGGCTCGGAAGCCTCCTTTCAAGAGGCTCGGAAGCCTCCTTTCAAGAGGCTCGGAAGCCTCCTTTCAAGAGGCTCGGAAGCCTCCTTTCAAGAGGCTCGGAAGCCTCCTTTCAAGAGACTCGGAAGCTTCCTTTCAAGAGACTCGGAAGCTTCCTTTCAAGAGGCTCGGAAGCCTCCTTTCAAGAGGCTCGGAAGCCTCCTTTCAAGAGGCTCGGAAGCCTCCTTTCAAGAGGCTCGGAAGCCTCCTTTCAAAAGGCAAGTAAGCAAGTAAGCTAAGCGTTGGAGCTGCGGCGAGCTCCTCTTAGAAGTAAGGATGCGTCTTCTGAAGGTCGTGGCAAGCCACGGGACAAAGACGAATCTAATATCGTTAAAGTTGACGGAAAGAGCTACGTAGATGTCCTGAAGGCCACTTTTTTCGAGTAAGTCACTAAAAAGTCTCCTTTTTCGAGCTCAAGTCACTAAAGTCACTTTTTCTCGTAAAAAGTCACTATTTTCAACTATTTTGATCAAAATTAAAAGTGAGGGTTCTAATTCCAAGTTTGGTAAGCATGGGAAAGAACTTTCAAATAATGTAACGCTTTGTGTACTCGTCGATAAAGCTGCTTCACAGTAAACTGATGGATGTATAAAAAATGAACTTCAAAGGCTTGTTTGCCCGAAAGTCGCTCTTAACTTCTTCTTACCTTCAAATTCCCACTAAAACTTGGCCAGGCTCCTAACTCGGTTTTAATAACTTTTCAATAAAAATTCAATAAACATATCCTATGTCACTATTCATGAATGTTCCTACTGTGAGTTAAGCAGAATGCGATTGAGAATCCAAACATATTCCAAAGCCCAACTGCAGCAGATCATGCTGATTTCTAACATTTACATTTACAACATATTACAAGTTATTAAATAATCATAAAACTAAACACATGTTTGATGATTTAAATAAAGACACGCATAGATCTAATCCCGACGCTTCATGAAAGTGAATGTTTTATGCTCTGGTTACAACCCTTGCTGCTTATTTGTCCATTAATATTCATACTTCATAATACATACGTTTTATGATATCTGGAAACAATCCTATTTTTTAAATGGAAATATTTTTCTAGTCTTCTAGTTTCAAACCAACAAAGGGTTCTATTTTCTATCTAAGGCTTTGTGAGTCGAAATAACTTGATATTTAGCAATTATTTACATGATTTTCATTCATAAAAAGGCATTTTCACATACAGAGGTTGTAGGAAAAAGTTCGAAGTCATACAAAACATTGTTCCCCGTAATATGGTAGAACTTGCTCCAAAATTGTTGTTTAACCCTTAAATGCGCAATGTTGTTTTAAAACAACAAACCGAAAATACGTTTAATGTTAATAATTTCAATGGTTATTTACGTTAAAAATATTTCCGATGAATTCTAAAAAAAAATCGCCTTGTGCCTTTATGGGTTAAATTAAAAACATAATTCTGTGTAACCATTCGTTACACTGCCTAGTTATTAACTTAATATAAACGTAAATTTTGATCAGTTTTTTCTACAATGTCAAATGTTACTGGTATAATCATTTAAAATCTTTTTCATCAAGTTCTCACGCGCAAGCAAACTCGTTTGTAATTTTAAAGAAGCTTGAGTTTTTAAGCAAAGCGCTTCGTTTCACTCATTTACCGAAAAATCAATCGAGGCGAATACACGAATAAACCCTAAGGTGAGTCATTTGGATGATTCCAATCATGCAAGATTCAAAATTTTGCCTTGGTTCAAATCATAGATGAGCTTTGAGGTAATGGGTTTTTATTGACACTGCTGGTCACTATTTGGTCACTTTTTCTGCAAATAAAGTCACTATTTGGTCTCTTTTCTCATCAACTTTGGTCCCTAAAGTCACTATTTTGAGCAACGTGGACCGCTACCAGCCCTGGTAATGCCCCGCTAGGCCCCTCCTCGAGTTTATGAGCTTTGAAAATGTCACATATCTGGTCAAGAATCTAAGGATCTGTTGATAGGATTTTTCATAGATGCTATGAACTATTTGGAGACCGTTACTGTGTAGGCCTTACCACCTAAATATCAGAAAGTTTCGTGAATTCCGGAATGTCACTATGAGGAATACCAAAAATCTTAACATAAAAATACCATTTGATATATTTATACTAAGCAGTATGACTGAACCTTAGTTTGGAACACGAATTACGCTTCTATGAACATGATTGTAGATCTGACGACCTGAACTCAAGAACGTTTTAGATGGCCTTGCATGCATTGAAATGCTTAATAATACGTCTTACATATCTTGACAGGCATCTAAGGATCTGTTGAAAAGAAATTTGATTGATGCCGATGAAATTTTGGAGGCCGTTGCGAGCTAAAGCTTCAGAATATTCCGCGTATTCTAGAATATCAGTATCAGCACACCGATACATATCACATGAATTATTTGATTTCTGTGAACAGCGTACACTGAGAAAAAATTTCATATAGAATATATTTGTCGCATACATTTGCAATTTGGGGACCCAAATATATGCAATTTGTATCCGAACACAAATTCAATAACTGTATAGTAGAGACCACACATACATTTTATTTGATTATAGATTCTATTTGTACTTCGCGTGGAGAGTGGTTATATGTATATAAACCAGGCTACTGTCATGTTATTGTTTATCCCATCGCCAAATCGTAGCCAGGATGTCCCAGGCACAATTTTTTCATACTACTTTTCAATGATGACAGCGGTCTATGTCTATTGATGATGATGACACCGCGCTTGTCACAGGGTCGATATAAACATCATGACTTAAATTAATGGGTTTTTGCCAAAAAAGGTGTAGAATTTTTTCAGTGTAAGATGTTTTGATGAGCGTACTACCTTTCTCTTCTATGCTAGAATTCGAGACCTGAACTCATGAATGGTTTGGATGAATTGGAATGTCCGCAATAGTATCCTAAAAAAATGATTGCATATAGATCTACAGTTATTTGTGATATTTTCCCATTCTGTCTGGAACGATTTGATATATCACGTGGGAAGATTTCAAGAAATATGACCATACCTCTTAGATAAGACTTGATTGCATTTGGTTGCTGAAAAAATTGACCATAATACAGGGTGCGGCAGAATATAATGCGAAAATGATTAAATCTGAATATTGGGTTTATTCGAGTAGCTAATTTCTGTGGAAAGTATATTTGTTGATATTTACTTTCAAATGCTGCACCGAGGTATTGTAACTGTTTTATTGCAAATTTCTACAAATGTGCGCAAAAGAAGCGGCTACTAGTTTGTTGCTCGCCCAGAAGACGCCGAATGAGATTGCTGGTAGGATATCTTTTGGCCACAGTTTATCGCCTTAAAACGTCTCTTCAGGTTAGGTCTAAGCAGCGGAAGCCGGGAAGTAAACGTCCATGCTTTGCACGTATGCCAAATCGGCTCATGGAAAGATTCCCAAGTAACATTTTAAGTTTTATAACGCTCTTGAAGACCATAATTTCTCGGGTACTTATTCAAAAGGACGTATGTGATTTTGTAAACAAAGATTCAAACGTCGATTTGTCCAATCTGATAGCACTCCCACGCAAATCATCACCACAGACAGATAGGGGAAGCCTTCGGCTACCTGTGGGTGGTGTTGGTTTGCGTGGGAGTGGTATCAGATTGGACAAATAGACGTTTGAATCTTTGTTTACAAAATCACATACGTCCTTTTGAATAAGTATCCGAGATTTACTCTTCAAGAGTGTTATAAAACCAGTATGAAGCCAAAATGTTACTAGGGTTGCTCGCAACCTATTGCGTTCCATAAAAAAAACTTGCCAAGGAAGTCAAAATTTCTGATAAATCCATGCGAGAACCATCAAAAAAGACTTGCATGTACCTTCCAGAGCTTGAGTGAAATACCACTTGATTACGGATCGAGTATAGAAACTACGAGTGACTCGTTTAAAAAGGTTGCTTTCTTTGTTGAAGAAGGAAAAAAATATTATCCTGTTCTCCGACGCGAAAAGCTTTTCAGCATCGATGCTGACGCCAACGGCCGCACGGACTGATTCATTTCACCAAAGAAAATTGTGGATGCTCTGGAGAAAATGAAGCTCAAATTCCAAACCAATCCGGCTGATGTCATGATGTTTGGCTTGGTGGCGTCCAACGGTTTGAAACTGCAATTTGTTTTCATTTATGTTGGGTTTAAAATCAATGCCGAATTATTTAGCGGTATTTTAAAGGACCAGGTGCTTCCCTGGGTGAAGGTCAAATTCTCCGATGACCATAACGTTGTCGTACAACATGATGGAGCGCCATGTCACACGTCCAATCGACCCAACAATGGCTGAAGAACAACATGAAATTTTGGCCGAAAGATCTGTGGCCCCCTAGCAGACCAGATCTTAATCCGTTTGCTTATACGTCTGGGGCATATGTTGAACAATGAGCCTGCAAACCATCGCACCCTTGTGTGAAGACCGTAACGTCAACCCTAATATG
The DNA here is from genome assembly GCF_024139115.2 of Armigeres subalbatus. Taxonomy (NCBI): domain Eukaryota; kingdom Metazoa; phylum Arthropoda; class Insecta; order Diptera; family Culicidae; genus Armigeres; species Armigeres subalbatus. The sequence goes on from NC_085139.1 coordinate 295,681,115, forward strand.
CACATGGCAGTCGATGGAACCTAGCCAGACGTCATCTTGAAGATATGATTAATAAAAAAGAGCACACACTCAGTAAATTTTTTTGAAAGGACCTTATAATGCTAACTGAACTCGAAAATGTTGATATTATTGCATGGAGCAGGTCAAATGGGATTCGAAAGAAATAGAAACAATTTTTGCATTATTTTCTGCCGCAGCCTGTAGCGAAAAATAACAAACACAGACGAAGTTTATGAAGGCGGGGATGGGTCTTGCGGGACGGTATCTAGGTCAAAAGAAAGTCCTAGTAATCCCTTTTGAGAAAAGTCCGAGGTTGTGAAAGTCGGTAAGCGTATTACAAAGAACGAGCAATGTGAGGTATAGTTAAAAAAATATTTTTATAGTCAATTAATTCTCTTTATAATTAAAACTTCCAAAAAAGGGGCAAAAAAATATCGTTATATCGAGGTTACGTTATATCGAGGTATTACTGTAAATGTATTTCAAAAAAGATTCTTGAAACAATTTTGAAACATTCCTGAAGAAATTTTAGAAGATTTTTCTTAAGGAATACCCGAAGGAAATTTATCCGCACGTGTATTTTCGGCTCCTCATTTAAACCTTTGGACAAACGATATAAATACAACATGTTCACATTCTCTCTTTTTGATTCCCCTGGTAATTCCCTAATAATTCCAGGTTTTCCCAGATAGTCGACACCCTGCAATGCACTATGGTCCAGGATACAGATTTACGCTACAATTTTGTAGAACATTTTATGGCGATATTCCGTAAACAAAACATTTTTTTTTTGATTGCTATACGTGTATCTAATGCAATGGTTCTCAACCTGGGGTACATGCACCTCTGGGGTTACCTTTTCTGATCTCTAGGGGTACCTGAGGCAATAATGCGTAATGGCGGATGGTTTAATTGAAAAAAATACTTATTTTATTATTGGTTATAAAATTTTAGACGACTCATACATTTTTATTCAGTCTATTTCATTCATGTTGGCAGTCACATGGATGAAAGAGACTGAATAATAGAGATAGAGCGGAATTCTTGAGGACATTTGTTGTCCAGAATGAAGAGCACAGTCCTAGGGTTTGAGTCTCGGTGAGATACTACAATAGCTGTTCAAAAGCCCAAATCTATTACGCCCATCTGGAAATAGTCCAAGTCCAAGCCCAATTCAAGCATAATTTTTCATAAGGACGTATGTAACAAAAGTAAACAAAACGAGGTTTTCAATACAACATGACAATCACACGCGCCTTTATATAATACGCATCGATTTTACTGATTTTAGATCTTAAAATTCTTTAATTCAATCTTTTTACGAATCGACGTATGTAAAATTTTCTATTTTTGAAGTCTCACTGTTACATACGTCGCTTTAACATATGGGAACTAAGAGCGACCTATGTACCAAAAAAGCAAAACAAAACAAAACTGCAGTTGCGTCAATCGTGCACTATGGAAAACCGACCAATGTACAGCGACGTATGTACAGCATACCGGTGTATGTATAATTTTATCGTTTTTCACAGGGAATTTGAATTAACTGAGCTATGACGTGAAGCACGCTTATTACGTGCCATGTATTGATGCATGCCAGCGGAAAAAAATATCGAAAAAAGATTTGATTTTAAAACAGTTTTAGAAAAAGTTTTGCCAAATTTCTGCAAAGGATTTCTTGAATCCTCATAATTGTTACATACGTTGTTATGAAAAATTATGCTTGAATTTATGGATTGAAAATAAGGTAATAGTACAGCTGCGGTAAAGCTTTGCGGAATACGCCAAATCTTTTTTTTTTAATATCCGCTATACGTAGGTTTACATTTAAATGATAATCGATTTCAAAATTTGAAATGTTATAGCCGATGACAACTAGCCTTCTTCTCACACCTGAGAAGTTATCAAATGACAATTCCAATAATTCAATACCAAATTTTTAAAACAACTGTCCTACTTTTGTTAACAAAAATTCAAACGTCGATTTCGCGAATCTGAGAGCTCTCTCGCAAGCAAACACCATTAACAGGTAGCGGAAGTCTTCACCTATACGTATTTATGGTGTTAAATTGCATGAGAGTCCAATAGTTTTAATCTTTGTTTACAAAAGCAGATATGTCGTTTTGAAAATTTGGTATTGAATTATCGTATGAGAATGATTCAGCACATCCCTGGCTGATAATGTACCGCTGCAACCATCACTGACGCAAACTGGAACAGAGACTAAGCACCCGCCACTAAGTCAGTCTAAACCCCGCCCGGTGGCTCAGAAAAGTCCAACGTTAAAGCTGAGTGTCAACGGCGTTTGGTGGTCAGAGTAGACGCGATGCAAGATGACGCGACAAAGAAGCAGGGATGCCAGACATACGAATATGTCTGTATTTATACAGACATTTTGGTCTTGCATATAGACATCATAGATATAACAGATATTATACAGACTTTTGATTGAAGTTAACCAATTTTTATTTTGGAATTCCCGGTTCTTCCCGGATCAAATTTTGGAACTTTCCCGGCAGAAGTGTATCGAGAAAAAAAAATTGAGGAATGAGGTTTTGGTACCCATAGGTACCTTCAACTTGAACATTCTATCAGACACTGTTAGAAGTGAATCAAAGATCATTTCTGCATTCATTCTTTCTTTTCTATCACATTGGTAACACGTTTATCAAGACGAAGCTTTGGTAAGTGATAGAAGCATTGCTATCAATTATTTTTCACTGTAAATTTTTATTGGAAAGATAAATGAGCATATTACCTATATAAATTTGATCCAAATCATGATTTAAATATCAAAGATTTTTTAAGCAAAATATTTTTTTTTGGGAAAACATTTAAAATGCACGGGGACCAAAATCCGGCGGAAAATTTTCCCGAGGTGTAAGGTAGCCTTTAAGCTAGCCTCACACCTCGGGAATTTGGTCCGCGGATTTTTTCCCCATGTATTTTTGCATATGCGATGTTTTCGGGATTTGGGCACGGAAAATCAAAATCCCGGCCCCATTTGAAATGCACGGGGACCAAAATCCGGCGGAACATTTTCCCGAGGTGTAAGGTAGCCTTTAAAGGTAGCCTCACACCTCGGGAATTTGGTTCGCGGAATTTTTCCCCATGCATTTTTACATATGCGATGTTTTCGGGATTTGGGCACGGAAAATCAAAATCCCGGCCCCATTTAAAATGCACGGGGACCAAAATCCGGCGGAACATTTTCCCGAGGTGTAAGGTAGCCTCACACCTCGGGAATTTGATCCGCGGATTTTTTCCCCATGTGTTTTTGCATATGCGATGTTTTCGGAATTTGGGCACGGAAAATAAAAATCCCGGCCCCATTTAAAATGCACGGGGGTAAAAATCCGGCGGAAAATTTTGCCGAGGTGTAAGGCAGCCTTAAATGGCTGATAAAAACCGAGTCAGTGATTTTTCACGCAAGTTTATTGTGTTCATCAGTTGAAGAAGTGCATGAATCTAGCGTTCAATATAACTAAAATGTTAAACAAAAGGTAAAAAAAAACCTACATGTTTGCTTAGAGTCAAATCTCTCAATCCTCCCAGATAATCGTATTCTACCGGGGACACGGCAGGGATCTATGTTGCCTGCCAGCTACGTAAGAAATCGGTAATTGGCAACAATGCCCAGTCATTTGATGTGCGGGTTTGTTTTAGTGTCCTACAGACTGTAACATAATCGAAATTTGTTGGTGAAGTCCACCTTTCTTCACTTGTCAGCTCACTTTCAGACACATTTATAGTCGGCTCTGGACTGTTAATATTCGATTGAATATTAGTCATTGAATATTTATGTACATTCTACAAATTGATAAATTATCTGAAATCTGAACACGTTTTAAATGAGCAAAGTAATTTATCACATAGAACTGAATTCGATTTTCATCCACGAGGCACGTTCAACGGTAAACATCAATATAAACAATGCTAATTATGTTTTTTCTGCACATAGTAAGCAGTGACAGTAAAATGAATGAGTTTATGAAGTAGTCGCCTGACTATGTCATTCTATGTTTTGAATAATCATGCGATGTTTGTCAAAATTCGAACCGAAGTTGCTACATGAAGATGAATATTTTAAGCTCTGGTCCTAATAATGGGGAAAAACTACAAGCTGAATCGCGACTAAATCAAAACAAACAAACAGCCACATTGCTGCCTAACTTTGCGATACATGATGATACGAATTTTGAAGCTCTCTATGGGTTGCATTTTCTTTTCCTCGTTTGATACGGGACACTCTATTTTCAAAAGTGAATGGATAGATTTTTTTTTTCATTATCGCCATAAACATGTCTTTCCTATCGGATTTATCGGCACTGTTGATTCTGTTAACCTTGAACAATTGCAAATCAACTTGCTTGCTCACAGCTCTAGCCTCTGGTGTGAGCGCAGGACTAGAAACATTGTAGGAGGAGGGAAGGGGGATTATATGGACATACTAAGGAATCGTGTCATTTTCACAATCCCCTTTCGTCATTAAAGTAGTAGGATGGTTAGAAGTAATAAGCATTATATTTGTAGAATGGAAAACTGTCTCAATTTTCAAACGAATTGAATTCAGTTTGTAAACAACATACTTATGAATATGACAAATATCTTTGTAATGCGTCTCTATAGGACTACATGTAGAAGAATAATTCGAACGAATAACCATTTTATAATATATTTTATCTTCAAACAATCACCTTAAAATTGTTTTTTCTTACCCCCATCCCTCCAACAGTGATGCAAATCGTCACTGCAAGCGATTTGACTAATCTGTCGATAAATTCATAAATTGCTTTGTTTGTAGTGTAAAATGCTTGAATCTCGATTTCACGCTCCAAATTACCTACAGATTTAGAGCAATATCATGTTGGATCTTTCAAACGGCACTCATTTATCATACATAACCATGTAGCTTTAGAACAATTTCAACAAATTTATCGAATGACGAATTCATTTCACGTCACCGCCCCCTTAACTAACGGATTCTGGTTTTTGCAATTTCGGGGAGAAGAAGGGTGGAATGTAGACACTTCGACGCGACTATGTCCTAGTTGTGGCGCTATATAGACTATAGTTGCGGCGAGTCGTGTTTCGTAATGTTGTCATCAGCTCTGGGAGCGCAGCCCCAGTGCAAAATTCCTCCGCAGAGAAACAGAGAGCGAGCGGTTGATCCGCACGTATCGGACCAACCTACCTTTGGACGGGCATTAGAAATTGCACGACAATGATGATGATTCACGAGATGCGGTGACGGTTTCGGAATCGTTATCTGAAACGTGGCGGCAGATAGCTCTGTTTGATTATTAAATGGGCTAAGGTGTGTTCTGAACGTAGGAAACGAAAAACGTGATATTTCAAGGACAAAATACTTGCGTGCAAAGCTGAGTTGTCCCATGCCATTTTTTACCATGGCAGTCCCACTATTCTGCCGGTGGCGCTTTTGTCCAATAAAGTTTTTATTCTTCATCAGACGTTTTGGCTAGAAAATTTTCCAATGGATTCTAGTTGATTAGTGGATTTTTTGGGTGACTGACAGTGCAGCGTTACAGGCGTCGCAGCAAATGGAATAGGACAACTATACCTGGGACGATAGAGTATTCCTGCTGGTGAGAATTTGTTGAATATTTTGGAATACAGGGAGCTTCATCAAATAGAGCAATTATAAATTAAATATCGTTCATTGCAAAAGGGAGCTGTGAGAAGTCTTACTGATATGTGCCTACATAACCCCTCTTAACGCTGTATTAAGCGGCAAGCATGATTCCGCTTACAGAGCTTGAAATATTCATCTTCATGAAGCTACTTCGGTCCGAATTTTAACCCTTAAAGGCGCAAAGCGATTTTTTTAGAAATCGTCGAAAATATTTTTAACGTAAACCACTATTAAAATCATTAACATTAAACGTATTTTCGGTTTGTTGTTTTAAAACAACATTGCGCATTTAAGGGTTAACAAACATCGCATGATTATTCAAAACATCGAATGACATAGTCAGACGACTACTCCACCAACCATTCATTCGACTGTCACTGAGTGTGCTTGCTATGGGCAAAAAAAACATAATTAGCGTCGTTTATATTGATGTTTCCTCGCAGATGAAAATCGGAGTCAGTTCTAAGTGATAAACTACTTTACTCATTAAAAACGTGTTCAGTTTTCAGATAATTTATCAATTTGTAGAATATGCATAAGCATTCAATGACTAATATTCAACCGAATATTGACAGTCCAGAGCCGACTATGTATGTGTCTGGAACAGGCATTGAAAAAAATCAGATCATGAGTAAAAATCGGCTAAATTCATGCCAACTTGATGCTCTCCTACGGTCTAATCGCTGATGCTTTCTAGGTCGTTGAAATTGAGTGTTGTTACCACACGCTGTTAGAAAAATCTTTTCAGATATTAGGAAAATTAAGTCCGCTATGAGAATGGAACTCGGATACACCGCATGGGAGGCTACGATACTTTCTCTCCTCCATCTCAGCAACTTTAAAGCAGAGTGAATAAAGCAGAACACCTGATGTGTTTTGGTTTTATTCTAGTAGAGCAAGCGTAACACAAATGCTCCAGTCGTAGCTTCCCTGGATACCATACCAAGTTTGGCTTGGCGAACTATGTTGCTCGTTGTTTACGCAGCAACGATCGCTCATAATCGTTGTTTGGTATCCATCTGAGCAAGGCTGTTCACTCACTGGCATTGGATGCTATGATTGAATTAGATCAATGTTCGTCCGCTTCACTCACGCTTTCAATGCCTGGTCTGGAAGTGAGCTGAAAAGTGAAGAAAGGTGGACCATACCAAAAATGTTCGATTATTTACACCTCAGGATAGCCCATAATTTGTTTTAGCTTCAGAGCACTTTTCCTTGCATTCAACTTTATGAATTGATCCAACTATTACGGATTGATGATGAGCGCTCGTCAAGTGTGATGCCACGATATTTTACTTTAGTGGTAGTTAAGTTGTGTTTTGACGTTGGACAACGGCTTACCCGAAGGTACTGGGTGTCAAATCAGAATCTTAAATTGGGGACCGTTACGAAATCATGTAAGATTTTGAACGTTAATAGAGCCTTCATCTTTTGACGGATTTTCGAGATTTATATATCAATCGACTCCGCAACTCTCCAGCAATTTGTCAATTTCATTAAAACTTTTGATTATTAACGATAAACTATTGAAAATTTCAATTCTTGTGCTACCCGGTAAAAATAACAGAACCAATCAATCCCATTCATGCATTCCCAACACGGACATCAGAATGATGTATGTTACGGGCCTTATGACCTACTGTTTTATTTTCTCCGGGTATAATTGATTCGCGCTCGCGCGTCATTTCTGTACGATGATCCACGGTGAGTGGTCATCGAAGGCGGTGGTTTCTGCATCTGTATCGGTTGAGCGGCAAACTATCGAGTGGCTATCGTCGGCGTCAGCGGCACTGCAGTGAAATTTTCTTGCATGGTTCTGGATCTGGTTTTGTTGCAGAACCAATAAATTGTTTTTTTTTTTTTCAGGACCACCATTTTATACAAGGGAAGGATGTTGTGTGCTGAATTTTGTTCAAAGTGGAAATTAACCGCTTTGCGACGCAATAAAGTTGCCGTCCGCAGCAGAATTAGGAGGGAGAGGCGCGTCGGAGGGAGATGCTACAAATATTTATTCGCATGGATAGCATCAGTGGCAGCCAAGTGAAATTTCATCAAGATATTTATTTGGTTTTGTTGCAGTTTGTGATTGGATTGGTATTGAAGCTAAATCGATTCTCAGGATCACAGTTTTGCGGAAGCGAAAGTTTTGCCGAGACGAATTTAGTTTAAAGTGCAAATTATAATTACTTGGCGACTGCACAATGTTGATGGAAGAGGGAACGTGGTGTACTTGATTTTGTGATATCCTGTTTTGAGTTGTTTCAGGTCGTCCACAAAATTTGTGTAAAATCATGGATTCGAAGCAATTGCATACTTGATTTTGCAAACATTTTATGAACTACTTTGATAATTTTTGTTAAGAAAATTATTTTGAGCTTTTTAGTGGAATGTCTTCACTTGTCATAAGACGAGTTTGTACAATCCCATTGAATTCCACCACTTATTTGTATCTTGACAGATACGTATTTCGACCTCAACAGTCGACTTCAGTCGAGTCAAGTACGAGACACTGAAGACGGCCTTACTGTTGAGGTCGAAATACTTATCTGTCAAGATACAATTAAGTGGTGGAATTCAATGGGATTGTACAAACTTGTCTTATGACAAGTACTTTGCTAAATTAATTCGAGATTGATACCCTGCGCATTTGAATGTACTTGGTTGCTTATTCAGCAGCGATATCCCTAATTACTGTCAGAGAAAGTCATTTCACGTGGAGGTTTCTGGTTTCAGTGTTACGGTAGTTATTGTCTTCCACTCAAGTTAAGGCTTTTCAAGGCGGAATGGATTTGCAGTACAAAGAAATGGAATTTCTGAAGGAAGATAAAGATCAACCTAATTGTGACGTGAATATTCCACAAACTACAATATGTTTGATCAAAATGTGTCTCAGATGCTCAAACTTTAACCACATTCACATTTCAACCAACGAAACAATAATACTTTAGTTAACACTGAAATCATAACCATAATAAACTACAATGCGTATTGTGTTACAATAATATCGTTACGTTGTCCAACGTCTACCTTGCGGTCGTGTCTTGTACACAACCCTTCTGATTTCGAAAAAAAATAATTGTTAGTAGTTAGTTTAGTTATTTAGACAAAGGCTGGAGTGGCCTGTGCTGCACATAATAGTCTTCTCCATTCGGCTCGGTCCATGGCTGCACTTCGCCAACCACGCAGTATGCGGAGGGTCCGCAAATCGTCTTCCACCTGATCGATCCACCTGATTGCCCGCTGTGCACCTTGCCTTCTTATGCCCGTCGGATCGTTGTCGTGAACCATTTTCAGCGAGTTATTGACCGACATTCTGGCTACGTGCCTGGCCAACCGCAGTCTTCCGATTTTCGCGGTGTGAACGATGGATGGTTCTCCCAACAGCTGATGCAACTCGTGGTTCATTCGCCTCCTCCACGTACCGTCCGCCATCTGCACCCCACCATAGATGGTACGCAGCACTTTCCTTTCGAAAACTCCGAGTGCGCGTTGGTCCTCCACGAGCATCGTCCAGGTCTCGTGTCCGTAGAGGACTACCGGTCTAATGAGCGTTTTGTAGATAGTCAGTTTGGTGCAGCGGCGAACTTTATTAGATCGGAGCGTCTTACGGAGTCCAAAGTACGTACGATTTCCAGCCACTATGCGCCTCCGAATTTCTCTGCTGGTATCGTTATCGGCGGTTACCAGTGAGCCTAAGTACACGAATTCTTCAACCACATCGATTTCGTCACCACCGATACAAACTCGTGGTGGGTGGCTTACATTGACCTCCCTTGAGCCTCTTCCTATCATGTACTTCGTCTTCGACGTGTTGATGACTAGTCCAATCCGTTTAGCTTCGCTTTTCAGTCTGATGTAGGCTTCCTCCATCCTCCGAAAGTTACGTGCCATGATATCAATGTCGTCGGCGAAACCAAATAACTGGACGGACTTCGTGAAAATCGTACCACTCGTGTCAATCCCTGCCCTTCGTATTACTCCCTCCAAAGCTATGTTGAATAGCAGACACGAGAGACCATCACCTTGCCGTAACCCTCTACGTGTTTCGAATGGACTCGAGAATTCCCCTGAAACTCGAATTACGCACATCACCCGATCCATCGTCGCCTTGATCAACCGTATCAGTTTATCCGGAAATCCGTTTTCGTGCATTAGCTGCCATAGCTGGTCCCGATCGATTGTATCATATGCGGCTTTGAAGTCGATAAATAGATGATGTGTGGGCACGTTGTATTCGCGGCATTTCTGCAATACCTGACGTATGGCGAACACCTGGTCTGTGGTAGAGCGTTCACCCATAAATCCCGCCTGGTACTGCCCCACGAACTCCCTTGCAATTGGTGTTAGTCGGCGGCATAAAATTTGGGAGAATACCTTGTAGGCGGCGTTCAGCAATGTGATTGCGCGGTAGTTGCTACAATCCAGCTTATCGCCCTTTTTGTAGATGGGACACACGACACCTTTCATCCACTCCTGCGACAGAACCTCATCCTCCCAAACCTTGGTAGTCACCCAGTGCAGCGCTTTGGCCAGTGCCTCACTTCTCTAATAGACTTTGGTTGTTTTCCACGTTCAGATGTTCAGTTAATGCAGCTCTGGTGCCAATTGTGGGTGTGATCTCTTCTTTAAATTAGGGCGGCATAAGGTGATGGTTTGATGTGACCCCTGCTTTAGAAATAGGTACTCAACCGAATTAAGGCAATGGTGGTTGTGATCCCTTCATTTAAACTAGGTGCTTGCTCGGATTAAGTGATCACTTCTTGAAAAGAAGGCATTTGCCCGAATTTGGAAAAAGGTGGTTGTGATTCCTTATCTTGAAAAGTAGGCGTTTGTCCGGATTAAGGCAATGGGAGATTTGATCTCTTCTTCAAACCTAAAAGTGATTGCTTTTATAAAAAGTTTGTTCAGAACACGGCAATGGTATATGTGATTCGTCCTTTGGAAGCGTTTTGCCTTTCTCGTACAACGAAGTTGTGCCGAAAGGCTATCATTTGTAAAAACTGAGAGATCATTCTGAAGAAGCGATTTGTTTTTTAGATAAATTGTGGACGCAAAACATTATATCAGAAAATTGATCAATTTTTTCGCCGGGTCAGCTAGTTGAATATATTTAATTTGGTTTAATAAATCAAGTAGGATATGAACTATTTTCAAAATGATATCACAAACCTTTGGTTTTCGTTGTGGATTGCAAGGCCTATACTCCTGGGATGTCTTGGATGACCTGAAACTGATTAGTTATTGAAGGCATAGTCAATTTAATTCTATAGACCAAATAGGACATGGACCAGTTTTGAAAAGAGATATCAGCCCTTTGGTTACGCGTGTAGATATTGAGGTCATGGTTTCGGGTGTAGACTGCAGGAAATTCTTGGATGTCCTACAATGGAACACTTGTTGAAGGCGAATGTTGAAGATGCAGAACAGCTGCTTAGTTTTTCGATTTCTAAGAGTGCTTTCTTATAGGTTTACTTTTAGATGTCAATAATGCTTCACGTGCCGTAAACAGGAGGACGTAAAACGAAGTAATATATGAAAAAGTGCCTTTCTTTCTTTATTCCTCTATCTTTCCTGTTTTTCTTCTTTCTTTCTTATACTTTCTTCTTTTTCTTTCTTCCTTTCTTCATCTTTCGTCACCCTTATTTATTCTCACTTCTTCCTTCTTCCTTTATTTATTCTGTTTTCTCTTTCGGCTTTTATCTTTTTTTCACCCTTCAGCCTTTATGCCTTTCGCGTATACTAAGTATACGTAAAGGCTATAGGATCACTCTAAAACCGAATTTTTGATAGAAGGCTCAGATAGTGATATATCAATCGACTCAGCTCGACGAATTGAGGTGATGTCTGTATGTGTGTATGTATGTGTGTGAGACACACTTTTTTGTTCTTAGCCTTAACCGATTTGCCTGCAATAGGTTGCATTCGACGCGGAATCCTGCCTAAGAATCCTTCGGTATTGGAAATTTGCCCAATCGGCCACTTTTGTTTTATTTTCCACATTTTTTCCACGGGCTCCCTTGAAAAATATAATTTTGAAATCGATTTTTTTTCCAAAAACTGCTGCAATGCATTCAAATGAACGCAAATAAGTGTGAATTGATAGAAATAACTTAATCTATCACCCTAAAGTGCAATTTTGACCTCTCTTATGTGCTTTTCTTGTTACTCTTATGTGTTTTCTTGTTTTATAATGCACGAGAAAGGCACTATCACCGCTAGGTGGATTATTCTGGGTTTTATTCCTTTAAATCACTCTGTGTGTTCATTTGGTAAACTACTACTCGTTTCCTTATAAAAAAAAACTTCTTCCTATAATCGTCTCCTAAGAACAGAGAACATGTGTCTCAAATTTAGTTGAAATCGGATGTTCGTTCGTTCGTTTTCTAAGCTGTAAGCCTTCCCCTTTTCTGAATGACTCTAATAAACCCCACTTCTCCTCCCCTATAATCTTCCATCAAAATAGAGAATTCGTGACCCAATTTTGGTTGAAATCGATCTAGGAGTTCGGTATTTACACTTAATTGTCCGTTTTCTGAACCATACCCTTCCCTCCAGACCTTCCCCATTACCACAATTATACCTCTTCCTCCCATACCCTCCCTTTTTTCATAGTGTCATTCCTACCTACTCTGTTATCTTCTCCTTAGGATAGAGAAAGTATGTACCAAATTTGGTGGAAACCGGTGCAGTGCACAGTGGTTCCCCCATAGGTCATAAATCCAAAAACATGACTTTATCGAAATTCAACAAGTTATCCCAAAACTGCTACTTTATGGTATACTATATAAGATGCAATCTTCATTTTTATAGAATTTGAGCTAATCTGCTCTGTATAAGGCTTCGAATTTAAGATAATCCAGTTAAATAAACTATGCGTGAAAATGTTGGCATACCTCAGGAAACTTATGTTTTACCTTTGAATTCCCTCTTGAAATATCCTCTGAGTAAATATTTACACTCTAATCTGTCATCTACATGCTATTTCAGCTGGGATCGTCCGAAACCAAGCAAATGGTAAACAAAAAACTCTACTGTGTTTGATGAACGGATTCACAATTTTCTTCTGAATTTCATAATTATCATTTACCAATAAAATATGTTTCCCCTTCAGATCCCCTCCAGAAACATTCCCTGAGTAAATATTTACACTATTATCTATCATCTAAAGGTTTCAGCTGCGACCAATTGCGACCAAGCAAATGATAAACAAATCACTTTTCTGTGTTTCTTCGACGGAAAAACAATTTTCTTCTAAATTTTGTTATCTTTATCCTCCAAGAAAGTATGTTTCCCCTACAAATCCCCTCCAGAAACATCCTTTAAGTAAATATTTACACTCTTATCTGTCATCAAAAGGCTATTTCAGCTGCGACCGTTTGCGACCAAGCAAATGATAAACAAGTAACTTTTCTATGTTTCTTTCACGGAAAAACAATTTTCTTCTAAATTTTGTTATCTTTATTCTACAAGAAAGTATGTTTCCCCTTCAAATCCCATCCAGAAACATCCTTTAAGTAAATATTAACACCTTAATCTGTCATCTAAAGGCTATTCCAGCTGCGACCGTTTGCGACCAAGCAAATGGTAAACAAATAACTTTACTATGTTTCTTCGACGGAAACACAATTTTCTACTCAATTTTGTTATCTTCTGCATCCACTAAGAAAGTATGTTTCCCCTTCAAATCATCTACAGAAACATCTTCTAAGTAAATATTTACACTCCTATCTTTCATTTAAAGGCTATTTCAGCTGCAACCGTCCACGAGAATGCTGAGGGTGAACCAATAACAAAATTATGTTTTGTTAACAGATATAATATTTTCTGCTCAATTTAATCGTGTACCGCTTCAATTTCTTTTTGAATATCCTTTAAGTGTGTTCATATTTATTGCTGCCTGAATGGCATTTCAGTTACCACAGTCTGCGACTGAGCTTGAAAATAAATAAACGATGGTAAAAAAATACCAAAATTGATGAACACGAGTATTGTGTTTTCTTTATCATGGTCAACTTTGTGAGACTGAAAAGCATGTTTCTCCCCGATTTCCATTCTCAGACATCTCTGAGAAGATATTTAAATTTTAAGCTGTCATTCAAGAGCTATCTGTGTGCAGATTATCAAATAGTATATTGTGGATTATGGATAATTTATGTGAAAATATATTATATTTAACTTTAAATTGATATATTAAACCTTTTTGCCTTTCTCATATACTAAGTATATGTAAAGGCTATACGTTTGTTCCAAAAACGAACTGTTATAGGATGCCCGGAGACCCATAGTATTAGATACCAGATGATATATATATATCTGTTCGTGTGTATGTGTGTGTATGTATGTGCGCAATAAAACTTATTTTTTAGGCACTTATACTTCTAGACCAACACTTGGAAAGGGCGTACCAGCCAATATTTATTCCTTATGATTCTTCGTCTACATATTTGGCTATACATGTGGACAAAGAATCAGAAGGAATATATCTTGGCTGTTACGCCCTTCTCAAAAGTTGATGTTGACTTAACCGATTTGTTCGGAACAAATTGCATTCGACGTGGAATCATATCCTTTTGTTTTCTAATAAAAATTGGCCAGATCGCACAATGGGTCTAAAAGTTATGGCAAAAATACTATTTTTTCATATGCACTAGAAAGGCATTAACACCGCTAGGTGGATTAATCATGTTTATTTTCGTTTACTACTTTAACAATAACAAGCATCTTCCCACCAACGCATCTTCCTCAAGAATGTAAATTAAACATTGTTTTTTTTTATTTTTGCATATAATACTGAAATCGGCTCCGTAAAGTATGATAATGACTGAGCCTACCAAATAATAAAAAAAGGCTGTTTAACCCGAAAAATACTTAAAGTACACCATTTTACCGTATAAATTCCGTAATTTATATTTATGACCGCCCTTCTATGGTTCAGAATATACATACATAGATCGTTTTTTATATAGACTACGCAAGCTTGCCCGATCTCGCTCGGGTTGATTTTTTTCTCTCTCGGTGAAACTGTTAATCGTTATCCTCGCACTCTAGATCGATTCTAGTTCTAGCTTGATAGCTTTCTTCAGAACACGTTAAAACGTTGCATTAGGGCAATTTTCCAACTTTCCTCGTCAAATTGACCGACTCTTAGTATATATAAACACAGCAGAGCCCAGGACGCTTAGATTAGTAAGGATTTTTTTTTGCAAATCGGCCCATCCGTTCGTGAGTTATATTGCCTCAAAGGAAATGTGATCTCATTTTTATATATAGAACTATCCGAACCTGCCCGATCTCACTCGGGTTGTTTTTTTCTCGATCAAATTGTCATTCCTTTATTTTATTTGCAGCGTCGCACTCTACATCGCTTCCAGATCGAATTCGATAACTTTGTTCTGAAAACATTAAAACTTTGCATTTTGACAATTTTTCAACTTTCCCGGTGAAATTTTTCGTCTTTTCATTTTTTGCCTTTCTCGTATACTAAGTATACGGTAAAGGCTATATGATCACTCCAAAAACAAACTTTTTATAGGAGACTCGGAGACCCATAGTGTTATATACCGATCGACTCAGTTCGACGAATTGAGGTGATGTCTGTGTGTATGTGTGTGTGTGTGTGTGTGTGTGTGTGTGTGTGTATGTGTGTTCGTCTGTGCGCACCCACGTACCAAAATGTAGCAAAAGTGTCACTCATTTTTCGGGCACTTATCCTCAACCGATTTCCTCGCTACAAGTTGCATTCGACGCAGAATTGTGTCTCATTATTTCCTATTGAAAATTGGCCAGATCGGACTATGGGATCGGAAATTATGGCCAAAATACTTTTTTTTACAAAATAATCGCGTAAAAAAGTGTCACTCATTTTTCGGGCACTTATCCTCAACTGATTCCCTCGCAACAAGTTGCATTTGACGCAGAATTGTGTCTCATTGTTTCCTATTGAAAATTGGCCAGATCGGACTGTGGGATCGAAAGTTATGACCAAAATACTTTTTTTACGGAATAATCGCGTAAAAAAGTGTCACTCATTTTTCGGGCACTTATCCTCAACCGATTTCCTCGCAACAAGTTGCATTCGACGTAGAATTGTGTCCCATTATTTCCTATTGTAAATTGACCAGATCGGACTATGGGATCGGAAGTTATGGCCAAAATACTTTTTACGGAATAATCGCGTAAAAAAGTGTCACTCATTTTTCGGGCACTTATAAGTATATATAAGGATATATCCTTGATCGATTTGCTCGCAACAAGTTGCATTCGACGTAGAATAGTGTCTCATTGTTTCTTATTGAAAATTGGCCAGATTGGACTATGGGGTAGGAAGTTATGGCTAAAATACATGTTTGCCTTTTGCCTTTGGGGCCGTCCAGAAACCCCGTGGTCATATTTTTGAAGATTTTCAACCCCCCCCCCCCTCCCCCATGTGGCTTATAGTGGTCATTTGGCAGACCCCCCCCTCCCCCCCTATGACCACGTGGTTTAAAAAAAAAAAAGTAATATAACTAAAACATATGGTTAACCCGATCAATTTTGAAGATTGACAAAAACAGGAATTTCAACTGATTCAAAATCAAACTAAACCCAGCATGGAAATTATGAATTTTCATGAATTCTAACATTTTGATGATGTTATCATGTTGTAATCTGTATCAGGTATTAGGATATCTAGAACTTGCACACCTTCGATGCATCAGGATACAAAAAATGTGGACTCGCGAATATGTTATAAAAATTTCTAGAAAAATTTGTAATGGCTAAGAAACTTTCCAAATTATCCCTATATTTTTTTTTATTTTTTGGCATTAAATGCTAGTTTTCATTTTATATCTACAGTTTTTAATATCTTTGGGTTCCTTTTGGTATTCTAGAATTTATTGTTATATTTTGGTATTTAACCCTTTCAGGACGATTTTTTTTACATGGATTTAACGTACATAATTAGGGTTTTCCACTCGATCTTGTCAAAAATAGTATACAGTATCCCCTCGCTGATCCGGACCTCGCTAATTCAGAATTTTCCGGATTAAAAAGTATCAACACCCATTTAAACACGTTATGCTGTCAGTTTTCAAATTTGTGCTGTGATTTTGTTTTAATTCATTTGTATGGATTTGACAGTCGGATTAACGAGAGAAACCTCGATAGTCCGGTTATACATTTGTCGGATCAGCGGGGGTATACTGTAGTAAGAACTGAAAAGTCGTTTTTTTTTTCGGGTGTCATAGGCCAAGCTGTTCTGAAGTACATATCCTTGAAAGTATCAAAAACCATGCCAAGAAACAAATGAAAAATGATATTACGGAGTTAAGAAAAGACCCGATCAACCATGTTCTGAACGATGATACGTACATCGCTAAGAATCCAAGCAGGTCCATTGAGCCGATGCGATTTCATTTATTACTTTCACAAGCTACAATAGACCTTCCATGAGTCGATGTTGTAAGATACGATATCGTCTGAAGAAGAAACCCTGCTTAAAAATTTATAAAAATTTTCCATAACAATTAAGAAATTTCCAATAAAGAAATATCATGGTTAAACAATAAAAAAATATTAAATTTTCTACAAATAATGCAAAATTTTCATAAACAATTAAGAATTTTCCACAAAACAAAAATAAATTAACACTTTAGAATCAAAAATTGCAATTATGAAAGAAGAATTTTCCATAAAGAAATCGATCCCAAAACGAATCGATTAGGGAAAAATCTTGCATATCGGTCAACCCGATCGCGAGTTAAATCGTCAGGAAGGAAATCTCAACTCATTTGTATTATATAGAAGAAGATATTTTGTGGAAAAAAATATTTTTTGCGGAATAGAATTTTTTTTCTGGAAACATTTGTAATTGTTTATTGCTAATATTGATTTATTCATGAAAATTTTGTTATTTTTTTCGCGGAACATTTTGATTTCTATATAGAAAATTCTTATTTTATTATAATTTAAAATAAAACATTTTACAATAATTTTCGCTTTTACAAGTGTTAATTTATTATTGTTTTGTAGAAAATTTTCAACTGTTTACTGTTTTGCATAGAAATCCTATATTTATTCAATACTCATGCCCTGATTTCTTTATTGTAAATTTATTTCATTATTTCAAATTTCTATTTTTTTTTCTTTATTAAATAGATTTTCAGTCCAGAGCTGGCTCATCTCTCAAAATTTCTAATTCTCCATTGAAATTTTATTTTAATATCGACTCGTGGAAGCCAATGATGTCATAATAAACACATTTTCTCAGTTACTCTGATGGTTCTTTCGAATAATTTTCCCAGGAACTTCTATTCCACATATCGAATATGCTTTAGTCAATGGTCCTTTCATAAGCGAATCATAGAGTAATGAATTTATTATAGACCAATTATTATTTTGGAGTTCGGATCATTCGATTTATACAATTAACCAACATATGAATGATGTATGATATAATATCCCAGTAGGTCCATTGGGTTGATATGACTTCAATTATTATTTATACAGGCTACTACAGACTTTTTAGCTTATACAAAACGTCCTGGAAGTCGTAATTTGAACTACTTAAACATTCAAGTCCGTGAACCCAGTGCTTCTAAGGCCCTATAAAAAAAGTTTGCGAACAAACCTCATTGTCATTGTGCAACTTGATGTTGACTAGATAATTTTGGGTACCTTGTCTCTTGGATCTCATGTTAATGGAAATTAGGATCATATGCTTATTGCATCGAATTGGGTATATACCGATGATGAAGACATTGCAAATGTCTTGATTGATCTGGATATCGTGGGCTGAACTTGAGAACGTTTTGGAGTACCTTGAGCATCTCGTATTCCTGAATATTAATCACTGGCTTAACGTTCAGGATGACCCATCTTATCTGAGTATTCAGAATGATGAAACAATGTGGTTTACGATTCAAACATTTCAACTTCATTTGCATGCTCTTAGAATCGAAATCTTCCCAAGGTCTCGGATATCTGAGTTTTCAGGGTCAGTCAAATTTGAGCTCCCATATTTTTTCTGTAAAGCCAATATCTAGATGAACAATTTTGCAGAAGAAAATGGTGGACTAGCTCTCTTTTGTGATTTTATAGACAATCTAAAACGCTGGGCATATATGACCCATCCGTCCTGAAAGGGTTGAGATTTGTTTTGGAATTGAATTTCAATTGTTATTATAACACTATTATTTAACCTAGATTGTTTTAGGGATTCGAGTGTTTTTTTCTGGAACACTGATTTTTTTTCTATATCGCAGGAATATCCTTAGTTCTAAGACTCTTTTATGAATTTAGAAAGCATTATTATTAATTAGAATTTCATGTTGATTTTTTAAATGCAAGCTTCTCTATGTCATAACCTTTTTCATACGCACTACTAGAATTTTGTGCATTTAGAACATTTAGGTGCATTATTAAATTTTTCGATCAATTATCCTAATTGTTCAATATCATAAAAACTAGGCTTCTTAAGCCTAAATTATAAAATAATTATTCTGGAGTTGCAAGGGAAACCCTTCAGAATATTGACAAGACATTCTTCGGAGTCTCAACGGAAAAATCTTTAGAACTTCAACCACTTTTTTTTTCCGAAATTCTGTGGAAGAGTTCCGAAAAATGTTCGGTAGAAATTTTGATGCATACGATGAAAATTCCAATAAACATCAAATTCCGGAGAATTTCCAGTATAAATTAGAAAAAAAATTCCAGCTGACTTTTGTTTACAGAATCTCTAAAATTTATTTTCAAAATCCTGGGCAACATTAATAAATCTACAAAGGAAATTCTTCTAAATTTCCAATGGAAATTTTTTGACGTAGAATACGTCTTACGGGAAAATATAGGGGGGGGGTCATTCAGCTGAATCAAATTTAAGACCGTCACGAAAAGTGGTCAGGAAGTATGAACTAATGACTCATTAGAAAAAATTAAATAAACGCACTAAACTATTGAAAAATTGAATATCGTCAGGAATTGTTGAAAACTTGTTATACACAGTTCATTTCCTACATTTCGTAAAAACATGAACTCTCATTGTACATTTTGTAAAAACATGAACAATTTTCAAAATTGTAGTTGCAGTCCGCTGATGCAAAAGTGTCGGCGGCGTGATGCCAAAAACCATCTGCGGCGGTGGCGTGGTGCGGCGAAAAATTTTAAATATATTTTTCCATTTTTCCTTTCCAATTTTTTTTGTGGAAATTAAGACTGAATCGCAACCTGTTTTTCCGTTATTTTTTTTTTCTGGAAATAGGATCAAAGGCTAAGATGGTCAAATAACGCAGATATGCATCGGCGTTGCGACCGACGCTTCGTTACCGTTTTTTTCCGATGCACACCTATGTCTTTTTAACGCTGAGTTGGCATCATCTCGTTTTGCGTTCAATGATTAAATCGAGCCGGTGTCAAGCACGGTGTCATCATCATCAATAGACATAGCCCGCTGTCATCATTGAAGCGCAGTATGAAAAAAAATTATAGCCCGGGACACCCTGGCTACGATCTGGCGATGGGCTAAACAATAGGATGTCAATAGCCTGGATTAAATCATTAAATTTTGATGCTTTGTATTTTTTAAACCGCTGTTGTTATTCCCCAAAAGTTTTTCGTGTAAAAAAAACCACGTGGTTCGAGAGCAACACCCCCCCTCCCCCCATGTGGCTTATCGTGGTCATTTTCCAAACCCCCCCTCCCCCCATATATGACCACGTGGTTTCTGGACGGCCCCTTTTTGCCTTTTTGCCTTTCTCGTATACTAAGTATACGTAAAGGCTATATGTTCGCTCCAAAAATGAACTTTTTATAGGAGGCCCGGAGACCCATAGTGATATATACCAATCAACTCAGCTCGACGAATTGAGGAGATGTCTGTGTGTGTGTGTATGTGTGTGTGTGTGTGCGCACCAAAAGAGCAAAAAGTTTAGCTCACTTTTTTGAACTTACCCTCCACCAATTTACTCGCAACAGGTTGCGCAGTATACTTCCCCATTGTTTCCTATTGAAAATTTGCCGGATCGGACTATGGGCTTGGAAGTTATGGCCAAAATACTTTTTCTCATAAAAAAGCGCGTAAAAAAGTCTAGCTCACTTTTAATGCACTTACCCTAAACGGATTCCCTCACAACAGGCTGCATTCGACGCAATATTCTGTCCCATTGTTTCCTATTGAAAATTGGACGGATCGGACAATGGGATTGGTAGTTATGGCCAAAATACTTTTTCTCAGAAAAAAGCGCGTAAAAAAATCTATCTCACTTTTAATGCACTTACTCTGAACCGATTTCCTTGCAACAGGTTGCATTCTTGTCTGACGCAGAATCTTGTCTCATTATTTCCCATTGAAAATTGGCCCGATGGGCTCAGAAGTAATGCCCAAAATACTATTTTTTTCCCGCACGAGAAAGGCATCATCACCGCTAGGTGGAAAATCTGGGTTTTTTTATCTCAATACGAATCTGTTAGTGAGGAAATCTTGGAAATCGGTCCATCCGTTCATGAATTGTATTGCCTCAAAAGAAATTTAAACTCATTTTTATATATAGAAGATAGAAGAAGGAGAAAAGATATAAAGATTTTTCAGTTTGGTAGTTTTGATTTTGTTCTTGTATTCAGTAATCCTACATTTTAGCGTCTTAAAGGCAATGCACAATGGGAAAAATGTCCATAACGAGAATAAATTCAATATCTCGGTTCGGTACAGGCGGATTAAGCTGTAATTTTGACACAAATCGTAGGACTTTCTGAGGAATCGTGCAAAGGGTGTTAAGTTCAATTGTTAAGTTCAATTTTTATAGATTTTTTTTGCCAAAAATCCTGTTATGTAAGCTCTATTTATTGCACGATGTTGGGAATTGAGGGTAAAACGAGGTCTTGCAGCTTCGTGCAGAGAACTTAACCACCTTTGAACGATTCCCCAGAAAGTTTTTGATTCGTGTCAAAATTTCAGCGCAATCCGCCCATACCGAACCGAGATATTGAATTTAATCGCGTTATGGACATTCTTTCCCATTGTGCAATGGAACAAGCATAATGAATTCTTCTCTTATGAACTGCACATGCCGCTTCAGCTTTAGTTTGAAAATAAATAATTATTTCTTTACAAATGCTTAGAGTGGAAGGCGGTTAGCAGCTGAATTTTCCTTCTAAAACGTATTACGATGAGGAAATATACAATAGCCGAATTGAGTGTTACATAATTTATGAACAGTCGCTTAATTAGAAGCTACGTTATAAGCTTTCATTGCTGATTTGCACCTAAAAGTACCTAAATAGAAGACGAATTATTGGTCCATAAATTTTTATAGACTTATCTAAAGGTAAGTTTATGAATGTAGAGCAATCTTCGGCCACAGTTTCATTGCCACTCTCTTCCCTCACGCACAATAAATATTAACAACGGTTGTATAAACAACACCCCTACCCTCAAGTTCAAGCTCAGTGAAGTGCGCATTCCGTCATCACTTGTATGCCTTCCGCAGCTGCAAGATAACAGAACATGTGCCGTACCTCGTGCTGTCGATGACGAGCCCCCAAATTTGGAATTTGTTCAGCCTTGCCTGGTCTGGCCTGGCTCCTCACAATCAACAGCCAATCAGATACACAAACGTATAAATGTACAAACATGTTGTTGTAATGGAAGAAGCAAGTTGATTATTGCGAGCAAAAGATTGAATCAAACGGAATGACGCGGTTGGCCACCACGCGAAGAAGAAATACAATCAGTAGGAACTTTCCTCGAACTAGAACTATGTATATGTATCATTCATTATGTGTGATTATGATGATATGAATGGCAAGATTTGCCACCGATGTCTGGTTCATCTCCTTATGCTAATATCGACTGCAACACGACAGTCAAACCGGTTCACCAGCTGTAGTCTCCTCGTCATCATTCATTGAGGATATTGCTGTAGTATCGGAATTCGATTCAATCTTGGAACTAGAGAAAAATCGTTAAAACGCGGCTCGTACGAAAGGAGCCGATCGTTAAAATATAGTGTTTACGCTCAAGCCTCCATTCTTATTCCAGCGAAGTAAACGATTAATCTAATTAGATTGGCATGGTTGACCTATGTAACTGATAATAACTTGTTTACATCGTCACTACTGAACGTCAGTGTATTTGCGCCATTCATCACCACTATGTGATGTGATCGCTTCAGCCTCGATGGATAGATGTAGTTCAAAATTTCACAAAGCAGATTATATTAATGTTTTTATCCTGAAGCCTATAAAGAAACCGATTCATTTCTTTCAGAGGAGCATTTTGCCCTACCATCCCGAATACTCGCAGAAAAAAAGAGCACAGGCCACCGCGATGGTGGTAACGGCGGCGCGCTTGCTTTGATTTTGATTTCGCGTTTCGGGCTATTTCCTGTTTGCAAAGTTTGCTGACGGTGACAACAATATTGCTATCGACAAGAACAAATGTACGGAATCATGCTCGAAACGTTCGAAAGGCGTTCGTTGGTTAGTGTTGATAAGATAATTAAACCGGATTATTTATGTCGACCAACTCTAGGAGTGGTTATGACGTGTTTTGATCACAACGGCTATATAATCCAGATATTGTAGAGGAATTTTCCAAGGTGTCTAAAGATTTCTCAAACGAAAATTTCCAAAAATCTCATGGAAAGTTTTATCAAATAGCTACTCAAAATATAGGCACCTAATATTCGTAGGGGAGGGATGCTAAATATGTGCCCCCTAAGCAAATCTTCGAATTTAACGATGATAATGGTCGAAATTATGTACTTCCAATGTGTTAACCAATAATTTAACTTACCATCTATAATACGGAATAAAAATTTGGACGAAAAACCAATTATATTCCGAGAAAACGATTTTATTTTGAAGCGCTGCATTTTCGTGCAAATTCAAACCATGCGAGTTGATACGGGCCACCCTGAAGCTAAAACGCGTCAGCCTAAAAATGTACACGGAAGAAAAAAAGTACCCAAAATTGAGTACTTTTAAACTTACTTTTGAGTTATTTTTTCTCTTCGCTTTCATCCACTCTTTCTTTTGTTGTCAAAAACAAAAGAGCCAAACAATCCAACGACGCCAGTTCAATACGGGAAGCCAATTTTGAGTTTTATTACCTGAGGTCTAAATTGAGTGAATTAAACTTAAATTTGGGTCAATAAATTTTCCGTTGGGTACTTTTTTAACATGGGAGTAAAGGCAAACTACTTCGACCCTACTTACTCAATTTTGGCTTCCCGTACGGATGTTCGAGGTTGGGTGAATTAAACTCACTATTGGGTAGTTTATTTCTTCCGTGTAAACAAACAGCAGTGAACTGACAGAAGAATCAAGTATCAATTTATGAAAAACCCTATTCTCGTTTCCACTGCAATGAAAGCTTATGAAACGTTAATTACTTTTTTTTTGCTAAATTTACTAATTGATGTAAGAATACAAAATATATTCATTCTTTAACTTACTTGGTGGGCGCATGTTAGCTTGTGCATTACGGACCCATATCACGATTTTCTGTTCACGGTACATGTATCACGCTTCCAAGAAACTCCTGGAGTGAGATCTTAAGCTCTACATGAGTAACCAACGATCTATCGCAGCGGTTCTCAACCTGGGGTACATGTACCCCTGGGGGTACCTTCGCTGGGCCCAGGGGGTACCTCGGACAAAAATGCGTAATAGCGGATGAATTATATTTTTTATCAAAACTTATTGATAAAGTTTTGATAATTTTGTTTTTTTATTTTATTTAAAAACTTTGTCTCGTACGTGATATGCGCGATTAGTAAATCATGGCCTATTGAATCCT
Organism: Armigeres subalbatus; assembly: GCF_024139115.2. NCBI lineage: Eukaryota > Metazoa > Arthropoda > Insecta > Diptera > Culicidae > Armigeres > Armigeres subalbatus. The sequence goes on from NC_085139.1 coordinate 295,705,543, forward strand.
GCCCTCCACAACCAGTACAATGAATGAGCATGACGAAAGATCAAAAGGGCAAAACCTCGAACGAACAAATTTTAAAAATCTTCTATGCAATCTACCTGATCAAAACAGAATGTTGAATAATATGATTCTTGATTAAAATCTAGATTTGGATGCCTCCATTCAAAAGGCTTGAAGCCTCTCTTTAGGAGGCTCGATTTGGTCCTGCAAGAGACTGTGAAGCGTCCATTCAAGATACTCCTATGCCTCCTTAAAGTGGATAAAAAGAGGCCGTTCAAGAGGCTCGGAAGGCTTAAAAGTGTTTATTCAAGATACTCCGAAGCCTCCTTTCGGGGGCTCAAAAGCTGCAATTCAATAGGCACGGAAGAATCCTTTCCAGAATCTTGGAAGCCTCCTTTCAAGAGCTCGAAAACCTCTCATCAAGATGCTTGGAATTCGGAAGCCTCCTTTCAAGTGGCTCGGAAGCCTTCCATAAAATGGCTCGTAAGGTGTTTCAAGACACTTGGAAGCCTCCTTTCAAGAGGCTCGGAAGCCTCCTTTCAAGAGGCTCGGAAGCCTCCTTTTAAGAGGCTCGGAAGCCTTCTTTCAAGAGGCTCGGAAGCCTCCTTTCAAGAGGCTCGGAAGGCCCCCTCCAAGAGGCCCGGAAGGCCCCTTCCAACAAGCGCGGAAGGCTCCTTTCAAAAGGCTCAGCCTCCTTTCAAGAGGCCTCAGGCCTCCTTTCAAGAGGCTCAGGCCTCCTTTCAAGAGGCCTCAGGAAGCCTCCTTTCAAGAGGCTCAGAAGCCTCCTTTCAAGAGGCTCAGCCTCCTTTCAAGAGGCTCAGAAGCCTCCTTTCAAGAGGCCTGGAAGCCTCCTTTCAAGAGGCTCAGGAAGCCTCCTTTCAAGAGGCTCAGAGCCTCCTTTCAAGAGGCCTGGAAGCCTCCTTTCAAGAGGCTCAGAAGCCTCCTTTCAAGAGGCTCAGAAGCCTCCTTTCAAGAGGCCTCAAGCCTCCTTTCAAGAGGCTCAGCCTCCTTCCAAGAGGCTCAGAAGCCTCCTTCCAAGAGGCCTCAGAAACCTCCTTTCAAGAGGCTCGGAAGCCTCCTTTCAAGAGGCTCGAAAACCTCCTTTCAAGAGGCTCGGAAGCCTCCTTTCAAGAAACTCGGAAGCATCCTTTCAAGAGGCTCGGAAGCCTCCTTTCAAGAGGCTCGGAAACCTCCTTTCAAGAGGCTCGGAAGCCTCCTTTCAAGAGGCTCGGAAGCCTCCTTTCAAGAGGCTCGGAAGCCTCCTTTCAAGAGGCTCGGAAACCTCCTTTCAAGAGGCTCGGAAGCCTCTCTTCGAGGCTTGGAAGCATATTTTCAAGCAGCTCAAAGGCGTCCTTTCAAGATGCTCGAAAGCCTCTTTTTAAGTGGCTCGAAAACTACCTTTTAAGAGACTCGGAAGCCTTTCTTCAAGAGGCTTGGAAGGTTCTCTCGGAAGAGGCGCGGAATCCTAGTTTCAAGAGGCTCGGAAGCCTGCAATAGTTAAAAAAAGCTCTGTAAGATGCTCGATGTATAAACTTAAATTGAAATGGGAAGTTTCAAACAAAATTAAAATTTCAGAAAAGTTTATGGAGAGCCATAATTCCGTTAGTTTTCAGGTCCATTTTTCATATATCCTAAGAGTTACGATTATTTTCATTTACAGCAAAAAAAACATGGGGGCAAAATGCAAAAGTTCAATGGGGTACCTCTCAAGAAAAAGGTTGAGAACCGCTGATCTATCGGACTGCTTCGAATGTTATATATGCCCTATGTGATACGTAGAATGGAATGTGTTCACATCATAGTTTTTTTGATAGTCCAAGAAATCTCTGGATCAAGGCCATAAGGTCTATAGGAGCATAAAAAAATCGATCGGACTGTTTTAAACATGGTACATGTCCTTCATGACACATATAATAGAATGCGTACCCAGCATAGGTTTTAGGTCGTTCAAGAAATCCATGGAATAGGTCTTTGATTTAAAGATTTCTTAGATTGTTTCAAATATGGGACTTGCCCTTTGTGATACAAAGAATATAATGTGATCATCGTATGAGTTCATGGCCATCCAAGAAATCCTTGGAATAGGCCTTTAGGTCTACATGCGGAACCAAAGATTACTTGGATTGATTCAAATACGGTACATGCCCTTTTTGATGCATAGAATAGAATGCGTTCCAAGCATAGGTTCTTGGTCGTCCAAGAAATTCCTGGAATAAGGCCTTAAATCTACATGCGTAACCAAAGGTTACTTGAATTGTTTCAAATATGGAACATGCCCTTTTTGATGCATAGAATATAATGTATCCAAAGTATGAATTCTTGGTTGTCCAAAAAAATCCCTGGAATAAGGCGTTTAGATCTACATAAGTAACCATAGAGCAATTGGATGATTTTAAATATGATACAGGCCCTGTGCCTATGCACCACAAAGGGCAATTCTCTTTGTACTGTAGTAGATCTTAAGGCCTTGCTCTAGGTATGTCTTGGATAACCGACATCCTATGCCGTAGATACATCATATTCTATAATTCAAAATGGGCATGTACCACATTTAAAATCAATCGATTTATCTTCGGTTACTCGTGCAGACCTGTGTGGCAATCTCAAGGAATTTCTTGGATGATCAAGAAGCTCTGCCGCTGACTTATTCTATTCTACACATCCAAAATGTCATGTACCACATTCAAAACAGTCCGATTGATCTTTAGTTACGCGTGTAGATCTGAGGACTCCAAGGATTTCTTGGATGACCGAAAACCTCTGCCGTTGACTTATTCTATTCTACACATCCAAAAGGGCAGGTACCACATTTGAAACAGTCCGATACATCTTTAGTGATACGTATAGATCTCAAGGCCAAACTCCAAAGATTTCTTGAATGACCCAGAATCTTTTTCTTTTTTTTTGTGTCTTTATTAAGGAGACTTTCAGCCCGAGGCTGGCTCGTCTCCGAACCCACCCAGAATCTCTTTCGATAGCTTATTCTAGTCTTTACATTCAAATGCCATGTGCCATAACTGAAACAGGCCGATTGATCTTTAGTTACGCGTGTAGATCTGAGGACCTAACTCCAGGGATTTCTTGGGTGACCGAAAACCTCTGCCGTTGACTTATTCTATTTTTCACATCCAAAAGGGCACGTACTACATTTAAAACAGTCCGATTGATCTTTAGTTACGCGTGTAGATCTGAGGACCTATCTCCAGGGATTTCTTGGATGTCCGAAAACCTCTGCCGTTGACTTATTCTATTCTACACATCCAAAAGGGCATGTACCACATTTGAAACAGTCCGATACATCTTTAATGACGCAAGTAGATCTTGTGGCATAACTGCAGGAATTTCTTGAATGACTAAGAATCTCTTTACGTTATCTCATTCTATTCTACACATCCAGAAGGACATGTGCCATAATTGAAACAGTCCGATTGATCTTCAGCTACGCTTGTAGATCTTTAGCCCTTACTCCAGGGATTTCTTGGATGCCCAAAAATCTATGCTGAAAAAACTCTATTCTGAGTAGTCTCCATATTAATAACTACTCTCCCTTCGTCTCTTTTCTTGCCTTTTTGTTCTCTATTTTGCAATTTCACTCCTTGTTCCTTGCACCTCTCACGTTTCGTTTCTCACTACTCTCATCCCATTTATCAATTGTCATATTCCTCTTCATGATTTTTTACTGCTCATTTCTCACACAAAGTATCTCGCTTATTACTTCTCACTTCACTACTTGCTTCTCGCTTTTCACTGATCACATCTTATTTCGCACTTCTTACTGCTTGCATATCGCTTCTCACTTATCAATACTCATTCTTTTTTCTCGCTTCTTCCATCTCACTCCTCAGTTCTCATATCTCAAATCTCAGCTTACAATTCACGATTGATTATAAAACTATTGAGGGCTTTTTAGTGTAATTCTCAGTTCAAGTGAGAAGTAGGCACTTGTTATTTCTCACTTCTCACTTTTCATCACTCATAACTTCTCACTCATTACTTTTCACTTTTATTTTCTCACTTTTCAATTATTACTGTTTTACTTTTTAATTGATAATTATTTAAAAATAAATTGTTATTGGCACAAGCCCTTTTCAAACTATTACATCCATACTGCCGCTAACCGCAAGTCGAGCACATCTGTATATGGACGCCCATATACAGATGTGCTCGACTTGCGGTTAGCGGCAGCATAGTCAAGCACATCAGACGGGCACGTTTTATCCTGCATGCAGAGGTTTTATTAAAATGTGTGTTTTACTATGAAAAATGTAGTAAAGTTAACTTTTTAGTAACTCGGCACAATCTTTACTAATTTGTTTTTCCAGACATGTGCAAAGATTATTGGAAAAATGTTTTTATCTAGTGGAAAATCCTTAAGGGAACGGAAGCTTAAATTTTATCAAAAGGCGAAAAAAAAACAAATTTATTTTAAAAAAAATATTATAGATGTCTTTACTATTATTTTTAATTTGTTGATCTAAAAACATGCTTAGGCGTAGCTACCCGAGCAGGAGAAATTGGCTCAATAATACTTAATTCTGTTATTGATACCATACTCTGTTATGAACTAGCCCTGCATAAGAGGTAAAATACCAAAGGAATAATACCAAAAACTAATATGTACATTGTACAATATTTAAGCCATAACAAACTCAGTTATTGAATTGAATTTCAATACCAAATGCATAACCGATTATTATTCGTTTATTATTGAAATACCTAAGCATGGTATGCCTCAAGTATTCTGCATATAAGTTTTTGGGATTATTTTTTGGTATTTTACCTCTTATGCAAGGCTAAATCATACCAATTTCTGTTATTGAGGTCGTCGCTCCTGTTCGGGTACCATCGGTTTTGTAACTTAATTTAGTCTATTAACCCAGAAAATGCAATGGCTCGTATTAGCTGACTGGCGCATTTTAAACCTAGTTCCCCTACATAAAATTGGCGAAAATAAATTCGTTCTTAGATGTCTAATTTCTTGTCACATTTGACAAATTTGATAAAGGGGTAGCTCGAAAAACTATTAATTGCATAGATAACATGGAAATAAGATATCATGCACGAGACGAGCCAGCCCAGGGCTGAAAGTCTCGCTAATAAAGACAAAAAAAAGATATCATGCACAATTCTAATTTAACTAATGTGACCAGATAAATTTTGTGTGAGCGCGGGACAAAAAAAATCATAGTTTAATATGTTTTAGTAATACGCTTAAATCAAATCTTTCTATTTTTATTTGTTACTAAGGCTTAGTTTGCTAATTGTTCGATTAACGGTGCACAGCCTTATGTGCCGACACCTTCCTAAAACAATTTTGAACACTGATGGCAGTGAGATATTGTAAAAACAAGGCCGAATATATTAAATTACTCAACGCAAAGTAATTTAAGCAATCAACATAAATTAAAAATGTTGCATGTTGGAATTGTTGGGTTAATTTACTTTTCATCAATTTAAAAGTTAAGTGAAATATCGCATACCCTTATCACGGTTTGGCGAAACCGTCGAAAACAGCTTAGTCAGATTTACTTAACTAGAGCGCGGTGGATTGACATGTTCAAACGTGCTCACATATTGGACAGTGTACGATATAGCGGTACATAGCCGCGATCGTCATTGATGATGATGCATTGGCGCATATGTATAGGACACTAAAGTAAGAATTTGTTTCGGTGAGGAGCGCGGAATAATAACTTAGCCAAAATGATAGAGACAATAAGAGTCTTCATTGAATCTACATACACGTATACAGGTGTATTGATCTAAAGGGGTTTGTTGCCCAGTATGAAAAACAGAGAGAACATGATTTTGTTCTTACCAATATAAACTTGAAAGGAAATATTGATATTGGGGTCTGAGTGGTTCGGAAAAGGAAGAGCCGACCCGAAGTGGTAATGATTCTTTTGGGAAAGGGGAATTTAATAAAAAGTCCAGTTGAAAGAAAGAGAAAAATATTGATTGATTGATTTTTAAGAGTATACTTAAAATCAAAGAGTAATACAAGCGGTAGCTGTTAATAGCTCGGCGGTATGGTGCGCTGTTTTACAAAGAACCCATGCTGGGTTCGAATACTGATTTTAAAGTGATAATTTTCACAACTCCGTTGGTTTAGTAGTATCATGCATTATGAAACATTTTGGGACTTGTTGAACATTGCTCTGGGAGACAGCAATGTTCAAGTTTAGGTGTAAAGAAAGGGGCAGGACTTAGAGATACTCATTTTATACAAAAAAATATATGAATTAATACATCAGTAAATTGAAGTAGCCACTTGAATGTGTGCTCGAAATAAGAGAGTTTCAGAGAGTGGAAAGAGAACAGAATTTTTCCAAGAAAATTTCAAAGGGGACATCCAAAAAAGGGGGCATAGTTTCGTAAAGTATGGAAGTCCAATATTAAGGCTGAATTAGCTAATTTATGACAAGAAATTAAATAACTATTGTAAAAATTTGGAAAAAAAGGAAGTTGTTTCGGAATTTATGGATTTTTCAAATAAGCTGATTAAGCATTTCGTGCAAGAGAACTTTAGGGAGCATCCATAAAGAATGCAAAGTTGAGTAATGAATGGAAGCTAAAAATTGAGGATATTTACGAAGTTGAAATTAAAACCACATAGTCTGAACAGATAAATGTGGGATGAAGAAAATGATTACGTTATTAAGGGATTCTCGGACCTTTCGTGGGGTCCAAAGTCCAGTATGATACAATTCATGAAATCATTATGAAATTTAGAACTCGGATTGACTATATATACCGTGCGCTTTTCCAAGCTCGGGGTCAGTCCCAAATATTCAGCAGCACCTTTATTGGAATTCGGCGCTTTCTAGGTTTCCCTAGCCGGCCTACCGAACACTCCAATTGAATCAGGGTTGTCCCTTAGACACCTCGTCACTCGTGACTAGTGCACGAATCGAGATCTAAGTTTAAATTAATTAACTTCTTGAAAAAGATAAAAGTGAACAGTTAAATATTCCGTCGCGGTAAAAATCGAAAAATCGGTGTTAGAGTCTCAGAATAAGTATCGATAAACAAAAAGTGTTAGTATCTCTAGGAAAGACATTGCCATACGGAAAATAGTGCAAAAGTTTGTAAAAACGAAAATATTCGGGTTTATAATTATACGAAAGTGTTAATTGTAATAATTGTAATAAATAAGTGCTGAAATGTAAAAAAAGTTTATAGGGTAACCGGCGGTAATGTTGGCCCTGGATGTAACATTGGCTCTTCACGCAAATTAATCAATATTTCAGTGATAATACGTCGATTTGTAGGGAGATATTAACCACTGCTTCTATAGAAAAGTGTATCAAACATATATCTGCTTCATAACTCTAGATTTATACACTTCTTAAACTATTACAAGCATTTATCTTGCGTGAAAATCACTTTGACTCGGTTTTTAGCAGCCATGTTTCGTTGACTTATGCAGACTGGCTGTACTAGAGTTTTTCTTTTGCCCAATAAAAGAGTTTTCTGAATGAACATACCTGCTTTCGCACATCAGATGAATGGATAACAACCACACTATGTCAGATATCATTTTTATTTCACAATTTCCATTAGTATAGCGACATAATTAACCAAAACTTTTTTGGACAATACTGGGGGCACCCGTAGCCAAATGGTGGTATGTGCTTTCGATTTGTAGCACTACGTTAGTATAGGTGAAACTCTAAAATCAAAACATTCTCACCAATAACCCGTACTGGAGAAAATAACCGAAAGCTGCAGATAGAATATCCGATGCTTGCGATTAGGTTGCTAAGAATTTTTGTTAAAACAGGTTAATCCACTCAGCGGTTAAGTTTCATTCGCAAATTACATAACGCTAAACTCAACCCACACCAAGCCTCTAGTAATGCTTCATATGTATGGTAGGATTCTGAAATTTATAAAGTCCTTAACGCTCAGACAAGTACAAGAAACATCATGTAGTTTGTAAATGGGCCCTCATGATGCTTTTCTCGAATCACGATATAATCGCTTTCATTCGCAGAACATACCAAAAATAATTGCCTACCTTACGGCTTCCAAACACGATTCAAGCAAAAGCGATTCAAGCATCAACCTTTCGTGGTTCGATACACCATTTTCTTCATAATTTCGCAAATAAATGATTAAATTAGTGTAAGAATATTTAGTTTTATCATCTTTCGCACGAATCCTACAAACATTTTCTCAAATCATAATGGAAAGATACAATGGATCGTATGTTTCACTAGATAAACTTTCAACGTCATTTCATGTGACTAATTTCAAATCAAATTACTTGACAAATACCTTCATCATAATTTTGATTTACTATTGCTTGCAAAAAGTATTTTGATCTGTAAAATGATACCGAAAAGTATTCTTTCAACTCGGGAAGTTGAAACACCTGAGAGTTTTGAGAGAATTCACAACAGCTGATCGATATAGAGAGGAGTGGAATCAAACGCACGTACCAATCATAAAACTTCAATGCAGGCAGAGTTAAAAACAAGCATCCAATAATTTTATTTATGAATAATTGTGTAATAATATCAGGTAGTTGGCACAGTTATAACTGTTTATGCACAGTACAAAGCAAGGAATTGCCTAGAATAAGTTTTACAATTGGCTTTCTTTAGTAGTGCGTTATGCATCATCCCCACCTAAAGCGTTGTTTACGTTTTGGAAAAAAGTTTCTTGGAGAGTATCGCAAGAGCGAGAGCAACACAACTGCCATGGTTTCAACTAGCAGTAAATCTCAAAATTATGCGGCAGTAAATAATCAACGTATGCAATTTGTTTGAAGGTACAACATGAGGGCTAGAACATGTAGCCTTTTTGCAAATGCAGTTTTTAATATAGTTTTCATTTTTTTAAACTTGTACACTTGCAAGTATGGTAAATATTTGGGAAATAAACGATTCATATAATAGTATTTTCGTTAGCATGTCCTTGGTAAGCGTGCTATTTGGGGGAATCTGAAACCTCTGAAACGCACTCTAACAGTCAGTGTGGTAGTATTTTACATGCAACCAATTAGAATTCACGCTCAATAAGATGATTTGATTTTCTCCATTTGTTTGCATGCTGCCTTTATTTAACGCAAGCAAAATGACTGGTACTAGAAAAAGCAACCCATCTTTATCTCTCGTATGTTCGAAATCAACACTCACTCGTCCCAAGTGGGCTGAAAAATTATCCACATGATAGGGACAAGGATGCCGATCTTTTGTCCATTTCTCTCGAGACTTTCGCTGGTTTAAGTGAGATATTGCGGACATTTATCGTCGTCTTTTGCTATTTGGCGTCAAAACCAAATGTAAGCAAGCTGGCTGGTGGAATAATTCTGGTTGGAAATGCAATATATGAAGATTTATAACGATAAATGTGCTTAACCGTAGCATAATGGGCCAAGGTTTGAGCCGTTACCCCTAAATGTACAAACAAGTTAATAAAGTTTTATTCTAACCGTAGTTGAGTGTTTGAACTAGAAAAACCGAAAGACCAGTGCCGCGCCTTCGGCTTAGAACGCTTCATAGTTCATTTGTACGTGAACAATACGGAAAAGGGAAGTTCGTTACATATGGTGACAGCGGTGGGATAATCCATTTCTGACTGGTGGTAAAAAAAAGAAGTCCGATTCATATGGGACGGGACATTTCCACTCCGTTACATATGGTGACCGCGGCACACCTTTCCCTGTAGGGTTCGCTATAACGGCAACTCATTTTAGAAGTCAGAGCTTTTTTCAAACGTTGAATGTGTAGCTGCCATGGAGTTACGTATAATTTTGAAGTTTAGCGGATCCCTGTCCGATAACTGTAAAACTGTTAAACTGCGTTGCAGTTAAATGACTTTCACCTGTTGATCGTCTAGTGTATAGAATTTTGTTAGATTTTTTTGTAGCGATAGAAGCAATGATTTCGAATCTCGAAAATTATTTTCCGAATAACCTAAATTACTGTTTCTAAAATACCTAACAAAAGTAGATATGTATTGTGATTATGAATTAATTAGATCATATTTTTCTAAAACTCTATTCTGGTTGTAGCTTTCGCTTTCAGGAGTATGGTCCACGGTTTTTGTTCCAATTTATTTCCAAACAGGTGAGACTGAATAGATATCTGCTCAGAAAATCAAAAATTCCGTCCCATTTCAGATTGCTTGCGATTCTGCAGGGAGATCATCGTGCTTGAGTTTTGCATGCAGAATCGCATCGTTCCGCTTATTCGCCAAAAGGGTTTTCGCTTCAAAAAGCACCAAAACCCAATAAAAGCGTATTTTATGTTACCTATTGATTTTTTCCATTGTTTTAAGCAAAGAAAGTAAATTTGATTGATTCAGCGGAGAATAACACGTAGAAATCAAGCAACGATGCAAACCGCGAGGCGAATCATGAACGATTCTCTGTGCCATGAGTCGGGTGTTGTTCGACTCGCGCTTGATTTAAATTTTGGATGAGATTTAAGAATTTGGGTTTTTCCCAACACTGCTATCGATAACACAGTAAAGGTCGTATTCTAACTTGGGTAGATTTTCTGCAAGATATTGGTCCGCATGGCATTTAAATGGAGTGGAAATTTGGACATTCCGTGTCGAAATCCAAGCAATTACGCAGCAGGAAATACATGGAGGCAAAATCTGCTTACAAGAATCCCAGTATACAAGGCTTGGGTAAAACAAACTTGTCGTGTTCGGAGGAGACGGCCTCATCCGAATCAGCCGTCTCCAGCTGCTGCTCGATCCGCAGCAGCTCGGAAGCATTACTTCTTCCCGCGAAATACATCACAAAACTGAAGCTGATACCGCTCATCTGTCACTCACACATCTGGCACTCATGTCCAATCCCTACAAAACTATAGAGATAATTTAGTCTGAGTTACAAAAGAACATTTTAATCTTGATTTCTATGATCCATATGATTGCCTTGCAAAACGTTAGTCTTAGTCAAAATTATTCATTTTAAAAATCTAATAATTTCTTTTAAAATACTAAGTAATAGTTCATAATGTATTTTATTTTTCTGTATTTCGCGGGACATTATCTAGAAATAAGTTGAACGCGGGACGTTTCGCGGGACGCTTTTCAACGCGGGACAAATAGTGAAAATGCGGGACTGTCCCGCGAAACGCGGGACGTATGGTCACATTAAATTTAACAAGAACACATGTTCATGAATACGCACAGCTAGTCGGAATCAACATATTTTGAAGGAAATATTCAAAACATCAGAGAGTACCTTTATAATTTTCGTTATCAAATTTTTGACAAATATTTTTAAAAAATAATCCCGTACTGCATTATCCCGAGACCTCTGCACTCGATAAATTTTAAATCCAAAATTTGTGAGTAAAGTAACCAGAACCCGACACATCTACCCTACACAAATTATGATGATCTTTGTAATGTTGATAATGGCCGCATCACATTGACAGTAATAACTAGACACCGTTACGCGCTTATTATTGTTTCTTTCTTTACTCGAACTGATCCACGCAAAATGCATCGTTTCTTAGCGAGTTTTTTACATTCTACCTTTACAACCAGCGCGAAACTTCTGAAATAGGAAAACAGCAGCAACGATACATTCGTGCAACAGGGAATTAGACAGAAAGTGTGAAAAGTGTTTGAAAAGCAGAAAACCAACGGCGTGGAATGAGTGATCAGGTGCAGAATAAAGTTGGTCTAAAGAAGGCCAACGATAGCAGATCCCACGAGTCGGATGCTGGGGAAGATACCGTGTATCCTCCCGATACGAGGTAAATTCTTGTTCAACATCGAAAAGTTTTTTTTTATTCAGGTCCGCAATAAAGATATCACAACTTCTCTGAGAACGTCACGAACGAATGAACATGATTGTAACAACGAAACAGGCTTTATTCGTGTAAATCCGTATTAACGGCAAGTAATCAATTACAATAACTCCTGACGAAAATGGTTTATCCTATTTTCCATGGGTCAATTCAAGTCGAGGCCGTCCGTCTTTTTGGGATGTACATGCCGGTGCCACGTAAAAGAAAGACAAAGTTTCCAAATTAAAATTAGGTAGCAAGAGCACCCGATTAAAATTTCCACCGGGCTACTATTGGTAATCAAGCTGTAGAGTTAGTCAAATATTGGCCCAGAATTATGCAAACATTTTAGATGAGATTTTAATTGCAGAACTTTCCTTATATAAAATATGTTTTATTTTTGAGATTTAAATAGTGATGGAACAAATGACAGAATGCTATATAACATTGATAGTTTCATATTCTTAACTGAAGTTGAATACAGTATCACAATTAATGTTATCAACTCTCATTCCTGTGCAAATCAACATGGTTCTTTGATTTTGGTGTGTTTTATGCTTTTAATCGGGTGCTCATCGAGGAAAAACGTTCCATCACGCGTATCATGTTGTCCGTTCCGGCGCCGTCACGCCCAAACGAGGATGTCATTTCACCACTAATCAACCTTTCTCCTCGAACAGAAAGGCACTGCGGGGTAGATTCAGTTGATTATTATTGGACTGGAATAATTCAATGCTGAGCGAGGCTGCTGTTGCTGCTATGTCCCACTGAGTGTCGATTGATTTGAACGCAAGAACGCGTAAGGATCAATGAGCACTGCCGATGGAGGCACATGCTCTGGTGAAATATTGAAAATCTTTGAAAATGATAGTCGTAGAAATTTAATTCAAATGATAGACATGGAAATAAATCGAATCTTGATTCATAATTTCAACCGAATCAAATTGAAATTGAATACAATTTCAACAGAAATCAAAACCAGATCAGATCAAAACTAAGTCAAATCGAATTATTTCGAAACTAAATTGAACCAAAATCCAAATGAAATCAAATCAAATAGTAATCTAAATGGGCTCGAAAACAAAATGAAATTGAGCCAGAATTTAAATTGTATAGAAAGTAAAACGAAACCAAAATTAATTGAACAATGAATTGAAGCAAATTAAAATCAAATAGAAATCGAATTTAAATCCATGATTTTGTCGAATTGAACCAGTGGATTCCGGATGGAAACCTTATCGGATTCCGGATGGAATCCTTATCGGATTCCGGATGGAATCCTTATCGCATTCCGGATGGAATCCTTTTCGGATTCCGGATGGAATCCTTTTCGGATTCCGGATGGAATCCTTTTCGGATTCCGGATGGAATCCTTTTCGGATTCCGGATGGAATCCTTTTCGGATTTCGGATGGAATCCTTATCGGATTCCGGATGGAATCCTTAACGGATTCCGGATGGAATCCTTAACGGATTCCGTATGGAACTCTTAACGGATTCCGGATGGAATCCTTGTCGATTTCCGGATGGAATCCTTGTAGGATTCCGGATGGAATCCTTGTCGGATTCCGGATGGAATCCTGGTCGGATTCCGGATGGAATCCTGGTCGGATTACGGATGGAATCCTGGTCGGATTACGGATGGAATCCTGCTCGGATTACGGATGGAATCCTGCTCGGATTACGGATGGAATCCTGGTCGGATTCCGGATGGAATCCTGGTCGGATTCCGGATGGAATCCTTAACGGATTCCGGATGGAATCCTTAACGGATTCCGGATGGAATCCTTAATGGATTCCGGATGGAATCCTTAACGGATTCCGGATGGAATCCTTAACGGATTCCGGATGGAATCCTTAACGGATTCCGATGGAATCCTTAACGGATTCGGATGGAATCCTTAATGGATTCGGATGGAATCCTTAACGGATTCCGGATGGAATCCTTAACGGATTCGGATGGAATCTTAACGGATTCCGGATGGAATCCTTAACGGATTCCGGATGGAATCCTTAACGGATTCGGATGGAATCCTTAACGGATTCCGGATGGAATCCTTAACGGATTCGGATGGAATCATAACGGATTCCGGATGGAATCCTTAACGGATTCGGATGGAATCCTTAACGGATTCCGGATGGAATCCTTAACGGATTCGGATGGAATCATAACGGATTCGGATGGAATCCTTAACATATTCGGATGGAATCCTTAACGGATTCGGATGGAATCATAACGGATTCCGGATGGAATCTTTCGGATTCGGATGGAATCCTTTTCGGATTCCGGATGGAATCCTTTTCGGATTCCGGATGGAATCCGTTTCGATTCCGCATGGAATCCTTAACGGATTCCGGATGGAATCCTTATCGGATTCTGGATGGAATTCTTATCGGATTCCGGATGGAATCCTTATCAGACTCCGGATGGAATCCTTAACGGATTCCGAATGGAATCCTTAACGGATTCCGAATGGAATCCTTATCAGATTCCGAATGGAATCCTTAACGGATTCCGGATGGAATCCTTAACGGATTCCGGATGGAATCCTTAACGGATTCCGGATGGAATCCTTAACGGATTCCGGATGGAATCCTTAACGAATTCCGGATGGAATCCTTAACGGATTCCGGATGGAATCCTTAACGGATTCCGGATGGAATCATAACGGATTCGGATGGAATCTTAACGGATTCCGGATGGAATCCTTAACGGATTCCGGATGGAATCCTTAACGGATTCCTGATGGAGTCCTAAACGGATTCCGGATGGAATCGTAACGGATTCGGATGGAATCCTTAACGGATTCCGGATGGAATCCTTAACGGATTCCGGATGGAATCCTTATCGGATGGAATCCTTATCGGATGGAATCCTCATCGGATGGAATCCTTAACGGATCCCGGATGGAATCCTCAACGGATTCCGGATGGAATCCTCAACGGATTCCGGATGGAATCCTCAACGGATTCCGGATGGAATCCTCAACGGATTCCGGATGGAATCATAACGGATTCCGGATGGAATCCTTAACGGATTCGGATGGAATCCTTAACGGATTCCGGATGGAATCCTTAACGGATTCGGATGGAATCCTTAACGGATTCCGGATGGAATCGTAACGGATTCCGGATGGAATCCTCAACGAATTCCGGATGGAATCCTTTAACGGATTCCGGATGGAATCCTTTAACGGATTCCGGATGGAATCCTTCACGGATTCCGGATGGAATCCTTAACGTATTCCGGATGGAATCCTCAACGGATTCCGGATGGAATCCTCGACGGATTCCGGATGGAATCCTCAACGGATTCCGGATGGAATTCTTAACGGATTCCGGATGGAATCCCTAACGGAATCCGGATGGAATCTTTAACGGATTCCGGATGGAATCCTTAACGGATTACGGATGGAATCCTTAACGGATTCCGGATGGAATCCTTAACGGATTCGGACGGAATCTTTAACGGATTCCGGATGGAATCCTTTAACGGATTCCGGATGGAATCCTTTAACTGATTCCGGATGGAATCCTTTAACGGATTCCGGATGGAATCCTTTAACGGATTCCGGATGGAATCCTTTAACGGATTCCGGATGGAATCCTTTAACGGATTCCGGATGGAATCCTTTAACGGATTCGGATGGAATCCTTTAACGGATTCCGGATGGAATCCTTAACGGATTCCGGATGGAATCCTTAGCGGATTCTGGGTGGAATCTGAGCGGATTCCGGATGGAATCCTTATCGGATTCCGGATGGAATCTTTTTCGGATTCCGGATGGAATCTTTTTCGGATTCCGGATGGAATCCTTTTCGGATTCCGGATGGAATATATTTCGGATTTCGCATGGAATCCTTGTCGGATTCCGGATGGAATCCTTATCAGACTCCGGATGGAATCCTTATCGGAATCCGGATGGAATCCTTAACGGATTCCGGATGGAATCCTTAACGGATTCCGGATGGAATCCTTAACGGATTCCGGATGGAATCCTTAACGGATTCCGGATGGAATCCTTAACGGATTCCGGATGGAATCCTTAACGGATTCCGGATGGAATCCTTAACGGATTCCGGATGGAATCCTTAACGGATTCCGAATGGAATCCTTAACGGATTCCGAATGGAATCCTTATCGGATTCCGGATGGAATCTTTATCGGATTCTGGATGGAATCCTTATCAGATTCCGGTTGGAATCCTTATCGGATTCCGAATGGAGTCCTCATTGGATTCCGGATGGAATCCTTATCGGATTCCGGATGGAATCCTTATCGGATTCCGGATGGAATCCTTATCGGATTCCGGATGGAATCCTTATCGGATTCCGGATGGAATCCTTATCGGATTCCGGATGGAATCCTTATCGGATTCCGGATGGAATCCTTATCGGATTCCGGATGGAATCCCTACCAGATTCCGGATGGAATCCTTATCGGATTCCGGATGGAATCCTTATCGGATACCGGATGGAATCCTTATCGGATTCCGGATGGAATCCTTATCTGATTCCGGATGGAATCCTGATCGGATTCCGGATGGAGTCCTTGTCGGATTCCGAATGGAATCCTTGCCGGATTCCGGATGGAATCCTTGTCGGATTCCGGATGGAATCCTTATCGGTTTCCGGATGGAATCCTTATCGGATTCCGGATGGAATCCTTATAGGATTCCGGATGGAATCCTTATAGGATTCCGGATGGAATCCTCAGCGGATTCTGGAAGGAATCCTCGGCGTATTCTGGAAGGAATTCTTGGCGAATTCCGGATGGAGTCGTCAGCGGATTCCTAATGGAATCCTCATAGGATTTCGAATGGAATCTCCATCAGATTCCGAATTGAATCCTCTACGATTTTCGAATGAAATCCTCGGCGAATTCCGAATGAAAACCTTTGTGGATTTCGGATGGAATCCTCAGTTGATTCTGGATGGAATTCTCGGCGAATGCTGAATGGAATCCTCGGCAGATTCCGAAAAGGATCCTTGGTGGATGTCGGATGGAATTCTCGGCGAATGCCGAATAGGATCTTCGTGGATTCCGGATGGAATTTTCGGCGGATTCCGAAAGGAACATGTCGGAATCTGGGTGATATCCTCGCCGAAATACAGATGAAATCCCCAGTGGGTGTCGGCGGATTCCGAATTGTATCCTCGGCGGATTTCGGATGTAATACTTGGCGGATTCCGAAAGGTATCCTCGTGGGACTCCGGATGAAATCTTTTCGGGTACAGTTCTCGGAGGTTTCGAAAGGTTTAAAGTTTTAAAAAAATCGAAACCCGTACAAAATTAAAAACAAGTCGAATAAAAAATCTAATCGAAATCAAAATAAAATCGATATCAAATCAAACATTAACACATTGTTCGTGATTCATATATGGAAACCGAATTCTTAGCATTATTGTAATTTTGTATTGCAAAGGGTAGTTTTAGGTAGTACGGGTTTTCTAGGATATTATCGTGCTCATTCTTACTGGAAAACATACAATCTACATGCAATATCAATCAACGAAAATTTAAATGAAAGAAGACTAAATAATCTGAATTAAATTCAAAACAGACTGACCCACATTGCTGTACTCCATTCATATCGTTATCGAATGCAAATCTAAGAAAAAATTCAATCAAATAAAATCAGCTTTAATTTTGCAACCTCAGTGCATTAAATCCGAGCCGAAATTAACTAAAAATTAAGGTCCAAGGACACTTTGAACACGTAGAAAATCACGCACAGAGTGATTGAAAATCGCTGTCGGAAATTAATTGATTTTCATGTTCCGTAACCGGAGCAATGGTCCCTATCACCAACAGTCAGTAGCACCCCAGCCACAAACTCATTCATGAATGATGACTGGCGAGACAACATATCGGACGGTTAGCCGGATCATCGAATAGTAGGTATATTATGAAGTGGGGTTCTATATATCATCAATATTCAAATCTGTTGCCCCTTACCATGCTCGTAATTGGAGGCAGAAAAGTGAATTTAAGTACGGTCTTGAATAGAATCGAACATTTGGGAGGAAGATTGTCTCTGTCATTACTGAGTGGTGATACAACTTTTGTTTGCTGGGATAAACTAAAATCTAATGGACAAAGATCGACATATTATTATATTATTATTCCCAGAGACAATTTTAACATCATATTTGTGGAAGCGTGGAACGTACATTTATTCTACCACTGGAAAGCGAACTAATAAAACAAAATTACTTTGCATGCGGTATGTGTACATATAAACATCAAATGACTTCTTTATTTGAACTTTCTAGTGACCCTCTTACTGAATAGTCCGCTTCCGCTGCGACAGATGTGTCGGTGGATGCGGTCCTTGATGGAACTCAGCGGATCATCCTAATTGAATATTTTTCTGTTTGTTTCCCTTTCCTTCTCACCAAAGGTACAACGATGGCTCCGTCAAGCTGCGGAATCCCAACATCGAGCTCATGGATCAGGATATTTTGTACCATTTGGCGCTGGGCAGCGGAAGCCACGATCTACATGAAATGTTTGGCGACGTTAAGGTAAGTGGCGAATTTCGGTCGAGGAAAACTTACAGAAATAATTCAGCCAGTGGTGATGGATAATGCCACTACACTGCACTGGGATCATTTTTAACGTGGTTTGAGAACGTAGACCAAGAAATTGGCAAAATCCATCCGTTTTAAAAGCGAAAAAGGATTCCACCCAGTTAACTGTTTATCACGAAGGGCGATAAAAATGTATATAATCAAATTCTATAAAAATCAACATTATTTTTATTTAAATCTTTATGATAAACTATTCAACCTGATGTTGACTATTAGGTTCTGCAGCGTCTGTATGTAACCTCAAACTGATGACAGATTAGTAGTACTTCGCGTTGGACTCGGGGGCAGCCAACCAATCACGAACTCGAAACTTGTCGGAGTCCGCGTCGGAGTCAGTGGATAGTACTACTGAACTGTCAAAAAAGTTCATTCGACGAGGACCGAATTCATTCGTGACGTCATGCTGCAGAACCTAATTCAAAACAATGCATTGAAATGCAACAAAATAATGAAGTCATCCGCAACTTGATCTAGGGTAGAATACGGCATTGGCAGGGTGCGGCAGTTGTTGGCACCCTCAACAATATTTGCGTTTTCCAGCAAACATACACTATTTATGAACATAATTTTGATTCAATCTCACAATTCTAAGTAAGTCTAAGCTTTCATTTGAATAAGTTGCAAGATTTGATGTGTTAATCACCGAAACAAATTTGCACCTACGAAATCCTTGCCATTATTACATTGCCAAAGAAAGCAGCGCACGAAAAGCAAACTGTTACTTACTTTTTTGGGTCGCCTGTTTCTCCTCTTAATTGCGTATGACACGACAAATTAAGTACGTAAACTACTTTTACACTTCATCACCACTTGATTATCACCACAAAGAGCAAATTTATGCAATATTTGTTCTATGTTTCACTAAATAAAATCGGGACTGTTCGTTTTCTTTGACAGCAGCACACTTCGGAATATAGTGAGAGAATGTGTTTGTGAGCATATTAAACACACGCTAAGGAGATACCACGCACAATTCTATGTGAGTTGATTTTAGCAAAAATACGAACAAAATATCCGGCGATGGCATTTATTTAAAAAAAAGTGTTAAAATACAAATGTTTCAGATTTTTTACGCAGACCATGCATTATATCAAAAGTGATAGTAACACCGTAGTATTTTAACCCTTATGTGGCTGACAGGACCGTTTTCCTTTTGCATCTTCAATACTTTCCAAGCTCATCAAAAAAATCATAACCATTCCCGTTCCTACATAGCGCATTTCAACCATAAATAATTGCCTACTTTTAGGTTATTATCTATTATTCAACTGTGAAACGTAGTGTAAGAATGGGGTGGCTCCATCGGCTGGATAGGGCAGTGCTGCCCATTATTCAACATATGAAGACTTACGAGGTGGAATATATTGTTAATATACTATACTACCAGAACTGACAAGCTTCATTTCACCTAAAATTGATAATTTATATATTTTTTACATTATTTAAAAGAAGTATTCGAAATTTGCTAATTTAGATTCCATTTTTTAGATTAATTTTCGTTTAAAGCAGAAATTTGTACTTTATTTGTATGGGAGTCCCCGCTCCAGAAGAGGAGGGGTCTAATACCATCATAAGAATCTTAATCTTCCCAAAACCTCTACATACAAATGTTCATGACGTTTCCTAATCTATAATGGCAGACAGACAATAAATAATTCTTATGTGTATAGATTTGGTTTTACGTAGTTTACGTCGAGCGGTCTTGTCTTGTGCACAACCACCATGATTTTTTTTTTATGGAACAAACATATCATGTAAGGACCGCAAAGAGCAAGTTGTATATTTGTATATTTGCTATTATTATTATTTGCTTACGACTCTAAGGCATTACAAAAGACATAAGATGTAAATCTTGGGAGCGGACAAAAAGCATATAAGTTCCCTTCTCCAAAATGGCCAACATTATTCAAATAGGTTGAAAATGGTAAAAGTTATGAAATGTCAATATCTTAGTACACTAGTACCCTATCTGCCATTCACGTCTGTTTTTTTTGGCCGCATAAGGGTTAAATTTGTTTTATAATGTGTTTAAATGCTTTTGCCTATCTATCATGTAGACAGACACAAAATTGATGCCAAGGCTAAAAATTCATGTTTTGTTTTAACCGAAAGTATATTTTTTTTCCAAAATTGAGTGAAGCGAGATGAGCGTGCGGCCGATTAATATGAATGAATTTTACTACTGGAGGATATAAACAACCAGCATTTGGCACCAATACATTACCAGCTTTCTACTTCCATGTCTAGTTGCTAAAGGGAGCAAACTCATTGCTGATAATAGAAATTGCTATGCCAATAGAAGAAACGTTGACCTGTTACTTTATATTAAATTTATTGAGTTTGTGGTATAAGCTGCTATATTTAGTGAATACCAATCTTCAAAGAAAGAGCATACAAATGTATACCAGTTAAACTGTACCTGTGTTTTAGTGTAATTATTCATTATTTTCATCATTCAATTTGGCGAATGTCTTAGACTGCCAAGAATAGGTATTTTCCCCTAGTTTGGAAAAACTGCACAGCAGGCTGCGTTTTGCGATAAAGCATTGGATTCATTGGAAACGATGCATGTCATCATTCTTCCGCAGCTGGAAATAACAAAGTAATAGGGTAAGACGGTATAATATGCCCGCTAAGGCAATACCAATGATAACTTTTTAATTTTCAAACTTTGTGTTATTTGGTAGTATAAAAAGTCGCAAATGCATTGTCTCTGAAAAGTGATATAAAATTATTACAAGAAACACGTAATAAAGCTTTTTTGAAAAGTCGTGAAAAATGGATTTCAACAAGTGCCTGGGTAAAACCTAAACCCACCTTAACCAAAGACGTTTCATAGCCCTTCATTAGTATTTAATCCATCCCATAATTGAAAGATTACACATCTGTATGTGCTTGACATAAAAAAAAAAACAACATAAGTCCAGTTAAGCAGGTTTGAATTACATTTCAATAGTTTCCATATCACTTGGAAGCAGGCTGCACTGCAGGCTCGCCACGCTTGTGTCCAGTTGGTAAGGGTATGTATATTAGAGTGGGGCGCAGTTGTATGGAAAAACGCAAAGTTCGTCGGATCAAGTGAGATCAAGGTTTTTCTGAATCGTTTTGGGACCCCAATCAACTGTGCAAAATATGGGCTCGATTGGTCGCAACCTCGCATGCCGCATCGCGTTTTAAATTTACATGGAGATTAGTATGGGAAAACGAACTTTTTTACATTTTTGCACTTAGCGGCTTCAATTTATCATCAATCACGTGACTCAATATGTTAGCATATAGTTTGGAAGATGCCGAAACACTTTGCCGAAGAAGGTACGTAGCTGGAAGGTCTACAAAAAATGTTATTACGTTTTGAAAATTGATTGCTCAAACCATATGCAAGAAATCAATGTTTCTGCCAGCACTACCGGACAACCTATGGTTATCGAAAGGCAAAACCCATCTTCCTTCTTATCGGATTTTTTTCTTTGTGAAATAATTCCGGGTGGCTCCCATTAGCTCTGAAGCCCAATTATTTTATTTATTTTGAAATAACACTCAGTTAAATTATTCGTCTACGTAGTACGGCAGTGCTGGCAGAATAAACGGTTTTTGCATATGGTTTGAACACTCAATGTTCAAAACGTTATAACTTTTTTCGTGGACATTCCAGTAACGTGCCTTCTTCAGCAAAGTTTTTCGGCATCCTTTGGGTTATACTTTAACGCAATGTGCTACTTGGTTTACGATAAACTGAAACCTTTAGTAATAGAAATGCAAAAATATACGTTCTCCCATACTAATTTCCATACAAACTTCAAACGCGATGCGGAAAGCGAGGGCGCAATCAATCGGTCCCAAATTCTGAACAGTTGTTCAGGACCCAGAATGGCTTGGAAAAACCATTGATTTGAAAAAATGACCATGACGCCCCACTCTAATGTATATCGTCCTGCCTACACTGGGGCGTTTTTGAAAAACGTTACATTTTTGAAGATGGAAGCAATTTTATATCATATTAACCACTGAGAAAAGTTATGTTGTTGCAGAACTGATTGTTCCAGTGCAGGTTTTGCGGACTGTATGCTAGCGTCGCTGCAGAATGTTGAGCAAACAAACATTGAAAGTTACATCAAATTTGTAACTTTTTGTATTTTGCTATTATTTTCATTATGTAATACAAACATACTCAGACATTCACATAGTATGATGGTTTTACAAATGTTTGTTTAAAAGTACCAACTGAATTTTACCCTTAGAAGTTTTGGCCAAGTGGGGCGCATTATACCGGCTTGCCCTACTTGGAATTACAAAGAAAATAGAGATAGATAGTTTCCCTAATATAACGTGGGACCATATTGCGTCGCGGGAGGGTTGTTTATAGAATGCGTGCGAAGAGATTATCCCATGAACGTAATAATAACAATGAGTGAGTAATCAATGAATGAGCTATGAATAAAGCTAGCTCATTCATTGATCTGTCTGTTGGGGTTCGGATGGGTACTTGAGTATGACTAAACGGTTGCATTGGAAGTTCGATATTTTGCCATATCGTTCTTTGTCATCTAATGAGTGTTGAAAATCAGACTGCTTGACTGCCGTGTGTTTATGAAGTGTTGTAAATATTGTTGTACAGTAGACGTTCGATAACTGCAAGTCATTTAACTGCGATGCTTTTTAACTGCAATTCGATAGTTGCAACAGTTTTGCAGTTATCGGACAGCTAAACTTCAAACTATTGTCAGACTAAATGACAGCTGCATTGCGCTGCACCAGGGGTCTGCGAAGCGGCCATGTTTCTGATGCCAGCATCAAAATCATCGTTTAATTTAATACGAAGGCGTAATCATAGTCATAGGGGCCCTCCTTATCCGTGCGGTAAGACGCGCGGCTACAAAGCAAGACCATGCTGAGGGTGGCTGGGTTCGAATCCCGGTGCCGGTCTAGACAATTTTCGGATTGGAAATTGTCTCGACTTCCCTGGGCATAAAAGTATCATTCTGTTCATTCTGTTCTTCATACTACAGAGAGCATGTACAATATTTGAAACCGGAAAACTGATCTTCAGTTAGGCATGTAGATCGAAAGGCCTTACTCCAGGGATTTCTTGGATGACCAAGAACATATGCTAAGAACACATTCTGTTCTTTGTACTACAGAGAGCATGTACCATATTTGAAACCGGAAAATTGATCTGTAGTTACGCGTGTAGATCAAAAGGCCTTACTCCAGGGATTTCTTGGATGACCAAGAACATATGCTAAGAACACATTCTGTTCTTTGTACTACAGAGAGCATGTACCATATTTGAAACCGGAAAATTGATCTGTAGTTACGCGTGTAGATCGAAAGGCCTTACTCCAGGGATTTCTTGGATGACCAAGAACATATGCTAAGAACACATTCTGTTCTTTGTACTACAGAGAGCATGTACCATATTTGAAACCGGAAAACTAGTCTTTTGTTATGCGTGTACGCTTCCTATGAAAGGCCTTTCTCCAGGGATTCCTTGGATGACTAAGAACATATGCTGTCAACGCATTCTGTTCTTCGTACTTCAAAGAGCATGTACCATATTTGAAACCGGAAAACTGATCATCAGTTACGCGAGTAGATCGAAAGGCCTTACTCCAGATATTTCTTGAATGACAATGAATATATGCTGTGGACGCACTCTGTTATTTGTGCTACAGAGAGCATGTACCATATTTGAAACCGGAAAACTAGTCTTTAGTTACTAGGGTGGCTCAAATTAGTATGGGAAAAACTTTTTTCAAACTTTTTGATGGACTGCGGTTTTCAGCATAACATTCTGTATTTAATTCTACAAGAACTGAATGAGTATCATGGTTCTTGATCGTAAATTGTGCCTTCCAACTGCAAATCACTGTTTTTGGATGTTTCTGCATACATTTTTTCATATAAACTTCCAACGAGTTTAGCACCGCCCAAACGTTGACCGATTTGGCTGAAATTTTGTCCAGATCATCAGGGCATCAAATAGAACCGAATAAGAGGGCGGCCCATCAAAAAATTTGAAAAAGTGTTTTTTGAGCCACCCTATTAGTTACGCGTGTAGATCGAAAAGCCTTACTCCAGAGATTTCTTGGATGACCATGAACATATGCTGTGAAGGCATTCTGTTCTTTGTACTACAGAGAGCATGTTCCATATTTGAAATCGGAAAATTGATCATCTAAGTATCCTTTCTCCGTACCACAAGGAGCATGTACCATAAATAAAACAGGACTGCAAATCTTTGTTCCTGAGCTCAAGCTATTTCTTGGATAACTGGATGACTTATCTGTGACTTCATGCAGAATAACTATCATTTCGGTCAATTTTGAAAGTCAAATTTGAAAGTTTATTTCGGTTCCAGTTAACAAAAATTTCCTAGTGCAATCCCATTTCGACCACATAAAAATGGTTTTGATTGTGCTGCCATTCAGTTAAATGCCTCAGTCTGTCAAACAACTAACACACATGCTTAACATGTACGTGGGTAGTGCTGCCAACAAATTTCTATTATGAAATTATTTCTCCTGTTTCAAACTTTTGGAATAGTAGAAAATTTTAGTATGATTGACGAGTGTGTATGAAAAATATTTATTTGGAAGACTTTACTTTTATTACGCTAGCGGAAAATAATTGAAAAACCTACTTTTATTGACTGCATGATGTATTATCAGATGTGTAACATAAGATTATTTCAGTTCAAACCGCCAGTTTGGCAACGCGTTTTTCGACTATCACTCAGGCAAATGAACATACGAAATACATAAGGCCAAAATTATGAATCTACAAGATTGTTGAAATCGGTTGAAACATAAGTCGCTCATGCTTTTCATCTCGGGCCCTTCAAATTTCATTTCAGGTTCGTACAATGTTCATTCATTGCATGTAAAGAATTTCATAAGACTCCTTTTGATATTTCATGCAAGCCTAATTTGAAGGAAATCATAAGGCATCTTATGTAAGACATCATGCTCATTCTAAAGTCACCCTCACAGGAAGTCAACGCAATCATGTTCTCACAAATTGTTAAGCTTCCAAGTCGTGCAGTGGATTTTTACATCGAAGGGGTTTGAATCATAAATTTAGTTGAAGTGTTCTCAAGTGCCCATGGTGAAATGATAATTGCCCCAACATGTGCATGATAATAGTTTTAATGCAAGTAAAATGTGTAATTTATAATCATATACAATCAACGATATGAAGACATTTGGAACACGTTCTTCATCGGTTATTGATTCATATCCTCGGTACAACTGGAAAGCAAAACTGAAGTCACATGTATTGAAAATAATGAATGAACAAAACTTTTTATTTAAAATTTTGTCATTAAGCACATGGTCGTTTCCGGAGAAAATTTTCATTGTACTCAAAGAGAAAACTCATAATGCAGCATTTTGAATTGATCCATGTCCATTTGAATAATGTCCAGCGAACAACGTTCATAATGCTTCATTGTGATTTCATAAATGAGCCTTAAGAAAATGTTATATTTTGTATTGACCATGAAAATTTATTTCATAATGAGTTCTTTTGAATTTCAAATTCATAACTTGTGGCAAATTTCCAAAAGGCAGGATTATGATATTCGATAGCCAATTTGCCTGAGTGTATAAACAAGGCGACGAAGAAAATAAATTTCAAACGCTCTAAAGTTTTAAAAAACAGATCATTTGAACGCCTTCCGGTAGCTATTTCACAATTATTTTTCACTTGAGCAATAAACATTGCTTTTATTTAGTGCGCAGTGAGAAATGTATGTGAAAAAGTGCGGTGAAAATCAGTGAACTATGTTGATTTTGGTGACGGTGTTGCGCGTCTTCTACAGCAGTGAACGAACTGGATTTTCCTTCGTCACACGGATAACGTAGGAAATCTTGCAAAAAATCACAGTCGCAAAGTTAAATTTAACTGTATTTCAAGAAAGTAACACCGGAATGTGGGCCCTCCTTAGCCGTGCGGTAAGACGCGCGGCTACAAAGCAAGACCATGCTGAGGGTGGCTGGGTTCGATTCCCGGTGCCGGTCTAGGCAATTTTCGGATTGGAAATTGTCTCGACTTCCCTGGGCATAAAGTATCATCGTGCTAGCCTCATGATATACGAATGCAAAAATGGTAACCTGGCTTAGAAACCTCGCAGTTAATAACTGTGGAAGTGCTTAATGAACACTAAGCTGCGAGGCGGCTCTGTCCCAGTGTGGGGATGTAATGCCAACAAGAAGAAGAAGAACACCGGAATGTAATTTAAATGGATGCAGATCGTAGTGTACACTTTTTTCTATCTCGCCAGATGATTAGTTTATTATGTTAGTTTACGATTCGCGAGTATTTAGTGATTTAGAATTTGATATGACGGATACTAGCGCCATGGACGAATTAGCGCATAACCCTAGTAACTAAAATATCTCTTTTCCGGACTCATCTGCAAGCTTTGCGTGGCTGCTTTCCCGATCAAGAATGCATAACAAAATTATAACAAGGGGAGTTATTTATTTCAGAAAAATATTGTAACAAAGTGTGTTATAAATTTTGCTGGTTAGTTGTTAAAATAACAAAAATTATATCAAAAATACCTCTAGCCGTAACATAATTAAAACAGAGGTTGATACCTTCATATCAACATTATAACAAACGTTGATATGATTTTTCTGTACAAAAATCTACTTTCAAGGTAATTGCCTACATCACGGATAGAAATCTGGTACGCTACCACGCCGGATTTCCATCCATAATGTAGGCAATTAACTTTGTTCCAGCTATGTATTAATATCGAGCGGGTTCAAGTTATACTGAAGGTGATTACCTCCGATTTTTTTCCAATGTCTACAAAAAATGTAGGCAATTATTTTGTGAAAATATTCATAACTAATGTTGTTATAATTTTGATATGAAATAAAACTGGCCGAAGACACATTTTTATCTAATTATAACACACGTTGTTTTAAATAACAACAATTGATAGAATTGAGTTATAATTTTGTTATGCATTCCTGATCGGGTTTTTGGACAAAAACTGCTTCGATGTTTTGAGCCTCTTTGCACTGGAACAGTACGTCTTTGTGACCATGTTGAGACCAAAGTCGTTGCACCGTTGTTTCTGGAACAGTACTTGAAACAGGGTGACCACTAAACTGGGAAAATAGGGGAAAAAAACTGGGAAATAACCGAGAATCCGGCTGAAAAAAAAAAACTGTGACCCGTCAAAATTTTGAAAAAAAAATCATGGCCTTCCAGTACCGTTACATGACATGATTTTTGTTCAAGTTCGTTTATTTGGTAGGCTCAAGCATGTATACGGAGCCAAGGTTCTTTGTGATGCACAATCGATATCATCTTATTATTAAATTAGTAAGAAAGGAACAGACATGAAAATATCGGAGATAGTTAATAGAACACCTTCACGAAAAATATTTGATTCGCCTATACCACTCAATTGTAACCAGTCGTTTAGCAATGTTCACTCTCCTCTCAAGAAATTCCAACCACAAATAATAATTTGTAATATATAATATAATACGGTAATAATACGGAGTAATGACGGCTTTTATTGATAATGGTCCCTAGCGTCCCTAATGCCCTAACTACGGACAAAATACTCACAGTTAGTGTATGGTGTAAGTGTGGGGCCCTGATGACGCCGCCGCCTGGTAGGTTTCTGTGGATCCGTTCGTGGACAGTCGTGGCACCGGAAACGCAGTCGCTCATGCGAGATGCCTTATCCGGTGGTCGTCGCAAAATACCGTCTCGATTACTTGAATGATGCCTGCGGTCCGCCACTTCGTGTACCGTCGCTACGATGCTGAGGGGTCGGCCGCCGGGCCGGAATGGTGCTATTACCGTCGCTTTCGCGTCCGAAAGTGGATGCTCCGAGTACGCTTTCACGTTTTGGTAGGGCGTCAGCCGCCTGACTGGAATTGTCCTTGAAGTATATCGCCGCCACGCTCGAGTCCGGAACTCTCACCTTTCACAGAACCGGAGTTCTTCACCGGTTATTCTATACTTACTAGATATGGTGGTGATTTGAGGTCCAATTATGCTCGTCACTATCTATCGACGCTTGACACTACTTTTAGTGAACTTTAAAAACTTTTCTTGATAGGGGAAGAGGCCCCATATGTGAATATTATCAATATGATTGAGATTTTTTTCTGATATTTATATGGCATCAGCTAGCTATATTGTTTAACTGTTGCGTGAGGTAGGACCACCCATAAAAATCGTTATAGCTAAGGCATGAAAACAGACTATGCTTAGCTAGGGCATGTTGCCCCTCCTTCCCTTACCTTTTGTAGACGTGTTGTTCTTAACGTGGTTGTTCAGCTGAATTTCCAACGTATCATACCGGATTTTCCTCATAATTATTATTTGTGGTTGGAATTTCTTGAGAGGAGAGTGAACATTGCTAAACGACTGGTTACACAATGGAGGGCTACTGACTGATATTTTTTCCAGCAGCTACACTGCCGTGAATCGCATATTTGTCCCATCTTTGCTGGGTTTCCTATTCATATGGGACAAATATGCGTTTAACGGCAGTACAGCTCTCTATTAATTAATCGACAAGTATCTACAGTACAAGATCAGCCACATCTATTTGGCGCCTGCTTCCTACCCATCTCCCGTCTACAGCGAGGTTGTGTTTGTGTTCATTTTTTTTATTTATTTAGTCTACATCTAAACATATAACACTGAGGCTTTGGTCCGATTCGTGAATTAAAATCGAATTAAACTTAAAAGTGACAGTTTGAAAATTTTCAAATAACCCTGCTAGCAGAGCAAGATTACTTTTGACAGATATTGAATCATTTTTGATAGATGTTTTGTTGTTCTTGCTGGGTAGCACCAGCCATTCTTATGAGCGGGGGATTTCATAATTTCCAAACTGTCACTTTTGAGTTTAATTTTATTTTAATTCGCGAATCGGACCAAAGCCTGAATCAACAATTTGACGCCACAATACACGGCCGCATCTCTCCATCCTCGAATACGCACCACGCTCGCCAAGTCGTTTTGCACCTGGTCTGCCCATCTCGCTCGCTGCGCTCCACGCCGTCTCGTACCTGCCGGATCGGAAGTGAACACCATATTTCCAGTGTTGCTGTCCGGCATTTTTGTAACATGCCCTATCCATCGTACCCTTCCGGCTTTCGCTATGGGCTACTGGCAGAACCGGATTTAGCCGGAATGGGGCCCCGGGGCCGACGGTATGTGGAGGCCTCAAAATGTACAAAAAAGGTTGGTTTTGGTACATAAGATTTGTGGGGGCCCGGGGCCACGGCCCCCTGCCCCCCATAAATCCGGCCCTGGATACTGGGTTCGCCGTAGAGCCGGGCGACCTCGTGATTCATTCTTCGCCGCCACACACCGTCTTCTTGCACACCACGAAAGATGGTCCTAAGCACCCGTCTCTCGAATACTCCGAGTGCTTGCAAATCCTCCTCTAGCAATGTCCAAGTTTCATGTCCGTAGAGGACAACCGGTATTATTAGCGTCTTGTACATGACACATTTGGTGCGGTGGCGAATCTTTTTCGATCGCAGTTTCTTCTGGAGCCCGTAGTAGGCCCGACTTCCACATATGATGCGCCTTCGTATTTCACGACTAACATTGTTATCAGCCGTTAGCAAGGATCCGAGGTACACGGATAAAAATTAAAAAGCTAAAAAGATTAAATTTTAATCTAAAACCATATTCGGTCTATCCACTCATTGGAATGCTTAAATTGCAATAAGCTATGAACAATTATTTCAAGTTTAATCATTTGAAATGATTATTCGATGTATAGTCTAACAAAGATTCAATGCGTTTTATACAGATTTTTGTTTTACAAAACAAAATAAAAACAATTTGGCATTTCGACCATGGCATGAAACTAAAAAAACTGGCGACTGGCGACTACATCTAATGGTTTTATTGAAATCATTGCACATTTAAACAGCAGTAACATATAGTAGTGCGGTACTAATCGTGGAAAAGGTAACACGGTAGTCATTCGTGCTCTAGGACTCTTTGAAGAACAAAGTTTCACCCCGGACATCGCAATAATTATTATGCGGCTGCAGATGGAATGGCGTATCCAAGAAGAACGATGAGGAACTGTACTATGTTGCTGTCCATTGCCAATTTGTTTTGATTGAACCTCAGGTTGAACGGATGTAAAAATTGCAGGATCGACGACGGCATCACCAACTGCAAACGAGGTGAATAGATAAACAATCAGCATCAATAAGGGAACGACGAAAATTTAAAGCTACCTACGAAGCAGAACAAAATAACCGACGAGCATCCATCATCCGTTTCTAACTTCGTTTTAGTAAGGTTCCGCCTCGGGTTCCGCTTATCGAACTACCGCCGATCGCCATCTTTATACATTGGATTAATCAGAGTAAAATTTCTTTTGGGGCCATTAAATTTTTGTACGCCATACAGAGCACCACTTCTATTTTTATTTTACAGATAAATTAAATGCGAATAAAAACATGCGATGCCAAAACTTAGGGCCGATTTCTTCACCTCCGCTTAGGCCTTAAACCAGGTTTAAACGTATGGGTAAGCACCGCTTAAGAGTTAAGCGAAGGTGAAGAAATTGGCCCTTAATAATTTAACTTGAGCCAAGAGACAACACAATTAAACCACGAGATATGCTGTAGCAATAATGTCAAGTTCCAAGATTAGTATTGAGGGCTTGCTAAGCTATTTCGAAATTATATTTCAAGAAAGTATTTCAATGCTTAAAATCAAGATTAGTTTATAATCCTTGAAAATATTAAAAGTAGAAAAAGATTAAAAAGGGATACATTAAAAGCTAACTAGATTTTTCATTTTTCTCCGTGTAGACGAATTCCTCGACCACCTCGAAGGTATCCCCGTCTATCGTAACACTGCTTCCAAGGCGGGCCCTGTCGCGATCGGTTCCGTCCACAAGCATGTACTTTGTCTTTGACGCATTCACCACCACTCCAACTTTTGTTGCTTCACGTTTCAGGCGGGTGTACAGTTCTGCCACCTTTGCAAATGTTCGGCCGACAATGTCCATGTCATCCGCGAAGCAAATAAATTGACTGGATCTGTTGAAAATCGTACCCCGGCTGTTACACCCGGCTCTCCGCATGACACCTTCTAGCGCAATGTTGAACAACAGGCACGAAAGTCCATCACCTTATCTTAGTCCCCGGCGCGATTCGAACGAACTGGAGTGTTCGCCCGAAATCTTCACACAGTTTTGCACACCATCCACCGTTGCTTTGATCAGTCTGGTAAGCTTCCCAGGGAAGCTGTTCTCGTCCATAATTTTCCATTGCTGTACGCGGTCTATACTGGCGTATGCCGCTATTGAATCAATAAGATGGTGCGTTGGAACCCGGTATTCACGGCATTTGCCGTACAGTAAAGATCTGGTCCGTTGTCGAGCGGCCGTCAACGAAGCCGGATGGATAACTTCCAACGAACTCATTCACTAATGGTGACAGACGTCGGAAGATGATCTAGGATATCACTTTGTAGGCGGCATGAAGGATGGTGATCACTCGAAAGTTCTCACACTCCATCTTGTCCCCTTTCTTGTAGATGGGGAATATAACCCCTTCCTCTCAGTCCTCCGGTAGCTGTTCAGTTTCCCAGATTCTGACTATCAGTTTGTGCAGTGGCTGCTGATCTGGGCCCATCTTGATGAGCTCAGCTCTGATACCATCCTTACAGGTGCTATATTGGTCTTTAGCTGTTGGATCGCATCCTTAACTTCCCTCAAGGTGGGGGCTGGTTGGCTTCCATCGTCCGCTGAACTGACGTAGTCATCTCCTCCGCTGCCTTCACTTTCACTGCCTGTACTCTCAGCGCCATTTAAATGTTCCTCGTAGTGCTGCTTCCACCTTTCGATCACCACACGTTCGTCCGTCAAGATGCTCCCATCCTTATCCCTGCACATTTCGGCTCGCGGCACGAAGCCTTTGCGGGATGCGTTGAGCTTTTGATAGAACTTGCGTGTTTCTTGAGAACGGCACAGCTGTTCCATCTCCTCGCAATCCGCTTCTTCCATGTGGCGTTTCTTTTCCTGAAAAAGGCGGGTTTGCTGTCTCCCCTTCCGTCTAAAACGTTCCACGTTCTGCTGGGTACCTCGCTGCAGCGCGACCGCCCGCACTGTGTCCTCTCCCAGAAACTGTCTGCGCTCTTCGTCGAACTAATAGTTCAGTCGACCTCGTCCCACATACCCAACGTTGTTCTCCGCTGCGTCGTTAATGGCTGCTTTAACTGTATTCCAGCAGTCCTCAAGAGGAGCCCCATCGAGCTCACCCTCTTCCGGTAACGCTGCCTCGTATGCAGTGGCGACATCAGGTTGCTTCAGCCGCTCTAGGTCGTACCGCAGCGGTCGTCGGTACCGAACATTGTTGATGACGGAAAATTTTGGGCGCAGTTTAACCATCACCAGATAGTGGTCAGAGTCGATTTCGGCAAGTGTGCTCTAGACTGGCCCAGCTTAGTATGGGGAGAAAAAATGATGTCGAGTTCCACGAGCTGATAAGACATAGCTGACAAGATATGGGCAAGATGGCTGACAGAATATGTGCCTACAATCAACAAGCGTTCGAAGTGGCTAGGAGAAGCTCGGACAGTTCAAGAAGGAGACGTAGTCTACGTTGCCGAGGGGGACAGACGATGTTGGGTTCGTGGAAGGATCGAGAAGGTAATTGTAGCCAAAGATGGAAGAATCCGTCAAGCGATTGTACGCACGGCAACTGATTTGCTGAAACGACCGATGGTGAAGTTGAGGCTGATGGAAGTGGAAGCTGCTGGTGAACTCAGAGCAGAGCTATAGCATCTATACCTCGGTTCACGGGGTGGGGGGTTTTCTGGCACCACTGCGCCAGATGACGTTTGCGTCAGTTTAGGTTTAGTTGAGACCTTCGGCATATTGAATTCATTTATACCTCTATAATGTTGCTGGAATCGTCACACGTGGATTAGTAAATTACCATTTATTGGAACTGCCTCCGGCCGTCCTTGACTTTTAGCTAGGGGGAAGAGCAAGCTCCTTTATCGGATCCCCCCTAGCGACGCTGGTGTACAACACACTGTAGTAGGCCCCGGCAGATTCCACAGAATTCTGCCCCAGACAGTACGCCCTTTTGCACTGCCTGGCTTCGTCCTTCTTGACTGTTAACTGCGGGGGCGAGGAACTCTACTGGCTGAGCCCGCACAGTAAGGACGGCGGGTGTTCTTGGGATCTTTTGCTAGACCGCCGGGAAGCGAAATTTCCTTTGCGTTTAGCTTCTCACTATGGCGGCGATCCAACACCCTTTTGCACTGCACCTTCACAGCACTTAACGTTCCCTCACCACGGCACTTTCGGGGGAACTCCAAATTATACACTCCCGATGATGCTGGGAATTAACCATCTAGCCGACGCACGCAACTCAAAAAACCACATCCGATCCACCGAAACGCGTCCTCACTTGGCCGTGGCTCGTAACTTTTCTCTCGTTTCTTCTCTTCTCCTGCACGTCATCGACCTCCGGCCTACGGGAGGAGCTCTGGCGCTAACTTTATTTTCAAAAACATGCCAATCAAAATATTAACAATCCACAGTGGTGGTGTATGTTGCCATATCAAAATAAGACAAAAGCATAATGGGTAGCCATTTAAAACGACACCAAATTACCCAAGCGACACTCAGCGACAAGACTAAACAAAACGGGTTAATTGTAACTCGTAGGTTACAACTGGAACTCCAACATCACAGGCTTGTCGGCCGCTGCAACGTTTATATCTGTGAGGACTGGCAATATAGTTGGACTTCTTAAAGATTTCCCGATTTTCTGGCATACCTGTTCGGAAATGATGCTGATATCTGTAGTAACCAAAAACTTGAAAAGTTTTGTTCATGGTTGTTTCGTAACCGTTTGTCTTGCGTCCTTTCGTCTAAACAATGTTCATAAAACTGATTTTATTTTCTGTCTAATAAGGCACAGAGTACTGCGATTTTTCACCCAAAAATAATAAAGATTATCTCCATCGAGACCATACAAATAATAAGTATAGCCACTTAGAGCATGTTCAAGCAAGCACATTGTAGATGATGTTATGGAGATGCTTCAAATATTATTATTTTTTTGCATTCGCATAATATCTGATCGTATTCTCTACATCCTTTCCCTTCTGTACTCTTTTGATAATTTGCTGAAAAACACTTCAGTTTTATTCTGTTTCAAACTTGTCCAAAAGCATTTCGCCTTAAAGTATAAAATTATCTAAGTATTTCGAAAACATACAAAACAAACAAATGCATACACTTCTTATGGAATATCCAATTGTTCCTTAAGCAATATTTAATTTATATTAAATTTGAGCTAATAAAAACCCAAAACAATAGTCTTAAGGAAATTCAATCCAAAATAAAACTCAATCCAAACCCAATCTGAATCGAATTAAATCTATTCAAAGTTCAAATCAAACCAAATTAAATATGCATTTCAAATCCAATCCAAATTAAATTAAATTAATAATTTATAAAAATAATTTTACTCCAATACAAAGCTCAACTAAAAATATAATCCAAAATCCAATTCAAATAATTTCACTCTCATATCCAATCCATGTCGAATCAAAATCCAATCCAAAAAAATGTCCTATGCAAATCTATCCTAAATTAAATCCAAATCCATTCTAAATCCAACACATTTATAAACCAGAACAAGATCCAATCTAAATCAAATAAAAATTCAATTCAAATTTATTCCAAATTCAATCTAAATCCATTCTAAATCTGAACCTGAACCTGAAACCAAAACAAATCAAGGTTAAATACAATCCAAATCCGATTCAAATCAAATCTCAATAATATACATGTCCAATCCAAATACAGTTCAAATGCACTCCAAATCCATTCCGTCTTTAATCCTTTTCAATTCCACTCCAAATCCAATCCAAATCTATTTCCAAATCCAATCCAAATTCAATCCAAATCTAACCCAATCCAAATCAAATCCAGTCCAAATCCAAATCTAAGCCAAATCCAATCAAAATCCAAATCCACATCTACCCCAACCCAATCCAAATCCAAACCCAATCCATATCCAATTAAAATCCAATAAAATCCAATACTTTAATCGAAATCCAATCCTAATCCTATCCAAATCCATTACAAATTTATTCCAATATCCAATACATCAATTCTTAATTTCATCTACTCCTTTGTTTCAGTATTTGTTCTCTTGTTTTGTTGATTTTTCACTCCTTCACTAATTCAGTCCCAAATCGAATCTTACTCTTATTCAAATCCAGTACAAATCCAATTTAAATTCTATCCAGAGCCAAGCAACTCTAAGTCCAATTCCATCAATGATAATAAATATCATCAATTGTTAATTTTATCCGTTTTTTTTGTTTTGACAATTCAATAAATTAAAAATTTCAAATTATCAAATACAATCCAATTCAATTCAACTCTAATCCAAATCCAATCCAAATCCAATCCAAATCCAATCCAAATCCAATCCAAATCCAATCCAAATCCAATCCAAATCCAATCCAAATCCAATCCAAATCCAATCCAAATCCAATCCAAGTTTATTCCAATATCCAATTACATCAATTCCTAATTTCATCCATTCCTTTGTTTCAGTATTTGTTCTCATGTTTTGTAAATTTTCTTAAATCACTCTTTCATTAATTCTTAATTTTAACCTTTTTTTTTTGTTTTGAGAATTCAATCATCATTAAAGTTAAAAAAATAATTTAGATTCATTTAGATTTTTATAGACAGCTTCAACCGAAATATTCAATGTTTTTCGTTATTTCCAATTCGATCTTTTTATTTTGCTATTCAATCTACGTATTTTTCAATTCCAGTTATGGTTTTATAGATTCCGATCCAATTTCAATTTAGATTCGAATCATTTCAGTTCTCTTCATACGACAACAGATGTGTCAAGCATCTGTTACGTAAGTGAGAAGACATCATTTCACTATTTCATTATTCAAGTTGGAAATCTCTCACACCCTTCCATCCATGCAAATGTTTGTAGTACATATACATAAATGTCGTATTGTACTTTTTCTTTATTAATATGTACTTCGTTTTGCATATCAGATTGTCTCTCAATAAATTTCTTTTGGAACACAGCTCTTTCTCTTTTCTGCGTTATTTTATCTACTTCGAGGATAATTCAGGGATTGCATAATCTTGCTCTCATAAAGTTACTTTTCAGTTTTGGAGACCTCTCGCTCCAAATTTGTTCCACAGAGACCTCTCGCTCTGGTTTATTTGGTCGCAGACATTTCGCTCCAGCAATCTTATATTGCACAGAGTCCACAGTTTTTATCGGAGACCTCTCGCTCCAGTTATTTTAGATAACAGAGACCTTCCGCTCTGGATATTTCTTGCTAGCTATTTTCTTTTTTTAAGTAATCGACAACATCAGTTTGAATTCCATTTTGTTGAATTACAAATGATC
Source organism: Armigeres subalbatus (assembly GCF_024139115.2). Classification (NCBI taxonomy): domain Eukaryota; kingdom Metazoa; phylum Arthropoda; class Insecta; order Diptera; family Culicidae; genus Armigeres; species Armigeres subalbatus. The sequence goes on from NC_085139.1 coordinate 295,742,335, forward strand.
CACATGTCGTTTGAAATACTTACAATTCCCTCGGGAACTTCTACTGCGCCATGTAGTAACCAAAAACTTGAAAAGTTTTGTTCATGGTTGTTTCGTAACCGTTTGTCTTGCGTCCTTTCGTCTAAACAATGTTCATAAAACTGATTTTATTTTCTGTCTAATAAGGCACAGAGTACTGCGATTTTTCACCCAAAAATAATAAAATTTATCTCCATCGAGACCATACAAATAATTAGTATAGCCACTGAGAGCGTGTTCAAGCAAGCACATTGTAGATGATGTTATGGAGATGCTTCAAATATTATTATTTTTTTGCATTCGCATAATATCTGATCGTATTCTCTACAATATCCGACGCAGTGTCAAGCTGTAGGCTAACCTGTCGGCCGTTCATCTTCGTTTTAACGGAACTTCTTCGCTTCCGGACATTTTTCACCTGCACGGTTCGTGTGGCTCTTTTTTTTTTACAAGAACCGATTTTTTTATGCCTTGAGTCTCTTCGCACTGGAACAGTATCCGTCTTTGTGACCATGTTCACCAAAGACGTTGCACCGATGTTTCTAGAACGGTACTTGGAATAGTGCATATCGCGCAGCGCCAGCAAGGCGTTGCTTAGACGAACATGCGGCCCTTGAATTGAAAATTATCGAACTCGTAGATGTAAGATGGGTAGGAAGCAGAGGCTTCCAGTGAACAAGCAACGTTGCCGGCGATCCAGTGGTTCCTAACGGAAGTCGATGTTCGGGCTTCTTAAGGACCTTACAATCATAACATTTGAGAAATTATGTCCGTCGATATGTGAGCAAGTGTCGCCCCTCAGGTGTGGGCAGGTATGTTTGGGGATATTCTTACGTGCGAAATAGGTACTACTGATTGCTCACAGATGGCAGTCCATTACTGTTAATAGCTGGATGGAGGCTTTTCGTACTATCGACAGGACCAAAGAGGCTTTCACTCTCAATCTGTGCGTTTGGTAATCTTTACATTGTATGTTGGACACTCTCCATAGACCTTATCAAGGCCCTCTTAGGACGCATCCTCCACGTCATTGGGCTTATCGTTCGTTGTGGCATTAGATGCTGAAGTGAAGTAATTCGCCTTCATTCTCAACAGGCTGATGCAGGCGGCCGCTTATCGGCTTCCACCGGATAACTCGCTGAAATAAATTTTGCTTCATTACTACATTAGACCACACTAATTCCTTTAATAAACGAGAACATCGCCATTATAGTCTATGCTAATTTTATGTGTTACTTCTGTTCATTACAGTTTGTCTGCATGGGTGGCACCCCGAAGCGCATGGAGAACTTTGCACACTTCATCATGGACGAAATAGGCTACAAACTGCCCGCCGGTACCCAGCTCCAGGACATCAGCGCCTTCTCGTATCGATATTCTATGTACAAGGTAGGTCTCTGTTCAGCATGATCCCTTTTATTGACCCGTTGAAGTAACGACATCCGTCAATGGTCACAAACACAGGTCGGACCAGTGCTGTCGATCAGCCACGGAATGGGAGTGCCTTCGCTCGGTATTTTGCTGCACGAGATGATCAAGCTGATGTACCACGCCAAGTGCAAGGACCCGGTCTTCATGCGAATCGGTACGTGCGGAGGCATCGGTGTGGAAGGCGGCACCGTCGTCATCACCGAGGATGCCGTCGATGGCTTATTGCGGAGTACACATGAGCTTGTAAGTAATAAAAGGATCGCTGGCGAGGTGACGATTGATTAATAAAATTTTGTTTTGTAGGCCGTTTTAGGCAAGTTGGTCTACCGTCCAGCCATCCTGGACAAGCGGTTGGTGCGAGAGCTGAAAGGTCTTGCGTCTCAGGATGACCCGTACGATACCATCGTTGGCAAGACGATGTGCACAGCGGACTTCTACGAAGGTGGGGATCATTTGATTCTATGACTGGAAACCTTTAATAATAGGTCGTTTTTTTCAGGTCAGGGTCGTCTGGACGGCGCCTTCTGCGAGTACAGCGAACAGGACAAGATGGACTACCTCCAGAAGTTGCACGAATTCGGGGTGGTTAACATCGAGATGGAGTGCACGATCTTCGCGGCGCTGACGCACTACGCCGGTATCAAGGCGGCGATCGTCTGCGTGGCGCTGCTCGATCGGCTCAAGGGCGATCAGGTGATGTCGCCGAAGGAAGTGATGAACGAGTGGCAACAGCGGCCGCAGATTCTCGTCTCGCGGCTGATCCGCAAGCATCTCACCCAGGCGGGCTATCTCAAAAACCTGTCGTCGATTCCGAGCGCGATCCGGTCACCCCGACGCTTCCGGCTGGTCCAACAGGAGTCGGAAGCGCACGAGTAAGAAGGCTGTGGTGCCCGTTGCACGTAACGTACTTAAAAGCAGCGCGCCTTCCAGCATGTATGTGTTAGTTTTTATGATTTTTTTTGTAGTTTAGTGACAACGGAACCGGGAATCTGCAATGAGAGCATTCCGGAATCGAGGAACGAAACACATTCCATTTTCGAATAGCGATTTCCCGGAGATCCGATTTCGTTCAGAGGAAGGGGAGGAGGGGGGAGGGGATTAATCGTAAAGTAGTCAATAACAAAAATTTTAGATTTGTTTTTGTTTTATCAATGCATTTGTTTTTAAATTGATATGGTTTGGAAATTTCCGTAATATTGCGAGTAAGGATATGAAAATCCATAAGGGGGAAGAAGCTTCCACAGGATCATAAAGGATAGTCTAAAAATCCTACAATATTTTTAGGAATAATGTCAATATCCGGGTGAGATTTTTTGAAAACCATCCATCGATGGAAGCGAGAGGAGACTCGAGATTTCCTTTCGGGTAGAGTTTCCAGTTTCTTCTGGAAGGAATTTCCAGAGTATTTTATTTTGCAAAAGCACCCAGGATCCCACAGTTCCTTTCGGAAGTAATCCTTAGAATTCGTTTTAAAGACGCCTAAGGGATTTTTTGGGTTCCTTCAAGAGTTTCACCTGGGAAGTGCTCCCAGAGTTTCTCCAAGAAGATTCAAGAATTTCTTTCGGGGGGAGCTCTTAGAATTCAATGTTTAGATCCACACGAGGAATTTATGTGTTCCTTTCCTTTGCCTAAGTTCCTTACGAAAGGTTCCCAGATGATCTTAATAGTATCTTGTCGGGGTTTTGAAATTTTTGCAAGGATTCGATGACAAGATCAATAAGGGAACTTTTTGAGTTCCTTCCGGGAAGAGTCCTTCAGATCGTTTTTCGAAAAACTCCCTGAGTTACGCTCAGGAGAAGTTAGAAGAGTTCCTTACGGAAGGAGCTCTCATAGTTCCTTGTGAAAAAATCTCCCAGAGTTCCTTCCAGTAGAAGCTCCCAGTTTCTTTGGGAGAATTCTCAGACTTCCTCCTTGGATGAGTTACCAGAGTTCTTACGGGCAAAAATTCCCTAAATTTTCATGCCAGTGTTCTACACTTTGTGCAATTTGAGGACGGATGCCCAAATCTTAGAAGAAATTTGCAAAATTTTATCACGTTCCTGAAATTCTAAGAATTTTGAAAAGCCTGCTGGAGCCCTGAAATTTATTTTAGATTATCTGGTTAAAAACTTAAAAAATTTGTAGAATGATTTATTACTATAAATTGAAATTCTTATAATTCCAACACCACGAAATCCTTTGTGACTTCTAAACTATTTTTTATATCTGTTTATATTATTTGAAAAAAAAAAACTCAGAAATCTTACGATCGTGTCCTGATTTTTAAAATTCTGATTCCTACAACAGTAGACCAACCTCTTTCCCCTTTCACGCTTTATTTATGAATAGGGATTCGATCCACTAAATATAATCATTAGCGATCGCCTAAATGATTTGCTCCGACACCTTATGCTGAAACAATAAAAAAAAATCATTGAAACAAGAGATTTAGAATCAGAATTAGACAACGAGTTACATGGACACATTGAGCAAAGCAAATATGTTATACACACATATAATAAATATTTTCCCCGTTGATCAGTTGATCCGTTTGCTGAGCGATATTATTGAGTAGCTGTATAATGAAAAATCCCGCCACACGTGGCGGGTAGCAATGTTAGAAAGTAAATCAACATATTACCTAATAGCCTTCGATATAGTTACAAAAGTTGCTAATTATAGGAAAAAACGGCACTACCAGGACACTGGCGTTGACGCCTGTTAAGTGGTGTTCAAACGATATTTTTTTAGTGTATTGTGTTTCCGTTTTTGCACTTGAGGATTACTGTGCGTACCATATCATTTGAATTCTCACAATCAATGTTGCTAGACAACGGAAAATGAAATTCGGATTTGAATTTAAACATTTGGAAGAGTTTTTACCTCCTTAATATCATAAAACTGTATTACGGAAAAGAGTTACACATATTCTATCCTCATGTGCAAACTAATTGTTACAACGCTTCATACGGATATTAACATATTTGTCGCCGTAAAAACATTGATGAGTAAATACTCTTTATTCAATTATTAGTTCCAACAAATTGTATGGATTGAATAATTAGTATTTACCACGGTTCTGACTATTACTTATTATAAATCGAATCTATTATGCATGTAGTACTACACTCTTATCCACATCTGAAAATTATCTTGACTAAACAAGAATTTCTCTGACCCAACACACCACCAACTGCATATAAACTATATATGTATAAAAAAAACTTAGAACATTGGAAATAGATGCTAAATCTCTTATAAAAGAAAGGTCCGAGCTCATAACTCATAACTCAACACAACTGTTTCAATGCACTCTTCCTGGTACTTTTGGTCGCACACACAATCTAAATGAAAATAATATTTATGTGTATCGTGTAAAAGGTGTTCCGTTAAACATCAACACCGTGTGATCATAGATTGTGAGAAATCGTTCAGACAGTCGGGTACGCAAAGCCGCGAGGAACGCGAGAAACTAATTCACGTTGAAAAGTTGAGAAAACATTTTTTGTCTGTCATTGTGTGTAAAATGTACAAAGCTGCACGGGATGAGCAACAGTATATGAATATACATTATACTATGAAATATACTTATTGAATTATTAAAGCGGATAAACCTCTTCCGATGCTTCCTAATGGTCTAAAATGTTCCGAAATGCCATATCGACAAACTTGAGAGACGAATTCAAGAACAGGAAGCACACCTTCTTACAGCTTTGAGGTAGACTGATGCAGCTTATCATAGAGACAGAATAGGTGCAACGTATCAAACAACGCGGCGTATTAGAAACGGAGACTTTTAGAACACGATGAACATCAACTTACGATGGATCATAGGTTCCGAGATGGATAAGGATCTTCGGGCGTAATTATAGACTCGAATTTTACATTTTTCCTTTTCGACAATGTAAGAACTGCTGGAGATTCGGACATGGAGCTTCTTGTTCTGCACTGCCCAAGCAAGATGCACAACTGTTCAAATGGCAAACTTCAGCACGGAACAAGCGATTTCGAAAGTCCGGAAAGGCAAAGGCACTTGTTTTACACAGAATAACTCCGGAAGTGGTCAACCCAGCAGGCAACAGCGAAAACAGACCAGTTGCTGTTCCTGTGAGAGGAGTCCCGAACAACGGAACAAGCAGTCGTATCGAACATGGAAATCCTAAACCCACCACTTTGACCAAAATGTCAAAATAACCCCTTGAAATCAACCGATTTGGAGCGCTGCATCACATGGTTTCTAGGACTTTGGCTACAAACACCAAAGAGTTTACAATGTTGTGAAAACTCATATGTGAATATGTACGTTATGTGGAAGATATTGATTTGGAAAATGTATTGGAGGTAACCACTTTCCCTTCGATGGGACTCGAACCCATGACCCTACAGTACGCTAGACTGGTGCTTTAACCTCCGTCGGCCTTCGCAACCTAGCGGCTACTGAACGAGCTCGAGATTCCCAAATTGGACGCATATTACCAGGCTAAGGCCGGAGTGGCCTGTGCAATACATAAAAGTCTTCTCCATTCAGCTCGGTCCATGGCTGCACTTCGCCAACCACGCAGTCTGCGGAGGGTCCGCAAGTCGTCCTCCACCTGATCGATCCACCTTGCCCGCTGTGCACCTCGCCTTCTTGTTCCCGTCGGATCGTTATCGAGAACTATTTTCACAGGATTACTGTCCGACATTCTGGCTACGTGCCCGGCCCACCGCAGTCTTCCGATTTTTGCGGTGTGATCGATGGATGGTTCTCCCAACAGCTGATGCAACTCGTGGTTCAATCGCCTCCTCCACGTACCGTCCGCCATCTGCACCCCACCATAGACTAGTCCAATCCGTTTAGCTTTGCTTTTCAGTCTGATGTGTTGGAATATCAGGTAGTGTGCGACGCTTCGCAGTACATCGTAGATGGATAAGAAGCAGGCGCCAGTTAGTTGTAGTTGCTCTTGGGTAGATTGTAGAATATTGTTACGGATGTATTGTATATACCTATTGTTTGGGAACTGGTCCTTTTCTCCTTCCAATGTGGACTGTATTTAAGTGGTTGGGTGATAATTCCTGGTAGCTGAGGTGGACTCCTATTTTGGGTGGACTTGGACGGCCGTCGATATTTATTTCCTTGGGTGTTTCGGTGGGATTTACTCCAGGTATTGTCCACAACACAACATCTATTACACTTAACACAATTTATTTATACAGTCATTACACGTTACATTTCTCTGCACTACAACTACACTTTATTTGACGTAAAACTACATTTATTTATTCTAACTTAGACATATATTTGGATCAAATTCCATTCAAAAACTTGGATTCAGATTCCGTCTGATCCAACTTTTGGTTGTTTCCAACTTTTGTTAATCCTAATCATCGTGGGGTAGCCTAGTTGTCAATCGTTACCAAAAAATCCGTCGTAGATCTCGTCACACATTTTCGCCCTTTCCTGCTTTACACGAGGGATCAGGAAAGGGATCAATGGTGCGAACGTTTAGAGGTAATCATACCATCTACCAGAGCTGCGGCAACACACATGAGCTGGGAACAGCTTTCATAGTGATGGGCGATATGCAAAGGCGCGTGATCGGGTGGTGGCCGATCAACGAAAGAATGTGCAGGTTGAGGATCAAAGGCCGGTTCTTCAACTTCAGCATAATCAACGTCCATAGCCCACACTCCGGAAGCACTGATGATGATAAGGACGCATTCTACGCGCAGCTGGAACGTGAGTACGACAGCTGCCCAAGCCACGACGTCAAAATCATCACGGAGATTTGAACGCTCAGGTTGGCCAAGAGGAGGAGTTTAGACCGACTATTGGAAAGTTCAGCGCTCACCGGCTGACGAATGAAAACTGCCTACGACTAATTGATTTCGCCGCCTCCAAGAATATGGCCATTCGCAGCACCTACTTTCAACACAGCCTCCCGTATCGATACACCTGGAGATCACCACTGCAGACAAAATCACAAATCGACCACGTTCTGATTGATGGACGGCACATCTCCGACATTATCGACGTCAGGACATATCGTGGCGCTAACATCGACTCTGACCACTATCTGGTGATGGTTAAACTGCGCCCAAAACTATCCGTCATCAACAATGTTCGGTACCGACGACCGTCGCGGTACGACCTAGAGCGACTGAAGCAACCTGATGTCGCCACTGCATACGCGCAGCATCTCGAGGCAGCGTTGCCGGAAGAGGGTGAGCTCGATGGGGCCCCTCTTGAGGACTGCTGGAATACAGTCAAAGCAGCCATTAACGACGCAGCGGAGAACAACGTCGGGTATATGGGTCGAAGTCGACGGACCGATTGGTTCGACGAAGAGTGCAGACAGATTCTGGAGGAGAAGGACGCAGCGCGGGCGGTCGCGCTGCAGCAAGGTACCCGGCAGAACGTGGAACGTTATAGACGGAAGCGGAGACAGCAGACCCGCCTTTTTCAGGAGAAGAAACGCCGCCTGGAAGAAGCGGAGTGCGAGGAGATGGAACAGCTGTGCCGTTCTCAAGATACACGCAAGTTCTATCAGAAGCTCAACGCATCCCGCAAAGGCTTCGTGCCGCGAGCCGAAATGTGCCGGGATAAGGAGCATCTTGACGGACGAACGTGTGGTGATCGAAAGGTGGAAGCAGCACTACGAGGAACATCTGAATGGCGCTGAGAGTACAGGCAGTGAATGTCAAGGCAGCGGAGGAGATGACTACGTCAGTTCAGCGGACGATGGAAGCCAACCAGCCCCCACCTTGAGGGAAGTTAAGGATGCCATTCAACAGCTAAAGACCAATAAAGCAGCTGGTAAGGATGGTATCGGAGCTGAGCTCATCAAGATGGCCCCGGAAAAGCTGGCCACTTGCCTGAACAAACTGATAGTCAGAATCTGGGAAACCGAACAGCTACCGGAGGAGTGGAAGGAAGGGGTTATATGCCCCATCTACAAGAAAGGCGACAAACTGGAGTGTGAGAACTAATGCCGCCTACAAAGTGATATCCCAGATCATCTTCCGTCGTCTGTCACCATTAGTGAACGAGTTCGTGGGAAGTTATCAAGCCGGCTTCGTTGACGACCGCTCGACAACGGACCAGATCTTTACTGTACGGCAAATCCTTCAAAAATGCCGTGAATACCAGGTCCCAACGCACCATCTGTTCGTTGATTTCAAGGCGGCATACGACAGTAGAGTAGAGTGGGGCAAGAGTGCGCGTGGGGTAAGAGTACGTTTTCGATTTTTTGAAGTAATAAAAAAAGATAAACTAGCAGCACTGCATCAGTTTGACAGGTATTCTGGCCAACTATTATCATGTGTAATTGTAAACGATTTGAATAAACAACAAGGGAGATATGGAGTAAGATAACTTTTTGGTCATTTTGCTAAAAATAATTGGATTTCCGCAACTAGTATTTCATTACCATATATACAGTGATCGTTCGCTAATTGGGGCACGACCTCACCCCAACTAGCGAATGCCGTTCGCTAATTGGGGCGGTTTGACAAGCGTCAATGTTGTTTACTTTTGTATTGAACAAAAGAAAATTTTACGCGCCAGAAAATATCGATCCCGCCAAACACGGAAACAAAACGTCAACGCGTTTTTGACATCACATTCTGACGTTTAGCTGCTTTTTAATTGGGTTTCGCCCCAATTAGCGAACCCCCAACTAAAAAGCGCCCCAACTAGAAAAACCCCAATTAGCGAACGTTCACTGTACGTTCAATCAGGTGAACATTATACCATTTCGATAACCTAATGTATAGAGTACTTAATGGTACAGAACACCAATCCGGTTGGTTTTCCAAGAAGTCAAAACCATCACTTGAATAATTTTTGGGACTGTGGGGTAAAAGTACGCAGGAACCGGTGGGGCAAGAGTACGCATATGAATCTTCAAGTTATGATGTCAAACCCGTATCTCCGGCTGAAATAAGACTTCTTCCAAAGCGTAAAGATTCACAACTAAGAAAATAGGGACAGGATTCGAAATTATCACAAATTTTTAGGATAAGTTGAAGTAATTCGGTGTTAGAAAGGACTTAGCGAACAAAGCACTGAAGCGAAATAATTAAATTGTATTAGGACTTGTTGTACACCTAAACATAGTACACAAACACAATTTAATCTATACAGTGAACGTTCGCTAATTGGGGTTTTTCTAGTTGGGGCGCTTTTTAGTTGGGGGTTCGCTAATTGGGGCGAAACCCAATTAAAAAGCAGCTAAACGTCAGAATGTGATGTCAAAAACGCGTTGACGTTTTGTTTCCGTGTTTGGCGGGATCGATATTTTCTGGCGCGTAAAATTTTCTTTTGTTCAATACAAAAAGTAAACAACATTGACGCTTGTCAAACCGCCCCAATTAGCGAACGGCATTCGCTAGTTGGGGTGAGGTCGTGCCCCAATTAGCGAACGATCACTGTATAATAATTTCATTCAATCAAAAGAAACATTCATAAATTACGCAACGCTTCGCTGGGAGGGGTTGCGAGATGTGTGACGATCCATATAATTTTTAAAGGATTCAAACAAATAGTGTAAAAATGGAAGGGGAGGGTTGATGAAATAGCCAAATTTTACGTTACGTGATTGATGGACTTTCTTTAAGGAAAATGCCTTTGTATACGCCACGCGAAACCTGATATATATTTTTACCTCTGTAGTTTTTTGTATATATAAAAAACAATGGTTTTTCGCATGAAAGTGCACATTTTTAGGAACCTCTCCCCCTTTAAGAGTTACGTAATCTTTAAACATTCCCTAATATATGCTCATTAAACATCAATTAAATGTTATTACCTCTTATTTGTGTTAATATATACTTAAAGCACATGATTGGATAAATGCGTACTCTTACCCCACCCGATGCGCACTTTTACCCCACCGGTGGGGTAAAAGTGCGTTTTTCACTTGTCTTGCAAAAAGGGTTCTACCAAAACGAATCTCAATAATTTCAATATTGTTTCAACTGGGTAACATAAAGGAAGAGTATATGAATCATCGACACTGATTTGATATGCAGAAGCTTGCTTCATAAGGGCCACATGATCGATTGAAAACTAAGTGCGTACTCTTGCCCCACTCTACTCTATAGACCGCGTAGAGCTATGGAAAATTATGGACGAGAACAGCTTCCCTGGGAAGCTTACCAGACTGATCAAAGCAACGGTGGATGGTGTGCAAAACTGTGTGAAGATTTCGGGCGAACACTCCAGTTCGTTCGAATCGCGCCGGGGACTAAGACAAGGTGATGGACTTTCGTGCCTGTTGTTCAACATTGCGCTAGAAGGTGTCATGCGGAGAGCCGGGTGTAACAGCCGGGGTTCGATTTTCAACAGATCCAGTCAATTTATTTGCTTCGCGGATGATATGGACATTGTCGGCCGAACATTTGCAAAGGTGGCAGAATTGTACACCCGCCTGAAATGTGAAGCAACAAAAGTTGGACTGGTGGTGAATGCCTCAAAGACAAAGTACATGCTTGTGGGCGGAACCGAGCGCGACAGGGCCCGCCTGGGAATCAGTATTACGATAGACGGGGATAGACTAATACTAATGACACACTGGTGGTACAAGTACCATGGTACAAGAATCTTGAAATGAATACCATACCAATTATTGTCTTTATTAAAGATAGTCTTGGGATAATTTTCTTGTTTTCTTGTACCATGGTACAAGTACCACAGGTGTGTCCTTAGTATAACGCAAAATGAACTCCCCCAAGAAATTATGACGTTTGAGCGGGTCGCATAATGAACGCAAAATGAACTTTTGTTCGAGGAAACGACCCGCTCAAATGTCAAAATCCGGCGGGTGAGTGAATTTGATGAACTCCTGCATAAGTCTATACCTTCGAGGTGGTCGTGGAATTCGTCTACCTCGGATCCTTGCTAAAGGTAGCCTCACACCTCGGGAATTTGGTTGGCGGATTTTTTCCCCATGTATTTTTGCATATGCGATGTTTTCGGGATTTGAGCACGGAAAATCAAAATCCCGGCCCCATTTAAAATACACGGGGATCAAAATCCGGTGGAAAATTTTCCCGAGGTGTAAGGCAGCCTTAACGGCTGATAACAATGTCAGTCGTGAAATACGAAGGCGCATCATCTGTGGAAGTCGGGCCTACTACGGGCTCCAGAAGAAACTGCGGTCAAAAAAGAATCGCCACCACACCAAATGTGTCATGTACAAGACGTTAATAAGACCGGTTGTCCTCTACGGACATGAAACATGGACAATGCTCGAGGAGGACTTGCAAGCACTCGGAGTATTCGAGAGACGCGTGCTTAGGACCATCTTTGGCGGTGTGCAAGAAGACGGTGTGTGGCGGCGAAGAATGAACCATGAGCTCGCCCAACTCTACGGCGAACCCAGTATCCAGAAGGTAGCTAAAGCCGGAAGGGTACGATGGGCAGGACATGTTGCAAGAATGCCGGACAGCAACCCTGCAAAGATGGTGTTCGTTTCCGATCCGGCAGGTACGAGACGGCGTGGAGCGCAGCGAGCGAGATGGGCAGACCAGGTGCAAAACGACTTGGCGAGCGTGGGGCGTATCCGAGGATGGAGAGATGCGGCCTCGAACCGTGTATTGTGGCGTCAAATTATTGATTCAGTGCTATCTGTTTAGATGCAAACTAAATAAATGACGCCCTGAAATAACTGGGATTTCTAAAAAAGAAAAGAAAAGAAACCTCTCGTGCACCGATGGACGGGTCGCCTGTTCCACTATTGGTTGTTGTTGTCATTCTGAGCCGATGATGGAAGGATACACAACTTCTCAATGGGTCTATCCAAAGTTCCTGTTGCTGTCCTTACTGTAGCAACTCTTACCACACCGTCCTGTCCCGGATGTACCTTTACTATTCTTCCCATTTTCCACCTGATTGCTGGCACGTTATCTTCACGAATAAACATTAGTTGGCCTATTGATATTGGGATTACTGGACGCCAACGCTTCGTTGTAATTGCGACAAGTACTCTCGCCGCCATCTTTTCCAGAACTCTTGCAATTTTTTTTGTGTCACCTGAATCTGGGAAAGCCTATTTATTGGAACTGATGAAAAATCCCGGTTCCAAATCGTTCGGGTCGTCTGACATTGCAGTCAACGGTCTTGAATTTAAACAAGCTTCAACTTGTACTAAAAGTGTGTTCATATCTTCAAATGTCAGCACTGCCTCCCAAAGAACTCCGAAGTGTGGAGCACTCGGAGGATTGAAGTGCCACTGAATTTCGTCCTTGGTGCATTCCCTAGCTACCGTCTCGTGATGTTCTCTGCTTTTCAGTAGCACAAACAATTGCTTCATCTGATTACGGGCACCGACAAAGTTGGTTCCATTATCCGAATAGATATCAGTAACCCTTCCTCGTCTACCAATGAACCTGCGTAATGCTTGAATGAATCTTTCGGTTGATAGATCCGTTACCAACTCGAGATGCATCGCTTTGGTACACATACAGATAAATACTGCCACATACGCCTTCGCAGCAGCTCTACGCGGTGTCAGCCGAACGTATACTGGACCGAAATAATCCACGCCGGTGTTGGAGAATGGTCTTGATACAGTTACACGAGCCGCTGGAAGTTCTCCCATGAACTTGTAACTAATGGGGCGATCCCTGCCCAGCACTAATGAGACCCCCTTATTCAATAGCCTCAGGGTCGGCGTACGCGCTTGATTATCGCGGCCAAGAAAATACAGGAAACTTCCACTTGAACACCAAAACCGAATTCTTCAAATTACACACACAGGTACCTTTATTGCTCCTTCGTATTCCCACTTCCTTAGTCTACCTCCTACCTCACTTTTCTAACTCTTCGGTGGTGGCCCCCTTCACGTACCGCTACTCCAACCACTTCCTCTAACGTCGCTACCGGGTAGCTCCAATTGTAGCCCGAATTGGACTGTCTCGGGGGGGGACACTACCTCGAGGTTTCGATGCTGGCTTGTCTCCTCGAACCCAGTCACGGAATGCCTGCAGCATTGGTGATATCCACAAAATGGCGGTGTCTGAACAGTTGTGCCACGAACGTACTAGATTGACAAATCTGGCGTGTAGGGTCGAGCTTCGGACGCTAGCGGTCCACCGCTGCTTGGTTAATGGTTCTAAGAACACTCCACGGCCGAGTTCACGTAGACTGATGTGGGTGTACTAAGGTCTAGCCAAAAAAAGGGGTCCTATTGGAGGGGGTGTTGGGGTTATTTGTGGCGGTTAGTGATGAGGGACGATCGATGGTCAGGTTTAAACCATACCTGGATATTTCCTCCTATGTCGCGCAATTCACTTTTTCACAGATCTTCGACTTTAACTTCTTAGTTTAAATTTTCCGGATAGCTAATCGACTCACGTCTTTCTCTAGCAAAAGTTGCAAGCTAATTGCCATTTAGCGATGGTGGTCGTTCGCGCGAAAAGGCCTGGCATTGGGCTTGACCGTTACCTTTTTCCCTCATCACATTTTCGCCCTATCGCTGTCCCCATTACACCACCCACCATGGCCTCCCATGTCCTTGCGTACACCTGGTGTTGAGTAGCGGAACTATCCTATGCTGCTGATGTCGGCACAGTGGGTGTTGATTGGGTCAAGTTTCAATGGATCAATAACTTTCAAGGCATATACAACAAAAAACCGAATACAAAACCACGAAAATCTCAACAATCTTGGACAGATCAACACACCACTGGTTACAAACTGTTCAACTGTCTTCGGTTTTACTCGGAAGCATCGGATGCATTGGTGCACTACTTCTCTTGCCACACTGCGGCCGCCTAGTGTCCAATATTGTAATCTAATTGCACCCAGTAGCAGCTGTGGTCCTGCATGAAGTAATTTATGATGATAGTGTTCCAAAAGCCTTTTGGTGAACGGGTGCCTTGCTGGTAGGACAATCGGATGCTTGGTACCTTCACGTTCTGATGAATGTTCTAATCGACCTCCAACACAAATAAGTTTGTCCTGTGACAGCCTAGGATGAAACCAGCGTAATGGCGAGCTTCTGGCTACCGTACCACCTGCCGAAAGTACCTTCCACTCCTCATTGAACACGTTTTGTTGCATACGACGAATGACCACAAATTCAGCTTCCCGTAGTTCTGATACTTGGAGCACACCGTATCGTCGCTTGGTAGGTTCAACTTTCCTCAAGATATCCATCAATCGTAGCCAGTAAGCAGTACATCTCACCAGATCCGTGAAATTTGAGAATTTCTGTACGTACCAGCTACTGAAGTCTTCCTGTTGATTTGTGCAGTGAGACGACCTTCTTTGGCCACTTCTTCGGATATTATCGAGTTGCCTTGAATTGGCCAGGTATCTTTATCAGCCCAGAGCCGAGGCGGACCTTTCCACCAGAGGAAGAGACAGGAACACCGTCTTCGACCAGAGGTCGTACAGTTTATTTATTTATCATCAGACTAAGGCCGGAGTGGCCTGTGCTGCACATAAAAGACTTCTCCATTCAGCTCGGTTCATGGCTGCACTTCGCCAACCACGCAGTCTGCGGAGGGTCCGCAAGTCGTCCTCCACCTGATCGATCCACCTTGCCCGCTGTGCACCTCGCCTTCTTGTTCCCGTCGGATCGTTGTCGAGAACCATTTTCACCGGATTACTGTCCGACATTCTGGCTACGTGCCCGGCCCACCGCAGTCTTCCGATTTTCGCGGTGTGAACGATGGATGGTTCTCCCAATATCTGATGTAAATCGTGGTTCGTTCGCCTCCTCCACGTACCGTCCGCCATCTGCACCCCACCATAGATGATACGCAGCACTTTCCTTTCGAAAACTCCCAGTGCGCGTTGGTCTTCCACGAGCATCATCCAGGTCTTGTGTCCGTAGAGAACTACCGGTCTTATAAGCGTTTTGTAGATAGTCAGTTTGGTACGGCGGCGAACTCTATTCGATCGAAAATGCGATGCGGAGTCCAAAATACGTACGATTTCCAGCCACTATGCGTCTCCGAATTTCTCTGCTGGTATCGTTATCGGCGGTCACCAGTGAGCCCAAGTACACGAATTCTTCAACCACCTCGATTTCGTCACCACCGATAGACACTCGTGGTGGGTGGCTCACATTGACCTCTCTTGAACCTCTTCCTATCATGTACTTCGTCTTCGACGTGTTGATGACTAGTCCAATCCGTTTAGCTTCGCTTTTCAGTCTGATGTAGGCTTCCTCCATCCTCTCAAAGTTACGTGCCATGATATCAATGTCGTCGGCGAAACCAAATAACTGGACGGACTTCGTGAAAATCGTACCACTCGTGTCAATCCCTGCCATATAGCCCATAGCTGGTCCCGATCGATTGGAGGTCGTACAGACTGAACACTTAACACCTAGCATTAGACAACGGACACATAACACCCAGTGGACCAGTGGAGAATTTTCCGATCACGAAAAGTTTCCTCCTTACCGGGGCGGGAATCGAACCCACACTCCATAGCACATGCGTCTAGACGATTGACGTCGCTAATCGCACGGCCACAAAGCCCACAAGGCTGCAGCCCAGAGGCTGCACCCTTTAAGTTGGTCTGGTTTAACCCCACGGGAAATTAAGTCAGCAGGGTTCAGATTTCCGGAAACGTGACGCCAGATTCGCTTCTCCGACAATCCTTGAAGTTTTGCCACGCGGTTGGCCTCAAAGGTTGTCCATGTTGATGGGACAGCTTTTATCCACTGCAAAGTTGAATCCGTCCAGAAAAACACTTCCACATTCATCTTAATTGCTTCCAGAATCCTTTCTGAAAGCTGCGCTGACAATAATGCTCCGCATAGTTCCAACCTTGGAATGGATTGGCACTTTAATGGTGGCACCTTCGATTTTGACGTCAGTAACACCACCTTAACATTTCCAGACGAACTCACGCTTCTTGTGTAAGCAGAAGCGCCGTATGCTTGCACTGACGCATCACAAAATATATGCAGCTCTACAATTGCTGCTTTTGGCTGGATCACACAACGATCGATAACCAGTTTGTTCAGTTGTGGCAGCTGTGCTTGGAAATTACGCCACTCGGTATCCACAACGGATGGTAATGGGTGGTCCCAATCTAATTTTCTTCCTTTCTCATCTTCCAAGCACCATAACAGCTGCATAAAAACTTTTGCTGACGTGATTGCTGGTTCTATCAGACCTAACGGATCGAATAGTCTCGCAATGACTGACAGAACTCTTCGCTTTGACAAAATCTCCGCTCTGCTTGTCTCGGGAATCTTGAACCGGAATTTCAGGACATCTGCTCCTGGATGCCATACTAGCCCTAGAGTTCTTACAGCTGGGTCAGGATCTAGCTCTACTCCTTCCACCTTCACTATCGCTAAGTCTGTCTCTGGTATGCCCCGCAACACCAATGGGCAGTTTGACGCCCATTTTCTCAAACGGAATCCACCTCTCTGTGTCATTTCATCCAATTGAATACGCATCTCTAATGCTTCCTCTGGGTTATCCGCGCCACTTATAACGTCGTCCATATAAACATCTTCCGTAGCCGCTTTGGCCGCCATCGGTTAGCGTGTTTACTCGTCCATCGCTAGTTGCTTCAATGTCCTAGTAGCGAGGAATGGGGCCGGTTTTGTACCATACGTCACCGTAGTAAGCTCGTATGTACTAATGATTTCACTAGGATCCGTTCGCCAGAGAATCCTTTGTAGTGGGGTGTCCTCTTTGCTAATTCGAATTTGTCAAAACATTTTTTCAACATCCGAAACCACCATGATTTACCTTGTTCTGCTCCGCAGGATAATTGACCGAAGATCATCCTGGATGACCGGTCCCGCCAGCAGCGTATCGTTGAGCGACGTCCCTGTTATCGTTTTACACGACGCATCAAATACTACTCGGACCTTGGTTGTGGTAAGTAACAACGAATCCCTTCATTGTTTCCCAGCTGCTCTTCCACCTTGCGCATGTGACCTAACTCCAGGTAGTCTTCCATAAACTTTCGATATTGAATACGCAGTTCTGGTTCCTTTAGCAGTCTACGTTCCAGACTTTAGAACTGCCGGAAGGCAATATCTCTTGATTCACCCATCCTTTCAAGTGCAGCTTTATCTTTGGAAAGGGACACAGTATATCGCCCATCACAGTCCCTTCGAACTGATTGTATATACTGAACTTCGCAACGTGTTTCCTCCGGGGAATAATTAATTGGTGCATCCACTTCCTCACATGACCAGAATCGAGTCAGTAACTCCTCTAGACTGACTGCCATATTGCAGGATATGTGGTGGTTACTGTGCAACCAATTTACACATCCGGATACCACCCATCCGAACACCGACTCCGTGAGCGTAGGAAAACCTTCTCCAAGACTAACCTCGTTTCCGTTATTGAAGAAAGTGAAGAAGTGTTGTATTCCTAACACCAGGTCGACAGCCTTAGATGTAAAAAAGGCTGGATCTGCCAATTCTACGCCGACTGGAACTTCCCATCCAGCCATGTCCACATTGGCTATTAGAAGATTTGCTGTCACCTTTGGTAATAATAGAAATTCCGTCTTTCGCGAGAACCCTGTTACTCGCGATTTTAAGGTGGCTGTGAACTTGTGCTTCACCTTCATGTTAGCTTGCCCGATTTCGTAAACCTCGATATCTGACCGCTGTCCCAAGTAGCACACGCAACATCTTCCTAAAATCACTATGTTTCTACTCAGTTTCATTAAAGGCATTAGAAAAACATCAAAGCACGAAAAAGTTGCATCAAGATGTCAAAAACGTTCGAATTGTGATCAATGTTTCATTGAAATTGCAATGCAGTACGTGTTTGACATTTGGAAACAAACAAACAAGGAATACTGCACTTCATGTTGCAAACACGAAACAAAATCATTAAGTTGCATATTTTTTACCATGTAACTTCAATGCGTCTTTCAAAATTTAATTGTTTGTTAAAATTAAGTTGCAGATAAGTTGAATGTGTCTTCATGTTTAATTTAGCATCGTTCAACGTTTTGACAACTTACAATTTTTTCCTGTGATGGTGCAATCAAGTAACAGAAAACCCGAGTACAAAACTTCATAATCGTATGGTTTTTATGGTAAGTCAACATGCAGTCCCTTCGAAGTGTTGAATGGTGCTGTGGTAGAGTGAAGGACTATCAATCACAAGATCCATATATCGAATCCAGTTTTATATTTTTATTTTATTTTTTTCCGCTATAGTATTTTGCAACAATATTGCAATTTTACTGCAATCGAAGGATGTTTCCGTAGGCTCCACCTCTTGCGCTTTTTAGATTGCAAAAGAGTTGCAAATGCAAATATTGTTTTTTTCCGAATAGTTGCAACACAGTGAAATGTTCAGTAGTGAAACAATTTGTGCTGCTTGGGGTCGTTGGACTTTAGCCTGCTGAGAAAAACGGTCAGTCATAAAATTGCATTCTGATCCGGAGTCTAACAATGCTCTAGCTGGGACACGGACTCCATCTTCATCTTCGACAATAACTATGGCCGTTGCAAGAAGTACCGACGACGTACGATTTCCAGAAACATTCGACGACACCGGCGTTCCACGGGGAGATCTTCCTCTTTCGGATTGAGAACTAGTGCCCACTGCAGAAGTTCGAGCGCTCGGTGATCCGTTTTCATATCCATTTGAAGATGGTCGGAAGCAAACCAATGTGTGGTGTTTGCCTTTGCAGTTCCGGCATAAGAATCGAGAGGGGCATTCCAGCGCTCGATGTCCACGTTTGAAGCAGTTGCGGCAAAGTGCTTGGCTTCGTAGCAATCTGTCACGATCGGAAACGGACATGTCTTGGAAGGTTGGACACTGGTAAAGAAGATGGTCCTCTCGACATGCAGCACAATTTGCACCTAAACTGTGAACGATACTGTAACTTGAACGAGGATTGGGAGATCTCTTCTTGGCTTGGGAATATTCCACCTTGGAATCGGAGAGCTTGGATGGTAGGGATGCTAAAACTTTAACCCTGCGCTGCAGGAAGTCAGTCAGGTGTTTTATAGTAGGGGTAGTACTTGGGCTCACTGGTGACTGCCGAAAATGATACCAGCAGAGAAATTCGGAGACGCATAGTGGCTGGAAATCGTACATACTTTGGACTCCGCAAGACGCTCCGATCGAATAGAGTTCGCCGCCGTACAAAACTGACAATCTACAAAACGCTCATTAGACCGATAGTCCTCTACGGAAACGAGACCTGGACGATGCTCGTAGAGGACCAACGCGCACTTGGAGTTTTCGAAAGGAAAGTGCTGCGTACCATCTATGGTGGGGTGCAGATGGCGGACGGTACGTGGAGGAGGCGAATGAACCACGAGTTGCATCAGCTGTTGGGAGAACCATCGCAAAAATCGGAAGATTGCGGTGGGCCGGGCACGTAGCCAGAATGTCGGACAGTAACCCGGTGAACCATATGGTTCTCGACAACGATCCGATGGGCACAAGAAGGCGAGGTGCGCAGCGGGCAAGGTGGATCGATCAGGTGGAAGATGACTTGCGGACCATCCGTAGACTGCGTGGTTGGCGACGTGCAGCCATGGACCGAGCCGAATGGAGAAGACTCTTATATTGTCGGCGTAGCACCAAGTTAGAATTCGGAAGTCGGGACTTCCGAACCGAACTTTCTTCCGAAGTTTTATTTGTCAAACTAATTGATGCGTTGCTTAGCGCATCTTTAGGCGAATCCAGCGCACTACTTCCGAAGTTGGGAAAGTTGCCTGTATCTGGAGAAAAATCTAACTTCGGTATAAAAAGCGGTATAAATTTATTCTGGATACACATAATATACCGCACAGGCCACTTCGGCCTTTAAGGCTACCTTACACCTCGGGAAAATTTTCCGCCGGATTTTGGTCCCCGTGTTATTTAAATGGGGCTGGGATTTTGATTTTCCGTGCCCAAATCCCGAAAACATCGCATATGCAAAAACACATGGGGAAAAAATCCGCGGACCAAATTGGGCACGGAAAATCAAAATCCCGACCCCATTTAAAATGCACGGGGACCAAAATCAGGCAACAGGTTAAAGCGATAGCCGGGCATCGCTCAGGATGGAGATCTTTCAAGTCGGCCCTTTGCACCACCGGAGGTGTACAGGATCCATAAGGGACCAAAATCCTGCGGAAAATTTTCCCGAAAGGTAGCCTTTGCCTTTAGTCTGAATCTGGGAGCTGCGGATAGAGCCGCTTTTCTGCTCTCAAGCGAGTAGAGGGATATTTTGAAATCAATCCCCTAAGCGAAATTATTTTGCAGTAACTTGGCTGTCAAACATTTCCCGCTCTTCGATTTTCTCTTTCCATGCTGCATGAGAGCGCACAAATGCGCGAGACGCTACATGACTTTACGATGGTTTACATACATTCCTGCTCCAATCAGCTGTTGAATCTCGTGAAATTTTGTGACGAGTGCGTTTTAATTGCATACCTACTATTGCGCTTTTTGCACTTTATAAGAGTTCTGCAAGATTTTTTTTCTCACAGTCATCTTTTTCTCACACTCAATACACTCAAAAAAGTTTGATTTTCCGTGTATAATATTTGAGTGTGAGTGCCCAATCTGAAAACAAATAGACGTCAAATCATGGCGGGAATCGATTTAGTGTACACGCTTACATGTGACTAACGAGTAATGGGTTATAATTGGGTAAATTTCAGTAACAAAAATCGATCAACCCGAAATGAGAGTGGGTGTGAGAAAAAGAAGCGGACTGTATCGATCACTAGTTCGCACTTCACAATCCGACTCAACTCTCGCACATCGACCGTCGTTCTTCGCGTCCGAACATAGACTGACTCCCTCGCTCTACGACTTTGTCTTCAAGGGCTACATGTGGTCTTCGCTCATTACACCGACCAGTGTTACACCGACTGATGAATATATCCTCGGTACATCCCTCCCAACTTTAGTATCTAAGATGCTATGTGTCAGTTGTGTATTTTATTTCAGTAACAACACTATTTACTTCAGAATCTTTATTTTCATCCCGTAAGTCACCTCTAGTGAAACAACATAATTAAGGGTTATCTAATACAAAATCTTTAAATCTTCCTGGTAGGTTAACTGTCCTTCGTTGTTCGTGTGTGATGTGTACATTAGCACCCTGATCTTCTTGCATCTCTATTGGTCCTTCTTCCTCTACTTTGTCAGAATCTTTCAGTTCATTCTCTCCTTTCCCCTTTTTTAATAATTTAAAATGTGTACTGTTCCGCGTGTATATCTTACCAGACTCTAGTGATTCTGCTGTAACTTCACCTCCTCTAACACTAGTCACTATGAATTCCTCAGCGGTGAAAGCAGGTTGAAGCGATCCGCGTTTCAAATTTTTCATAATTACAGCATCTCCTACCTGTAGGGTGTGTGGTGTAGCTTGACGATTAGAATCTGCTCTCAACTTGTGTCTCTCTTTCATTATCATGTCGCGATCTCTCGAAGCTTCTAAGAACCGACTTGGGTTCTTCTGAAGTGACGGAATTTTGTTTCTCATATCTCTTCCGAACATCATTTGTGCTGGGGAGACACCTGTTGTCTCTTGTGGAGTTGAATGGTACATCAGAAGATACTCCAATAAATCTGACTTCCAGTCAGATTCTTGGATTGTGCTTATCTTGATGCGGCGTCCAAGATTCCTCATTTGCCTTTCTACGGCACCGTTTTGTTCTGGCCAATACGGGGTAGACAAATTCAAGTGAATGCCGAAACTTGTACAGAAATGTTTCAACTCTGCCGATCGAAACTGCGGCCCATTATCTGCAGTAATAGAGCTAGGGACACCAAATGACGCAAACATTTTCAGTAATGCTTTTATTACTTTTTGAGATGTTGCAGGACTCATCGGTTCGATTTGGATAAATCGGCTGGTATAGCAAACTACTACGAAAAGTGATTCGCCTGAAGGTAAACCTTCTTTGAAATCCATCGCTAAATCCTGCCATGGTTCCGTAGGAATGCGTCGTGTTATAGGATTCGGTTTATCTGGGAGTCCGGTCATTTGACAAGGCTTACAGCCTCTCACCACCTGATCAATCATTTTGTCCATAGCCGGAAACCACACTTTTGAACGGAGGTGTGCTTTGATTCCCGTACTTCCTTGGTGACCAATGTGGGCCAGCTCAACAATTCTCTTCTGAAGATCCCGTGGTACGACAATCCTATCCCCTCTCAAAATAAGGCCATCATAATGTGTCAAGTCGTTCCTGATAGTTAATGCACGATATTGAATTGGTACGTCGTCCCAAACTCCTGTCTCAATAGCTTCTTTAACTAAAGATAGTTCCTCGTCTTTCATTGTAGCGTTCTGTAACTCTTGGAAGTGTATAGTTGACAGTTTTGCCTCTTCTATTATCCATTTGATGACATCACATTCCCCTGTAAAACTTGTCTCTGCTACGGATAATCGCGAAAAAGAGTCGGCTAGATTCTGATCTCCCGGTTCGTACCTCACATCGAAATCAAACGCTTGTAATCTCAATATCCATCTCTCGATCCTTGCAGATGGTTTTGACTGCACCCGATTAAAAAGGTATTGAAGAGGTTTGCAGTCGGTTACCAGAGTAAACTTCTTACCATAGAGGTAAATGTATAGCTTCTCCATTGCCCACACGATCGCATAGCACTCCTTCTCGGTTTGGCAATACTTCCTCTCATGGGCAGCAAGACTACGCGATGCACAATAAATAGCTCTGGATAATCCTGCTTTTTTCTGAACAAGTATTGCTCCCAATCCAACCGGACTGGCATCTGTAATCAACAGTGTTTCGTCGGCTGGATCATAAAATCCCAACGAATGCACGTTTCCCAAA
This sequence comes from Armigeres subalbatus, assembly GCF_024139115.2. Taxonomy (NCBI): domain Eukaryota; kingdom Metazoa; phylum Arthropoda; class Insecta; order Diptera; family Culicidae; genus Armigeres; species Armigeres subalbatus. Next base: position 295,765,503 of record NC_085139.1, read on the forward strand.
ACACGCTTTATTTTTTCCAGTTCCTCGTTATGCGTTTGTTTCCATTCAAATAAACATTCTTTTCTTAACAAACTTCTCATGTTAAACGTCAGCGTTGATAGGTTAGGTATGAACTTGCCAACAAAGTTAATCATACCTAACAACGACTTTAATTCGGTAACCGTTCGTGGAGATCGCAGATCCAAGATGGCTTGCACTTTGTCATGTGTCGGCTTGATACCTGTTGTTGATATCGTGTGGCCTAAGAATTCAGCTTCTGTAACTCCGAATACCGATTTCGTTGTATTAATTTTCATGTTCAATTCTTCTATGCGTTTCATAACCTGCTTTAGCCTAACATCGTGTTCTTCTTCTGTGCTACCATGAATAAAAAGTCATCCATGAAGATTATGAGACCATCTATGCCTCTGAATAGAGTTTCCATAGCTCGTTGAAACAATTCTGGAGCAGATTTGATACCAAACATTAATCTACGAAATCGGTATGTTCCACTACGAGATACAAATGTAGTTATGTGTCGGCTGCCCGGATCGAGCTCAAAATGGTAGTATGCGGATTCCAAATCAATTTTTGACAATTTGATAACACTTGGAATGGACGCTATAGCAACGTCTATATTAGGCATAGGATAATTTTCTCGCATAACAGCCTGATTAGCAACTCTCATGTCTACACACAGCCTGATCTGACCGTCGCTTTTTCGTATGGGTACTAATGGTGATACCCATGAAAGTGGACCATCTGCAATTTCAATTATCTTCTTCTCTAGCAGATCCTGAATAACCTTTAATTGAAAATAGAACATTATGTTGAAAACTTACTCTACTTCTACCTCCTCTACCTAACAACCTAGCTGATAACTCACCTTCTCTACATCTGCTTCCATCGCAATTGGAAGTCTACGAACCGGTTGAATCACTGATCTAACTGTTTCATCAATCTGTATTCTCACCAACATGTCCGGTACCTTTGGGAATTCCTTAACGAGTCCGTCCTCCAAATTGTTTTTCTGGACGACATTGTTGACGTTGTATCCAATTTTTAATACACCGAGTGCAAAAGCTGTCGATTTACTGAGAAGATCAGTTTGTCCATGGGTGCTACCAGCATATGTGTCCAACATCCGCTATCATCACCCGGTACACTGATTTCAACCTCGAACGCCTTCGTAAACAATATTTTGTCTTTCGAAGCAAACGATTCGTATTGAGTCTCCATTTGATCTGCATCGCGTTCATTAATGATTTTTGCTCCCAGTTTCTTCAATTTTGCATACGTCTCCTCTCTGATGATGTTTGCTGGGGATCCCGAGTCTACAACCATCGTAGTCAAAACTCCTCCAATGTAAAAACATAGTTTTTCTGAATCTCCACCCTCATCAACGTAGAAAACTGCTTTATCGGACGGTTTATCTCTTGGGTTATCTACATCGTCTTGTCGGTTCTCGAGAATTGCATACACTTTTTTCTTGAAACCTGTTTGGCGTTTGTTATCTTCATGTTTCCTTTTCCTACAACAAGCCTTGAAATGACCTTTCATACTACAATTGAAACAAGTGACATTCCTAGCAGGACATTTTTGCAAATCCTTCGCTATGTGACCAGGGCGATTACAATTATAGCATTTACGTGAACTCTGTGTGGGAAAATTTCTCTCTGTTTGACGTACATTTGACAACTGATTAATTATTGGAATTGCATGATCTTCTGTATGAATAGATGATCTTCCATAATGCCGAAACTGTTTTGAACTTCTTCCATAGTTTTCCTTATTTGTAGGACGTCTGTCAGGCTTTTTTCCTCCATGAGAAGTTTCTTTCTTAGCTCTGTTGAAGAACAACCTCAATTATTTGATCCACGATCATATCATCATCATCTGGGAACAGACATCGATTTGCTTGGTCTTTCAAACGGAAAACAAATTCTTCAAAATTCTCGTTCTGGTCTTGCTTCATGGCTCTGAACTGATGTCGCTCAAACCTTTTATTCAATTGTGGAGCGAAGTAATTGTCCAGCGCGACTATCGCAGAGTCATATTTCATAATTCGAAGCTCAGACCCATCACCAATAAGAATGCCGACTTGAACTTTATCAACTTTATCGAAATATGTCTGTAACTCAATTCCCCCAAGAACCAATAGCAGATTAACTTTTTCTTCGTCATCAATTATTTCATTTGCCGCAATAAATCGACCAAAAGCTCTTTTCCATTTTAGCCAGTCGTTTCTAGGATCTGATCCTACTTTAAACGGTGGCATTACTGATGCATCTGTAGAAAAATAAAACAAACGGTAGTAGGCAGAAGTTGAATGTTCCTTAATGGAATAATTTCCTTATCCTAATCTCATTACTGACTATATAACGCTACAATACGTCATGCAGGTCGGCATTAGAACAATATTTTGATGAACAGCATACATCTTCATTTCACCTTATACTACCGTAAATGTTTCTCAAATTCCTCGTTACGTTTTTTTGTAATCATTCCCATGTATCATGAAATTAAAAAAGTGAAATCCTTACCTTAATCCAATTGGTCGGTTTACCATGTATATAACCTACTTTGCATTCTGACCTCACGCAACGTATCACATCCAATAACCAACAAAACAAAATCGCTATACACGTCCATAATGAAAACCATCAATAACATAAACATAAAGGCTCCTTTTTTTGAGCGTATATATACTCTCATTCCCAGCATGCTATCTCTTTTCAAAATCACCTCCGTAGCACGGAGCCATTTGCGTTTATTCATTCGTGTATCCAACAATGCCTTTTCATCAATCCGATTTAGCACGCAGCTACTCACATATACTATCAATGCATTAGCACGAAGCTAATCTCCTTGACAATACATACTATCGCGTGAACTTTTAAAAACATTTTTCCATACCAATTTTCACTCCAATACCTTGGAAGATACCATTCTACCATAACATGGATATTTTGTTCGTATCATATCATTCCACTAACACAAGCATATCCATTACTTTTTCAATCAATAATTTCCGTAGCACGTAGCTGCATACCATTTTTTTCAAATAAACGACTTTTCTTAAAAAATCTCACATTAGGCACGTTTTCACTACTACCACTTAAAAGCACGTAGCTTCACTGTATATTTTCCCTTTTTGCTTGAAATGCAAGTTTCCGTTGATGCCCACCAAAACAAGATATTAAACATGCAATACTATTCCTCTTGGCAGCGCATCGATATTCTCATTTACGAACATGTTTCGTGGCAGTTCGTAGTAAGTGTTACATGCATATCAGGTAGGTTGTATTACTAACACTAAGGTTCCGCCATTTTTTTGATCAAGTTTTTTTTTCACACTCATACCATGTTGATTGACGCTTGCCACGAAGCCGCCATTTTGTAAAAAGTAACAGCGTCTCTTTTATCACACATTTCTTTTTTTTTCAGTTATCCATAAACACCGGAGCTTCCTTTTTAAACTTCATTACATCGGATTTCAAAATTGCATACACGATTCCATCTCTTATAAACTAAACTATTATTTTCTTTAAATTATCTAAATTATTATTCCGACTTCCTTCGCTTACCGATTTTCATCCTCGTCGCCATTTGTATCGATCACTAGTTCGCACTTCACAATCCGACTCAACTCTCGCGCATCGACCGTCCTTCTTCGCGTCCGAACATAGACTGACTCCCTCGCTCTACGACTTTGTCTTCAAGGGCTACATGTGGTCTTCGCTCATTACACCGACCAGTGTTACACCGACTGATGAATATATCCTCGGTACACGGACAAATCACAATCTACACATAACTCTTCAAATTGGTGAAATCGGCAATAATTTTCCATAAATATATTTAACAAAAATATAATAAGATATTTAACAAAAAAAATGGTTTTCGTACGGCCGAGTTGCCGAATAATATGCAATTAATTTTAATAATTTTCCACTCGAAATAAATATAATATACAAATATTTCTCGCTTAACTTTTCAAAAGGACCTAAGTAACATTTTTTTCATGAATAATTAATTTGAGTACTGCAATCAAAAGCTTTCATGTTTTTCTGTTGATTGCGCTATTCAAATTAATTCATGAAAAAAATGTTACTTAGGTCCTTTTGAAAAGTTAAGCGAGATTTGTTACAAAGAATACAAAACTCAAACTAAGTTTATTTTTATTTTTTTTTCCCGAATAATAACAATACTTCTCAATACAGGATCTGAAACGAACATAACCACAATCATCAATGTTTGGCTCCGGCACAATAGAAAAGTTTGGCTTCAGTTTGACAACCAAATCGATTCTATTCGCACCTGAGACGAGACCTGCAAAGAGGAAAAAATGTAACTTCAGCTGCTGCCAGCCAACTGCTGTCACGAACTGTCAGGTGCAACCAGCAGCTTTTTGAGTGAAAGTATTGGTATCCCAAATAAAATATTCCACATCATTTTTGTTTTACCAAGACTTTTTTACTTTAACGAGTATTCCAAACCTTCCGTTTAGCTTGTTAATAATCAGTAATAAACCTGTGTTTTGTTCCCGGTATAAAAATCCTTATGAAAATGAATTAACTATTTCGTGAATTGGATACACTTTTATTGTGCTCAGAAGGGTCCACCTGGGGCTTAGGTGAAACAGTCAAGTAAACAGTTGAAACTCGATGGTCAACTGTGATGAAAAGAAGAACAAGTGTCAAAACAAGAGAAAAGAAGCAGCGTCTTTGCAGGTCTCGTCTCAGATTCGCACCACCCAGGTCTGAATAAATAAATAATAATAATAAATAAAATAAAAATTTTCTCAGTGTTATCTCGGCAGTGTCACGAAAAGGCTTTTTCCTCCAAAACGCGTCGATAAAGAAGTTTTTTTTTCCCGAAACAGATCTGTCATTTGCTGCTGGTGTTAAACGAGCAGGAAAAAAAATCGAGTGGGTAAAATTTTTCGACTTCCATGGTGGCGCCATCTATATGTGACACTTGAAGCTCGAGAGCTTTCGGAAGCTTAATTTTTTTCCTGCTGGGTTCACAAAATTCAAATTTTTCCTGCTGAGATCACAGTCATGCATTGAAATATTGAAATCAAATTCAGCAATATCCAATAAAATTAAAAGAATTTTATAAAACAAAATTGACAATAGTGATAAATTAAATATGTAGGCTATGCTACTAACTTGTTAATACCACAGACAAACAGACGTAACAGCTTGAACAATTTTCAGAAAAATCCATCGCCCTACTCCTCTACCACCATCTTGCGAGCATGTTACACGAAACAATGTTTCGTATGACATTGTCACCAGAAGGCGCTGGAGTGAAATGTCAAACTCGAAGGATTACGACGCTAGCGCCTCTAGATGTGAAACGCGCAATCGATCAAATTCAAATTGAGCGCTGGAGTCATGGTCGATGGGAATTTCTCTAGTGTTACGTCTGTTTGTCTGTGTTAATACGTTCATATCATTGCGTTCTAATCAATGATTTTAACTCACTGGACTGAGTACTTTTTTATAACAAATGGATATAATAATTGAGTGTACTACTATATTTTTCCAAATTATGTCGTTTACGAAGTATTATTTGAAGATGTAATAAATATACATATTTATGAATAAACTCATATTTATTAATAACTTTACGATAACTGTATCTACTTAACTTGATGATTCCGCCAACGAGTATATTTTTCCTGCTAGTAATTTTTGGATTGATTTCGAGAATTCTTGGTTAAGTGAAGTTGAATGCAGAACCAAACTTCAATGAGTTGTTGCTTCTTAGGTGAAACTTGATGATTGCGCCAACGAGTATATTTTTCCTGCTGGTAGTTTTTCGATTGATTTCGAGAACTCTGGGTTTAGTGAAGTTGAATGCAGAACCAAACCTCAGTGAGTTGTTGCTTCTTAAGTGAAACTTGATGAGTGCGCCAAAGAATATATTTTTCCTGTTGGTAGTTTTTCGATTGATTTCGAGAACTCTGAAACTTGATGATTGCGCCAACGAGTATATTTTTCCTGCTGGTAGTTTTTCGATTGATTTCGAGAACTCTGGGTTTAGTGAAGTTGAATGCAGAACCAAATTTCAATGAGTTGTTGCTTCTTAAGTGAAACTTGATGATTGCGCCAACGAGTATATTTTTCCTGCTGGTAGTTTTTCGATTGATTTCGAGAACTCTGGGTTTAGTGAAGTTGAATGCAGAACCAAACCTCAGTGAGTTGTTGCTTCTTAAGTGAAACTTGATGATTGCGCCAACGAGTATATTTTTCCTGCTGGTTGTTTTTTGATTGATTTCGAGAACTCTGGGTTTAGTGAAGTTGAATACACAACCAAACTTCAATGAGTTGTTGCTTCTTAAGTGAAACTTGATGATTGCGCCAACGAGTATATTTTTCCTGCTGGTAGTTTTTTGAATGATTTCGAGAACTCTGGGTTTAGTGAAGTTGAATACAGAACCAAACTTCAATGAGTTGTTGCTTCTTAGGTGAAACTTGATGATTGCGCCAACGAGTACATTTTTCCTGCTGGTAGTTTTTCGATTGATTTCGAGAACTCTGGGTTAAGTGAAGTTGAATGCAGAACCAAACCTCAGTTAGTTGTTGCTTCTAAAGTGAAACTTGATGATTGCGCCAACGAGTATATTTTTCTAGCCACCCTATAACCAGAGACCGGCGGAGTGAAAAACTGTCGAAATGGCAACGTATGAAAATACATGAAATCGTGAAAATAATACTGGCATCACTTGAACTTTTTGCTTGCTTCTTATGGATGAAAAAAGTAAACAAGTCGAATTGGAACCGCTTTTGACGGTTCGATTGGAAACAAGATGGCGTCTTCGCCGATCTCTTATTGTAGTATTTCTATATTTTTCCTGCTGGTAGTTTTTTGATTGATTTCGAGAACTCTGGTTTCAGTGAAGTTGAATGCAGTTCCAAATTTCAATGAGTTGTTGCTTCTTAAGTGAAACTTGATGATTGCGCCAACGAGTATATTTTTCCTGCTGGTAGCTTTTCGATTGATTTCGAGAACTCTGGGTTAAGTGAAGTTGAATGCAGAACCAAACCTCAGTTAGTTGTTGATTCTTAAGTGAAACTTGATGATTGCGCCAACGAGTACATTTTTCCTGCTGGTAGTTTTTCGATTGATTTCGAGAACTCTGGGTTAAGTGAAGTTGAAAGCAGAACCAAACCTCAGTTAGTTGTTGTTTCTTAGGTGAAACTTGATGATTGCGCCAACGAGTATATTTTTCCTGCTGGTAGTTTTTCGATTGATTTCGAGAACTCTGGTTTTAGTGAAGTTGAATGCAGTTCCTAATTACAATGAGTTGTTGCTTCTAAAGTGAAACTTGATGATTGAGCCAACGAGTACATTTTTCCTGCTGGTAGTTTTTCGATTGATTTCGAGAATTCTGTGTTAAGTGAAGTTGAATACACAACCAAACTTCAATGAGTTGTTGCTTCTTAAGTGAAACTTGATGATTGCGCCAACGAGTATATTTTTCCTGCTGGTTGTTTTTTGATTGATTTCGAGAACTCTGTGTTTAGTGAAGTTGAATGCAGAACCAAACCTCAGTTAGTTGTTGCTTCTTAAGTGAAACTTGATGATTGCGCCAACGAGTATATTTTTCCTGCTGGTAGTTTTTCGATTGATTTCGAGAATTCTGGGTTAAGTGAAGTTGAATGCAGAACCAAACCTCAGTAAGTTGTTGCTTCTTAAGTGAAACTTGATGATTGCGCCAACGAGTATATTTTTCCTGCTGGTAGTTTTTTGATTGATTTCGAGAACTCTGGTTTTAGTGAAGTTGAATGCAGTTCCAAATTTCAATGAGTTGTTGCTTCTAAAGTGAAACTTGATGATTGCGCCAACGAGTACATTTTTCCTGCTGGTAGTTTTTCGATTGATTTCGAGAACTCTGGGTTTAGTGTAGTTGAATACAGAACCAAACCTCAGTTAGTTGTCGCTTCTAAAGTGAAACATGATGATTGCGCCAACGAGTATATATTTCCTGCTGGTAGTTTTCGATTGATTTCGAGAATTCTGAGTTAAGTGAAGTTGAATGCAGAACCAAACTTCAATGAGTTGTTGCTTCTTAAGTGAAACTTGATGATTGCGCCAACGAGTATATTTTTCCTGCTGGTAGTTTTTTGATTGATTTCGAGAATTCTGAGTTAAGTGAAGTTGAATGCAGAACCAAACTTCAATGAGTTGTTGCTTCTTAAGTGAAACTTGATGATTGCGCCAACGAGTATATTTTCCTGCTGGTAGTTTTTCGATTGATTTCGAGAACTCTGGGTTAAGTGAAGTTGAATGCAGAACCAAACCTCAGTTAGTTGTTGCTTCTAAAGTGAAACTTGATGATTGCGCCAACGAGTATATTTTTCCTACTGGTAGTTTTTTGATTGATTTCGAGAACTCTGGTTTTAGTGAAGTTGAATGCAGTTCTAAATTTCAATGAGTTGTTGCTTCTAAAGTGAAACTTGATGATTGCGCCAACGAGTATATTTTTCCTGCTGGTAGTTTTTCGATTGATTTCGAGAATTCTGGGTTAAGTGAAGTTGAATGCAGAACCAAACCTCAGTTAGTTGTTGCTTCTTAAGTGAAACTTGATGATTGCGCCAACGAGTATATTTTTCCTGCTGGTAGTTTTTTGATTGATTTCGAGAACTCTGGTTTTAGTGAAGTTGAATGCAGTTCCAAATTTCAATGAGTTGTTGCTTCTAAAGTGAAACTTGATGATTGCGCCAACGAGTACATTTTTCCTGCTGGTAGTTTTTCGATTGATTTCGAGAACTCTGGGTTAAGTGAAGTTGAATGCAGAACCAAACCTCAGTTAGTTGTTGCTTCTAAAGTGAAACTTGATGATTGCGCCAACGAGTATATTTTTCCTGCTGGTAGTTTTTTGATTGATTTCGAGAACTCTGGTTTTAGTGAAGTTGAATGCAGTTCCAAATTTCAATGAGTTGTTGCTTCTTAAGTGAAACTTGATGATTGCGCCAACGAGTATATTTTTCCTGCTGGTAGTTTTTTGATTGATTTCGAGAACTCTAGTTTTAGTGAAGTTGAATGCAGTTCCAAACTTCAATGAGTTGTTGCTTCTTAGGTGAAACTTGATGATTGCGCCAACGAGTATATTTTTCCTGCTGGTAGTTTTTTGATTGATTTCGAGAATTCTGAGTTAAGTGAAGTTGAATGCAGAACCAAACTTCAATGAGTTGTTGCTTCTTAAGTGAAACTTGATGATTGCGCCAACGAGTATATTTTCCTGCTGGTAGTTTTTCGATTGATTTCGAGAGCTCTGGGTTAAGTGAAGTTGAATGCAGAACCAAACCTCAGTTAGTTGTTGCTTCTAAAGTGAAACTTGATGATTGCGCCAACGAGTATATTTTTCCTGCTGGTAGTTTTTTGATTGATTTCGAGAACTCTGGTTTTAGTGAAGTTGAATGCAGTTCGAAATTTCAATGAGTTGTTGCTTCTTAAGTGAAACTTGATGATTGCGCCAACGAGTATATTTTTCCTGCTGGTAGTTTTTCGATTGATTTCGAGAACTCTGGGTTAAGTGAAGTTGAATGCAGAACCAAACCTCAGTTAGTTGTTGCTTCTTAAGTGAAACTTGATGATTGCGCCAACGAGTACATTTTTCCTGCTGGTAGTTTTTCGATTGATTTCGAGAACTCTGGGTTAAGTGAAGTTGAATGCAGTTCGAAATTTCAATGAGTTGTTGCTTCTAAAGTGAAACTTGATGATTGCGCCAACGAGTACATTTTTCCTGCTGGTAGTTTTTCGATTGATTTCGAGAACTCTGTGTTTAGTGAAGTTGAATGCAGAACCAAACCTCAGTTAGTTGTTGCTTCTAAAGTGAAACTTGATGATTGCGCCAACGAGTATATTTTTCCTGCTGGTAGTTTTTCGATTGATTTCGAGAATTCTGTGTTAAGTGAAGTTGAATACACAACCAAACTTCAATGAGTTGTTGCTTCTTAAGTGAAACTTGATGATTGCGCCAACGAGTATATTTTTCCTGCTGGTAGTTTTTTGATTGATTTCGAGAACTCTGGTTTTAGTGAAGTTGAATGCAGTTCCAAATTTCAATGAGTTGTTGCTTCTAAAGTGAAACTTGATGATTGCGCCAACGAGTATATTTTTCCTGCTGGTAGTTTTTTGATTGATTTCGAGAATTCTGTGTTAAGTGAAGTTGAATACACAACCAAACTTCAATGAGTTGTTGCTTCTTAAGTGAAACTTGATGATTGCGCCAACGAGTATATTTTTCCTGCTGGTAGTTTTTCGATTGATTTCGAGAATTCTGTGTTAAGTGAAGTTGAATACACAACCAAACTTCAATGAGTTGTTGCTTCTTAAGTGAAACTTGATGATTGCGCCAACGAGTTTATTTTTCTTGCTGGTAGTTTTTTGATTGATTTCGAGAACTCTGGTTTTAGTGAAGTTGAATGCAGTTCCAAATTTCAATGAGTTGTTGCTTCTTAGGTGAAACTTGATGATTGCGCCAACGAGTATATTTTTCCTGCTGGTAGTTTTTCGATTGATTTCGAGAATTCTGGGTTAAGTGAAGTTGAATACACAACCAAACTTCAATGAGTTGTTGCTTCTTAAGTGAAACTTGATGATTGCGCCAACGAGTATATTTTTCCTGCTGGTAGTTTTTTGATTGATTTCGAGAATTCTGAGTTAAGTGAAGTTGAATGCAGAACCAAACTTCAATGAGTTGTTGCTTCTTAAGTGAAACTTGATGATTGCGCCAACGAGTATATTTTCCTGCTGGTAGTTTTTCGATTGATTTCGAGAACTCTGGGTTAAGTGAAGTTGAATGCAGAACCAAACCTCAGTTAGTTGTTGCTTCTAAAGTGAAACTTGATGATTGCGCCAACGAGTATATTTTTCCTGCTGGTAGTTTTTTGATTGATTTCGAGAACTCTGGGTTTAGTGAAGTTGAATGCAGTTCCAAATTTCAATGAGTTGTTGCTTCTTAAGTGAAACTTGATGATTGCGCCAACGAGTATATTTTTCCTGCTGGTAGTTTTTCGATTGATTTCGAGAACTCTGGGTTAAGTGAAGTTGAATGCAGAACCAAACCTCAGTTAGTTGTTGCTTCTAAAGTGAAACTTGATGATTGCGCCAACGAGTATATTTTTCCTACTGGTAGTTTTTTGATTGATTTCGAGAATTCTGAGTTAAGTGAAGTTGAATGCCAATGAGTTGTTGCTTCTAAAGTGAAACTTGATGATTGCGCCAACGAGTATATTTTTCCTGCTGGTAGTTTTTTGATTGATTTCGAGAACTCTGGGTTAAGTGAAGTTGAATGCAGTTCCAAATTTCAATGAGTTGTTGCTTCTAAAGTGAAACTTGATGATTGCGCCAACGAGTATATTTTTTCCTGCTGGTTGTTTTTTGATTGATTTCGAGAACTCTGGGTTTAGTGAAGTTGAATACAGAACCAAACTTCAATGAGTTGTTGCTTCTAAAGTGAAGCTTGATGATTGCGCCAACGAGTATATTTTTCCTGCTGGTAGTTTTTCGATTGATTTCGAGAACTCTGGGTTTAGTGAAGTTGAATGCAGAACCAAACCTCAGTGAGTTGTTGCTTCTTAAGTGAAACTTGATGATTACGCCAACGAGTATATTTTTCCTGCTGGTAGTTTTTCGATTGATTTCGAGAATTCTGTGTTAAGTGAAGTTGAATGCAGAACCAAACCTCAGTTAGTTGTTGCTTCTAAAGTGAAACTTGATGATTGCGCCAACGAGTATATTTTTCCTGCTGGTAGTTTTTTGATTGATTTCGAGAACTCTGGTTTTAGTGAAGTTGAATGCAGTTCGAAATTTCAATGAGTTGTTGCTTCTAAAGTGAAACTTGATGATTGCGCCAACGAGTATATTTTTTCCTGCTGGTTGTTTTTTGATTGATTTCGAGAACTCTGGGTTTAGTGAAGTTGAATGCAGAACCAAACCTCAATTAGTTGTTGCTTCTAAAGTGAAACTTGATGATTGCGCCAACGAGTACATTTTTCCTGCTGGTAGTTTTTCGATTGATTTCGAGAACTCTGGGTTTAGTGCAGTTGAATGCACAACCAAACCTCAATTAGTTGTTGCTTCTAAAGTGAAACTTGATGATTGCGCCAACGAGTACATTTTTCCTGCTGGTAGTTTTTCGATTGATTTCGAGAATTCTGTGTTAAGTGAAGTTGAATACACAACCAAACTTCAATGAGTTGTTGCTTCTTAAGTGAAACTTGATGATTGCGCCAACGAGTATATTTTTCCTGCTGGTAGTTTTTCGATTGATTTCGAGAACTCTGGGTTAAGTGAAGTTGAATGCAGAACCAAACCTCAGTTAGTTGTTGCTTCTAAAGTGAAACTTGATGATTGCGCCAACGAGTATATTTTTCCTGCTGGTAGTTTTTCGATTGATTTCGAGAACTCTGGTTTTAGTGAAGTTGAATGCAGTTCCTAATTACAATGAGTTGTTGCTTCTTAGGTGAAACTTGATGATTGCGCCAACGAGTATATTTTTCCTGCTGGTAGTTTTCGATTGATTTCGAGAATTCTGTGTTAAGTGAAGTTGAATACACATCCAAACTTCAATGAGTTGCTTCTTCTTAAGTGAAACTTGATGATTGCGCCAACGAGTATATTTTTCCTGCTGGTAGTTTTTTGATTGATTTCGAGAATTCTGAGTTAAGTGAAGTTGAATGCAGAACCAAACTTCAATGAGTTGTTGCTTCTTAAGTGAAACTTGATGATTGCGCCAACGAGTATATTTTTCCTGCTGGTAGTTTTTTGATTGATTTCGAGAATTCTGAGTTAAGTGAAGTTGAATGCAGAACCAAACTTCAATGAGTTGTTGCTTCTTAAGTGAAACTTGATGATTGCGCCAACGAGTATATTTTCCTGCTGGTAGTTTTTCGATTGATTTCGAGAACTCTGGGTTAAGTGAAGTTGAATGCAGAACCAAACCTCAGTTAGTTGTTGCTTCTAAAGTGAAACTTGATGATTGCGCCAAAGAATATATTTTTCCTGCTGGTAGTTTTTTGGTTGATTTCGAGAACTCTGGGTTTGGTGAAGTTGAATGCAGTTCCAAATTTCAATGAGTTGTTGCTTCTTAAGTGAAACTTGATGATTGCGCCAAAGAATATATTTTTCCTGCTGGTAGTTTTTCGATTGATTTCGAGAACTCTGGGTTTAGTGAAGTTGAATGCAGAACCAAACCTCAGTGAGTTGTTGCTTCTTAAGTGAAACTTGATGATTGCGCCAAAGAATATATTTTTCCTGCTGGTAGTTTTTTGGTTGATTTCGAGAACTCTGGGTTTGGTGAAGTTGAATGCAGAACCAAACCTCAGTTAGTTGTTGCTTCTTAAGTGAAACTTGATGATTGCGCCAACGAGTATATTTTTCTAGCCACCCTATAACCAGAGACCGGCGGAGTGAAAAACTGTCGAAATGGCAACGTATGAAAATACATGAAATCGTGAAAATAATACTGGCATCACTTGAACTTTTTGCTTGCTTCTTATGGATGAAAAAAGTAAACAAGTCGAATTGGAACCGCTTTTGACGGTTCGATTGGAAACAAGATGGCGTCTTCGCCGATCTCTTATTGTAGTATTTCTATATTTTTCCTGCTGGTAGTTTTTTGATTGCTTTCGAGAACTCTGGTTTTAGTGAAGTTGAATGCAGTTCGAAATTTCAATGAGTTGTTGCTTCTAAAGTGAAACTTGATGATTGCGCCAACGAGTACATTTTTTCTGCTGGTAGTTTTTCGATTGATTTCGAGAACTCTGGGTTTAGTGAAGTTGAATGCAGAACCAAACCTCAGTGAGTTGTTGCTTCTTAAGTGAAACTTGATGATTACGCCAACGAGTATATTTTTCCTGCTGGTAGTTTTTCGATTGATTTCGAGAATTCTGTGTTAAGTGAAGTTGAATACACAACCAAACTTCAATGAGTTGTTGCTTCTTAAGTGAAACTTGATGATTGCGCCAACGAGTACATTTTTCCTGCTGGTAGTTTTTCGATTGATTTCGAGAATTCTGGGTTAAGTGAAGTTGAATACAGAACCAAACTTCAATGAGTTGTTGCTTCTTAAGTGAAACTTGATGATTGCGCCAACGAGTATATTTTTCCTGCTGGTAGTTTTTCGATTGATTTCGAGAACTCTGGTTTTAGTGAAGTTGAATGCAGTTCCTAATTACAATGAGTTGTTGCTTCTAAAGTGAAACTTGATGATTGCGCCAACGAGTATATTTTTCCTGCTGGTAGTTTTTCGATTGATTTCGAGAATTCTGTGTTAAGTGAAGTTGAATACACAACCAAACTTCAATGAGTTGTTGCTTCTTAAGTGAAACTTGATGATTGCGCCAACGAGTACATTTTTCCTGCTGGTAGTTTTTCGATTGATTTCGAGAACTCTGGGTTAAGTGAAGTTGAATGCAGAACCAAACCTCAGTTAGTTGTTGCTTCTAAAGTGAAACTTGATGATTGCGCCAACGAGTATATTTTTCCTGCTGGTAGTTTTTTGATTGATTTCGAGAACTCTGGTTTTAGTGAAGTTGAATGCAGTTCCAAATTTCAATGAGTTGTTGCTTCTAAAGTGAAACTTGATGATTGCGCCAACGAGTACATTTTTCCTGCTGGTAGTTTTTCGATTGATTTCGAGAACTCTGGGTTAAGTGAAGTTGAATGCAGAACCAAACCTCAGTTAGTTGTTGCTTCTAAAGTGAAACTTGATGATTGCGCCAACGAGTATATTTTTCCTGCTGGTAGTTTTTCGATTGATTTCGAGAACTCTGGGTTAAGTGAAGTTGAATGCAGAACCAAACCTCAGTTAGTTGTTGCTTCTAAAGTGAAACTTGATGATTGCGCCAACGAGTACATTTTCCTGCTGGTAGTTTTTCGATTGATTTCGAGAACTCTGGGTTAAGTGAAGTTGAATGCAGAACCAAACCTCAGTGAGTTGTTGCTTCTTAAGTGAAACTTGATGATTGCGCCAACGAGTATATTTTTCCTGCTGATAGTTTTTTGATTGATTTCGAGAACTCTGGTTTTAGTGAAGTTGAATGCAGTTCGAAATTTCAATGAGTTGTTGCTTCTAAAGTGAAACTTGATGATTGCGCCAACGAGTATATTTTTTTCCTGCTGGTTGTTTTTGATTGATTTCGAGAACTCTGGGTTTAGTGAAGTTGAATGCAGAACCAAACCTCAGTTAGTTGTTGCTTCTAAAGTGAAACTTGATGATTGCGCCAACGAGTATATTTTTCCTGCTGGTAGTTTTTGATTGATTTCGAGAACTCTGGTTTTAGTGAAGTTGAATGCAGTTCCAAATTTCAATGAGTTGTTGCTTCTAAAGTGAAACTTGATGATTGAGCCAACGAGTACATTTTTCCTGCTGGTAGTTTTCGATTGATTTCGAGAACTCTGGGTTTAGTGAAGTTGAATGCAGAACCAAACCTCAGTTAGTTGTTGATTCTTAAGTGAAACTTGATGATTGCGCCAACGAGTATATTTTTCCTGCTGGTAGTTTTTCGATTGATTTCGAGAATTCTGTGTTAAGTGAAGTTGAATACACAACCAAACTTCAATGAGTTGTTGCTTCTTAAGTGAAACTTGATGATTGCGCCAACGAGTATATTTTTCCTGCTGGTTGTTTTTTGATTGATTTCGAGAACTCTGGGTTTAGTAAAGTTGAATGCAGAACCAAACTTCAATGAGTTGTTGCTTCTTAAGTGAAACTTGATGATTGCGCCAACGAGTATATTTTTCCTGCTGGTAGTTTTTCGATTGATTTCGAGAACTCTGGGTTAAGTGAAGTTGAATGCAGAACCAAACCTCAGTTAGTTGTTGCTTCTAAAGTGAAACTTGATGATTGCGCCAACGAGTATATTTTTCCTGCTGGTAGTTTTTTGATTGATTTCGAGAACTCTGGTTTTAGTGAAGTTGAATGCAGTTCCAAATTTCAATGAGTTGTTGCTTCTAAAGTGAAACTTGATGATTGCGCCAACGAGTATATTTTTCCTGCTGGTAGTTTTTTGATTGATTTCGAGAACTCTGGGTTAAGTGAAGTTGAATGCAGAACCAAACCTCAATAAGTTGTTGCTTCTAAAGTGAAACTTGATGATTGCGCCAACGAGTATATTTTTCCTGCTGGTTGTTTTTTGATTGATTTCGAGAACTCTGGGTTTAGTGAAGTTGAATGCAGAACCAAACCTCAGTGAGTTGTTGCTTCTTAAGTGAAACTTGATGATTGCGCCAACGAGTATATTTTTCCTGCTGGTAGTTTTTCGATTGATTTCGAGAACTCTGGGTTTAGTTAAGTTGAATGCAGAACCAAATTTCAATGAGTTGTTGCTTCTTAAGTGAAACTTGATGATTACGCCAACGAGTATATTTTTCCTGCTAGTAGTTTTTCGATTGATTTCGAGAACTCTGGGTTTAGTGAAGTTGAATGCAGAACCAAACCTCAGTGAGTTGTTGCTTCTTAAGTGAAACTTGATGATTGCGCCAACGAGTATATTTTTCCTGCTGGTTGTTTTTTGATTGATTTCGAGAATTCTGTGTTAAGTGAAGTTGAATACACAACCAAACTTCAATGAGTTGTTGCTTCTTAAGTGAAACTTGATGATTGCGCCAACGAGTTTATTTTTCTTGCTGGTAGTTTTTTGATTGATTTCGAGAACTCTGGTTTTAGTGAAGTTGAATGCAGTTCCAAATTTCAATGAGTTGTTGCTTCTAAAGTGAAACTTGATGATTGCGCCAACGAGTATATTTTTCCTGCTGGTAGTTTTTTGATTGATTTCGAGAACTCTGGGTTAAGTGAAGTTGAATGCAGAACCAAACCTCAGTTAGTTGTTGCTTCTAAAGTGAAACTTGGTGATTGCGCCAACGAGTATATTTTTCCTGCTGGTAGTTTTTCGATTGATTTCGAGAACTCTGGTTTTAGTGAAGTTGAATGCAGTTCCAAATTTCAATGAGTTGTTGCTTCTAAAGTGAAACTTGATGATTGCGCCAACGAGTATATTTTTCCTGCTGGTAATTTTTTGATTGATTTCGAGAACTCTGGGTTTAGTGAAGTTGAATTCAGTCCCAAACTTCAATGAGTTGTTGCTCCTAAAGTGAAACTTGATGATTGCGCAAACGAGTATATTTTTCCTGCTGGTAATTTTTTGATTGATTTCGAGAACTCTGGGTTTAGTGAAGATGAATACAGAACCAAACCTCAGTTAGTTGTCGCTTCTAAAGTGAAACATGATGATTGCGCAAACGAGTATATTTTTCCTGCTGGTAATTTTTTGATTGATTTCGAGAACTCTGGGTTTAGTGAAGTTGAATTCAGTCCCAAACTTCAATGAGTTGTTGCTTCTAAAGTGAAACTTGATGATTGCGCCAACGAGTATATTTTTCCTGCTGGTAATTTTTTGATTGATTTCGAGAACTCTGGGTTTAGTGAAGATGAATACAGAACCAAACCTCAGTTAGTTGTTGCTTCTTAAGTGAAACTTGATGATTGCGCCAACGAGTATATTTTTCCTGCTGGTAGTTTTTCGATTGATTTCGAGAATTCTGGGTTAAGTGAAGTTGAATGCAGAACCAAACCTCAGTGAGTTGTTGCTTCTAAAGTGAAACTTGATGATTGCGCCAACGAGTATATTTTTCCTACTGGTAGTTTTTTGATTGATTTCGAGAATTCTGAGTTAAGTGAAGTTGAATGCCAATGAGTTGTTGCTTCTAAAGTGAAACTTGATGATTGCGCCAACGAGTATATTTTTCCTGCTGGTAGTTTTTTGATTGATTTCGAGAATTCTGAGTTAAGTGAAGTTGAATGCAGAACCAAACTTCAATGAGTTGTTGCTTCTTAAGTGAAACTTGATGATTGCGCCAACGAGTATATTTTCCTGCTGGTAGTTTTTCGATTGATTTCGAGAACTCTGGGTTAAGTGAAGTTGAATGCAGAACCAAACCTCAGTTAGTTGTTGCTTCTAAAGTGAAACTTGATGATTGCGCCAACGAGTATATTTTTCCTGCTGGTAGTTTTTTGATTGATTTCGAGAACTCTGGTTTTAGTGAAGTTGAATGCAGTTCGAAATTTCAATGAGTTGTTGCTTCTAAAGTGAAACTTGATGATTGCGCCAACGAGTATATTTTTTCCTGCTGGTTGTTTTTTGATTGATTTCGAGAACTCTGGGTTTAGTGAAGTTGAATGCAGAACCAAACCTCAGTTAGTTGTTGATTCTAAAGTGAAACTTGATGATTGCGCCAACGAGTATATTTTTCCTGCTGGTAGTTTTTTGATTGATTTCGAGAACTCTGGTTTTAGTGAAGTTGAATGCAGTTCCAAATTTCAATGAGTTGTTGCTTCTAAAGTGAAACTTGATGATTGAGCCAACGAGTACATTTTTCTTGCTGGTAGTTTTTCGATTGATTTCGAGAACTCTGGGTTTAGTGAAGTTGAATGCAGAACCAAACCTCAGTTAGTTGTTGATTCTAAAGTGAAACTTGATGATTGCGCCAACGAGTATATTTTTCCTGCTGGTAGTTTTTTGATTGATTTCGAGAACTCTGGGTTTAGTGAAGTTGAATGCAGTTCGAAATTTCAATGAGTTGTTGCTTCTAAAGTGAAACTTGATGATTGCGCCAACGAGTATATTTTTTCCTGCTGGTTGTTTTTTGATTGATTTCGAGAACTCTGGTTTTAGTGAAGTTGAATGCAGTTCGAAATTTCAATGAGTTGTTGCTTCTAAAGTGAAACTTGATGATTGCGCCAACGAGTATATTTTTTCCTGCTGGTTGTTTTTTGATTGATTTCGAGAACTCTGGGTTAAGTGGAGTTGAATGCAGAACCAAACCTCAATTAGTTGTTGCTTCTAAAGTGAAACTTGATGATTGCGCCAACGAGTACATTTTTCCTGCTGATTGTTTTTTGATTGATTTCGAGAACTCTGGGTTTAGTGAAGTTGAATGCAGAACCAAACCTCAGTTAGTTGTTGCTTCTAAAGTGAAACTTGATGATTGCGCCAACGAGTATATTTTTTCTGCTGGTAGTTTTTCGATTGATTTCGAGAATTCTGTGTTAAGTGAAGTTGAATACACAACCAAACTTCAATGAGTTGTTGCTTCTTAAGTGAAACTTGATGATTGCGCCAACGAGTATATTTTTCCTGCTGGTAGTTTTTCGATTGATTTCGAGAACTCTGGGTTAAGTGAAGTTGAATGCAGAACCAAACCTCAGTTAGTTGTTGCTTCTAAAGTGAAACTTGATGATTGCGCCAACGAGTATATTTTTCCTGCTGGTAGTTTTTTGATTGATTTCGAGAACTCTGGTTTTAGTGAAGTTGAATGCAGTTCGAAATTTCAATGAGTTGTTGCTTCTAAAGTGAAACTTGATGATTGCGCCAACGAGTATATTTTTTCCTGCTGGTAGTTTTTTGATTGATTTCGAGAACTCTGGGTTTAGTGAAGTTGAATGCAGAACCAAACCTCAGTTAGTTGTTGCTTCTAAAGTGAAACTTGATGATTGCGCCAACGAGTATATTTTTCCTGCTGGTAGTTTTTTGATTGATTTCGAGAACTCTGGTTTTAGTGAAGTTGAATGCAGTTCCAAATTTCAATGAGTTGTTGCTTCTAAAGTGAAACTTGATGATTGAGCCAACGAGTACATTTTTCTTGCTGGTAGTTTTTCGATTGATTTCGAGAACTCTGGGTTTAGTGAAGTTGAATGCAGAACCAAACCTCAGTTAGTTGTTGATTCTAAAGTGAAACTTGATGATTGCGCCAACGAGTATATTTTTCCTGCTGGTAGTTTTTTGATTGATTTCGAGAACTCTGGGTTTAGTGAAGTTGAATGCAGTTCGAAATTTCAATGAGTTGTTGCTTCTAAAGTGAAACTTGATGATTGCGCCAACGAGTATATTTTTTCCTGCTGGTTGTTTTTTGATTGATTTCGAGAACTCTGGTTTTAGTGAAGTTGAATGCAGTTCGAAATTTCAATGAGTTGTTGCTTCTAAAGTGAAACTTGATGATTGCGCCAACGAGTATATTTTTCCTGCTGGTTGTTTTTGATTGATTTCGAGAACTCTGGGTTAAGTGGAGTTGAATGCAGAACCAAACCTCAATTAGTTGTTGCTTCTAAAGTGAAACTTGATGATTGCGCCAACGAGTATATTTTTCCTGCTGGTTGTTTTTTGATTGATTTCGAGAACTCTGGGTTTAGTGAAGTTGAATGCAGAACCAAACCTCAGTTAGTTGTTGCTTCTAAAGTGAAACTTGATGATTGCGCCAACGAGTATATTTTTCCTGCTGGTAGTTTTTGATTGATTTCGAGATCTCTGGAGTTAGTGAAGTTGAATGCAGAACCAAACTTCAATGAGTTGTTGCTTCTTAGGTGAAACGTGATGCTTGCGCCAACGAGTATCTTGTTCCTGCTGGTTGTTTTTTTGATTGATTTCGAGAATTCTGGGTTAAGTGAAGTTGAATGCAGAACCAAACTTCAATGAGTTGTTGCTTCTTAAGTGAAACTTGATGATTGCGCCAACGAGTATATTTTTCCTGCTGGTAGTTTTTTGATTGATTTCGAGAATTCTGAGTTAAGTGAAGTTGAATGCAGAACCAAACTTCAATGAGTTGTTGCTTCTTAAGTGAAACTTGATGATTGCGCCAACGAGTATATTTTCCTGCTGGTAGTTTTTCGATTGATTTCGAGAACTCTGGGTTAAGTGAAGTTGAATGCAGAACCAAACCTCAGTTAGTTGTTGCTTCTAAAGTGAAACTTGATGATTGCGCCAACGAGTATATTTTTCCTACTGGTAGTTTTTTGATTGATTTCGAGAACTCTGGTTTTAGTGAAGTTGAATGCAGTTCGAAATTTCAATGAGTTGTTGCTTCTAAAGTGAAACTTGATGATTGCGCCAACGAGTATATTTTTTCCTGCTGGTTGTTTTTTGATTGATTTCGAGAACTCTGTGTTTAGTGAAGTTGAATGCAGAACCAAACCTCAGTTAGTTGTTGCTTCTAAAGTGAAACTTGATGATTGCGCCAACGAGTATATTTTTTCCTGCTGGTAGTTTTTCGATTGATTTCGAGAACTCTGGTTTTAGTGAAGTTGAATGCAGTTCCAAATTTCAATGAGTTGTTGCTTCTAAAGTGAAACTTGATGATTGAGCCAACGAGTACATTTTTCCTGCTGGTAGTTTTTCGATTGATTTCGAGAACTCTGGGTTTAGTGAAGTTGAATGCAGAACCAAACCTCAGTTAGTTGTTGATTCTAAAGTGAAACTTGATGATTGCGCCAACGAGTATATTTTTCCTGCTGGTAGTTTTTTGATTGATTTCGAGAACTCTGGGTTTAGTGAAGTTGAATGCAGTTCGAAATTTCAATGAGTTGTTGCTTCTAAAGTGAAACTTGATGATTGCGCCAACGAGTATATTTTTTCCTGCTGGTAGTTTTTTGATTGATTTCGAGAACTCTGGTTTTAGTGAAGTTGAATGCAGTTCGAAATTTCAATGAGTTGTTGCTTCTAAAGTGAAACTTGATGATTGCGCCAACGAGTATATTTTTTCCTGCTGGTTGTTTTTTGATTGATTTCGAGAACTCTGGGTTAAGTGGAGTTGAATGCAGAACCAAACCTCAATTAGTTGTTGCTTCTAAAGTGAAACTTGATGATTGCGCTAACGAGTATATTTTTCCTGCTGGTTGTTTTTTGATTGATTTCGAGAACTCTGGGTTTAGTGAAGTTGAATGCAGAACCAAACCTCAGTTAGTTGTTGCTTCTAAAGTGAAACTTGATGATTGCGCCAACGAGTATATTTTTCCTGCTGGTAGTTTTTTGATTGATTTCGAGAACTCTGGGTTTAGTGAAGTTGAATGCAGAACCAAACTTCAATGAGTTGTTGCTTCTTAGGTGAAACTTGATGATTGCGCCAACGAGTATATTTTTCCTGCTGGTAGTTTTTCGATTGATTTCGAGAATTCTGGGTTAAGTGAAGTTGAATACACAACCAAACTTCAATGAGTTGTTGCTTCTTAAGTGAAACTTGATGATTGCGCCAACGAGTATATTTTTCCTGCTGGTAGTTTTTCGATTGATTTCGAGAACTCTGGGTTAAGTGAAGTTGAATGCAGAACCAAACCTCAGTTAGTTGTTGCTTCTAAAGTGAAACTTGATGATTGCGCCAACGAGTATATTTTTCCTGCTGGTAGTTTTTTGATTGATTTCGAGAACTCTGGTTTTAGTGAAGTTGAATGCAGTTCGAAATTTCAATGAGTTGTTGCTTCTAAAGTGAAACTTGATGATTGCGCCAACGAGTATATTTTTTCCTGCTGGTTGTTTTTTGATTGATTTCGAGAACTCTGTGTTTAGTGAAGTTGAATGCAGAACCAAACCTCAGTTAGTTGTTGCTTCTAAAGTGAAACTTGATGATTGCGCCAACGAGTATATTTTTCCTGCTGGTAGTTTTTTGATTGATTTCGAGAACTCTGGTTTTAGTGAAGTTGAATGCGGTTCCAAATTTCAATGAGTTGTTGCTTCTAAAGTGAAACTTGATGATTGAGCCAACGAGTACATTTTTCTTGCTGGTAGTTTTTCGATTGATTTCGAGAACTCTGGGTTTAGTGAAATTGAATGCAGAACCAAACCTCAGTTAGTTGTTGCTTCTAAAGTGAAACTTGATGATTGCGCCAACGAGTATATTTTTTCCTGCTGGTTGTTTTTTGATTGATTTCGAGAACTCTGGTTTTAGTGAAGTTGAATGCAGTTCGAAATTTCAATGAGTTGTTGCTTCTAAAGTGAAACTTGATGATTGCGCCAACGAGTATATTTTTTCCTGCTGGTTGTTTTTTGATTGATTTCGAGAACTCTGGGTTAAGTGGAGTTGAATGCAGAACCAAACCTCAATTAGTTGTTGCTTCTAAAGTGAAACTTGATGATTGCGCCAACGAGTATATTTTTCCTGCTGGTTGTTTTTTGATTGATTTCGAGAACTCTGGGTTTAGTGAAGTTGAATGCAGAACCAAACCTCAGTTAGTTGTTGCTTCTAAAGTGAAACTTGATGATTGCGCCAACGAGTATATTTTTCCTGCTGGTAGTTTTTTGATTGATTTCGAGAACTCTGGGTTTAGTGAAGTTGAATGCAGAACCAAACTTCAATGAGTTGTTGCTTCTTAGGTGAAACTTGATGATTGCGCCAACGAGTATATTTTTCCTGCTGGTAGTTTTTTGATTGATTTCGAGAATTCTGTGTTTAGTGAAGTTGAATACACAACCAAACTTCAATGAGTTGTTGCTTCTTAAGTGAAACTTGATGATTGCGCCAACGAGTATATTTTTCCTGCTGGTAGTTTTTCGATTGATTTCGAGAATTCTGTGTTAAGTGAAGTTGAATACACAACCAAACTTCAATGAGTTGTTGCTTCTTAAGTGAAACTTGATGATTGCGCCAACGAGTATATTTTTCCTGCTGGTAGTTTTTTTTATTGATTTCGAGAACTCTGGTTTTAGTGAAGTTGAATGCAGAACCAAACTTCAATGAGTTGTTGCTTCTAAAGTGAAACTTGATGATTGCGCCAACGAGTATATTTTTCCTACTGGTAGTTTTTTGATTGATTTCGAGAATTCTGAGTTAAGTGAAGTTGAATGCCAATGAGTTGTTGCTTCTTAAGTGAAACTTGATGATTGCGCCAACGAGTATATTTTCCTGCTGGTAGTTTTTCGATTGATTTCGAGAGCTCTGGGTTAAGTGAAGTTGAATGCAGAACCAAACCTCAGTTAGTTGTTGCTTCTAAAGTGAAACTTGATGATTGCGCCAACGAGTATATTTTTCCTACTGGTAGTTTTTTGATTGATTTCGAGAATTCTGGTTTTAGTGAAGTTGAATGCAGTTCGAAATTTCAATGAGTTGTTGCTTCTAAAGTGAAACTTGATGATTGCGCCAACGAGTATATTTTTTCCTGCTGGTTGTTTTTTGATTGATTTCGAGAACTCTGGTTTTAGTGAAGTTGAATGCAGTTCCAAATTTCAATGAGTTGTTGCTTCTAAAGTGAAACTTGATGATTGAGCCAACGAGTACATTTTTCTTGCTGGTAGTTTTTCGATTGATTTCGAGAACTCTGGGTTTAGTGAAGTTGAATGCAGAACCAAACCTCAGTTAGTTGTTGCTTCTAAAGTGAAACTTGATGATTGCGCCAACGAGTATATTTTTCCTGCTGGTAGTTTTTTGATTGATTTCGAGAACTCTGGTTTTAGTGAAGTTGAATGCAGTTCCAAATTTCAATGAGTTGTTGCTTCTAAAGTGAAACTTGATGATTGAGCCAACGAGTACATTTTTCTTGCTGGTAGTTTTTCGATTGATTTCGAGAACTCTGGGTTTAGTGAAGTTGAATGCAGAACCAAACCTCAGTTAGTTGTTGATTCTTAAGTGAAACTTGATGATTGCGCCAACGAGTATATTTTTCCTGCTGGTAGTTTTTTGATTGATTTCGAGAACTCTGGTTTTAGTGAAGTTGAATGCAGTTCGAAATTTCAATGAGTTGTTGCTTCTAAAGTGAAACTTGATGATTGCGCCAACGAGTATATTTTTTCCTGCTGGTTGTTTTTTGATTGATTTCGAGAACTCTGTGTTTAGTGAAGTTGAATGCAGAACCAAACCTCAGTTAGTTGTTGCTTCTAAAGTGAAACTTGATGATTGCGCCAACGAGTATATTTTTCCTGCTGGTAGTTTTTTGATTGATTTCGAGAACTCTGGTTTTAGTGAAGTTGAATGCAGTTCCAAATTTCAATGAGTTGTTGCTTCTAAAGTGAAACTTGATGATTGAGCCAACGAGTACATTTTTCATGCTGGTAGTTTTCGATTGATTTCGAGAACTCTGGGTTTAGTGAAGTTGAATGCAGAACCAAGCCTCAGTTAGTTGTTGATTCTTAAGTGAAACTTGATGATTGCGCCAACGAGTATATTTTTCCTGCTGGTAGTTTTTCGATTGATTTCGAGAATTCTGTGTTAAGTGAAGTTGAATACACAACCAAACTTCAATGAGTTGTTGCTTCTTAAGTGAAACTTGATGATTGCGCCAACGAGTATATTTTTTCCTGCTGGTTGTTTTTTGATTGATTTCGAGAACTCTGGGTTAAGTGAAGTTGAATGCAGAACCAAACCTCAGTTAGTTGTTGCTTCTTAAGTGAAACTTGATGATTGCGCCAACGAGTATATTTTTCCTGCTGGTTGTTTTTTGATTGATTTCGAGAACTCTGGTTTTAGTGAAGTTGAATGCAGTTCGAAATTTCAATGAGTTGTTGCTTCTAAAGTGAAACTTGATGATTGCGCCAACGAGTATATTTTTTCCTGCTGGTTGTTTTTTGATTGATTTCGAGAACTCTGGGTTAAGTGGAGTTGAATACAGAACCAAATTTCAATGAGTTGTTGCTTCTAAAGTGAAACTTGATGATTGCGCCAACGAGTATATTTTTCCTGCTGGTAGTTTTTTGATTGATTTCGAGAACTCTGGTTTTAGTGAAGTTGAATGCAGTTCCAAATTTCAATGAGTTGTTGCTTCTAAAGTGAAACTTGATGATTGAGCCAACGAGTACATTTTTCTTGCTGGTAGTTTTTCGATTGATTTCGAGAACTCTGGGTTTAGTGAAGTTGAATGCAGAACCAAACCTCAGTTAGTTGTTGATTCTTAAGTGAAACTTGATGATTGCGCCAACGAGTATATTTTTCCTGCTGGTAGTTTTTTGATTGATTTCGAGAACTCTGGTTTTAGTGAAGTTGAATGCAGTTCGAAATTTCAATGAGTTGTTGCTTCTAAAGTGAAACTTGATGATTGCGCCAACGAGTATATTTTTTCCTGCTGGTAGTTTTTTGATTGATTTCGAGAACTCTGGGTTTAGTGAAGTTGAATGCAGAACCAAACCTCAGTTAGTTGTTGCTTCTAAAGTGAAACTTGATGATTGCGCCAACGAGTATATTTTTCCTGCTGGTAGTTTTTTGATTGATTTCGAGAACTCTGGTTTTAGTGAAGTTGAATGCAGTTCCAAATTTCAATGAGTTGTTGCTTCTAAAGTGAAACTTGATGATTGCGCCAACGAGTACATTTTTCCTGCTGGTAGTTTTTCGATTGATTTCGAGAACTCTGGTTTTAGTGAAGTTGAATGCAGAACCAAACCTCAGTTAGTTGTTGATTCTTAAGTGAAACTTGATGATTGCGCCAACGAGTATATTTTTCCTGCTGGTAGTTTTTCGATTGATTTCGAGAATTCTGTGTTAAGTGAAGTTGAATACACAACCAAACTTCAATGAGTTGTTGCTTCTTAAGTGAAACTTGATGATTGCGCCAACGAGTATATTTTTTCCTGCTGGTTGTTTTTTGATTGATTTCGAGAACTCTGGGTTAAGTGAAGTTGAATGCAGAACCAAACCTCAGTTAGTTGTTGCTTCTTAAGTGAAACTTGATGATTGCGCCAACGAGTATATTTTTCCTGCTGGTAGTTTTTTGATTGATTTCGAGAACTCTGGTTTTAGTGAAGTTGAATGCAGTTCGAAATTTCAATGAGTTGTTGCTTCTAAAGTGAAACTTGATGATTGCGCCAACGAGTATATTTTTTCCTGCTGGTAGTTTTTCGATTGATTTCGAGAACTCTGGTTTTAGTGAAGTTGAATGCAGTTCCAAATTTCAATGAGTTGTTGCTTCTAAAGTGAAACTTGATGATTGAGCCAACGAGTACATTTTTCCTGCTGGTAGTTTTTCGATTGATTTCGAGAACTCTGGGTTTAGTGAAGTTGAATGCAGAACCAAACCTCAGTTAGTTGTTGATTCTTAAGTGAAACTTGATGATTGCGCCAACGAGTATATTTTTCCTGCTGGTAGTTTTTCGATTGATTTCGAGAATTCTGTGTTAAGTGAAGTTGAATACACAACCAAACTTCAATGAGTTGTTGCTTCTTAAGTGAAACTTGATGATTGCGCCAACGAGTATATTTTTCCTGCTGGTTGTTTTTTTGATTGATTTCGAGAACTCTGGGTTAAGTGAAGTTGAATGCAGAACCAAACCTCAGTTAGTTGTTGCTTCTTAAGTGAAACTTGATGATTGCGCCAACGAGTATATTTTTCCTGCTGGTAGTTTTTGATTGATTTCGAGAACTCTGGTTTTAGTGAAGTTGAATGCAGTTCGAAATTTCAATGAGTTGTTGCTTCTAAAGTGAAACTTGATGATTGCGCCAACGAGTATATTTTTCCTGCTGGTTGTTTTTGATTGATTTCGAGAACTCTGGGTTAAGTGGAGTTGAATGCAGAACCAAACCTCAATTAGTTGTTGCTTCTAAAGTGAAACTTGATGATTGCGCCAACGAGTACATTTTTCCTGCTGGTTGTTTTTGATTGATTTCGAGGACTCTGTGTTGAGTGAAGTTGAATGCAG
Organism: Armigeres subalbatus; assembly: GCF_024139115.2. NCBI lineage: Eukaryota > Metazoa > Arthropoda > Insecta > Diptera > Culicidae > Armigeres > Armigeres subalbatus. Next base: position 295,792,886 of record NC_085139.1, read on the forward strand.
AACCAAACCTCAGTTAGTTGTTGCTTCTAAAGTGAAACTTGATGATTGCGCCAACGAGTATATTTTTCCTGCTGGTAGTTTTTTGATTGATTTCGAGAACTCTGGGTTTAGTGAAGTTGAATGCAGAACCAAACTTCAATGAGTTGTTGCTTCTTAGGTGAAACTTGATGATTGCGCCAACGAGTACATTTTTCCTGCTGGTAATTTTTCGATTGATTTCGAGAACTCTGGGTTTAGTGAAGTTGAATGCAGAACCAAACTTCAGTTAGTTGTTGATTCTTAAGTGAAACTTGATGATTGCGCCAACGAGTATATTTTTCCTGCTGGTAGTTTTTCGATTGATTTCGAGAATTCTGGGTTAAGTGAAGTTGAATACACAACCAAACTTCAATGAGTTGTTGCTTCTTAAGTGAAACTTGATGATTGCGCCAACGAGTATATTTTTCCTGCTGGTAGTTTTTCGATTGATTTCGAGAACTCTGGGTTAAGTGAAGTTGAATGCAGAACCAAACTGTAGGGAAGCGCACGGATTAAAATAAATAAATACATATTATGAATTGAAGTCGTATAAGAAACTCTCAAAATAAGATTGAAATGAGATTATATAAAAATATTAATAATAATAATTTAGAAGAATCGGAACAAAGATTATTTATTCCAAAAGGCAGGTACAGGCGAGGATGATGGATGAATACATTTGAATCGCAGTAGGCATAAGGTATTCAAAATAGATGGTGTAATTGAATGGGCATGATAAAAGATTAATGGGGTAGATCGGAGTAGGCGTAGGATATTTGAAAACAGATGGTGTGAATGAACGAGTAGAATTCAAACAATGGAATTCAATCGCAGCAAGCATAGGATATTTGAAAACGAATCGGTGTGATTGAATTCGAAAAATATTGGAATCGCAGCAGGCTTAGGAGATCAGCTTCAGTTTGTTGGACGATTTGAAGTGGAATAAACGTGTTTCCAAACAAGTGCGAAAAAAAAAAGTTAATTATTTATCAAGTCCGATTATTAAAAAATACGAGTCACGACATTGGCGCTAGTGCTCCCGAGGAATCTAAAAAGAAGTAAGTGGGATAATTGATTTTAAATAACGTGCGAATTGCCATTTTCATTCTGCTTTAATTGTTGAACTGTGCAAGATCCATTAAAAAAAAACAGAATGTGCTAGCTTTCGAAATGTGCTCATGCGCAGACATTTTGTGAAATACGTTGTATATGAATCGCTCAACTGTATATTTAAATGGTTGAAGCGACACTAGCTTTTAGCATCGTGAAAACACAACATTGCATTTTGAACTGTGAACGGTATTTTTTATATTTTCACTAAATACACAGTTGCACAGCACTGTTGAATTGTTTCATTATAAAACTACTTCGAAGCGATTATTTTTTTGTTTCATTTTCATTGCCAAACATTTTTCATTGCCCAAGGTATTGGAACAACAGTTTGATCTACGAATCATAGCTGCCACAACAGAGTACTTCACTAACACTAATGATCAATTTACCGTTTGAGTTCATTCGGATGTCAATTCCGTCATTGCCATCATTGCGAGAAACAATGTTCATTCATTTACACCAATTCATATGCAGGAATGCAAGTGTGTAATCTCGAAAATCAACGATAGTATGTCATCTTATTTTGATCGAAAAGTAGTGAGCGGTATTTGTATTCGTTTTTTTAGTTTTCCGCCATAATTTACGCGTTGAAATTCAATTCAGCTTAAATAATATTATGTTCAGTTGTTCGAAAAAGTGCTGGTGATGAATGGGTGTGTTCTTTGATGCCGGTGATACGTGGATTTAATGACAAAGATTTGTGAGATGAAACGTGCGATAATTTACATTAATGTGTGTACGATGTGTACGGGAAACGGTTTTAAAAAAAAAGTTAATAGTTCAAATCCACGCACACATATCAAGTTATGTTTGGGGCTTTATAGATTTATTCATTGACAAGTGTCACAGTGCTTGGCTGTTTATTATTAACATACAATTTAATCTGAAAAGCATTGGTTTATGATGTTTAACGTAGATGTATTACTTAAAAAAAAGATGTATACCGTTGTTGATGTGATGTGTTATTACGGTTCTCAGATAAAAAAAGTGATTTTACCGATAATAGGTGGTGTACAATATTTCGTGATGATAGGTTCGTTGTGTCTCTGGGAATCGTATTGTTGAAATGCATTGTGACAGTGAAGCGATAAAAATTCAATTATATGATCAAACGATGATTTCCAAATAAGTTCAATAGAGCTTCTTGAAAAATGTGTATTATCAATTTTGTTATCAAAAGTGCTAATATAATATTTTGCTAATCGAGATAATCGATGATGAAATAAAGTTACAAAAAAAAAAGGAAAGCAGAAGTTTAGGACAGTGCTTAGTGATGAGTATCCAATATGCCTGATACTAATATGGACAACGGAACCGGTTTCAAGATAAGTATACTGCAATAATAAACATATCTTTTTAAAAATAACGCGGCTTATAAGAAATTGATAGAAATTGAAAAAAACATGTGTATTTGGTGCTATTTATTTTTATTCTGCTCGATAACTAAAGTATCACCAAAGATTTGTGTGAAATCGATAGATATATGCATATCATTTTACAGCTATCCACAAATCGGCTTACTTGATAACATAATGATGCATCTCATTGATTTTTCCAATATTACAATAACTATTCCTGAATTCAAGTAGACCAGACTTGATGGAATAACAAATATACACTTTATGAATTGAATTTCGTTTTCCGGTAGCAAAAAAGCGTTTCCTCGAAGAATACACTGAAAATGGTGTCCTTAGAAAATCTATACTGTCGAATACTTTTTTGGTTATTCTCTATTTGGGCTAAAATTCAAATGGATTGTAGCTCATCTGAAATGAACGCAATAGTTACTAGAGAAATTTATATTATAATTTACCAACCTAACCAAATTCTTGCACAATATGGACAACATGCTTAGTTATTGGATAAAATCGAGTGAATTATTAATTATGGATTCTCTGGGTTGGATGGTAAGTAAAATAAATTGGATGGAATGAGCAATTCAAACGTGTTCTGAGAGGGACCCCGGGAGGGTAGATATTAGTCTTTAGAATAGTCTCCAAGGAGGGTTAACTCATATAAACCGCACGTCCTCTGAGAGAGTAAGTGCTAAATTCGAGTCCCCTGAGAGGATAGTTTGAAGAAAATGCAAGTCCCTTGAGAGGGTAAGCATTGCAATACGCGAGTGTCCTGAGAGGGTAGATATTAGAAAAGTCCCCTGAGAGGGTAAGCTTAAAAAAATGCTAGTCCCCTGAGAAGGTAAGCAATGTTAAATTCAAGTCCCCTGAGAGGGTAAGCTTAAAGAAAATGCAAGTCCCCTGAGAGGGTAAGCAATGCAAAAAAAAAATAAAGTCCCCTGAGAGGGTAGATATTAGAAAAGTCCCCTGAGAGGGTAAACTTAAAAAATGCAAGTCCCCTGAGAGGGTAAGCAATATAAAATTCGAGTCTCCTGAGAGAGTAGAAAAAAGTTCAGTCCCCTGAGAGGGTTTACCTAAAAAATAATGCAAGTCCCCTGAGAGGGTAAGCTTAAAAAAAAAATGCAAGTCCCCTGAGAGGGTAAGCAATGTAAAATTCGAGTCCCCCGAGAGGCTAGAAACAAGTACAGTTTCCTGGGAGGGTTTACTTAAAGCTAATGCAAGTCCCCTGAGAGGGTAATCAATGCAAAAGTCAAGAGAGGGTAAGCTTAAAGAAAATGCAAGTCCCCTGAGAAGGTAAGCTTACAGAAAATGCAAGTCCTCTGAGAGGGTAAGCAATGCAAAAAAAAATAAAGTCCCCTGAGAGGGTAGATATTAGAAAAGTCCCCTGAGAGGGTAAACTTAAAAAATGCAAGTCCCCTGAGAGGGTAAGCAATATAAAATTCGAGTCTCCTGAGAGAGTAGAAAAAAGTTTAGTCCCCTGAGAGGGTAAGCAATGTAAAATTCGAGTTCCCCGAGAGGGTAGAAACAAGTACAGTTTCCTGGGAGGGTTTACTTAAAGATAATGCAAGTCCCCTGAGAGGGTAATCAATGCAAAAGTCAAGAGAGGGTAAGCTTAAAGAAAGTGCAAGTCCCTGAGAGGGTAAGCAATGTAAACGTCAAGTCTCCTGAAAGGGTATTGTTAGAATAGTCTCCTGGAAGGGTAAACTCTAAGAAAATACAAGTCCTCTAAGCAACTCAGGGGCCCAACGGTAAGACGGGCGGCTACAAAGCAAGACCATGCTGAGGGTGGCTGGGTTCGATTCCCGGTGCCGGTCTAGCCAATTTTCGGATTGGAAATTGTTTCGACTTTCCTGGGCATAAAAGTATCATCGTGTTAGCCTCATGATATACGAATGCAAAAATGGTAACTTGGCTTCGAAACCTAGCAGTTAATAACTGTGGAAGTGCTTAATGAACACTAAGCTGCGAGGCGGCTTTGTCCCAGTGTGGGGATGTAATACCAATAAGAAGAAGAAGAAGAAGAAGCAACTCAAAAGCCCCCTGCAATAGCACGCAAAGTTCCCTGCGAGAGCATATGTATAGAACGTAGAGAAAACGGGAATTAATAAAGTTTTGACTAGAGGATGAACATTTAATTGAAAAAGCTAGATTTTCTATGGAAGTTATTGAAATATATGAAATCTGATTGGTCAAATGTTTAAACAAATTAATAAGCAACTGTGAAAGAAAAAACCCTTAGAAGATGAGGCAATATTGCCTCTTCTTTTGATTGATATTTAAACGAATACAATAAAAGTTACGCTTAAATGTTGAAGACGAGGAAAAATTATTACTGAATGTTACATTCGATCAATTAAAGCAAGAACGAAAGCAAATAATGCGTGTTTCAAAAATATATTTCAAATTTCAATGGTTTTATTGGTATTTTATTTAGCAAAATGAGTAAGACCACTAACAAAGACTTGTCGAGAGCATTGGCAATGGAAAAACAGCGAAACGCTCTCTTGGAGGCTCGACTCAAACAAACTCGTTGCAAAAAGAAGCATTCTTTCGAGTGGAGTGAAGAACCAATTGATGACGGTGATTCCTCGACCAAGCTACTTGAAACTTGTTCAAGCCGAGGAAGCTCATCGGAGATTGACCATGGTACGTCCATATTCACATCAATGTCATTCGCATCTCTGAACATTGTGGAGTGCAAACCAATCGATGGTGAAGATGAGGTTGACAAGAAATCCTTCGAGAACTGGAAAGAACTTCTCGAAGCGTCAATGCAATTTGCAAAGGTGAAGGATGAGTTCTCCAAAATCAGTATCTTCAAAATCAAAGCTGGATGTAAATTGATGGAGGTACTTGACGGTACATCTACTCGCGACGATGATCCGGATATGAAAATGTTTCCATACTCAAATGTCATGAGCCGATTGAAAAGGTACTTCAATTCTCGAGACTATGTTCTACTACAGCGGCAAAGACTTCGCTCGATGACTCAACAATCAGATGAATCCGATCTGAAATATGTCAAGCGAGTAACAGCGGTCGCTAAACTTTGTGACTATGGTGAAGATCAATTGATGGAAAACATTGCGGATGTCGTACAGTCACATGCCCTTAATTTGAAAGTACGTGAAGCAGGACGAAAAGTGATGAGAAAAGGCGGCTCACTTACTGAATTTCTTGACAAAATTCAGGGACACGAAATTGAAAAGCTGAACGAACAGACGTTCTTGAAAAATCATCAGCAGTACAGATCTGATGATCAGCAAATAGCGACCGTTGCATCTGAGCAGCGCAATCCTGCCGGAAAATTCCGGCCGTCTTCATCATTCAGATTTGTAAGTAAACCACAGGGGCCGATGTTCAACCAATCCAGAATGGCAGGCAGCTTTCGTGGAAGGGGACTGCACGTGGAGGATGGGACCGAAGTAATGGTGTTGGACGAAAACCATGCTGGAGATGTACCGGAACCTATCATTTTCCCCATGAATGTCATGCAATCAACAAGGTATGTCGTAATTGCCAACGGATTGGACACATAGAACGCGCGTGCAGCCAGAAGCTACAAACCATTGCAAGGAAGCGACCAAATCAAGAAGACGCGGAATCGTCTACACCGTCAAAGGCAAGGAAGATCGCTGCAATTTGCGAGACGGATCAAGACGAAACCATCGATGAAAAGGATTTTAAGATGGATAGCAACATTCAGCTCGATACCGCGGATAGTTGCTCTACTCCACCCGTTTTCCGAATAAATACGGAAAACCAAGACAAGTTACACGTAGATCACACGACGTTTTCTCCAAGTCCCAAAATGAATTCGGAAAACATTATTGGTTTAGTGGCGGGTCTTGCTGTTAATTTTCTAATTGACTCAGGTGCCGAAGTAAACACGATTAGTGATCAGGTGTTCGATAAGATGTTGAATTGCGATCAGACGAGTCGAATGATTTACGATCTACGAAGTGGAACAGATAAGTCGCTGAAAGCGTATGCGTCTCGGAGAAATTTCCGTAATCGCTTCATTCGTCGCTGAACTCTTCATATCCGATGATCGTCCACGATATTTGGAAAAATTTTACGTTGTGCCTAGTACACGATCTTTGCTAGGAAGGAGTACAGCTCTAAGGTACAGCATACTACAATTAGGTCTTGCTCTTCCAGTACACCATTTGACACAAAAAGCTGAACATTATCCATGCGAGGTTTTTGCACTGGATTCGGATGGTGAATTTCCCAAATTCAATGTTCCTCCAGTTTCCCTGGCATATGACAAAACAATGCCTCCATCACGGAACGTCTTCACCAATATTCCACCCGCTTTTAAAGAAGAGACAGAGCGCAGACTAATTGAATTACTATCGTCTGGAATCATTGAACGGGTTACAACTAATATGGACAAGTCATTCTGCTCCTCACTTCTAGTCGTTCCGAAAGGAAGAAACGACATAAGATTAGTTGTGGATCTTCGTGGTCCTAATAAATGTATCATACGAACACCTTTCAAAATGCCATCATTAGAATCAATTATATCTGGACTACATGGTGCGGCTTTCTTCTCAACGATTGACCTTTCGAGTGCCTTTTTCATGTTGAATTACATGAGAATTCAAGACACCTCACGAATTTCTTTGCTGGAAATTGTACATACCGGTTTAAGAGGTTGCCTTTCGGGTTGTGTAACGCTCCCGATATCTTTCAAGAGATTCTTCAAACTGTGGTACTGGCTGAGTGCCCCGGAACATTGAACTACTTAGATGATGTACTCGTGCACGGTAAAACTATGGAGGAACATAACGCAAACTTGGAGAAAGTACTTGATCGGTTTCGTCAACATAATGTTGTTTTGAACGATGCGAAATGCAATTTTGGAAAGGAATCGGTGAAGTTCATAGGATTCCGTTTTTCCCGTGACGGAATCAGCGTTGAAGATGACAAATTAAGAGCAATTCAAGATTTTCGTACTCCTGAAACACTTTTAGAAGTGAAAAGCTTCCTAGGATTACTAAACTTTTCGGAGCGCTTCATATTGAATAGAGCTGATAAGACAAAGTGGTTAAGGTTACTTGCAAAGTCAAGCTCATTCTATTGGAACCAAACAGAAGAGGATGAATTCGTTTTTCTTAAAAGTGAGGCTCTGAAATCAATCAAAAAGCTAGGCTATTTCAATCACGTTGACGATACGGAGTTGTACGTAGATGCATCTCCGATCGGCCTTGGAGCGGTACTCGTGCAGTACGACAAAAAGGATGTACCTAGGATAATTGCCTGTGCATCCAAAGCTTTGACAATTGCAGAACAGAAGTATCCTCATACCCAAAAGGAGGCACTTGCTATGGTGTGGGGTGTAGAGAGGTTCTCCTACTACCTCACAAGCAAACAATTCGTTATCCGAACGGACTCAGAAGCCAATCAGTTTATTTTTGGAAGTAATCATCGAACTAGCAAGAGGGCAATGACACGCGCAGAGTCATGGGCCTTGCGGCTGCTCCCGTATCAGTTCACCGTTAAAAGAGTACCAGGCCATTCTAATATTGCTGATGCACTATCACGGTTGATCAGCAAAACTCAAGTTGACGAAGCATTTGATGAAGAAAACGACAGGCATGTTCTTTACGCCTTGGATGCGGAAACAATGGATATCACCTGGACAGATATCCAACTGGCGTCCGAGGTCGATGTAGAATTGGAAGCAGTTCGATTAGCTATACATACAGATCGATGGCCCGAGCATTTACGGAGATATGAGTCTCAAGCGAAAGAGTTGAGAACATTGGAACCAATAGTCTTCAAGGGCGATAAAATAGTTCTTCCGAAGAGTCTACGTAACAAGGCACTAAAGACGGCCCATCAAGGTCACATCGGTTGTGGTGCGACAAAGAAAATTATGCGCGAATATTTTTGGTGGCCTAACATGAGTAAGGAAACACTAGAATTCGTTAAGAAATGTGAAACCTGTTTGCTGATTTCAAGAAAAACCCGCCAATCCCTTATCTAGTCGCGAGTTGCCTCACGGTCCATGGGAGATTTTGCAAATAGATTTTTATCTCTTTATGGATATGGCTCAGGGCATTTCCTTGTCGTCGTGGACACATATTCGAGGTATCTCCATGTTGTGGAGATGAAACATACTGATGCAAAACCACAAACTCGGCACTTTGTAAAAACAAATTCCACCTGGGGATGCCATTGATTATCCAAAGTGATAATGGACCGCCTTTCCAAGGGAATGAATTCATCGAGTACTGGGAAACAAAAGGAGTTCGGGTACGGAAAGCCATTCCTCTAAGTCCCCAAACCAATGGATCCATCGAACGTCAAAACCAGGGGATCATTAAGGCAATGGCAGGAGCTAAGCAGGACGGCAAGAACTGGAGGGATGCATTAGAGTGCTACACCCAAACTCATAACACACTTAAACAGCATTCGCGACTAGGAATTACTCCATTTGAATTAATGGTAGGGTGGAAATACAGGGGAACTTTTCCATGTCTGTGGGACTCCGAAACAGCTGAGGAAATAGATAGAGAAGATGTTAGAGAGAATGATGCACTTGCGAAACTAAACAGCAAAAAATACGCAGACCAACACAGAGGGGCGAAGGAATCTGATATTGCCGTAGGAGACACAGTAGTAGTCGCAACGTTTCAACGAAATAAAACGGACCCCACTTTCTCCAAGGAAAGATACACTGTTTTGACAAGAGAAGGAGCCAAGGTTGTTATACGCAGCGATAGTGGTGTACAAATAGCAAGAAACATACGGGACGTAAAGCGAGATACAAGATTTGAAGCTGTTGAAGGGATGAAGGAAACTTGTAAGGATGATGTAGTGAACAACGATTAAACTTTTCCCTTTGCAGGAAATTTGGAAGTATCCGGGGTAATGCTGAAGCAATTCGAGGGATGTCAGAAAACATCAACGATGGAATCGACAGGACTGACGACAGGATGCCAAAGAGAATGTCTCGCAAACCAAACAAATTTAATGATATGATTTTATACCGAATTTTTTCATGAATAGTAGGAGTGGGGGAGAATGTAGGGAAGCGCACGGATTAAAATAAATAAATACATATTATGAATTGAAGTCGTATAAGAAACTCTCAAAATAAGATTGAAATGAGATTATATATAATAATAATAATAATAATTTAGAAGAATCGGAACAAAGATTATTTATTCCAAAAGGCAGGTACAGGCGAGGATGATGGATGAATACATTTGAATCGCAGTAGGCATAAGGTATTCAAAATAGATGGTGTAATTGAATGGGCATGATAAAAGATTAATGGGGTAGATCGGAGTAGGCGTAGGATATTTGAAAACAGATGGTGTGAATGAACGAGTAGAATTCAAACAATGGAATTCAATCGCAGCAAGCATAGGATATTTGAAAACGAATCGGTGTGATTGAATTCGAAAAATATTGGAATCGCAGCAGGCTTAGGAGATTAGCTTCAGTTTGTTGGACGATTTGAAGTGGAATAAACGTGTTTCCAAACAAGTGCGAAAAAAAAAGTTAATTATTTATCAAGTCCGATTATTAAAAAATACGAGTCACGACACAAACCTCAGTTAGTTGTTGCTTCTAAAGTGAAACTTGATGATTGCGCCAACGAGTATATTTTTCCTGCTGGTAGTTTTTTGATTGATTTCGAGAATTCTGAGTTAAGTGAAGTTGAATGCAGAACCAAACTTCAATGAGTTGTTGCTTCTTAAGTGAAACTTGATGATTGCGCCAACGAGTATATTTTCCTGCTGGTAGTTTTTCGATTGATTTCGAGAACTCTGGGTTAAGTGAAGTTGAATGCAGAACCAAAGCTCAGTTAGTTGTTGCTTCTAAAGTGAAACTTGATGATTGCGCCAACGAGTATATTTTTCCTGCTGGTAGTTTTTTGATTGATTTCGAGAACTCTGGGTTTAGTGAAGTTGAATGCAGTTCGAAATTTCAATGAGTTGTTGCTTCTAAAGTGAAACTTGATGATTGCGCCAACGAGTATATTTTTTCCTGCTGGTTGTTTTTTTGGTTGATTTCGAGAACTCTGGGTTTAGTGAAGTTGAATACAGAACCAAACTTCAATGAGTTGTTGCTTCTTAAGTGAAACTTGATGATTGCGCCAACGAGTATATTTTTCCTGCTCATTTTTTCCCTAGAGGGGCGTGAGTAAGGATGTTTTTTTTCAAAATATAGTAAAATATACTTTACATGACATATTTTAGTCTGAACAACACTTAAAGATTCCAAAAATGTTGTATAACGCTATTCAAGCATTGACTATACTATGTGTTAACAATATGTTTCTTCTTGACATCCCTAGCGACTCCAAAATGACCTCTATAACTGATGAAAGATGATATGCAAATTTTTCCGAAGAAAACTACGAACTTGCAACTCTGATATACCCAAACCAATACTATTTAATGTGGGTTCCATGGAGAAAAATTGAGTAACTGGCGAAATACCCCAAACACCAGTTTGCTGGTACCCCAAGGAAATCTGGAATAATTCCGGAATTATCTAGAAATTTTGAAAAACTCAATGTGCAGCCAAAACTAGAATATAAAATTTCATCAAGACTGGACAAAAAATAAAAAAAGTTGAGTTTTTCAAAATCAAAAATCGATTTCTCAATTCGAATTTTTCGACATTCTGGAACCGACGTGGAGAATTATAGGTTAGATGCGTGACAGATTTTGAATAGTGGCGCGCCTATACAAAATATAGTGGATTCGGAAAACTCCATTCGCCATTCGCCATTCGCCAAGTACTGCAGAAATGCCGCGAATACAACGTGTCCACACATCATTTATTCATCGACTTCAAAGCCGCATATGATACAATCGATCGGGACCAGCTATGGCAGCTAATGCACGAACACGGATTTCCGGATAAACTGACACGGTTGATCAAAGCGACGATGGATCGGGAGATGTGCGTAGTTCGAGTTTCAGGGGCATTCTCGAGTCCCTTCGAAACCCGCAGAGGGTTACGGCAAGGTGATGGTCTTTCGTGTCTGCTATTATTCAACATCGCTTTGGAAGGGGTAATACGAAGGGCAGGGATTAACACGAGTGGTACAATTTTCAATAAGTCCGTCCAGCTATTTGGCTTCGCCGACGACATAGATATTATGGCACGTAACTTTGAGAAGATGGAGGAAGCCTACATCAGACTGAAGAGGGAAGCCAAGCGGATCGGACTAGTCATCAAAACATCGAAGACGAAGTACATGATAGGAAGAGGTTCAAGAAAAGACAATGTGAGCCACCCACCGCGAGTTTGCATCGGTGATGACGAAATCGAGGTGGTAGACGAATTTGTGTACTTGGGCTCACTGGTGACTGCCGAAAATGATACCAGCAGAGAAATTCGGAGACGCATAGTGGCTGGAAATCGTACGTACTTTGGACTCCGCAAGACGCTCCGATCGAATAGAGTTCGTACCAAAAACTGACTCAGTGGCGTAGCCAGAAAATAGATCTGGGAAGGGAGGGAGGGGTGTTTCTGAACATTTTTTAATTTCGAGAAGGTACGAAAATAAAATTTCTTCTAAAAATTCTGTCTCTGGGGGGGGGTTTTATGTCCAAAACCACCCCCGTGGCTACGCCACTGAACTGACTATGTACAAAACGCTCATTAGACCGGTAGTCCTCTACGGACACGAGACCTGGACGATGCTCGTGGAGGACCAACGCGCACTTGGAGTTTTCGAAAGGAAAGTGCTGCGTACCATCTATGGTGGAATGCAGATGGCGGACGGTACGTGGAGGAGGCGAATGAACCACGAGTTGCATGAGCTGCTGGGAGAACCATCCATCGTTCACACCGCGAAAATCGTACGACTGCGGTGGGCCGGGCACGTAGCCAGAATGTCGGACAGTAACCCGGTGAAAATGGTTGTCGACAACGATCCGACGGGCACAAGAAGGCGAGGTGCGCAGCGGGCTAGGTGGATCGATCAGGTGGAAGATGACTTGCGGACCCTCCGTAGACTGCGTGGTTGGCGACGTGTAGCCATGGACAGAGCCGAATGGAGAAGACTCTTATATACCGCACAGGCCACTTCGGCCTTAGTCTGAATAAATAATAATAAATGGACAACGGGGAAATACCCAGTCCAAGAGTTGGTGTCTTCGACACACGAGGGCTTCGTCATTGCCAAAGTCAACAGGGTCTTCTTCTGCAGCTGTTATGCGCCTCCTCGATGGTCGATCGAGCAGTTCGGTCGAATGCTAGATTGTTTGACGGCTAACTTGATGGGGCGTAGGCCGGTGGTGATAGCGGGGGAGTTCAACGCTTGGGCCGTGGAATGGGGAAGCCGATCTACGAATCAACGGGGGCAGATCCTGCTGGAATCGCTGGCCATGTTGGATGTGGACTCGGCTAATGTCGGTACCAAAAGTACCTACAGCTGGAACGGGGCCGAGTCGATTATCGACGTTACGTTCTGGAGCCCTGGCCAAACGAGTAGTTCGAACTGGAGGGTACATGATGGCTACACTCACAGCGACCACCTGGCGGTTCGCTACAGTATCAACTATACGACCAGCATTCAGCGGACGGAAGAAGAAGGGAGGCCTAGCCCTCGTATGTGGAAGACATCATACTTCGACGACGAGGTGTTTAAGGAAGCACTCCGCCGCGAGCACAATACTCTCGGTCTGAGCGGCGAGCAGCTTGTAACAGTACTCTCGCGTGCATGCGATGCCACCATGCCTAGGAAAGTCCACCCTAGGGATGGGAGGCCACCGGCTTACTGATGGACTCAAGCAATTGCGAACTTGCGCCGCGCCTGCCTTCGAGCACGGAGGCGGATGCAGCGAGCACGCACAGAAGAGGAGCGTGTTGAACGACGGGTGGCGTTCGTGGCTGCTAGAGCCGCTCTGAAGACTGAGATTAGATCAAGCAAAAAAGCATGCTTCGAGGGCCTGTGTCAAAGTGCCAACGCTAATCCATGGCGTGACGCCTTGGGCTCTTTCACAAATTATATAACGCAAAAAACATAGATTTGAACCCCCACCCCTCCGTGACTTGTTTGTAACATTTCCTTCATACCCACCCACACCTATCTGTGACGCATAGCGTCTTACTAAAATTTCACAAAAATGATAAATTGGTATTTTTATTGAACTTTTCCTCAACTTCCTTCATAGTACATAATAATATCACAGACAAACAGACGTAAGACTAGAGAAATTATCATCGACCATGACTTCAACGATAAATTTGAATTTGATTGATTGTGCGTTTCACAACTAGAGGCGCTAGCGTCGTAATCCTTCGAGTTTGGCATTTCACTGCAGCGCCTTCTGGTGAAAATGTCATACGAAACATTGTTTCATGTAACATGCTCGCAAGATGGTGGTAGAGGAGTTGAGCGATGGATTTTTCAGAAAATTGTTCAAGCTGTTACGTCTGTTTATCTGTGATAATGTTATCAAATTTAAATTTAATTACAAATATCGTTTTTCATATTATTTTATTATCATAAATGTTACCCGTAACTGAACTAAACAAACCCACTCACCCCATAGCCAAACCGTAACATTTTGTAACGCAATGTTGTGTACCCACCCACCCCTTGATGCGTTATGTAATTTGTGAATGAACCCTATAGGGTCGTAATGGCCAAGACACGTGGGGCGATGGCCCCACTTTGTGGAGCTGCAACGAGGGAAGAGTAACTGTGGTGGAACTTGCGGGATTGCACAGTCCCTTAGTGTAGGTAAGGCGCCAGGTCCTGATGGTATTTCGAACTTGGCCATCAAAGCGGCCATTGCTTTGCCACAATAAAGACGATTTGTATGTTCATTAGATGTATATCATCTTCAAGTCTTCCAACAAAAGTTTCTCTTTGGGGAAGTACTGGAATAATACATATCGCAATGTGTAATTCATCTGAATTATGCTCCCCTATAGTAATCCTACGCATAAAATGTCGTAGATATCTAACATGAATGTTTCAATACCTATATGATACTGTCTAGTGGTCTATGTATCCAATGTGAGGGTTTTGTTTTATTTTTCTGAGTATCAACTTCACGGTATAGCCTAGTCACGGTATTAGGCACTACTGGCGAAGAAGATGGCCTAATACCGCGACAATGGTTTTGATCAATAAAAATGCAAAAACAAGAATATTAAATACCATTTCAGTATCCAGCTCATATTTTATAGCTGTAAAAATGGGCTCAATGAGATATTGGAAGTAAATATCATTAAAAAATTAGGTTACAAGACTTAGAAATATAACCATAATTTTAAGCGTTTTGCTAAGCGGATGAAAATTTTGACTGGTCGAGCCATACATTTTCCCATTTATTTTTTAGCGCCTAATTTACGTCACAAATACCCACAATAATTATTTGCTAATATTTTCTGCTATATATTTGTGCATTTCACCAAATAATGTGATGTGTATGACAGACAGTACCTCTATATTCATCAATTTGGATAAAATCCACGGTATTAGGCAATGCGCGGAATTAGGGCAGGTCACGGTATAGGCTCATGTGCCTAATACTAAAGACACACTGGTGGTACAAGGACCGTGGTATACCACGGTTATATACCCTAGTACATATTGTACCATGGTTTTCCACGTTGTACCAGCATGGTACAAGGCGACACACCTGTGGTACAACTTGTACCATGGTACGAATACCATCAGTGTGTCATTAGTATAAGAGTTGCGAGAGCGTAGCGTACCGTGACGATGCACTTTGCGTCATCGCCGGTATGATGCCTATTGACATAGTTATCGGTGAAGACATAGAGTGTTTCGAAATGCGCGGCACGAGAGGCATCCGTAGGACTGTCAGGTTGGCCTCAATGGTCAAATGGCAGCGTGAGTGGGAAAGTTCCACTAAGGATAGATGGACACACAACCGGGCAGGTTCCAAGCCCGAGGACGGAAAGGGGTCCTCGTCAAGGCTGGGGCAGGCGTAGACACCGCGTCGGCAAGCCCCTCTGTGTGTTGGCGAATAGACCCTAGCGCAGAGAGGTCAATTTGGGGTGCACTCGGCATCATCATTCTTGATACCAGTCGTGCAGAGGGAAGCAGGCGCGAAGTCGACCCTTCCCGCCCTGGAAAGCCGGCAATGCGCTGGCACGATACCATGGTGTTCTTCTAAAAAAGCGAGTCACGATGTTCGATGCTGCAAAGACACGCAGCTAACCTCGAGGATGCGTTGTGCACTGACCCCCCTTTGAAGCATTACTTTCTGGTTGTACCGAAGGGACTATGGGCTTGGCGGCAATGGAAACGGTTTAGCGGGTGTTTAGCGGGGATGTAGTCCTGCCTCCCGCGTTTGCTGTTGGAGGTGGTCCCTAACAACCCAGGATGTCTGTTGAGCAGATTCCCCCTTCATTGCTTAGGAAGAAAAAAAAAAAGAAAAAAAAGACACGGACAGACAGACATTTGTTCAGTTCATCGAGCTGAGTCGAATGGTATATAACACTATGGGTCTCCGGGACTTCTATCAAAAGTTCGAATTTGGAGTGAAATGAGTTGTACTTAGTTAAACTTAGTTGTACGAGAATTAGGCAAAAAGGTTAAACGCGTCAACCTTTTTGGCTTGGGGCGATTCAAAGCTTCACCTAATAGGCAACAACTCGTTATGTCTCGATTCTTCATTTATCTTTACCTAAACCAAATTTTTCAAAATTACTCAAAAGGTCTACGAGCAGGATAAAAACCTTAATGCGTTTAAGATGTGGCACCTAATAAGCATCAAATCATCTTGTCTCAATTCTTCATTCATCTTTACCCAAAACAATATTTTGCAGAACTGCTCAACAGATCTACGAACCGGAAAACCGGTTGACGCGTTCAAAACGCTCCACCTAACAAGCAACAACTCGTCATGTCTTATTTCTTCATTCATCTTTACTAAAAACAGCATTTTACAAAATTGCTCAAAACGTCTACGTGCAGGATAAAAACGTTAATGCATTTAAAAAGTTCCACCTAATAAGCATCAACTCATCATGTCTCAATTTTTCATTAATCTTTATCAAAAACAAAACTTTACAAAACTGTTCAAAAGGTCTACGAGCAGAATAAAAACGTTGACGCGTTTAAAAAGTTCCACCTAATAAGCATCAACTCATGTTTTAATTCTTCATTCATCTTTATCAAAAACAAAATTTTGCAAGACTGCTCAAACGGTCTACGAGCAGGAAAAAACGTTGACGCGTTTAAAAAGCTCCACGTAATAAGCATCAACTCATTATGTCTCAATTCTTTATTCATCTTTTTACTAAAAACAGCTTTTATCAACATTGCTCAAAAGGTTATTACGAGCAGGATAAAAACATTGACGAGTTTAAAAGTACCACCTAATGAGCATCAACTCATTTACAACATTGTATTCACATTATGTATCAGAACTACTCATACGAACTTGCTTCAGCGGTAGTATGCTGAAATATCTTATATCTAAGCTCATCAGTATCAGTAGGTACCCTAGCTATTTTCAAGACGTTTTGAAATAACCATGCTTCTAATTAAGTATACCTACCTTGGCCTGATCAAAAGTCTTATACTAGCAGGCTATCGTTTTTAATAAAGCACCAATTAGGTACCTACCAATTTCAAAAGCAATGGGTATCAGCGATTCCAAAATATTCACTCAATATTTGATGAATTGATTAACAGAAAAACTTCAAACTTGATTTCATATTAGTATTAGTTAGCATAATCGAAAAACTTTCTTATTTAGACAAATCTCAAATTCAGCATTATCTATCCTATTTTGCTATTACGCAACATGTCTAATTTTAATTTTAAATTTTCAAAAATCGTTATGTATGTATTGCTGTATATGATTATGATATGTAATTGTAAATATTACCAAACGCAATTTGCCGCCATCAATAAAACAATTATTTTTTAATCTTGACTTACCATTCTAGAAGTTATTCCATTAATTATATTTGAAAACAAATATTCAATTATTTAATTAAAAACATTTGAAAATTAAAACATCACAACGTATATATGCACGAATTCGAACTCAGCAGGAAAAAAGCTCGACCTGTGAATTCAGCCGGGAAAAAGCTCAATATTGTGAAGTTAGCAGGAAAAAAGCTCAAAATGTGAAGTGAGCAGGAAAAATATTTTTTCCTCCTCATAGTTCATGCGTTCAGGCACAGGTGGCGCACTGAAAGAGCTTTTTTCCTGCTCGATTTTTCCTGCTAGTTTAGCAGAGGTTGCTTGTCACTTTTATTTAAAAGAGGGGAAGTCGACGAAGAGAATCCTCTCTTGCGACATTCGCCCTTTTACCAGATAGAGCTTGATTTGCTTTGTCGCTTTTCTTTTGTTTTTGTTTACGTGAGGGTTCGTTTCTTTTTGTGGCCGAGTGCATAACACTAGAATAATTTTCGCAATTTCTCTTGAAATTTCTTTAGAATCAATCTCGAAAAATCACCTCCAGGTTAACAAAAAATGACCGGACAGCAAGAGGAGCAACCCGCACCGGAAATCGCCCAGTTTGTGCACGACATTCGGTTGGGGTAAGTTTGAATCAAAATCGAGACTGTGGGTCTGTGCCACGATGGTTATTGACCTTTCACTTTTTCCAGCAAAATCGTCGGTTCTCACAAGCTCACATCTAGGTCGCTGTTGCTGCTAAAGAACATTATTGCAAAATCAGATTGGACTACAGCCGAGTGAGTATTTATTTAGCTCTAAAATACTTAACCATTGGTCAATAATTTCATTAAAAAATGATAGCCTTCCGGTACAACTTAGTTGTACGAGAAAAGCAAAAATGCTTTTTAGTGAAATTTCTTCACCTTGCAGGGTGGCCACCGAACCGGGAAAAACGGGAAAAGCGGGAAAAAGACGGAAAATTGAAGTCACCGGGAAATAAAGCGGGAAAAACCGGGAATTCAGAACATGAACCGGGAAAAAATAAATTTTGGACAACTTACTTTTAAAACTCTTCAAAGTTTTTAATGAAGTTGATATAAAGGGAAAGATTTACTCTTTAATTTTCATTATTCAAACGCATTCTAACTGAGTTATTTGATTTTAGTACATAATGTGTGAGGCATAAAAAATAAGTAGTTTTTTTCCAGATGTATTTGCCTCTAAATCATTTTGATTCCAATTTCGAGTTATCGGCTTTTTAACTGACTTGCGATATTTTGTACGTATGCGTACATTTGTTGTAGGATATCCTCAGTTATGGGGTTGGGGATATCCTTGAGTATAGAACCTAAACGATTTGTGATTAATTAAATCTGTTAAACAAAAACTTGGGCAAAAATATGAGTAATTCACCACGGCCATATATAATAAATATTATAAGACATAAAAGCATAGAATCGGATATCGAAATATTATTTTTTTCCAATGCGACAACTGGTGCAAAGGACTTTAAAAATTAAGCAAAATCAATTTTTACAATTATGCTTTGTTTGTTTTGGAGGAGATCAAACATTTTATCGTATCATATGAATATGCTTTATCGATAAGAACTTGGTTTGCGGTGATTTGATTGGCCATTTGGCATATAAAGCACTAGTGCGACAACTGGTGCTATAGCCACAACTGGTACACCTAGCCTAGCATTAGCATTAGCGTTGAGCAATTCGCACAAATTCGTAAGTGGTACAAGCCAAGACTACTGTATGAGAGTAGCATCACTTTCATCCGTTACCACAGATATTGATTTGGGACTAATCACCATCTCTTAGATGAAAGCAATGCACTCTCCAATAGACGAGATATGTCCTGGCCACGTCCTTGTGAATGTTGAGGAGGGGGAAGGATGGCTAGTTGGACACCTACTTAAGAAGATGCAGAGAACTCTACGACCTCTCATAGGTATCACGGGAAGTTTTGGAATTGTTAGTGTGGAAGGATTTAACAGTAGGAATCGATTTGGTAGAACGCTAGAACGTACGAGCTCGTCATTGTTTAGTATTTTTCCACAACTAACCTAATACAGTAATATCCCGATTTTATCACCCCCCTGGTGAATTTTGGGGTGATAAAACAGGGTATGTGACAAAATTGAAAAAAAAAATTCTTTTTGCCTTTCTCGTATACTAAGTATACGGTAAAGGCTATATGATCGCTCCAAAAACAAACTTTTTATAGAAGGCCCGGAGACCCAAAGTGTTATATACCAATCGACTCAGTTCGACGAATTGAGGTGATGTCTGTGTGTGTGTGTGTGTGTGTGTGTGTGTGTGTGTATGTGTGTGTGTGTGTGTGCGCACAAAACGATGCAAAAAATGTCACTCATTTTTCGGGCACTTATCTTCAACCGATTTGCTCGCAACAAGTTGCATTCGACGCAGAATCCTTTCCCATTGTTTCCTATTGAAAATTGGTCAGGTCGGACTATGGAATCGAAAGTTATGGCCAAAATACAAATTTATACGTAAAAATCGCGTATAAAATGTCACTCATTTTTCGGGCACTTATCCTCAACCGATTTGCTTGCAACAAGTTGCATTCGACGCAGAATCCTTTCCCATTGTTTCCTATTGAAAATTGGTCAGGTCGGACTATGGGATCAGAAGTTATGGCCAAAATACAAATTTATACGTAAAAATCGCGTAAAAAATGTCACTCATTTTTCGGGCACTTATCCTCAACCGATTTGCTTGCAACAAGTTGCATTCGACGCAGAATCCTTTCCCATTGTTTCCTATTGAAAATTAACCAGATCGGACTATGGGATCGGAAGTTTTGGCCAAACTACCTTTTTTTGCCTTTCTCGTATACTAAGTATACGGTAAAGGCTATATGATCGCTCCAAAAACAAACTTTTTATAGAAGGCCCGGAGACCCATAGTGTTATATACCAATCGACTCAGTTCGGCGAATCGAGGTGATGTCTGTGTGTGTGTGTGTGTGTGTGTGTGTGTGTGTGTGTGTGTGTGTGTGTGCGCAAAACTACTCAACAAAATGTCACTCATTTTTCGGGCACTTATCCTCAACCGATTTGCTCGCAACAAGTTGCATTCGATGCAGAATCCTGTCCCATTGTTTCCTATTTGAAATTGGCCAGATCGAACTATGGGATCGAGAGTTATGGCCAAAATACAAATTCATTTGAAAAAATCGCGTGAAAAATGTCACTCATTTTTCGGACACTTATCCTCAACCGATTTGCTCGCAACAAGTTGCATTCGACGCAGAATCCTGTCCCATTGATTCCTATTTGAAATTGGCCAGATCGAACTATGGGATCGAAAGTTATGGCCAAAATACAAAATCATACGAAAAAATCGCGTAAAAAATGTCACTCATTTTTCGGGCACTTATCCTCAACCGATTTGCTCGCAACAAGTTGCATTCGACGCAGAATCCTGTTCCATTGTTTCCTATTGAAAATTGGCTAGATCGGACTATGGGATCGGAAGTTATGGCCGAAACACCATTTTAGCCTTTTTATACGAAAAGGCTGTATGTTCGCTCCAAAAACCAAACTTTTACAGAAGGCCTGGAGACCCATAGTGTTATATACCAATCGATTCAGCTCGACGAACTGAGATGATGTCTCTGTCTCTCCCACTTCATACGGGAGTTTGGCAGAAAGACGGTCATGAGATTTATATCATAACAAATATTGCCCTCCGCTCGCGTGATGGGAATGACATTTTCGTTTTCTTTTTGTGTAGTCGGAGCTTCAGTTCAACTAACATCCAAAAGTGATATCCTTAAAATATATGACTGGGTGAAATGAAACAGGATTATGTACGTCAAAAAGATTGGAAAAGGAAACAAAAATGTCGAAATTCCTATTAGCATATTAGTGCTGTCCAATGAGCAGCTCGAAGTAGCTCGAAGTTGTTCCTGTCACGCTCATGCCCGTTTGTTGACAAAAAAGAACGAGCAGGACGGGAACAACTTCGAGCTACTTCGAGCTGCTCATTGACAACGATTATTGTAGATCAAGCTGAAAACCGAACCGAGGTCCCGCGAAATCGCATTTTCTCGCATTTCCGGATGTTGCAACTGCATCGCGAGTAGTGCGCTACTGTGCCATAGTCGGGCACCACTCGCGATGCAGTTGCGACATCCGGAAATGGGACAAAATATGATTTTCGGTTTTCAACTGGATCTACAATATCTTTGCCATAAATAATCTGATTTTCATAGAACGGACAAAGAAATTTGTCTTTTTTACTCCTAGCCACTAGCTCATATTTTTTCAAGCACACACATTTTACGAAGGTCGAGAAAGGCACCATCACCGCTAGGTGGATTAATCTGGGTTTTTTTAATTCATTCCACAAATATGAATCATTTTATGCCTTGGAAAGGCCAAATGCGTGAACGGTACCCGTTATTTCTTGTCGAAATTGCTTACAGAATATTTCGCAGGTACTCAGAAGTCGTTCGTAATAAACTACAGGCGGTGAAAGTTATTTCATGAAAATCAATGTTATTTTTGGTATTATTTACGAAAATAAAAAGAATGACAAATTTTTTTGGGGTGACAAAATCGGGTCGAAAACGTGACAAAATCGGGACGTGATAAAATCGGGTCGAAAACGTGATAAAATCGAGGGTAGACAAAATCGGGGAGTGACAAAATCGGGTCAACACTGTATAATAGGGCGGTACCCCGTTTGGCATAATGCCATATGGCATAATGCCGTTTGGCATAACGCCGTTTGGCATAATGGCCATTTGGCATAAGGGCCGTTTGGCATAATGGCCATTTGGCATAATATGTATGCGGTGTCAAATTGAAGGCCATTTGGCATAAGGGCCGTTTGGCATAACGACCATTTGGCATAATTTGTATGCGGTGTCAAATTGAGGGCCTTCTAGCATAATATCCATTTGGCATAATTTACATACTGTTCCAAATTATTTGCCCAGGAATCTACTTACCATCATCGGAGGTGAATTACTCCGATGATGCTAAGTAGACTTTAAAGCTCTAAAGATTATACAACAATTTGCGGTACAACATTCCGCGGTAATGCATTTATTGATGTACCATATTGCGAGCATTACCATTGCGCAATATTCCATTCTGCGTTTTGTATCATTCCGCAGTTAAAATTATTTTGCAGTGAATCGTTTTGCTGCCAATACACGAGCAAATAATTATTTTGCAGTGAATCGTTTTGCTGCCAATACACGAGCAAATTCGAGTATTCAAAGAAGGCAAAATAACACATTTGGCCTTATACCGGGCAAATGCGAGCAAGTATAGAAGGCAAAATAACACATTTTGCCTTATAACAGGCAAACACGTGCATCACGAAACGGTACACCATATAATTGTTGATACAGTCAATCCTCCATGAGTCGATAATAAAGGGACCATCGGCTCAGGGAAATATCGAGAAGTGGGATATATAATCCTTGAAAAGCTTCCCGAGCAACAAAAGTAAGCCAAAATGGTGCAGCAACTTGTTTGTGACCAAATCTGGCCACAGATGAATTGCAGTAATCTATGTGAAACATGTGCTGCTAGGGTTTTTCAAGGGACCATCGCAGAAATCCATAACATATTTTATAATATGGCATAACTCGCTTCCATGACTCGATATCGAGTCATAGAACATCGTCTCTTGAAGGGTTCACTTTATATCCCGCTGAAGATTATCCACTTCAATACTTTATCATTTTCATTTCCTATAATTCACCCTTCTTTGAAACGCGAGCAGTTCTTTGTTTATTTCAATGGAATTTTGAACTGACCATTTCTTGAAAGCCTTGATAGCAAAACTTTTATTCACTTTTTCTGTAATTTACCCTTCTTTTTGCATATGAATTGTTGCAAACGGCAATTAATTTGGAACCGTATATAAATTATGCCAAATGGCCTTTATGCCAAACGGCCCTCAATTTGACACCGCATACAAATTATGCCAAATGGTCCTTATGCCAAATGGCCTTCAATTTGACACCGCATACATATTATGCCAAATGGTCATTATGCCAAACGGCCCTTATGCCAAATGGCCATTATGCCAAACGGCGTTATGCCAAACGGCATTATGCCATATGGCATTATGCCAAACGGGGTACCGCCGTATAATAGACGGTTATGATGGTGAAAAAGATACTCTAAGATAGTTTTCTAATTTGTTACAGGGGGAATAATGAATAGATTCCATAGCTTAGAACATTTCAATATACTAATATTGAATGGGAACGTTCAAAGTTTCCAATAAAAAATCCAAGATTTATTTTCTAGACATTAATTCTAGAAATCAAAAAAGTAAAATTGAATAAATTACGAATCGAATGTTTTGATTGCCTAAAATGTGAATCTTTTTTAGAAAACTGAATCATTATTTTGGTCGGAAACGAAGATTGTCTTCGGGTTAAATCTTTGTTCAAATTAGTTAATTAATAATTTAAGTATAAAGGTAAAAACTCTTATTCTGATTTTTTTCAGTTAAATTAAAACCGGGAAAATTTGACAAAAAATACCGGGAAAAGCGGGAAAAACCGGGAATTTGAAAATCGAGTTTCAGTGGCCACCCTGACCTTGTCATAAGACGAGTTAGTTGTATTATCCTTTTAGTTCCACCATTTGACTGTAACTTTACAGATATGTATTTTGACCTCAACAGAGGCGATCTTCAGTGTCTTGTACTTGACTCGAGCTCAGTACTGTTGAGAATCGCATATTTGTCCCATATGAATAGGAAACCCAGCAAAGATGCGGTAAATATGTGATACACGGCAGAGTACGAGTCGAGCCAAGTACGAGACACTGAAGACGGTTGATGTCGAAGTACGTATCTGTACAGTTACAATCAAGTGGGGGAACTTGTCTTATGATATTAGTTCCGCTTTCTTCTAGGCACTTAATGACAGTAATTCGTAAACAGGGACACTTCTTGGTGTCGGCACTGCCACAGGACATTGTGATTGCCAATACGGTGCGTCGGATACTGAAAATTGTACGCGAAGAGTACGACTCCGCCCAGCTGCGGGTTCACTTTGACGATGCCCAGACTTCGCTCTCTTTGCATAAATTGGTCACTCAAACCAGCGAACAGCGGCGAGGCGACTATTCACAACCCCAGGAAGGATTGCGGGACGCCTTGCTGGAGCACCTTAGTGAGATTGAGACCGAGCTGGAGACGTGCGCGGAGAATCTTTCGTCGCAAGCGACGGAACACATTCATTCGTCCGAGCTGATCATGACCATCGGTCACTCGAAGTCGGTAGAAAAATTCCTTAAGAAAGCGGCGGAGAACCGAGCCATCGAGGTGATCGTGGCGGAATGTGCCCCAGCATGCAAGGGTCACCAGCTGGCGGTGAATCTGGGTAAAGCAAAGATTCAGACAACGGCCATCCCGGACTCAGCCATTTTTGCGATGATGTCCCGAGTCAACAAGGTCATCATCGGAACGCACAGCGTGCTGGCGAATGGAGGATTGCGGGCGGTTTGCGGGTCGTACTCGTTGGCATTGGCTGCAAAGCATTTTTCGGTGCCGTTGATTGTGCTGGCACCGACTTATAAACTGACGCCGGTCCATCTGTCCAAATACGATCAGGACGATTTCAACATTCTGGGCAATGCACAGGCTGTGATACCGTATGGGTCGCAAGCGGCGCGGTTTGCCAAGGCGTACAATCCAACATTTGACTACGTGCCGCCGGAGTTGGTGACGCTGTTCATTACTAATACGTGAGTATTTTTTATATTCGAAACCAGAGCAAACCTTGGCCAACCTGAGCGAATAAATTTTCTATTATCCAGTCAAACTCCTTCTGGACTTGCTGAAGATTTTTCTAATAATAATCCTAAATCTTGTTTCCAGAGGTGGAAATGCCCCATCATATATCTATCGATTGCTGAGCGAACTTTACCACCCAGACGACAACGAACTATAGAAGTTGCGAGGAAAACAACGTGAAAAGGTAAATTTCGAAGACAAAAGATAACAAACACTTAAAAATCATCTGCAAAGTTTATTCGAAACAGTTTATTATCATTTAGGTCTCTGTTATATAATAAAATTAATTATATATGGCAAATCTGGGCCCAATGGATAACTTCTCGTCACTCTAAAACAACTCGAAACGAATCGTCCTTCATTCGCTCGCATTGATAGGCTTCTTGTTCCACAGCTTGGACGCCTTGTAGGTCGTGATGTTGTAAAACTTGGTCAACCCTTTAAGGTTCAGACTCTCGGTTGATGCCTTCGTACTGGATTCCCGCTTTCCATTGGCTTGCAGCTTGGAAGACGACGAAGCGGTTGCAGCACCGTCCTGACCCGCCAAGATGGGTTTCAGTTTGATGCTTTCCTGGCGTTCCACCATTCGACAGCGGACCAAATGTTGCTCCTGCTGGTGCTGTTTGGTGTTTTCTTCCACGCGAATCTGCACTCGCGGTGGTTTCGGCAGGGAGTTGACACGGTTCAGGGATGGATGGGACAAGGCGCTATCCTTAGCGTTCTGGTCTTCTTCTGGGAGGTCTTCCTCCGTCGGGTTTCGTAGGGTGGATGAGTTCGAGGAGGAGGACGATGAAGCCGATGACGAGTGGTTCGTGACTTGATCGGCGGGCGATATGTCGGTGGCATTAGACGACGATGTTCCGGTGACGGTTCCGTTGCCACGCACTATTATGTTCGCCTCCGGTATGGCTTTCATGTTGACGTTTTCAATTTTTGTCACGTTATAGTCGATAGGTAGCAGTTGTTGAGTCGATAGCGTCAGTTGTTTTTGTGATTGATTGATTAGGACCAGACTGCGACTGCGGCATGGCGTGACTTCGACTATTCGGATCCGGTAGTATAGGAACTGAAATAAGAAAGAATTATCAGTTAGAATTCTAAGCAAAAGTTGCACATTTTATATTAATAGGGGAGGAGGTTCGGTTGTGGGTACCCTTTTCGTCTTTGGTCTATAACTTTGGCACGTAACTACAGGGGGGCTAGGGGGGCTATAGCCCCACCTAGAACTAAATTAGCCCCCCTAGAATTTTTACCGCTTTGCATGAATATTGTACATATCTAGCTCTCTGATCATATATAGGCGTAACTGCCAGGAATCAGTTCTCTTCATTCACATCTCTCTCTACGAAACATTGAATCTATTTTAACAAATTTTCAAACTTCGAATAATTGTTATATCTTACGATTGAAATGTTAAACACGAAAAATAGTACGCTCCCTTTATTCTCCAGCGCCAGATATCATTACTTTAGGAAATTGGAGTAGGAACAGTGGTTCCATGCTGATGCAATATTGATTGAATAAATAATAGAAGCAACAGATTAGGAAAACAAATACAATTTCTAAAATTTTGATTGGATAAAGAAGGTTCTAGTGGCATACTGAACTGTCTGTATGGTCTTGATATTGACACAGCATAAATTGTTGGACAAATTGTTTAAGGAACACAGGATGTCTAGCATATTTCTTAAAAATCCTGATTCAAAATTGGTTTTCTCAGCAAGTTTTTAATCTTTGAATATTTTAAAGTTTTCACAGAGTTTTGCGAGTATATTTTATTAAACCTAGCGTGTCCATAGTTCTTAAAGATGCATGGCCTTTCTGAAAGAATGATCAAAAGAATCCTTCCGAAAAAGTGAGCCAAGCGAAAGTGAGAGCCAAATACTACGTATCATATGTCTGTATCGATCCAGATATTTTGAAAGCATTTCTTTCTGTAGCTTTGAATGGTAATTTGGGGGATTTTTCTGCTATTTCCAGAAAATCAATTAAGAGAGTCCAGAAAGGCAAAATCTTGAGTTTTCAACAAAAATTTAAATGAGAAAGAAATCAAAATTATTTCGGATGGATAAAACTCCACAGGCGTCTTACTACCCAACAAACAATTTAAGTTGAATAAGCTAGTTTTTTAGCTGAACAAGCCAAATTGTATGTATGTATGTATGTAGTTAGCCACCATCCTGGCTAGAGTCTTGCTCTGCATGCGGTTCCACTTAACAGTAAGGTCAAATCTCAATATCATTTTGAATTCAACACACTGCTGTATAAAGGGCCAAAAATGGGGGTGGTGGACCTGTAAGCATTGACACTTACACGAAACCCGCGGGAAAATGAGAATCTCTCTCCAGCAGAATGATCCAACAAATATAATAATGAAATTTGCAATACTTGTCAAGCTTTCCACGGGATGGTTTGTTTAAAGAAGGGCGCGTCAACTGGTTAACAACTGTTGGAGATAAAAGTAATAGACGCGAACGACTAATACTTTCCTTCCTTGACTCCGATTGGCTACCACTTCATTGTCCAATTGTAACTTCATTGATGCCCTGATGCACCTTCCCAACCCCATTTCATATCCAGTATTTTGCGCTCGGTAATGGCGGCCTAGTGAGTGCCTTTTTGACATTCAAGAAGTAGAAAATATTTACATATTTTTATCCATGTAGGCTTTGACTTACGGACACTCATTAGTTCTGCCTAATTTTGTTAACCAAAATGTCAAAATACTTCCTTCCCTGATTTGTTTATTTCTTTCATTTGCTATATAAAATTCTGCCCTTTTTTATTAATATTTATTCTTTTTTCTAGCTGAACCTTGTACAATATGAGGACAAACTTATAGGAACGAACCATTTGAGAAAAGTCCATCTCTTTATGTATTAATAAGTGGTTTCGTATACTCGTTACAGAGGAATGGTTGTAACAGCAAGCAATACTACTGTGCAAAACTTAGTAAAAATCGTCTTGATGCGTGTTTCTGAAGAAGAAGTTGCAAAGAGCTCAATTACTATCCTTACCCTCCGCTTTAGGCTATACGAAGTCTACCCTACAACCTCTTTTGGTATATATGTATTTACTATAGAACCTGAAAATAAACATGAATTGTATCAGTGGAAAATGAAGGTGAAATTCACTTCAACTCTACATAGACTATAATCTTACCTGCTTAAATTTTACGTTTTAAGTGCTCTTGTTTCCTTCAAAAAGAAATAATTATGTATGTAGTCAACTATTTACCAATAAAATCTTGTTGTCATCAGGCCAAGGCTTTGTGTAACCGCAAACCGTAACCGTAACCGTAAAATTACAAACACTCAACTTGACGGAGACTCAAATGACTTGATGGACTTGACGGCTGGTTCAGAACAAGTGGGCGTGCCTGACGGACATTTATTTGAATTCGAAGGGCCCAACCCTTGGTTATGTTCCTTTCAAAGGACATGAAGAACGCAGGTTAATTTACTCAAATAAACTTCTCTCCCATCAACAGACATTAGAGCTTGACGAACAGTTCTTTTCGGACCGACGGATTTTCATAGTCATTATGATGAATACTGTATATTTTCAACTTTTTCCTAAAAATCCATATTTTTTAAACTCCGCATTTTTTGAGCTCTTCCAGGTATTTAGGTGTCCACAGTGGCGCAGTCCGAAGCATCAGGAAGGTTAACTAATCGGTCTGAGTCTAAGTATATAAGTCATGGACTGAAAAAGCTGAAGTTGAAATCACCACCCAGTATGTACGGGAACAAATTATGTTTATTTCCTGGTTCCATCGTGAAATTATAAAAAAATACAGGTATGCATCATAAATTAATCATAGCTGAAGGCAGGAAGATGTGGATAAAAAAGTGTTCTGTGCTACTCTTCCACGCATTCCAACGATTCCCACTCATTTTTAATGTTTTTGCGCAGTATGTAGTATAGATATAGATTTTCTTGTTCTGCTGCTTTCAGTTGCGACTGCATTCCTCTGCAACTTTTAGTACAGACGACAAATAGAAATAAATGCTACTTGCGATTTTCGAATGCTTTAACTAAAAAATAAGGATTCATCTTTGAAAACAGGCAGAATGTCTGAGTGATAGAAACGAACAAATCAAGAAGTGAAGTTTTTTGACATTTGGAGAAAAAAAAAATTACTTCGTCGATGAGTGCCAATCTTCTTCAATTAATCGAAGCCTACATTGATTAAAATATGTAAATATTATCTACCTCTTAGATGTCAAAACGGCACTCATTTGGCCGCCATTGACGAGCGCAAAATACTGGATACATATTTACATTCAAGTTAGCAATATTGTAAGGGAAATTTAGGCATATGTAGAGAATGTAAGAAATAGTAATCTGACGAATAATCCTGGAAAACTACTGTACTCCAATAATTTACTCTGAAACATCAATTTCATCGTTAATTTAGGCTATAAATAACTACTTCCTGTATAAGCACAACTTAATACTGTGGTGTTTCTGTTGAAAAATACAGCTATCACGGGACCTAGTGCCTGTACTGAACTGTACTGTACCCTGACGGCATACAGTCTTTGAAAAAAATATTATGGATATTTACAATATAAAAATAAAATGAAATATAGAATATAAAAATAAAATGAAACGTAAAGTATAATAATTAAATTAAATTTATGCATGATAAGCAGCAATGTGAACAAATAAATATAATAAATAAATGATTATGGTAATCATTATACATTAAATTTGTGTGATTATTATGGAAAGAAATCATTAACATTATTTGACGCAATAGTGAAATATTTCTTTCCATCACCATCACTTTTATGAATCAGCACTTAACATAAAATCACTTTATACTCGGATTCCGTCAAATTATTTCTTTCATATATTGATCCTAATATCCATAACCACGCATTAACACATTAATAGCTTAAAGATAGGTCACTCAGAAATAAAATAAAACCGCTAAGGGTTTAAAATTAACCTTTTTAATCATTTTCTGATTTTATACCTTGCATAGTATAAAAAGTATACTATGCAACATTATGGTTTATACTGAACCGGAATAGTGCAAAAATATTTTTGTTAGCATACTGCGTTTTGGAAAATTTTGTTCTATTCCATTTACTTGGGTTTTTCAGTAAAGAAATCACACGCGGCATCGATATTTTATTTTCAATTCATCGAATAGTGAAAATCCGCTGAACGAAATAAATAAAAAGAGGTAAGGGCTTGCTGTACGGTTTGATGTGAAACAAGAGGGTATTTATTATTATTTATTTATTCAGACTAAGGCCGAAGTGGCCTGTGCGGTATATAAGAGTCTTCTCCATTCGGCTCGGTCCATGGCTACACGTCGCCAGCCACGCAGTCTACGGAGGGTCCGCAAGTCATCTTCGACCTGATCGGTCCACCTTGCCCGCTGCGCACCTCGCCTTCTTGTGCCCGTCGGATCGTTGTCGAGAACCATTTTCACCGGGTTACTGTCTGACATTCTGGCTACGTGCCCGGCCCATCGCAGTCGTTCGATTTTCGCGGTGTGAACGATGGATGGTTCTCCCAACAGCTGATGCAATTCGTGGTTCATTCGCCTCCTCCACGTACCGTCCGCCATCTGCACCCCACCATAGATGGTACGCAGCACTTTCCTTTCGAAAACTCCAAGTGCGCGTTGGTTCTCCACGAGCATCGTCCAGGTCTCGTGTCCGTAGAGGACTACCGGTCTAATTAGCGTTTTGTAGATTGTCAGTTTGGTACGGCGGCGAACTCTATTCGATCGGAGCGTCTTGCGGAGTCCAAAGTACGTACGATTTCCAGCCACTATGCGTCTCCGAATTTCTCTGCTGTGTGTGTGTGTTATGTGTGTGTTATTACAATCTAACTCCCACTGTCTGGCAGTGGCATTATGGATAGAATATTCGTGCAACTATCAAAATTTAATATAATTGCAAGAATCTTAGATCCGGGAGCTAGAAGGTGATAGCTCTATTGTAACTTCTATAGCCCATTTCAAGAACGCAAGCATTCCGAAGCTATAGTCGTTTGCAATAAGCCCCGCGTGATTACACCCACATATCATAAGGATATCTGAAGTGCATTCACACTTCCTGGACCAAAATTTATCTTTCTGATCCTGGCGCGTATTTAGTAATAAAATTAATCAATATAAAAAAGGAATTTATGATTTATCAAAAATTACTTACCATTTTTCCAACAGTAATAATACACTAACCATGTTTGCACATTTACATTTCTTGATCACATTATTAGTAAGGGCATTGCCCGTGCTAACAATCGATCACTCAAAAAATGAAAAAAAAAATAGTTATAGTAAAAAGAAGAAACTAAACAGACTAAACAAACTAAATGACTTTCGATCACCACACTTCTAAAAATAGTGCAAAAACTGTACCCAATACAACTTACGACTCAACATTGAAACACGTTAAAAAGCAACATGAAACTTGCTCACCAGATTAACATCTGCATCCACAAAGTTCAAAGCCAGCAGGAACAGTACATTGATTTTGTTGCGTATCGTTTTTTTACATAAAGAGTTTACACGCATATAAGGACATTTTACAGTCGTTATCACTTTCCACGGTATCCAATAAACACACGAGAAAATCACTCTCCTGCTGGGTGGCGTAGCCCGAAACACCGCCTGCCGAATCTCACAAAATGCAGAAAAATTGGCTAACCGACGCGAAAACAACAACACGTGCGTTCATCGCGTCTCCGAATTTCTCTGCTGGTATCATTTTCGGCAGTCACCAGTGAGCCCAAGTACACAAATTCTTCTACCACCTCGATTTCGTCACCACCGATGCCAACTCGCGGTGGGTGGCTCACATTGTCTTCTCTTGAGCCTCTTCCTATCATGTACTTCGTCTTCGACGTGTTAATGTCTAGTCCGATCCGCTTGGCTTCCCTCTTCAGTCTGATGTAGGCTTCCTCCATCTTCTCAAAGTTACGTGCCATAATATCTATGTCGTCGGCGAAACCAAATATTGTCTATCCGGATAAAAGTTAGACCGATTTTTATACCGAAGTTGGATTTTTCTCTAGATACAGGCAACTTTCCCAACTTCGGAAATAGTCCGCTAGATTCGCCTAAAGATGCGCTAAACACCGCATCAATTAGTTTGACAGATAAAACTTCGGAAGAAAGTTCGGTTCGGAAGTCCCGACTTCCGAATTCTAAGTTGGTGCTACGCCGACAATAGCTGGACGGACTTATTGAAAATTGTACCACTCGTGTTAATCCCTGCTCTTCGTATTACCCCTTCCAAAGCGATGTTGAATAGCAAACACGAAAGATCATCACCTTGCCGTAACCCTCTGCGGGTTTCGAAGGGACTCGAGAATGCCCCTGAAACTCGAACTACGCACATCACCCGATCCATCGTCGCTTTGATCAACCGTGTCAGTTTATCCGGAAAACCGTGTTCGTGCATTAGCTGCCATAGCTGGTCCCGATCGATTGTATCATATGCGGCTTTGAAGTCGATAAATAGATGATGTGTGGGCACGTTGTATTCGCGGCATTTCTGCAGTACTTGGCGAATGGCGAACACCTGGTCCGTGGTGGAGCGTTCGCCCATAAAACCCGCCTGGTACTGCCCCACGAACTCCCTTGCAATTGGTGCTAGTCGACGGCATAAAATTTGGGAGAGTACCTTGTAGGCGGCGTTCAGCAATGTGATTGCGCGGTAGTTGCTACAATCCAGCTTATCGCCCTTTTTGTAGATGGGACACACGACACCTTCCATCCACTCCTGCGGCAAAACTTCCTCCTCCCAAATCTTGGTAATGACCCAGTGCAGCGCTCTAGCCAGTGCCTCACCACCGTGTTTAAATAGCTCTCCTGGTAGTTGGTCAACCCCAGGGTCTTTGTTGTTCTTCAGCCGGCCAATCTCCTCCTGGATTTCCTGGAGATCCGGGGCCGGTAGAATTATGTCCTGCGCGCGTTCTCCCAGGTCCATCACCATACCGCCATCTTCGTCTGCCACATCGCCATTCAGATGCTCTTCGTAGTGCTGCCGCCACCTTTGGATCACCTCACGCTCGTTTGTAAGAAGGTTCCCGTTTATGTCCTTACACATATCAGGCTGTGGCACGTGGCCCTTACGTGAACGGTTCAACTTCTCATAGAACTTTCGTGTGTTATTAGTGCGGTACAGTTCCTCCGTCTCTTCACGGTCTCGATCTTCCTGCTGACGCTTTTTCCTCCGGAAAATCGAGCTTTATCTGTTCCGCGCCTGTTTGCATCGTGCCTCGTTCGCCCTCATGCGGTATTGCAGCAATCTCTCCCATGCTGCATTCTTCTTTTCCACTAAAGCTCACATTCGCCATCATACCAGTCGTTTCTCTGATTCGGGACACCGTGTCAAGTGCAGCGGTTGCGGTGCAATCAATGCCGGATCGAATATCTCTCCAACAATCTTAAAGAGAAGCAGCGTCTATCTGCTGTTCCGTTGGGAGTGCCACTTCCAGCTGCTGCGCGTATTCTTGGGCTAGTCTACCGTCTTGTAGCCGCCCAATGTTAAACCGCGGCGTCCGACTTCGACGCGTGTTGTACACCGTCGAGAGTTTTGAGCGCAGGCATACTGCTACGAGGTAGTGGTCGGATTCAATATTCGCACTGCGGTTAGTGCGGACGTTCGTGATGTCGGAGAAGAATTTACCGTCGATTAGAACGTGGTCGATTTGGTTTTCCGTTTCTTGGTTAGGTGATCTCCATGTGACCTTGTGGATATTTTTGCGGGGAAAGAAGGTGCTTCGGACTACCATTCCTTGGGAGGCTGCGAAGTTTATGCATCGTTGGCCGTTGTCATTCGATACGGTGTGCAGACTATCCGGTCCGATGACCGGTCTATACATTTCCTCCCTTCCTACCTGCGCGTTCATGTCACCGATGACGATTTTGACGTTCCGCAGTGGGCATCCATCGTATGTCTGCTCCAGCTGTGCGTAGAACGCTTCTTTCTCGTCGTCGGGTCTCCCTTCGTGTGGGCAGTGCACGTTGGTGATGCTATAGTTGAAGAAACGGCCGTTAATCCTCAGCTTGCACATCCTTGCGTTGATTGGCTGCCACCCAATCACGCGTTGGCGCATCTTTCCCAGCACTATGAAGCCGGTTCCCAGCTCGATGGTGGTGCCACAGCTTTGGTGGAAGGTAGCCGTCCGATGCCCGCTTTTCCACACCTTCTGTCCTGTCCAGCAAATCTCCTGCAGCGCCACAACGTCGAAGTTGCGGGGATGTAATTCATCGTAGATCATCCTGTCGCAACCTGCGAAAGCTAACGACTTGCAGTTCCATGTTCCAAGCTTCCAATCGTGATCCTTTATTCGTCGCCTAGGTCTTTGCCGATTATATCGAGTCGCATTATCTCTTATATTGTTCGTAATTATTGGTTTTCCAGGCGGCCCAATAACCTGCGCAAACCTCCTGTCTCGTCGGAGGGCCGTCGTGTCAGGGCTGTTTAGCGTCGCACCTAACACCAGGACTTGGGCTTGTGCGCTTTGAGCGGCACACGGTCGCTTTGGCGGAGCCTACTTGCGGATACATGCAGCTTTTTATAGAGGTTTAACAGGGCCCACTGTCAAACCCCACCACATTCTTGGCAAGCCCCACAACTCGCAGATGGCCTGGGGAGGGATCGTCAAGCCCTTGGTCATAGTCCCTGCTGCCCCCGGCGGATTTACATAACGGATTTGGTTTTGGGTGGAAGTTTAATAAATAAGGAGCGTAGAGTTTTGTTTTCGATAGCAAAATGTCGTTGAGAAGGGACTGCACATTTGAAGTCTATGCTTACCCATTTTTTATATTTCCAAGCCATTATTGCATGCATTATACTCTAGAGCACTCGTTTAACAAGCATTTTAAGGGTAAGAACTTCACTTGTTGTCATTTTTATCGTTTTTGAGTATCCAGTTTTTGTCACGTCAATTTTGACATAATTCCGAGATATTTCTTAGTTTCTGATTGATTAACCCCTCTACGATCAGAAAAATATATAAAGCTCTTTTAGTGGAATGTATTCAACCTTCTAAGACGAATTAAGTACTCTCTATTTAATTCCACCAGTTAATTTTCGATATCTTTGCAGATACGTATTTCGACCACAACTGTGTGGTCGTCTTCAGTGTCTCGTACTTGACTCGACTTACCTCTACGATATTGCATGATATTGTCGGCGTAGCACCACATAAGAATTCGGACATCGGGACTTCCGAAGCGAACTTTCTTCCGAAGTTTTAACAGTCAAACTAATTGATGCGTTGCTTAGCGCATCTTTAGGCGAATCCAGCGCACTACTTCCTAAGTTGGGTAAGTTGCCTGTATCTAGAGAAAAATCCACCTTCGTTATAAAAAGCTTCCTAACTTTGTTTCTCTTAGAAGAACTTTCACTGTAATTTCTGTAGCGATGACCGCATAAATCTTTATGTAAAATTCCGTAAAAATTCCGCCTTGAATTTGGGAAATAATTTTCGGAAGGTTTTTCTTAGGAATTCACCAAACAATATCTGAAGGAATTCTCAAAAAGATTTCTACCGGAATTCATGAAAAAATCCGCTTGTATTTGAAGGAGACACCTGTCATAAGACGAGTTTATACAATCCCATTGAATTCCACCACTTAATTGTATCTTGACAGATACGTATTTCGACCTCAAAAGTAAGGCCGTCTTCAGTGTCTCGTACTTGACTCGACTTAAGTCGACTTAAGTCGAGTCAAGTACGAGACACTGAAGACGGCCTTACTTTTGAGGTCGAAATACGTATCTGTCAAGATACAATTAAGTGGTGGAATTCAATGGGATTGTATAAACTCGTCTTATGACAGGTGAAAACATTCCACTAAAAAGCTCAAAATAATTTTCTTATTTGAAGGAGATTTTTTTTTTCAGAGAGAAGTTTTTATAGTAATTGACGTGCAGTTTCCGCGGAATTCCCCGAAAGACAGCAGGAATGTCTACAAAATATTCTACCTTGAATTTATGGTATGAAAGAATTTCCGGAAGTTTTTGTGCTGACATTCGCCATCGGATTTCTGTTGGAATTTCCGTTTGAACTCCTGGAGAAAGATTTCACAAGGATTGAAGTATTTTCTGCACAATTTCTGAAAAAAAATCCCAAGGTTTTCCACAGAAAATCAACTTCCGCTGAAATTTCTGAAAAAATTTCAGAGTTTTCCAAAGCAATTTCTGCATCAAATTCAAGATTTTGGAT
Source organism: Armigeres subalbatus (assembly GCF_024139115.2). Classification (NCBI taxonomy): domain Eukaryota; kingdom Metazoa; phylum Arthropoda; class Insecta; order Diptera; family Culicidae; genus Armigeres; species Armigeres subalbatus. Next base: position 295,829,260 of record NC_085139.1, read on the forward strand.
CACATTTTACGAAACTTGAAACTTAGGGCACTTAGGTTCGGTAAAATTCATGTTAATGTTTTTAATGAAACCGAGATCAGTGTCTCGGAAAAACAAATGGCAAATGGACTCTATATGTATTTAAATTTGTTTCAATTAAAAATGTTATTTTTCATTATTAAAAATCGTATTTTAAACATGTCATCATAATTTTGGATTCTTTAAGTTTTTTTTAAAACAATTTTTAAAGATTCATAAGCTTTGTGATTCTAAATAATTCTCTGTCTAGTAATTGATTAGATCATTTTATTTCTTTTTTGCCGAAAAACCGTGTTAATTTTTCAACGTGCCAAAACGAATGTTCACACGTCTAACTACATAAAAATTAGTGAAAACCCAATCCAAAACATCGTTCTAGCACTTTTTCATACTGTCTTGCAGCTGAATCATCTATATATGGAATATATTTTGACGAGACAATATTTTTTGATCGATAGTAAAAGACAGCGCAAAATTTATTACACTTCATTCATTGCCTTTTTCATACACGAACTGCAGTTTCACGAAAAACTTCGAGCTCATGTTAAATTTTATTTCCACAATGCTGTAGAACTTGCTTCAAAATCGTTGTTGAAATTATAAGCATGGTTTAGTGTAACAACTTGTAACTCGTTACCTGCTCCTGTGTGTTACGGAATAAGGTTTACCATGGAGGCTAGCAATATGCCTCTGGATGTCCCAACGAATACCTTCCTCAATATCCAACTCTGTGGTATTTATGATGGTGTCGCCAAGTCGGTTGTCCTCTGCTAAGATCCATCCTCTAACTAGTTACGATGAAGATGCAAACGGCCAGCAATAGTAAACCTCATGATATTGTAATTTTTGTCTTCTCTTAATTTCTGATAGCATTCTAATAAGGATTTGAAAAAACATGATATCCCTACACTGCCAAAAATATCTATATAAGATATATGTGTCGCCGTTATAAATTTTTGCAATAGCTCCACCCTAATATAATCGATATAGAATCACACATAAATTAAATAATTGCTAATTCGAGACCACACATAAAGTTTATTTGGATATATATTTTATTAGTAGTTCGCGTGGAGAATGGTTATGTGTGCGCTGTGTGGATTTTTGGATTTTTGCCAATAATATGTGTGGATTTTTAGTAGTGTAGATTCCGATCTACTACGAGTTACACATGAACAATACGAATGCAACTCAGCTCACTACCCGGTTAGTACTTCATAGTTTACAAAAGTCACTATTTGATCACTTTTTCTGCTTCTGAAAGTCACTATTTGGTCACTAAGTTTGGTCACTTTCGTCATCGTTGGTCACTAAGTCACTATTTTGAACGGCATGCATCGCTACCAGCCCTGCAATAATGTTCCTTTCCAATTACAAACAGAAATAACATCTGAATTTTGAAAGAAATTATCACTTGACTACTACTGACGCCAACGTTTCTGCAGCGTTGCTCTCCGACGAGCGTTGGTGATTCTGATACTGACGGAAGCTTCCTTCAGTACCGCGAGAATGCAACCGACGGCGACGCCATTGCTTGCTATCAACCCTTTCTTTTTATAAAATGCTGGTCCTGAAAAGAGTCGATTTTCAATCCACAATGCGTCTTTCGCATCACTCACAGCAATCAAACGCTAATCCGAATCTTGCGTTAAAAATCCACTGCTGCTGCTGTCCGACGGCCACTCGATGATTTTCCGCTAAGACGCTAAGGATAAAAGTTCAGCACCGCCACTGATATCCCGAGACCGCAATCGACGCCTAAGAAGTACAGATTTTCTTTTCACAAAGCGCCTTTCTAATCACTGATAGAAGCGAAACGATAGTCTGAGCACAGACAAACATACGTAACACTAAAGAAATTCCCATCGATCATGAATTCAACGCTCAATTTGAATTAGACCGATTGCGCGTTTCACAACTAGAGGCGCTAGCGTCGTAATCCTTTGGGTTTGACATTTCACTCCAGCGCCTTCTGATGACAATGTCATACGAAACATTGTTTCGTGTAACATGCTCGCAAGATGGTAGTAGAGGAGTTGAACGATGGATTTTTCTGAAAAATGTTCAAGCTGTTACGTCTGTTTGTCTGTGGTCTGAGCATTGCGTGGATACTTCTCTTGAGTACTGCGTACTGCTACTTTCGGCGACGGCCAGAGCATTCTAATCCCTTGTGTTTAATAGTTGGGGAAATTTTAAAGAGTTCGTCGATCGATTGATACCAAAATCTCGAAAATCGGTACTTTTTGTAAAGGTCTCAAATTTGAATTACCTCCCTATCTTCACAAAGGATGTAATCCTACGTCAAAAATTAGCCCCCCCTAGAATGTTTTGTTAGTTACGCCAATGCATTTGTATACCAATGGAAAGCTAGACAAATAACCCTACGATAAGCGAAGAAATTATATTGATTTCGACAATTTTGCAAATTTGACGTTTTTGGACATTTCAGTTTTGTGGTTCGGTTAATGCAGGGATGCCAGACGATATTTTCAAATGTCTTCACAGTCGTTTAAAAATGTCTTCAAATGTCTTCAATATTAAAATTATGAATAAATTTCAAAATCCAATAGGTCTGTAAATTCAATCAAGTCCTTATTTTATTGATGTGGAATAATGTTTAGTTTTTAATACTTAAATTGTAAGAATTTTAGAGAATATTTTTTAAATATAATTTAAATATTTTTTAAATATTTATATTTAATTTAAAATTTTCACGAGATAGTGTATAACGAGTTTCGCTGGATTATTTATTGAGTCTGGTTGAAATTCCACTGGCTATTTTTACTGAACTTCCACGTGGAATTCTTCCAAATTATTTTTAAAGAATATCCTGTACGGATTCAAAATTTACCATGAGATTTTTTGTAGGAACTTCCGGATAAATTTCTGGAGCAACTTCCGGATAAATCCTTGATGAAGCTTCTTATTACTTATACTAATTTCTTCTGGATGGAGCTTCTAATAACTTCTAAAACTCCTGACGAAATTTCCCGAAGATTTCCTGTTGGAACATCCAAAGGATTTATTGAAGGAACTTCCGGAAGAATTGCTGGAGGATTTTCAGGAGAAATTCTTGAAGAAACTTAAGAAGGAATTATTGTAGGAACTTCAGAATACATTCCGGAGGGATTTTCTGGAGAAATTCCTGAAGGATTCTCCTGATGAATTTCTGAAGGATATTCCGTAGGAATTACTGAAGTATTTCCTGGTGTTCAGGAATTCCACCGGAAATTCCTTCAGTAATTCCTAAGAATATCCTTCAGAAATTCATCAAGAAAATCCTTCAGGAATTTCACCAGAAAACCCCTCTACCCTGAAGTTCCTACAGGAATTCCTTCTTGTTTAGAAATTTCTAAGCAAACTTCCGGATGAATTCTTGGAAGTAGTTCTGAATGAATTCTTAGAGGATCTTCTTGAGATATTGCTGCAGAAATTTCCGAAAGAAATTCTGGAGGAAATAACAGAGAAATTCCATAGTATACTTCCGGAGACATTCTTGGTGAAGCTTTCGACAACATTCTTGGAGAATCTTCCAGAATAATTCCTGGAGAAACTTCCGGAGGGATCCCTAAAGAAGCTTCCATGGGAATTCCTCGGGGAACTTTCGAAAGAATTTCTGGAAGAACTTCCGGAGGAATTCTTGGATATACTTTCGCTGGAATTCGTGGATGATCTTATGGAGGAGCTTTCAGAGGAAATTCCAAAAGAATTCCTGGAGGATTTTTTGGGGAAATCCCTGAAACTTCCGGACAAATTCGTTAAGAAATTTAAGGAGAAATTTCAGAAAGAATACCAGAACGATTTTTCTCAGAGAAAATAATGGAAGAATGACCAAAGATATTTATAGAAGAATTACCAAAGGAATTCAAGGAAGAATTTTACGAAAGCGTGTATCAAGTTTCCTCGGGATTTGTTTTAAGAACATTTTCCTGTAGTAATTTACCATGGAAGTTCTGAGAAATATCTTTTTAACACCAAAACAATTTCAATTTCTTGTTGACATTTGTTAGTAGAATTTTCTATGGAAATTAATTGAGACAAAATTCTTGTGGAAATTGTAAAGGATTTTTTGTGGGAGTTCATCGGAAATTCTTTTTATTTTACACGAAAAATTCTATTAAATTTTCACTGAAAATTCTTTTAAAAATCCACGGGAAATTCAAAGAGTTTCCCGACGGATATTTAGAGGAATGTGGAATGATGGAATGGAAATGCCGAAAAGATCAGATGAATTCAGAAGGAATTTAGAAAAAAAATCAGCTCAACGGTTGAATAGATTAAATCTAGTCATAGAAGAATTCTGTCTATGTTTGCCGCATGTTAGATCGGTCATTGCGTTCCGATTTAATGGTCGAAATACCTTTTCACAGACACGCCAAAAACGACGCCGCCGCCATGAGGTCTAAAATGCATTACAGTTATCAATCGGCTAATGTGAATGTATTTTTATATTAAATATAAATTTTGAGATTCTAAGCCCGAGACAAACACTATTATAACTTATGTAATAATTATTATAAGTTTACATATAGAGGTAGCAGAATTTATAAGTAATAAAATTGTATTTTCTATTCGCTGGCTTATTGATTGTCTTCAAGTATCTTTAAATAAGTATACAAGTCTTCACATATTTTGAAAAGTCTTCAAAATGTCTTCACAAAATAAATGTCTTCACGGAGATTCAAATGTCTTCAAATTGAAGACATGTCTTCAAATCTGGCATCTCTGGTTAATAGCTTCTTTATCTGTCGATAGAATTTGGAGATTTAGGGTAAATCACTACTTGGGCCTATGGACCCGGTTCCCGCCTCACTGCACAGAAAACTAATGATTTATACTGTTTGAAAGCCGTAGGTTCATGATTGATAATTTTTAAAAAGTCTCCCATTTATTTATTACAATACTCAATATTTTTCAACCACTTGTTTTACTCCTAATTGATCCAATTGTAGAAAATAAAAATATAGATTTCAAAATTTTGCTCTCCGATGCCGCACCACTGAGCCGGAGTGATTCTTTCCACTTTTACAAAACGGTATCATCAAATAAACACCTACCTGAAAATCGTCACAGTGCTCGATACAACCATTGCTTGAAGCTGTTAATCACCACACCATAATTCTAAACATACGCGCTTTAATTCTTCCTAATTTTTCGTTTCATTAGAACTTATTTAAACACATTAGAATACATTTTAAAATGTATCCTCAAACCGAACAAAAAATCACCTCGGCCCAAGAACTTCTTGCCGCACCGTGCTGCCAAAACGCCAGGAGTATGAAAATGATCCTTCATTGTTAATAGGAAAACTGTCTAATACGTTGACGCTATCATGTTATTTATAATTCTCTCGATTTCAAAAGGTGAAAAAAATATTGTTTTTAAGTATTTGGAAGAAATTTGGATGAGTAAATATATCTTCTCAACCAAATTAAAATGATTATGAATAATACCATCTGGCATCTTGTTGTCGTGGAACGTGCATATTTTTGTTTACGTCGCATTTCCTACCGTCCCGAGAGAGAAAGAGAATAATAAGTTGAGAGATTGAGCAAAATTTTGCTTAGGCCGGGAACTGGTTTGGAAGTGGGCCGGAAATTAAAACGCTATGACTTAAATGAGTGCTGCACCTAAAATCAAATAAAAGCTTTTTTGAACGATATTTAGCACGGATAGCTATTTTTTAATCAGAAGTGAACCTCAATGCAGTATTATACAGCCCACAAAATTCAGGAAAAGTTGCTTCCTGTCATAAATATCAATTAAATAATGCAGTCGTATGCAAGTTAGGCCGGGAATGGGGTAAGTAACCCTATCTATGAATCGACTCGAAAACTCTCCAGTAGTTTGCCAATTTCATTGAAACTCAATTATTCACGATAAATCACTACTGAAAATTCCAATTCTTGTCATACTCAGTAACAAATTCAGAAACAACCAATCCCGTTCATGCAAGTTACGGGCCTTTTCGCCAACTGCTTCATTTTTTCTGGGTATAAAAAATAGACCCGTGTTCCAAGCCTTCTGGCCTTTTGGCCCTCAAAAACAAACCAGCAGCAGTCATTTCTGTTCGAAAATCCACGGGGAAGGGACACGGAGAGCGGGCATGGAGAGCGGATAGCACGATGGCGCCGGTAGCAATCCCAGCCCCGAAGACAGTTCCTGCATCTGTAGCGTTTCCGCGGCTGTCGTCGGCCCTTTAGTCAAATGTTGCCTCATGGTTCTGGCTCTGATTTTGCTGCAGTTCTTCTTCTTCTTCAATGGTTCTACATTCCAACTGGAACTTTGCCTGCTTTTCAACTGAGTATTTGGAAACATGTGAAAAACAAAGTAACCCGGGACTGCCGAGACCCGCGTTAACCGTCGTTGTCAGGATATCAACAAACAACCGAGCGTCGTCGTCAAGGTAGCCATAGCAACAAATAAACAACCAAAGGGTATAAAAAGGAAAATTTTCACCCATGCTAATTCAGTTCTATATAATTCCTAATAAACCTAGTTCTAACCGTGTTAAATCCGTGTTTCTCTGCTACAAGTCATACCTACAAGAGGTTATGGGCATCCCGAAGGAAACTGCGCACGGAATTCCCCAGTATTCCAGTGGACCTGGTTTTGAAAATTGGAGTTTTCGCGTGAAGATGTTCCTGGATTCGGCTGGCGTGCTGCGGACACTGACGGAAGATTTGCCACAAGAGGAAGAGGACGAGGAGATGTTCGACAATGAAGATCGAAAAGCGAAAAACATGATCATTGGATTCTAGGCGGATGAGGTACTGAAAGTCGTCCGGGACAAAGGCAGCGCGAAGGATATGTGGTCAAGCTTGAGCGACGTTTTCGCAAAGAAGTCTATGGCCAGTCAAACGCTCCTGCGGAAACAGCTTGGTCGCCTACGGATGGAGGAGGGAGCATCGATGCGGTCCCACCTTTTGGCGTTCCACGATTTAGTGAGGCAACTCAAAACGGCCGGTGCAAAGCTAGAGGACAGAGATCTTGTGTACCAGCTGTTCCTAAGTTTACTGGACCCTTGTAACGGCGCTGGAAAACATTCAGGAAGAGGACCTCAATTTGGATTTGGTCAAGCATCGGTTGCTCGCGAAAGAGCAAAAACGTGCGCACCGCATGGACGTCGACGACAGGCCGGCGGCGTTTGCGGGCCACCAGCGTCACAAGCGTGGTGACAAATTCAAGATAATGCAAGAGGAAGATGGCAATATTATCGCTACCGCTACGATGAAGGGCAACCTGTACGAGCTTGATATTAAGGAGAGTAGCTCAACTGCTATACTTTGCCAGGTGAAACGAAACGAGCTGTGGCATCATCCCCTGGGGCATCTCGGCCAAGGAGGAATGGTCTGAATCGTGCAGAAGAAGATGGCTACTGGTGTCGACTTCAAGCCAGACCAGAATCAATTCTGCGATGCGTGCGCCCAGGGTAAGCAGGGTTGGGACCCATTCGATGGAACTCGTCAACAAGCGAATTCACTCGGATGTTTGCGGCCCCATCGATCCACTGGTGACTGCGCATTTTGTTTTGCGCATCTCGAAGCTTGCCGTGGACCAAGGCCGTGAGCACATAACATATAGGCATCTTTGCTGTGGAATGTGGTCCTTCCATGATTTTGAAACGCTAGCGAACCTAGGTTCGACCGTGCAGAAAAGCTTCTACAAAAAGAAAGGGAACCGTCGCTTATACGCCTCAACAGAACGGCGTGGCCGAGCGATTCAATCGGACGCTGGTGGAAAAAGTGAGGACCATGCTGATTGATTCATCAATGCCGACGAAGTCAAAGTGGTGTGAAGCAGCACTGACAGCGGTGTATTTAATTAACACCAGCCCATCAGCAGCGTTGTCGGAGGATACCACACCGGCGGAATGTTGGATTGGATCCAAACCGGATCTGTCAGAGCTACGCGTGTTTGGATGCAAGGCATACGCGTGGGTCCCCGGCCAACTCCGCAAAAAGTTAGATGAGTCAGGTGGTTATCATAATCGGCTACGCTCCCAATGGATACCGCCTCTGGAACAAGAAGTCAGGAAGGTGGTGATTGCTCGTGATGTTCGTTTCGACGAAACCTGGGGTGGCATTGTGCATCTCGAATCGAATCACTCGATTCGTACGTTTTTGCATTCGTTTCGAAAAAAATGCGGCATTATGTATTTCGTTCGACTTCATTCAATCGCAGTACAAGATTTCGAATGGTGCTGTACTAGCTCAATCGAGTATGTTCTGTCAAACGAAATGTAAACAGAGAGAATAAGAGATAGCTATCTCCGTGTTTAGTATGCCGCCCGCTGGAGAGACAACCTTCAGCGCATGGTGAATGTGAGTAAACAGAGAGAATGAGAGTAATGTCATCTGCGTGTAGCATGTTGCCTGTTGGAAAGGCATCCTTGAGGATATAAATTGGCAGTTAATTTATAAACAAGCAAATTGTGCTCAATGACTATAAAAAGCATAAGGGCCCTCCTTAGCCATGCGCTAAGACGCGCGGCTACAAAGCAAGACCATGCTGAGGGTGGCTGGGTTCGATTCCCGGTGCCGGTCTAGGCAATTTTCGGATTGGAAATTGTCTCGACTTCCCTGGGCGTAAAAGTATCATCGTGCTAGCCTCATGATATACGAATGCAAAAATGGTAACCTGGCTTAGAAACCTCGCAGTTAATAACTGTGGAAGTGCTTAATGAACACTAAGCTGCGAGGCGGCTCTGTCCCAGTGTGGGGATGTAATGCCAAGAAGAAGAAGAAGAAGAAGACTATAAAAAGCAATATCATTTATTGAGCAGTTGCAACCGATTTAAAGATTATGGCAATACAATATGTTTTGTAAATTGAGATATTGTTACGACACAAATTATAAGTTTTATGTTTATTCGAGTTTATGCCACAGATCCAATGTTGAGCTACATAATTTAAAGCTAAAGAAGGATTCGATAATAAATTACTTTGATGTTTCCATGTGTTTTAGTTAAATGCACTTGGGTCATCTCTTGCGCGTTTTTATTATTATTTAACTCAATTATTTTTACGTAGTTTTTGCAATATACACGTTTTTACGCAGATTTTCCCCATAGATTTTTCACGCGGTTTATCCAAATCGTCAAGAAATATGAAAAACTGCAAAAAACCGATTTTAGTTTGAGTCGTTTTTAGATTTTGGGATAATTAGAGATTGCATATTGTCTGGAAACTATAAAAGTAGTTATACTAATGACATTCTTTCCTTCAAGATGCAATAATGAAAGATTTATTCTCTTTTCGTAGAGAAATAATAGCAAATATAATGAAAAATTTTTAGCAAGAAATGACTCTCGAACAACATTCGAAAGCTATAAAGGTGACGAGTGTTTTTCGTTCGACTTGAGTCGTTTTTCAGTGTGCTATCGAGTTTTCACAATGCCAAAACGTTTCGTTATTCTTGTACCTCCTCGAGCATATTCGAACGATGAGTCGTTTTCGAGTTCGAATCGAAATCCGTAATGCCAAACATGTTCGACTCGATAGAATTACGTTCGAATCGAGATGCGCAATGCCACCCCTGTTTTCCGTTCGCTTCTGAAAGCAGAGATGAGAAACTGTTACTAGTGCTACCATCGTACGAGCAAGAGGGGGAAAAAGAAGAAGCCTGTGATTCCAGAGCCTGCCGGAGATGAAGAAAATTCGGACAACGATGAAGAAGACTTCGAAGATCCGGAAGTGGACGAGCCAACCGAACCAACAACCGTCGCGCTGCCTTCGCCAACAGATAGACGCGATGCTCATGGCGAGCCGTCGAGGCGCAGCAAACGGGAGCGCAGGCTACCGTATAAAGTGCTTGATTATTTTACTGGTTTCCGAGCAACCTCTGCCGCATTTTCCTCCACACTGGATGTTCCTGAAAGCTACCAGGAAGTCTTGGACCCAGACGATCGTGACGAATGGCTAAAAACCATTCTAGACGAGCTGCAGTCCATGGAGAAGAACCGTATAGCGTATAGCGACTAATGCCATGTCCTGCCAACGTGAAGCCGTTGAAAACGAAGTGGGTCTTTCGGATCAAGGAGGACGAGAACGGACGTGCTGTGCGAAGTAAGGATCGACTCGTAGCGAAAGGTTTCCTGCAGAGACCGGGGCTGGACTACGAAGAAACGTGGCCAAACTAGCGACACTAGCTGTCCCTGGGGGCAGCAGGGACAGCAGGGACAGCATGGACCATGTTCAAGGGCTTGACGACCCCTCCCCAGCTGTCTGCGAGTCAGGGAGAACTGCCTAGGGCGTGGTGGGATTTAGCAGTGGGCTCTGCTAAAATCCCTCCGAAAAAACCACAAGTGCCCGTAATCAGACTCTATCAAAGCGACTGTGTGCCGCTTCAAAAGCACAAGCCCAGGGAGTGCCAATTGGCATGGGGAGTGTCCCTACTTCGGTAGGGTAGCGCGTGAGTTGCTTCGGCAGGGAGTGAGTGATCTGTTTGTGCTGAGGCAGGAGTGTCATAGCGCGTCACCGCTATTGTCACCTCGAAGCGCAGCAGAAGTCTGAGTATGGACTGCACATGCTAAGGTAGGAGTGTCGTAGCGTAGTATCGTTGATTCGTCCCTACATACCGCTATCGACACCTCGAGGCATGACAGTGGAGTGTTAGAGCGAGTTGGGGAGTGTCCCTACTCCGGTAGGGTAGCGCGTGAGCTGCTTCGGCAGGGAGTGAGTGATCTGGTTGTGCGTTGACGTGGTGATGGTGGACATGATAGTTTGTTTGCCTCTGTGCGGTATTAAAAAGTTAATTATTTCGTGTGAAATTGTGCTTGTGCCACGGGAAAAATCTATTTAACGTGTGCCTATAGTGTTTTTTAATCAGGATAAGTAGGAGATATAATATCTCTGTGACTCATTTTCATATAATTTCGTAATTTATTACTCAACACAGCATCCCGCGAAGCCATAGTACAACCTATAGTTTCGTGCGGCAAGCTGTCGTTGTCGTTTTTGCACCTTTTATTTTTGCTTGTCTCTGTGTGCTGTGTAGTGTATCGTTGCATGTTTGCATCCACTGCGGTGTGGCGACGATATGGAATGTGAAAAGTGTAAAGTGGGGATCGCTATCAACGATTTCCCGCTGCGTTGTTGTCAGTGCGATAAGCACTTTCACGCCCGCTGTTCTCCTATCGAGAATAAGGCAGCAGCGAGGCTGATAACGGAGAAAGTAAATGTGCTATTCAAGTGTTCGGACTGTCTGTCGAGTCGCTTTTGCGACGGACAGAATGTAAAGGTGTCGGACGTTACCCGCATTGAGGAAGAGATGAAGAAAATTTCTTCTCTCTCCGAATCGATTGGTGGCATCCGAGATCACATTACTGCCCAGATAGACAGCGCGTTGAAGCTCGGTATGGAACAATTGGCAAGTAAATTGAATTGCGTTTTGGGTGAGGCTATTAGTGGCTTCCAAAAATCTGTTGGTCAAGAGTTGGAAAATATGAAAAGTTCATTTTTTCAATTTAACTCGAATAAGAGCTTAGCTGCAATGAATATAATGCATGGTACATCTAGCACGGCTTCGGAGCCTGGTCAGAATCCCAGACCTAAAAAGCGTAAGGTTCTTGATGACGTTAGCGATGCGTCGGAAAATTTGTTGACAGAAAACGTTAGTTTCGCGGATGTTGTGAAAAGTAAAACTGGGAATAAAGTTAAAAGTACGAAAAAAATTGCTGTAACGCAGGAAGCGAAAAGTAAACGTAAGGCTCGCCCGGTTATTGTGATTAAACCTAAAGAGTCCAACCAGAGTAGTGATGCTACTCGGAAATTTTTGAACGATAAATTAGATCCAAAAACACACAAAATCAGTAACTTTAGGAACGGGAAAGACGGCTCTATTATTGCTGAGTGTGCAACAGGATACAATGTAAATGTTGTGAAAGATGGCATTCAAAGCGATCTGGGTGAAAGCTACAATGCTGTTGTTCCCACATCGGTGCCAAGGCTTAAAGTGATGGGCATGTGCGATAAATTATCCTCCGATGACTTTATCGAGATTTTAAAAAAACAAAATGAAGACATCGCTATAAATGAAGTAAAGGTTATCAGGACGTACGAAAATCCACGTTTCAAGTACAACAAATACAATGTTGTGATTGAAGTCGATAAGGATACTCATAGTTGCTTGCTGACCGCGAAGAAAGTGAATATAAGGTTTGATCGGTGCCTTGTAGTTCCCGAAATTAGTGTTCTAAGATGCTTCCAATGTGGAGAATTTGGGCACATGAGTACGGAATGCAAGAATAGTATTGCGTGTTCTAAGTGCAGTGAAGGTCACAAAACATCTGATTGCACGTCAACTGCTTTGAAATGTATCAATTGTTTGAAAATGAATAAAGAACGTAAAATGAATCTGGACGTAAACCACGGAGCATTTAGTACTGAGCAGAGTGTAAAATAATCGAAATTATTTGGTGAAGCCCACCTTTCTTCACTTGTCAGCTCACTTCCAGACACATTCATAGTCGGCTCTGGACTGTCAATATTCGGATGAATATTAGTCATTGAATATTTTTGCACTTTCCACACTTTTACATATTATATCAAATCTGAACACGTTTCAATTGTAAAGTTATGTATCACAAAGAAATGAGTCCGATTTCCGCCCCTGAGGCAATTTCAGAGGTAAACGTCAACAGAAACAATACTAATTATGTTTTTTTCTGCACATAGTAAGCATTTTCAGTGACAGTCGAATGAATGAGTCGATGGAATAGTCATCTGACTATGTCATTCTATGTTTTGAATAATCATGCGATGTTTGTCAATAATCGGACTGAAGTAGCTTCATAAAGTTGAATATTTTACGCTCTGGTACTGAGTGTAAAGTTTATAAAAGGTTATTTGATCGTAAAAAGAGCAGCTTACGTTTCAATGAATAGCAACCAAGTTCCAGTAGAAATGTGAATAATTTAAATATTTTGTATTTGAATATTGCTGGTTTGTCTACAAACTACGTTGCACTACGTAAGATTGTAGAAGATAAACGTCCACTTTTAGTATTTCTATCTGAAACTCATATTGTTAACTTAGAAGCATTTGATCAATATAGTATTCCGGGATATAGTGTTGCTGCTTGTCTATCACATTCGAGACACACCGGCGGAGTTGCTATTTATGTCAAAGAATCAGTTCAGTTCAAGCTTCAATTGAACGAAGTTTGCGATGGCAATTGGTTCTTAGGCATTGCAGTTGTACGTGGCATGAAGTTGGGTAATTACGGTATTTTATATCACTCTCCCAGTGCTAATGACCAGCATTTTTGGAAATTTTTGAAAACTGGTTAGAGTCGTTTATGGATCCTAGTAAATTAAATGTTATTGCTGGCGATTTTAATATCAATTGGTGTGACGATTCAAATTCGAATCATTTGAAGCGATTAGTTGACTTTTTTATTTAAAACAAAAAGTAAATGAGTATACGCGTATTTCTCGGCACAGTAGAACTTTGATTGATCATGTTTACTCTAACTTTGATTCTGTCACTAGTGTTACGAATTGTGATTTAAAAGTAACCGATCATGAAACACTAGTCATTAGCATTACAGATGACAGTAGTAATAATAACGATTTGGTAAAACTTAAGTGCTGGAGAAAATATTCGAAACAAGCAATTACGAGCCTTATCGAAACAAACGTGGATTTTCGAGAAAATACTGGTAATTTAGATCAAAGAGCAGCTGTTATCACGAGCGTCTTAAAATCCTGTACCAATCAGTTAGTTGAACAGAAATTAGTAACTTTGAATAATTCAAACAGCTGGTACAATCTAGATCTTTTACGTCTTAAACGTAAAAGAGATAAGTTGTACAAAAAATGTCGTAAAAGTAATAATGAAAATCATTGGAATAGGTACCAGGTTGCGCGTAATAAATATTCGCAATGTTTAAAGCATACTCGATGCGAATATATACAGAGGAAAATTTATCAGCATCAAAACAATAGCAAAGAGTTATGGAAAATATTAAAATCATTGTTAAAACCTAGTTCTTGTAAACCGCGATCCATAACTTTTAATGGCACATTAGAAGAGTCGGAAGAAGTAATCGCGTCTAAATTCAATGATTATTTTATTGAAAGCGTTTCAACCATTAACCGATCTATCGAGTTAGTGGATGAACCTGACGAAATAAAACAGCCAGTTAACAGTAACTTGAGATTCGAAGGTTTTCACCCATTACATTTCAAGAACTTGAAATGATTTGTTTTAATATAGGAAATACGGCTGGAATTGATAATGTTAATGCCAAAATTATACAAGATTGCTTTCATGTCATCGGACACAACCTGCTGGACCTGATAAATGAATCATTGCAAACTGGGCACGTGCCGCAAGTTTGGAAGGAATCTTAGTTATTCAATTCAAAAAGTTGCTGGAACGATTAAAGCCGAAGAGTTTCGTCCCATCAACATGTTGCACACAGTAGAGAAAATTTTAGAACTTGTTGTTAAAGGCCAGCTACTTATGTATTTAAATAGTAATAACTTGTTAATACCGGAACAATCGGGATACCGGGAGGGTCACTCCTGCGAAACCGCTTTGAACTTGGTATTAGCTAAATGGAAAGAAAGCATAGAGCATAAAGATACGATTGTTGCTGTGTTCTTGGATCTTAAACGCGCTTTTGAGACAATTTCTAGGCCCTTGTTGTTGAAAACTTTGGAGCGCTTTGGAATTTCAGGTTCTGCATACAATTGGTTTAAAAGCTATTTGTCTGACAGAACTCAACGGACTGCTTTTAATGATTCTGTATCTCGTCCCATGGAGAACACCCTAGGAGTGCCACAGGGAAGTGTATTGGGGCCCCTTTTGTTTATTATGTATATAAATGACATGCGACGGGTTTTACGTTTTTGTGATATAAACTTATTCGCAGATGATACTGTGTTATTCATTGCAACTAAAGACTTAAAAGATGCGATTGAACGCTTGAATGAAGATTTGCATTCTTTAAGTAGATGGTTGAAGTACAAACAGTTGAAATTGAATATTAGTAAAACAAAGTACATGATTATTTCGCGAAATCGTTCAATTGATAATGTCTCGGTGAAAATTGATGAAGAGACACTTGATCGCGTACGGGAAATTAAATATCTTGGCGTGATTATTGATGATAAATTGAAATTTGACCAACATATTGACAATGTCATCAAGAAAATAGCCAAGAAGTATGGAATCCTCTGTCGACTGAAAAACGAATTAAATATTGCTAGCAAAATACAGTTGTACAAATCAATCATCTCTCCTCACTTGGACTTTTGTCCTTCCATTTTGTTTCTAGCAAATCAGACACAAATATCGAGATTGCAGCGTTTGCAGAATAAGATTATGCGTTTGATTTTGAGATGTAGCAGATTCACTTCTTCAACTTTTTGTTGGATGCTTTGCAGTGGCTCTCGGTGAAGCAAAGAATTGTGTATTTGACAATGGTGTTCATTTTTAAAGTAATTAACGGATTGCTGCCTCGATATTTGTGTGATCGAATTGAAAGAGGAAGTGACATTCATAGATATAACACTAGAAACGCGGAAGATATAAGAACACCATACTTTTTGCATGGAGCTTCACAAAATTCTTTGTTTTTTAAAGGTATCAATTATTTCAATTCGATGCCTACACATATCAAACGATGCAACGACATTATCACAGTTTAAGAGACTTTGTGTTTCACACGTAAAGCTGCCTTTTAAGCAGCTACTTAGTTGACTTTTATAATTCTATAAATTTTGTATCTTGACGAAGTTTGACCTACGGATTGTTTGTTTGGACAATTGTATTTTTTATTTATTGAGGCCCTGATAAACTGTTTTGTTCGCCTCGATGATGATGATGGATTTTATATATATTGACGTAATTGTAATCTGATCTTTTTTTGTGTAGTCTACAAAAGTTTGAGTCTCGCGCGCGCAAAGCAGATATGGATGATTTTTAAAATTTATGTACAGACTTGCGCATTTTCAACTGTTTGAATGATTCTTCGGATTAGTAATGGGCTATCTGGTAGAGTTTTGTTCCGTGGTTGATACCGAAACTTTTGATATCGACGGAGCGGTAACACAAGTTTTAGTTTTGTTGACGACTTAGATTATTAATTTTATTGATGCTTACGAGTGATAAACGTGGTCTTGTATAAACATGAAACGCGATTCTTGGTGGAACTTTTGAAATCTGTGCGAGAGGTATCACAAGTTTTGCATTTTAGTATAAGCTCGAAGTATCACTACCGATGCTTATGAGAATCTGTAGATGAAAACAACAGTTTTTTTAATTTACATTTTTGCTGGATAGTAATGAAAAGTTATGTAATTCATATCTGTGATGGTAATCAGATCGTTTTTGTTTTTTGCAAATCTGATTAAATTGTTATTATATCATTCAATTAATTATCTTAAAGATAAATCGTCTAGCTCAAACCTTTGTAGGGGTATGTGGCGGGACCATCATCATCATCATCATCATCATCATCATGCTGAGGCAGGAGTGTCATAGCGTGTCGCCGCTATTGTCACCTCGAAGCGCAGCAGAAGTCTGAGTATGGACTGCACATGCTGAGGTAGGAGTCGAGGGACCTATCGACACCTCGAGGCATGGCAGTGGAGTGCTAGAGTGAGCACCCGAAAAAGGGTCACATGGAGCGAATGGTCTTTGGAGAAGCTGCTTCGGCGGCAGGGTAGCAGTGGGTTGTACCCACACATCTACAGTTGTGCACATGTGGTGCATGGGGAGTGTCCCTGCTTCGGCAGGGTAGCGTGTGGTCTGCTTCGGCAGTGGTGTGATTGATCTGCTCGTGCTGAGGCAGGAGTGTCGTAGCGTAATATCTGTAGGCCCAGGCAGTTACCGCTATTGACACCTCGAGGCATGGCAGCGGAGCGCCCGGGAGAGCATCCAAGTAAGACTCAAATGGAGTGAATGGTGAGCGAGCACCCAAGTTAGTCTCGCATGGGACGAGTGCCTGTGTGAGCGACAATGAGCGAGTACGCTTAGTACTGCCATCCCCCAGAAGTAGTACTGCGAGGTAGTTCCTGGGGGAAACGATGGTGGAGCCCAAGGGAGTTTAGTCGGTATTACCGGTATGGTCGAGTCCGACACTCCAGTACACTTCCGTGTGGTAGTTTGGCAACTACAATGCACGTGTACTGGGTTAGTGTGTAAATGCATTCTCCCTTGTAAAAAAAAAAAAAAAAAAAAAAAAACTAGCGACAATTATAATCATCCTGGCGGTAGGCATTCACGAGAGATTCTTCTTCCACCAGCCAGATGGAAGTGAAGACCGCTTTCCTTCACGGCGAGCTGAAGGAAACCATCTACATCAGTGCCCGGACGGTGTAACGGCAGAACAGGGGACGGTGTGCAAGCTGCAGAAGTAGCTGTCGCCGCGGTGTTGGAATCAGAAGTTCTCCAGCCAGATCGAGAAGCTGGGCTTTGTTCGATCGAAGAGGGACTACTGCCTGTACGTCAGGTGCCGAGACGGCGATATGGTGTACATTATTCTGTACGTCGATGATCTCCTGATTGCGGGAAGAAACTTGAGTTCCATCAACGCCGTCAAGAAGAAGCTGGCATCCGTGTTCGCAATGACAGATTGCGGCATTTTCTACAACCGCGGATCGACTACAACCGTATCGAAGGGACGTTGAGACTGTCGCAGGAGTCTAGCATCACGAAGGTGCTGAATCGTTTCGGTATGAGCGAGTGCAATCCGACCAGGAGAAAGGTCTTCAACTGCCAGGTGGTGGACTTAATGCCAGTGAACCCTATCGAGAACTGCTTGGAAGCGTGATGAACATTATGTGTCAGGCCAGATGTGTGTTACCCTGTCGGGAATCTCGGGCGGCTCCAGCAAAATTCGTCGACCGTACATTGGAACGCCTTGAAGCGAGTGGTGTGATACTTAAGCGGGACAAAAACCCCAAAGGAACAGCGAAGCAGAAACGCTCGTCGGCTTCGCTGACACCGATTGGGCGGCCGACCTTCAGGACCGAAAATCGGATTCATCTTCAAGGTGTATGGGTGCACCGTGTCGTGGAGCAACAAAAAGCAATCCATCGTATCGTTGTCGCCAAGCGAAGCGGAGTATGTCGCTCTTAGGCTGTGAACCATTCAACCGATTCGTTTAACTTTTAGTTAAAATTTGACAGTTCGATGGTTATTTCGCCGTGGTTAAAAATAACCCTGCTCCGGAGCATGGTTAGATTTGACATTTCGGTAGTTAAACTTTGTTCGCGAGAAAATTGGCGCCAAATCCATTTCGTTCCGAATAACTATCAATCTGTCAAAACTCAAATGGGTCGGCTTCGGAGTAAAATTTTAACCACGATGGGAAAATAACCATCGAAGGTCAAATTTTAACTAAAAGTTAAACGAATCGGTGGAATGGTTTGCAGCAGCGAGGCCGTCTTGGAAGATCTGCATGTTGTTGCCATTTTCGAGGACAATCGTAACTGTGTGTGCATGGCCAAAAACCTGGAGAGTGAAGCATCACTTCATCCGGGATCTGGTCGAGAAAGGTACGCTGAACATCGAATCCATTGGCACTCGTGATCAACTGGCTGATCTGTTCACAAAGCCTCTGGAAGCCACCCAATTCCAACTGCTGACATCAAACCTAGGGGGCGAAAACATGTGAAAAACAAAGTAACCCGGGACTGCCGAGACCCACGTTAACCGTCGTTGTCAGGATATCAACAAACAACCGAGCGTCGTCATCAAGGTAGCCATAGCAATAAATAAACAACCAAACACACTTAACTCATTTTACAGTAGTAAACAGTAAATTTTACCGAGATCTTAACATCAGAACTGTTCGGTAATTATTTTACAGATCTTTTTGTATTTTTTTCCATTGCTCAACTGTCAAAATCACCGAAAATCTGTAAAATTATTTACCGAACAGTTCTGCTGTTGAGATTTCAGTACAATTTTACCGAATTCGGCGATGTATTTATGCAGGGTATAAAAAGGAAAATTTTCACCCATGCTAATTCAGTTCTATATAAACTAAGTAATAAGTTGTTCCTAATAAACCTAGTTTTAACCAAGTCATACATACAAGAGTATTCTATTGACATTTCCATTGCATGAGTATGTATCTTGTGTGGCAAGTACAATGGATACATTATGCCCACACACTTAAAATAAATCGCAGATTTCTGTGAAATTTCACCGAAATCTCAACAGCAGAACTGTTCGGTAAAAATTTCACAGATTTTTTTGTAGTTTTGACAGTTGAACAAAGGAAAATACCGCAGAAAATCGGTGAAATAATTACCGAACAAATCTGCTGTTGAGATTTCGGTGAATTGAAGATAAATTCACCGAAATCTGTGAAATGATTTAAGTGTGGCAGGGAGTCGAGGATATTTCCCACCCGAAAACATCCTAGACCGGACTGAGAATCGAACTCGCCATTTCCGGTTTAGCAAACCTACGCCTTTGCTCGCAAGGCTACTAGAGACCCAGTCTTTGCTGCAATTAGTAATTAAAAATGCACATTATACAGAAAATGAATCGATTATTTTCAGGACCACCACTTTATACAAGGGAAAATTAATTATAAAAACGTAACTCAATCATAGGTTGGTTTCGAAGCCGACGACATGAATCTTCAAGCTCCAGAGCGCTTATTAATTAGGAAAGAAGCGGATACGAATCTAATGGATCTGCTGAACCCTCTGACTGAAAGAGCTCTATGTAAAGGTGAGTTTCCGAAATACTAAACGCAATGAAATCAGATCTCTGAACAAAAACGAATTCGGAACTCATAAAAAGAACTAAAAAATGTCTGAACATCAGTACCTATGCATGGCGGTCGACAATTCTTGAACATGTTACCACTTTTGTTTTAACGAATAAATCAATTTGAAATTTTTACTAAGTAGATATATTATGTTGGGCTCTCCTTAGCCGTGCGGTAGGACGCGCGGCTACAAAGCAAGACCATGCTGAGGGTGGCTGGGTTCGATTCCCGGTGCCGGTCTAGGCAATTTTCGGATTGGCAGTTAATAACTGCCAGTAAGAAGAAGAAGAAGAAGAAGATATATTATGTTACGTTTTTATTCACCTGGCTCATATGCTATAAGGCTTGATTTTTTTCGCTTTTCGTTTTGATAACCACCTATTGTTCGCCGCTTTGATGAAAACCGCATCTGTAGTAGTAGCGTTAGCAAGAAAGTCTATGGATAAAAACTCAGATTAATCCACCTAGCAGTGATGGAGCCTTTCTCGTGTGTTATAACAATAGTATTTTGGCCATAACTATATTGCCCATAGTCCGATATTGCCCATTTTCAATAGGAAACAATGGGACAAGATTCCGCGTCGAATGAAACTGTCGCGGGCAAATCGGCTAAAAGTAAATGCCTGAAAAATGAGTGAGATTAGTTTGCGCACACACAGATATTACTTCAATTCGTCGCTGAGTCGATCGGTATATAACACTATGGGTCTCTGGGCCTCCTATAAAAAGTTCGTTTTTTGAGCGAGCCATTGGCGTAACTACAGGGGGGCTAGGGGGGGCTATAGCCCCACCTAGAATCAAGTTAGCCCCCCTAGAATTTTTACGACTTTGCATGAGTACTGTACATATCTAGTGCTTTGATCATTTCTGGGCGTAACTGCAAAAAATGAATTGTTATCATCTCTCTTTACAGTGAGTTTGATATATTTTATCATGTTTTCTAACTTCGAAAAATTGATATAACTTGGGTTAGGAATGCTAAACACGAAGGATATTACGCTCCCTTGATTCTCAGCCACACATATAATTGGTTAAGATGAATAATTGCGTACGAATCTAATTTGTTATGTAAATTACACTTTCGGAGGAGCATAACTCCAAAACACAACTCGTTTTCAGTACGCACAAAATTGTTTTTAGATGTGCTTACCACCTATTGACATTTGTGCTGCCAAAATTAGAGATGAGCTAATATGAGAGATAGGACGGGTATGGTTACAGTCATTTTAGAACTTTGTCGAGAGAAATGTTGGAGTTGGAACTGTATTTTCATGCTGATTCAATGGTGATTGAATAAATAATAGAAGTAACAGACTAACAGAACAAATACAATGGCTGAGATTTTGATTGAATAAAAAATATTCAAGTAAAATAATAAACTGCCGGTAATATTTAGACAACATGAAAAAGACAATTGTTTAACTTGAGCAGGAGACACAAGATGCTTAGATGCTACCGATGAATTTCTAACAAATCTTGACTTTAATTTATCAGCAAATCATTTATTCTTCAAGATGCTTATGTTTACATTGCGTTGCATTGCATTGCGAGTATTTTTTTAAAGTGTGCATATGACCTCTAGCTTTCCAACATAACCCTTAAAGATGCATGGCATTTCTGAAAGGATTGTCAAGAGAAACCTTTCGATAATGTGATAGCCAAGTACAACGTATCATATGCCTGTAATAGCAGACATTTCTTTCTGCAGAATTCTTTGGTAAAGTATTCAAACGATGTTGCTGCTATTTCCCAAAAACTTTGAATTTCCAATAATCATACTAGGTTTCTTGAAATCCGAAAAAAGCTCGGTAAACCTTGAAATTTCAAGAAGAGGTAACTAAAATGTAAATGAGAAATAACTTGAAATTATTTCTAATCTATACACATAAAAATGGATTTCTGTCTGTCTGAGCCTTATAGACTGGGAAACTACTGAACCGTTCGGCGTGAAAATTTGTATACAGAGGTTTTTAGAGCCGGGTAAGGTTCTTAAGTTGGCTCGAGACCCATCCCCTCTTTGGAAAGAAGTGCTCCCATACAAATAAAACACCAATTTCACCATACTCAAGAATTAATCAAGGAAATAGAACCAAATCTAGCATGTGAAGGTTTTCGAAGGGAAGATATGTTTCTGTTGTGGTTTGAAACCTATCCCCGTCTGGAAAAGGGGGCTTCCAGACAAATGAACCAGACAATTCTGCATATCTCAAGAACTAAAGGATTTTGACGTAGGACTTACGTCTTTCTTTACTATACTGGGTGTCATTTAGATTTTTGGAAATCGAGAGCGTTACGCTGAGAGGGAAGATTTCAAACGTTACTAGCGCCTTTATCTTTCGATGGATTTTGAAGATTTATATATCAATCGACTCGGACACTCTCCAGCAATTTGTCAATTTCATTGAAACTTAAGATTATTAACGATAAGCTATTGAAATTTTCAATTCTTGTCAAAGCCAATAAAAATTTCATATATAACCAATCCCGTGCATTCCTAACACGGACATCAGAATGCAGTATGCCACGGGCCTTCGGGTCCACCGCAAGATTTTCTTTGTGTATAAAAGAAGCAGTGCCTGCCGTGTGCGAGTCATTACAATTCGTGACAGCAGCGCGTACTGACGTGCTTTTTGCTCGCGCATTTTTCGTTTCGTTCGTTCGTTTGCTGTGTTTACCTACACAGCATGCAGTCGCCAGCGGGAGAGCTGCCGGTGGGTCTGCGAATATGCATCCAGGGTGTCTACTACCTGAAAAAACCTGGAAAACCTGGAATTATCAGGGAATTTCTCCCCACCTGGAAAAAACCTGGAATTATCAGGGAATTCCTGACATAATCAGGGAAATTTCAATACCCTGTGATCATGAGTGAAATTCTCTCAGAAGATGAAAAAAATCCTTACAAATATTTGAATAATTATACCAATTAAATCTATCAAAAATGTAGTGAACATTAATGGATCGTTGTTCCGCAATGATTTGCCATCTTCAAAAGAATTCCTTGAGAATTTCCAAAGCTTCTTCTTCTTCTTCTTATTGGCATTACATCCCCACACTGGGACAGAGCCGCCTCGCAGCTTAGTGTTCATCAAGCACTTCCACAGTTATTAACTGCGAGGTTTCTAAGCCAAGTTACCATTTTTGCATTCGTATATCATGAGGCTAACACGATGATACTTTTATGCCCAAGGAAGTCGAGAAAATTTCCAATCCGAAAATTGCCTAGACCGGCACCGGGAATCGAACCCAGCCACCCTCAGCATGGTCTTGCTTTGTAGCCGCGCGTCTTACCGCACGGATAAGGAGGGCCCCATATTTCCCAATTTCCAAAGCTATTCTTGGTGAAATCTAGGAATTTATTCAAAATCAATTAGGGATTGCTTAGTAAATTCTTTTGAGTATTCCCTCGAAAATTCTTTTGGAATATATTAAAAATAATAAATTACTTAGGATTTTTCAAAGCAATTTCTGGAGGAACTTCCGAAGGAATTTCGAGATCAGTTTTCCAAGGAATATCCGGAGGATTTTTCAAAGAAATCACCTGAAGGGATTTTTGAAAAATAAAAGTGTAAGTGATTTATGAAGAATTGTTGCTAAAGGAATTCTTGAAAGAATAGCCGTAGGATTTTTCAAAGGAGTTTCTAAAGGTATTTTCGACGAATTTCCAAAGAATTCTTAAAGGCAAAATATCCGGAAAAACTCCTCTAGGTGTTTTCTAAAGTTTTCCTCAAGATACTTCTGCATGAGTTCCTAAAAAATTCTTTCAAAAGAATACCCGAAGCATTTTCCGAAGGTTTTTACAGTAAAGCCATAAGTAATAGAACGCTAGTGGAGCTGTAACCATTTAAATTATTCTGCCAAAATATGCTTCAATAAGCTTAATAACCTACTCAGATTACGATTAGATTATTTATCGTAAAAAATATGTATCGTGTTTAAGTGAAGAAAGAGAATTGAATGTATGGGGATGGCATCAGGTTGTTGTTTATCAGAATATTTATGATCAAAAAAGGTGTTATCTGAATAGGCTATAAATTGACCGCTTTGACACTTACCTTGGCTGCTAGGTCTAAACGAACTAGATGTTGGTCACACACTAGAACAAACTAGATGTTGGTCACGCGAACAAGAGCAACAATAGTAATCTCGGGTATACTGCCGTTCTATGCATAGTTGTCCCATGTTACCTTTGATGAAAAATCTCAAACTCGAGTCAATTTGTCCCACTGAAAAAAATAAGTTGTTGTTTGATGTCCTGAAATAGTATTGCCTACGCTCATAACACCCCAAAAATATTTGTTCAATTTCAAGATCCATTCGATTCTGAAATTAGTGGGAAAATTGCCCCGCGTTTCGCTTTTTTCAGCCAAGGTAACATGGGACAATTCTGCGTAGAACGGCAGTATATTCCGTGTCAGGTATAAGGACGTTAGGCATAAAGAATGTTAAGCATAAAATGCCCAAAAACAGCCCACGACATAAAAAAGGTCGTATTACGCCTAACGTCCTTATGCCTAACGTCATGGACCAAGCAATCTTATATTTTTGCATCAACACATTTCCTGAAGTAGTTCTCGCAAGAAGTTCTGAAGGAATTCCTAATGAAATTCCCAAACATATTTCCGGAACTTAAGAGGAGTTCTTAAGTTTCTTTTAAAAAGAAATAGCTGAAATAAAATTCAAAGAAATTTTCGAAAGATTTGTTAACCAAATTTCCAAAGAAGGAATTTAAAAAAACCGTAAGGGAATTGCCAAATGCATCTCTAAAGCAATTTCCGGAACCATTTCTTTAGATGTTTTCTAAAGTTTTTGCGAAGAAATTTTCAAATGAAATCCTGGAGGAAGTTCTAAGGTAAATTCTGAGGCAATTCTTAAAGTTCCCTTTTTGAAGGAATTTCTGTAATCATTTCCGGAGGATATTCCGATGAAATCTATGGAGAAATGTTTAAAGGAATCCTGGAGGAATTTTCTATGTGATTCCTGAAGTAATTTTTGATTGAATGGCTGAAGTAATTTCTGGGTGAACTTGCGAAGGAATTCCTGGAAGAATTTCTTCAGTAATTTACAACATTGTTTATGTGAGGCAACCAAATTTTTTTTAAATTGTTTTTCGCAATAATTACTTGTTTGAATCGATTATTTTGCTGCTAAAATCTATATATGGCAAGTTTGTTTTTACCTGGAAATTAATGTAAAACACCTGGAAAAAACCTGGAAAAATCAGGGAATTTTGTTTTTGCAGATGAGTAGACACCCTGATGACAGAAGAGGGCGCTTTTTTGTCATTCGCATTCTGTACTTGGTGATGGTCGGATGCAGTGGTATCGGTTGCAATGGATGCGATCACCAATTGCTTCGCTCGGAGTTCACGGCTAGAAGCCAATGATGGCTGAAGCAGTGGTGGTAGATGAAGAAAAATAATATTAGCCCAGAGAGATTTGCTTGCTCATCCACGGAAAGTGATTGGTTTCATAATCCACATGATACCGGGATGGGTACGAGTCATGGTATCTGACTGACCATATGTTAAATTGTGGTTGCATTTTAGATTAGAAAATTTCGCCGTATTACATCTTAAGGTCTGAGGGAAGGGTTTTCCGTTAAAAAAGCACGTGGTAGCACTCTCTGAGAGAGAAAATTGCCCAATTCAGCCCGCCAGAATGACGCTGTCAGTGTCGCCAAAATGATTTCATCATTATGCAGTTTACAATTGCTTGAGAATTTGCCGTAAACGAAGAACAAAAGGAATTGGCAACAATGCGGAAGAAATTTATCACTCATGCAGTGGTTCGGCGAGAGAACAGCAGCAGCGCCGACCAATCACGCAATGAGAAAATCAAAATAAACAAAAACCAGCTGGTTTTGGAAAATGAAAACATTAGCCGTTTCTAGAACAACATTAGAAAATATCGTGAGAGGATTTCTGTACAAGGTTTCCACAAAAGCTTTGAAAAGAATTTGGATGATAACAGTGGTGCTGGTGTAAGTGAGACAAATAAGACAAATAATACAAATAAGATAGATAAGACTAAGAAGAAAAATAAAGTAAGTTCCTAAAGAAATTCCTTCGGAAGTTCCTCCAGGAATTCGTTCGGAAGTTCCTCCAGCAAATCCCTCGGAAGTTCCTCCAGGAATTCCTTCATAAGTTCCTCCAGGAATTCCTTCAGAAGTTCCTCCAGAAATTCCTCCAGAAGTTCCTCCAGGAATTCCTTCGGAAGTTCCTCCAGGAATTCCTTCGGAAGCTCCTCCATGAATTCCTTCGGAAGTTCCTCCAGGAATTTCTACCGAATTTCCTTTCGCTCTCATCGCTCCTTTCCTGCCACAAGAAAATATGCTGTTGGCTGCTCTCCCGAAATGGTAACTTTTGTATGAAATTTAAAAAACTTGGTTGAAGTAGAAAGAGCTTCCTGCAAAATTTATTGCGGTGACATATACTTTTTATTACATCAAAATGATCGTTGGAAAAATTGGTTTTCATTTTCTGAGAAATTATATTATTAAACTTGACTTAGACTCGGAGTTTGGAGGTAAAGCATTAAATAATTTTTCGTTGACGTATTAGCAGTACCTATTCTTTTGTAGTGGGGTTACTGTTCCTTGACTTGTTTCATATTATTGTGATTTTTTCAGCAATAATCACGCATGCTAGCAAAAATAAGCAACGAAATTGGTGCTGTATTTCTTTGTTTGGAAAACGGGACCGTTCCCCTAAAATAACACATTTTGCCCAAGTCTGAAATTTTTATTAATAGAATTTTTATTCTTTAAATACTATCAGAAATCTAGAATTGCTCTACATTTGCTTGAATAAATAAGGGCTCAATAGTTGAAAAAAAACAATTCTGATTATATATTTAATTGTTAGTTTTATTTCCAGAAGTTTTGAATAAAGAAATTAATTCTACACAGCATGGAAGTCGTCGTTTCCAATATAAATACCTATAATCAAACTCCATAGATCCAAAAGTTAAAAGTTAAATGTAAATACGTTACATTTATACAAGTCCTACGTCTACTCGCGGTTATGTTAAAAACATTACCCATTGCTTTTTTTTTTTAGGCGAAACGAAGTTTGTCGGGTCTGCTAATGGATATATAAAACTCGAAAGTCTTATGTATCTGAAGCTCTTATGTTTTTAACGTACCACGACATTTCTAGATTTTTATGTCAGAGCTGTTTAAGTCGTCACTGGATGTATTGAAATAGCTGTTTGGTAGGCCAACTTGCGGTCAGTTGAACAAATACAATAACTTTTTTTTGTGAACTGTAAGAATAGAAAAAAGTTAGCCCCCCCTAGAATTTTTCCTTAGTTACGCCAATGGAGCGAGCATATAGCCTTTACGTATACTTTGTATACGAGAAAGGCAAAAAAAAGGTAGACAAGGAGTTTGAACATAGTAGTCGGAGGCATTGGTTGTGTTTTTTTGCTGTGCTGTCGTTTTTTTTCATTAAATTTTAAAAGAGCAAAAGTTTTGACATCCGATATCATGTATCGTAGATTTCAGGTGAAATGCAATGAAGCAATGGATTGGTGTGACGTTTATCAAGAGACCCGACGACGATGTGGATCAAGAATGAGAGATGCATGCTAGATCCTAGATAACGAAAACCTACAATATCATGAAAGGATGGGGCATGACAAAGTACGACGGTGGATCTCCATTATAATCAACAACGGATCCACAAGTTCTACCCAGTGCTCTCCGAGAACTGGCATTTAACAGCTAAGTGATTACGGTAAGATGCGCGGCTACAAAGCAAGACCATGCTGAGGGTGGCTGGCTTCGATTCCCGGTGCCGGTCTAGGCAATTCTCGGATTGGAAATTGTCTCGACTTCCCTGGGCATAAAAGTATCATCGTGTTAGCTTCATGATATACGAATGCAGAAATGGTAACTTGGCTTAGAAACCTCGCAGTTAATAACTGTGGAAGTGCTTAATGAACACTAAGCTGCGAGGCGGCAATGTCCCAGTGGGGGATGTAATGCCAATGAAGAAGAAGTGATTACTACCTTAGCTTAGCTTAGCTTTGACTGACTACACATATCTATGGTTGCTACTCCGTGATTGACCAGAATCAGTGAAATTGCACAAAGAATCAACTGAATGATTGACTGGGATTGTTCAAGCATTCTCAGTGTGCAAGTTTCAGTGACTCTAAAATTCAAATGATCAATAACGGCGCCGGCCACGTCCTTGTAGTCAGTTAGGAAGAAGGAAGGAATATTAGTAGGTGGTTTTGCTATTTGAAGACCGTGTTTACCTCTGCGTCTCCACAAAACCACAGGAAGGATTATCAGTTAATTGGTAGGCATCGTTGGATCTGGATTCACTCTGATAAGCGATACGACCGTGTCATTCTTTATACACAGTGATTTTACCTAGCCATGAATCGGGCGCGAAAAGTAGTACAAACTAACTACCGGCCTACCGGGCGCGCAATGCAGAACACAATATTTCGACCGATCGCGCGATCATCGTTCTGCTGTCCGAAACAAGAGAAATCTCGCACTGAACTGATTTTTATTACCGGCCGCGCAATGCAGAACACAATATTTCGTCCGATCGCGCCATCGTTCTGCTGTCCGAAACAAGAGAAATCTCGCACTGAACTGATTTTTATTACCGGCCGCGCAAAGCAGAACACAATTCGTCCGATCGCGCCATCGTTCTGCTGTCCGAAACAAGAGAAATCTCGCACTGAACTGATTTTTATTACCGGCCGCGCAAAGCAGAACACAATATTTCGTCCGATCGCGCCATCGTTCTGCTGTCTGAAACAGGAGAAATCTCGCACTGAACTGATTTTTATGACCGGCCGCGCAAAGCAGAACACAATTCGTCCGATCGCGCCATCGTTCTGCTGTCCGAAACAAGAGAAATCTCGCACTGAGCCAATGAAGAAGAAGTGATTACTTTTATTTAATTTGTTTTTTAGTTGATTTTCTTATAGAATATTGGAAATGGCCCATTTTGAAACCCTCTCCATTTCTTCATTTCAACACAATTATTATGGACGGAAGACTGAAAGTGTACTCTTTCGGAGACATATGTGCTTTTTTGCGGGGGTGTGGGACTGCCCACAGGGGTAGTAGGATTAGATGCATAAAAGCAAAATTTTCACACATTTTTCCCGTTGTTATTCATATAAATTAATCATTTGTGAAGCATAGTTACACATAATATTTGTACCTTTTTGTGCGTGAAACCGTTATCCTACAAAAGGCCGTATTTTGGAGTCATAATTGAGTAGTTTATAGTCAAAGGAGAATACTTTAGTGTCTTCTGTGTGGAACCTTTTTTATTGCAGTGTAGGGGATCGGAATAAATCACCCTGCTTATCTATGTGTAACGATTATGGCTAAATTGGAATTTTAGAAAGATCTTGGCTCAAAGAAAATTTCATTCTATTTTTCGCTGATGAATTTTAATGTTGATGACATTTGAAGACATTTTTACTCGACTGTGAAGACATTCGAAAATATCACCTGGCATCCCTGATATCGTACGGTGTTTCAACTGTTTCCGATTGTCTAACGAGGAACGAACGCGAAAATGTGGAGGTCTCTATAATTCATACATATATTTTTTGACGAGTTTGATATTTATATGAATGCAGATTCTGTTTTTTTCTGCAGGATCATAAGCCATAAGTACACGTTTTTTTTCACTTTTTTTGGTATTATACATTTAATATCTTATCAGAATTCTCAGTGTAAGTCAATAAATGGATGACAGCCACATTTGCCTCTCATTCTTCGAGATGATCCTGTATATTGGATTTCGTGTAATTTTTTTTTGTGGGATTGAAAGACTGCAATCCGAGTTGCGAGGTACAAATTATCTATGTTTCTATAAGTGTTCTCCGCGTTTCGAGAAGACCGCGATTCGTTTGTACTCCGAGATCAATATATTCAAGTACTGAAATGCAAATGGTTCGTGTTAATATGTAAAAACCGTCCGAGGTCCGAAAGGCAAATTTTCTGACGTTCGAAATGAAAAATTGTTCGAGTTTCGTGAAATAATTGTTCTAGTATAGATTTAATTATCGCTAAGATATTGATAATTTTTCCTCGCGTTGGATGAATATAAAACAATCACGATAGCTGATTATCGCGGACAGTACAGCGCTACCGGAGCGATTGATTGTCTGCCCTTACGTTGGGTGAATAAAAACACAACAAAATACGTTGTAACAGATCTATACTTTGTTCTCGCGTCAACATTAACATGCTAGTTACTTGGATTACATCACTTACCAAGGTGAATCCTGATCTAAGTAATAACACTTCCTTTCCCTACTTACAATACTCCTTCCCGTAACAACCGTAGAGATGCAGACGATTCGTCGACCTCTGAAACAACGGTTGTAACACTAACATTCCTTCCCTTCCCTAGATGATCGTAAGGACGTGGCCGGCGCCGTTATTGACCCGTTAAAAGTTGAGCTTTCGGAACGTGCACATTGAGGATGGAGTTCTAATCCCAAGTCCCATCTGTTGGTTCCCTGTGCAATTCCGCTAGTTCTGGTCAATCACGGAGTAGCAACTACAAATTGTACGGTCATCTCATGCTCATGCTCGCTCATGCTCATGCTCAAAGGCAAAAAAAGGTAGACAAATTGAACTCACGGACCGGAACCATCGGCGAAAACCACTGCGACGTAAAGTGACTATAGCGATTGGAAACTCGGTTCGTGGAACTGCAAATCTCTCAACTTCATCGGGAGCACACGCATACTCGCCGATGTGCTCAAGGACCGTGGATTCGGCATCATAGCGCTGCAGGAGGTTTGTTGGAAGGGATCAATGGTGCGAATGTTTAGAGGTAATTATACCATCTACCAGAGCTGCGGCAACACACACGAGCTAGGAACAGCTTTCATAGTGATGGGCGATATGCAAAGGCGCGTGATCTGGTGGTGGCCGATCAATGAAAGAATGCGCAGGTTGAGGATCAAAGGCTGGTTCTTCAACTTCAGCATAATCAGCGTCCATAGCCCAAACTCCGGAAGCACTGATGATGATAAGGACGCATTCTACGCGCAGTTGGAACGTGAGTACGACAGCTTCTCAATCCACGACGTCAAAACCATCATAGGAGATTTGAACGCTCAGGTTGGCCAAGAGGAGGAGTTTAGACCGACTATTGGGAAGTTCAGCGTTCACCGGAAACAGCCTACGACTAATTGATTTTGCCTCCTCTAAGAATATGGCCATTCGCAGCACCTACTTCCAACACAGACTCTCGATACACCTGGAGATCACCACTGCAGACAGAATCACAAATCGACCACGTTCTGATTGATGGACGGCACTTCTCCGACATTATCGACGTCAGGACATATCGTGGCACTAACAGCGACTCTGACCACTATCTGGTGATGGTTGAACTGCGCCCAAAACTATCCGTCATCAACAATGTTCGGTACCGACGACCGCCACTGCATACGCGCAGCATCTCGAGGCAGCGTTGCCGGAAGAGAGTGAGCTCGATGGGGCCCCTCCTGAGGACTGCTGGAATACAGTCAAAGCAGCCATTAACGACGCAGCGGAGAACAACGTCGGGTATATGGGACGAAGTCGACGGAACGATTGGTTCGACTAGGAGACAGATTCTGGAGGAGAAGGACGCAGTGCGGGCGGTCGCGCTGGAGCAAGGTACCCGGCAGAACGTGGAACGTTATAGACGAAAGCGGAGACAGCAGACCCGCCTTTTTCAGGAGAAAATACGCCTCCTGGAAGAAGCGGAGTGCGAGGAGATCCCAGTTTGTAAACCGTATAAAAAGTAAGAACCTAATTTAAGACAATATGCATGTTATTCATTAAAACTGTTAAATGTCAGATGAGTTGTAAATAAACAACTTTTACACTACACATAGGGTATCTGTTCCCATATTAATAACAGCCCGTATATTAATCTCAACCGTCGATAAACCAAATAAAAAATCAATTTAATTACAATTTCTCACATCGTATGTACACAATAATGGATGGAACACATTCTTGAATGTTTCGAATATTATTCAAGATTTTCTTAAAGTATTTTTTTAATGCACAAGAATCAAATAATTAAAAGATAAAATTATTATGCTCTTTTATTTTCATTTTCCTACCTCTGAACTGTTGGTTTGATGCACTGCTCGATTGCTACTAGCAGATTCATCCGTTTTCACGTTGATGTTTTCCACTCAATTTCAAGCTAACACAAGTGTATTTTTTCGAAATTCACTTCACAACACATAAAGCACATCACATTTTCACTAAACATATAATTATATTTGAAAAACTAACGCGATTTCCTATAGTTTGATATAGGTTTATTTCCAACAACGTCTCAATTATCCTTGCCCGTATTCCAAACTGTTTACATGCCTTGCAGTACTCTCAAGGGTTGCCGACTTAGATTTTTATTTCAAAAATGCTTGAATAAACGATTACTGTGAATTTCAACTCTTATGGTTGTAAATTAAGGTATAACGAAAAGATAATCTACGACAAACATAAAATTTAACTGATAAGTTGAAAAACTACAACAAAAACTGCAATTTCGTAATTATATTATTATATTCGGCATCACTGCAATCATATCGTTACGTATACACACAAGTAATAGTGTGCGTATTTTATGTTGGAAACAGTATTATTGATATAGGTACAGGCATAGGATTAACTATTCTTGAATGTTATTGAAATAGGTGCATGGCGGTGATGATGTTTTTCAGATAAATACTTTTAAAATGTGATAATAATTTCATTTTTGAAGTCACCAAATTGTTTTCTATTAAAAATTACGTGGCCGAGCATCATTATTCTCATGTTTCTTGATTATTGGGTGAGAAATCAATGCATTTTATATGCGCATTGCCTTATTATTATTGATATAGGAACAGATACCCTATTGCAGTTTGCGTTGAGTTCGCCAAATGCACGAAGTTGCAGCAAACATGCTAAAGATCTTGCATACAGTGTTGCTGACTATTTTATCTTTCAAGAAGATTATGTTATAATCGAAGTCGTAATGATTTGTCATTCTATTTAAGCCAAATATAATGAGCTCTTATTCCACATTCAAGATATTGTGATAGAAAGTTATTTTTTTACAGAAAAGTATGATAAAACTAATAAATAAAGTGCCAATGTTCGACATTGAGATTCTCACGTCCGAATGTGTGAGTGGCGATAAAAGGAAAACAAACACCCCAGCTGGTGCAACTCAGCAAAGCTTGGGTAAAAATGAGTATATTTCCATATATTTTTTGACTCTTTTGATATCATTGTGATGCCCCGATCATTTTTGAGGTTATGAGCAGAAGGAAAACAAACATGTTTTTACACATGACGAATCGCACATTAGTGTGCGAGCGCTAAACGTCACTCATCTCTATACCTCCCCTGAAAAGTAAGTAAAATATGTTAGCACCACTGCTCCGATGTACACATCAAACTAAAACTAACGTGAATCCAATGAATAACACGCCTAAAACAGACGAATCAGCATGAATTTTGACAGCTCGTTCCTGTGCAAGTTGCTTGCAGGTTGTCTGCAATGCTAATTTTATTTGCAAATGGCAATAATTTTTGGTTTAAATTTACAATTGTGTCATGTGTAGAACCTAATATTTGCATTATATTACGATTCTCATTGCACTAAGAGGTTTACGTATGATATGGAAATGCTAATATCATCTTCCAAACTTAGACGTAAGGTACCCCGGGGCAAGTGGGACCTAAAAAAACGCTAGTTCAGCAAAATTGTTAACGCATACTTAGAAAACAGGTTATTTCAGAACATTAACCACTGATACATCATTATATGCTTCCATTGTTGAAGTGTAGAGGTGTTGGAAGCCATTTATTCAATTACAAAAATATTGGTAGTGCAAGAAATAAATTTACCTTCAGGACCCACTTACCCCTTCAAACGGGGCAAGTGGGACCTATTCTGTTTTCTACTGTCGAACGAAACTAATTTGAGGAATGTAGATATACTGTTCATATTATTTCTGAGTATTAGTATTTTTTATTCACTTTTTGTATGAATAAATATTTCTCTTTTTAGAACACAAATTATTACATAAATCAATACTTCAGAAAAAACATTTCTTTTTCAGGCGATGCGCAGCGTTTTTAATTTATAACAGAAAAAAATACTAATTTATGTGTTAACAACCACTTTATTTATCTGAACATCTGATGCAAAGTTTGAAAATAACAAAATATAAGACAAATCCTGTTGACCTATCGTAGAATAAATAGATTATTTGTACTGTAAACGGAAGAATGTCGCATAGTTTTAGCCATTGCTCTTCTTCATGCGGGAGATAATTTTCAGAATGTAAATTACACATTTGGTAAATAACTATACAATGCTTTTTAACAACGAAATCAAACTGCAACTGATTCAGATCTATAAGATATATGAATGGCGAAGTTATTTTTCACTAGACAATCATCTGAAAAACAATTAAAACAGCTTTATTGAAAATGTTGTTCAAATATGTCCCACTTGCCCCATGTATGTTAAAAGTCAAGGGCAAATGAAAATGGCAGATTTTGGCTTTAATTAAAATTTTTAAATCGTTTTCGATGTCACACAATTATTTAATTGCTCAAAATATTCATTTTCCACATCAATGATAAATTTAGAAACGACTATTTAGTTGGAAATCCATGGAATTAAAATAAAAGTAATAGATTTCCCCGGTAGTTTAAAGTCATGATCAAGCAATAGCATTAGTATGGTGCCTCAAATGGTTTTGATTCCAAATATTTTCGTGTCGGGTGAATTCGTTTATAGTTCTGCTTCATCTTCCTAGAACATTGTTACCATTAAAAACGTTCATCAATTCATCTGCAGTCATAGTACCCACTTACCCCGTATTTTCACTTGCCCCGGGGTACCTTACATGTTCATGATAGAATTAGAGGCAAGTGGCCAGCCAGGGGAGATATATCCGCTTCCACACTGATATTCTTCCCCCCCCCCCCTTCATACGGGAGCTTGGCAGAAGGAAGGTCGTGTGATATGTGCCATCACAAATATTGCTCTCCGCTCGCTTTCAAATCGACTTCTATAAAAACATTCTTCATGCCTGCCGTATCCTAACGGAACTATCAATTCTATACTTTCGCCTCTAATTTTATCATGAACATGTGCATCTAAGTTTGGAAGATGATATTAGCATTTCCATATCATTGTAAATCGTTTAACTTCACATAGAAGTAACACACTCAAAATCATTAATTTAGGTTTACGTATACGTAAACTATAGTTTATAAACTATATACTTTATAAACTATATACTTTATAAACTATATACGTAAACTATAGTTTACGCCGAGCGGTCGTGTCTTGTACACAACCCTTCTGATTTTTTTTTGTTTCGTGATTGTTGCTTCTAGTTCAAATTGCAAGTCATCCTTCACGCAAAACTAAAAGTATGATCTTTGGCGAGAGAATGGGACTCCCCACAAAAGGAGTAAAAATGGATGCATAAAAAGCATAAGTTTTACACCTTTTTCAGTTTTAATGCATAAAAGTTAATCATTTGCAACTAGAAGATAGTCATAATTGTGCATAGTATTTATTCCTTTTTGTGTGTAGTCTCATTCTCCCACAAAAGAGCGTACTTTAAAGTCATAATTGAATACTTTATAGTCAAAATAGCATACTTCATGTGTAAACTTTTTTTTAGCAGTGTTTATCACATTAAACCTTTAAGTTATCCCCCCTATGACATCACGCGCGAGACATTGTTTATCAGTAGGAGCCGCATTCGATATATCTAGGAACTTTTTTCAAACATGCGTAATTGATTGTGGCCTCGATTTTTGTAATGGCGATTGTGCTCTTCATTCAAACTATGTTGGTCAACTATTATGTATCCAACAGAAATAATAGATCGATATCTACAGTAGTAGCTACAGTTGAACAAAATATGCTGGATAGAGAGCGTTTGAGTCGTTTTAAATTTCTAGATCAAATACAGTTACGCCTATTTGACAAAAGTTCCTAGATATGTATTTAAGTTATCTCATGCCGGCAAATTCATGCTTCGACGTAGTGGGTGGCTTGTCAGCAATGCAATGATAACAAAAACATTCATTCCAGAAGAAAGCTACCAAGCTTATCCGTTCTTATCGGCTTACAACAGCACTCACCTTATCTTTCGTCATGAAGCGAATCGCTTCTTCCAGCGGAATTTTAGCGCAATTTCCGTCCTTCAAAAAGTCCGCATCGTTTTCCGAATGGCACGCAAATCGCTGAACCAATAGCTTGGAACTGTCCATCGGCGAGTACAGTTCCAGCTCGAACGCAAACCGTTGGCTGGTACGCACTTCCTTGGAGCCGCAAATCACCGTCCAGATCGTTCGCCGGCTGTTTTGATCGTAGATCTGATAGACGTTGAAGTACTGACCGTACGCGCGAATCACGTAGTAGGCGATGACCGATTGCAGTGCGATGCACCGCTGGCTGTCGGACGCGTAGTCCCACGTGAGCACGATGTCCGGCGAGTTGTACACCTTGTCCTGGTGCTCGGTTACGCAATGGCCAATCCAGTCCTTCTCGCAACCGACCCACGAGCAGTTCTCCCACACTTTGCCCATGAAGCAATCGATTTGCTGTGGAAGGGGAAAATGAAAATTTATTTAGATGAGAGTCTTCTCCAGTAACCTAAGCCAAGGATTGCCAATTCGGATACGGCAAGTTCTATTTGCACAGGAGAAAAATGTTCAATATCCTGGATCCAACTGCAATGGCAGTGGTTGGTTCCTAGAAGTTATGCCTACTGCTCATGATGTTCAGTATCATGGTCGTCAGCACTTATACATAAAATTTATACATTATTTAATAATGTTGGGGTATAAATGGATTGAAATGACTTTTTTCAGACATAAGTAGGGGAGAAGGTTCGGTTGTGCGCACCGTTCGGTTATGGGCACCCCTACACTGAGAAAAATTTTATAGTAGAAACTACCATTTTAGGGGTAATATTGAGAACAGTACCGACGTTTTTCAACCGATGTGCCAATCGTCTTAAAATAACTAAAATATGCTCTATTTTACGATAAAAATAGTATATTCAACCGCTTACATGGTTATTCTTACTTCAAATATAGTAAAAATGTGTGGTAAAATTAACTATTTTGTTTGAGTCTATGCTAAATAACAATTTTTGTGGTAAAATTGAAAATAATATTAGTCAGATTTACTACATTTATGATGAAATTAAGCGATTTGTCCCTTCGGTTGAAAAACGTCGGTACTGTTCTTAATTTTACCACAAAATTGTAATTTCTACTACAAAGTTTTTTTCAGTGTACGTATTTTTTGACAGATAACAGATGCTGTCATTCTGACAACCGTTATTAGTTTGCTATCCAGTTTTCCACGAGCGGTAATGGCCGCCACCTTGCCTGCGGGTTAGTCTCTGATTTGACGTTTGTGGAGGTTAACTTCAACCACCGCTCCGAGCATTCTGACCAATGTTGCATATAAGAAGGTGCTGATGTAGTGAATTTAACCCTTTTGGTATACCACATTGATCAAAATTCTCGGAACGGTGGGTGTAGTTGACTTCCACAAACGTCAAATCAGAGACTAACCCACAGGCAAGGTGGCGGCCATTACCGATCGTGAAAAACTCGATTGTAACATGATGTTTTGGGCTCAATATCAAACCGGATGGGGATCTCTACTTTGAACTAGGGATTTTTTTTATACAAAAAAAAAACAAAACGCTAGTTTTTTTTGGCCTTTTTCAAAGTGTTATAAATAAAAGTACACGGCAAATGCTGGGTAAAGCGTACCACCCACCCGTACCACCCTACCTCCCCATGGTGCTGGCCAGGATACGAGCAACCTTAGGGAAGATCGGGTAACCAACCCCGGACAGCAGACCCGCCTTTTTCAGGAAAAGAAACGCCGCCTAGAAAAGCGTAGTGCGAGGATATGGAACAGCTGTGCCGTTCTCAAGAAACACGCAAGTTCTATCAGAAGCTCAACGTATCCCGCAAAGGCTTTGTACCGCGAAAGCCGAAATGTGCCGGGATAAGAATGGGAGCATCTTGACGGACGCACGTGTGGTGATCGAAAGCTGGAAGCAGCACTACGAGAAACATTTGAATGGCGCTGAGAGTACAGGCAGTGACTACGATGACTACGCAGTTCAGCGGACGATGGAAGCCAACCATCGCCCACCTTGAGGGAAGTTAAGGATGGTATCAGAGCTGAGCTCATCAAGATGGGCCCGGAAAAGCTGGCTACTTGCCTGCACAAACTGATTGTCAGAATCTGGGAAACTGAACAGCTACCGGAGGAGTGGAAGGAAGGGGTTATATGCCCCATCTACAAGAAAGGCGACAAACTGGAGTGTGAGAACTTTCGAGCGATCACCATCCTTAATGCCGCCTACAAAGTGATATCCCAGATCATCTTCCGACTTCTGTCATCATTTGTGAATGAGTTCGTGGGAAGTTATCAAGCCGGCTTCATTGACGATAGCTCGACAACGGATGTTGTCTTTACTGTACGGCAAATCCTTCAAAAATGCCGTGAATACCAGGTCCATCTGTTCATAGATTTCAAGGCGACATACGACAGTATAGACCGCGTAGAGTTATGGAAAATTATGGACGAGAACAGCTTCCCTGGGAAGCTTACCAGACTGATCAAAGCAACGGTGGATGATGTGCAAAACTGTGTGAAGATTTCGGGCGAACACTCCAGCTCGTTCGAGGACTTAGACAAGATGATGGACTTTCGTGCCTGTTGTTCAACATTGCGCTAGAAGGTGTCATGCGGAGAGTCGGGTGTAACAGCCAGGGTACGATTTTCAACAGATCCAGTCAATTTATTTGTTTCGCGGATGACATAGACATTGTTGGCCTCATTTAATTCAATTTTTACATTAGGGGAAGTGCACCGGTTTTGGCCAACTTAGTGCCTAATTTGGCCAACCCTGAAAAATACATATTTTTCCCAAATAATCGATCAGTTCAAAGCAGCGTTGGAGCGTGAAGGATATATCTCTTGTTGAAACTAATAAAACCCTTGCGAATAGCTTTATTTTTGGAGTTATTCGCAAAATTGGCCAAATTAGGAACATGGCCAAAACCGGTACAGTTTCCCTATTTCCATTTAGATCGCTCCCTTTTACCCCAAGTGTGAGCACAGCATACTTTAGCATGGGCCTGCTTTGTAACCGCTGTTATTACCCCTTTAGTACAGAAAACACCATTAACTAGTTGCGGAAAATATTAGGAATTCCGATGTTACCTTCACAGTTAGCCACGACGCCTTCATTTATCCACAACTTACCTTAAATCCACAACGATCCTTGTGCCACCAGAGGAGCTCGAGTGGCAATCGCGCCGTACAGCCACGCGCCGCATGGTTGCACGGGAACTGCACCTTGCCTGCGATCGCTTCCAGTGTGTAGTTTCGCATGTCGGTCAGCTTCTTCCGGCAGAGCGGACAAGCGCTGATCCGGCTGAAGCATTGCGAGCAAATGCTGTGCCCAGTTTGGCACAGATAAATCGGCCCGTACAACGCCTGGGCACATCCCGGACACTTCAGCTCACTGACGAGGCTGTCGTAGTGGTGCAGGGTGATGCTGAAATGCGCATCACTGTAGATGACGGATCGCTGTTTGTCGCTCAGCGACGTTTTCGAATCCTGACGAACGGTGTTCGGCTCCTTGGAGCGGGCTGTCGTCGAGGTTCTATCGGAACTACTGATTGGGGAGGCTTTCTCGTACCGCTCCAAAGCCCGAACCGTCACCAAAGTGGGCTCTGCTGGTTCTTGCTCGATGGTGGACATTTTGGCGTTGTTCTGCTGAGTCCGGCGGTGTCAGTTCTAATTGGAAGTGATGACTGCGGCCGTTTGTAGTTCGTTCGGAAGACTAGCACCGATTGTCTGGCTTATCTTATCACAAACCGCATGTATCAGTTGAATGGATTTTGCGGACTTTTTAATTTTAGAGAGAGCTGATGCAGAAAGATAACACACGCGGGTGTTTAAACTTCGGCTCGTTTGCTTCAAAGGGGACGAGTGGGTTTGATCGATTTTATGGCACTGACCGACTAACTGCACTGTTTCCTCCAGTCGTTGTGTCAGCTGATTCGTGGATAAGCTCATTGGTGTCCAGAAGGAGGATTGTAGAATTATTTGAACTTGAATAGAGACGAGCGAAACCTTCACGACAAATGGCACACGCCGTAGCACGAGGTCGTATGTCGGCTATTGAGAATAATAGGATTTGCGTTGGATAACAGTTTTTACAACTGAACTACCTACCTACCCGTTTGCTTTCGTGTATAATGGGTATGTGAATAGTTACTTTGTACGTGTTGACTCAATTTTACTGGAAAAAGGTCGTGGTTTCATTTTTATTCCTTATATTACATGCCTATCCTATGGATTTATTTTACACGGAGTCTATATGGGATAATATTTAATTAATTAGCCGATCAGTACGCGCTCGGTCCTATAACGCTCATGCAGGCTCGTTAGTGCTGTGTACAGCGAGTGATGTTTTTTTCCTTTAGTGTTGTACACTCAACCCTAGGAAGCCAATGAAAATGACATTTTCGAATTTCAAAAAACGACATTGCTCACAAGTTTCATTACCCCAAAATATGACCCCATGCAAAATTTGAGCTCAATCTAAGATTGCCTAAGGTGCCTAAGATTAATCAAAGTTTTGAAATTCTTGCCCATGAACATTTTCCCAAGGAGGGACCAATGGAAAAGTCGAAAATCGATTTTTTGGTTTTGATGTCAAATGACTTGAAAATGCATGAAACGTCGAGATCTGATGTTAAGGTACAGTGGGGTAGTGGGTGAATAGGGTAAGTAAAAAAACGCAAATATTTAACTGATAAAGCACATAATTATTCAATTTCACTTCACAATATTGTACGTAGATTTCCCTATTGGACCCGACCGTTCGAAATAGTCGCTCCTTGAACGGTCGTTGAAATCGCCGTTTTCACCTTCACACCCGTCTTCATAGTCAAATCTGTCAAAACTGACAATTCTGCCACGTGCTTTTTGCTGGGTCTCTCGGACTTCATTTTCTTTTTCCGATGTTTTGACATCTGTTTTGATAGACAAGGAGCAAAAAACAAGGTAATCTACCAAACATTTATTGAGTTTGGCAAACCTTGCTGGAA
The DNA here is from genome assembly GCF_024139115.2 of Armigeres subalbatus. Lineage (NCBI taxonomy): Eukaryota > Metazoa > Arthropoda > Insecta > Diptera > Culicidae > Armigeres > Armigeres subalbatus. The sequence continues at coordinate 295,870,195 of NC_085139.1, forward strand.
AAGGGAACGTTTGAAATAGGCAAGTGAACCGACCTTTGAATCCATTGGTCAAGTAAATCCACAATATTGTCTATCCGGAATAAATTTATACCGCTTTTTATACCGAAGTTGAATTTTCTACAGATACAGGCAACTTTCCCAACTTCGGAAGTAGTGCGCTGGATTCGCCTAAAGATGCGCTAAACAACGCATCAATTAGTTTGACAAATAAAACTTCGGAAGAAAGTTCGGTTCGGAAGTCCCGACTTCCGAATTCTAACTTGGTGCTACGCCGACAATAATACAAGGCCATTCAAATCATTATGTTGAACAAGTGAAAGATGAAAAAATGAACCATTTCGACATGCGAGAGTAAAAGTTTATTAACCGGCCAAGCTTATGTTTTGCACGAGTTGTTCTGTATGTCAATAAATACTAAATATTATTTATGTTGTTTTTCATAACACATTCAAAATTAGTGCATTGATAAGTTGGTTTTCTCGGTACAAGTTGTGAGCTCCAGCCACAAAAATATTGACATGAACAGCAAAAATTAAAAAAAAAACCCAGATTAATCCACCTAACGGTGATGGTGCCTTTCTCGCGCAAAAAGGTAATAAATGTAGCCTTTACGCTTACACCTCGATGATGTACAAGAAAGGCAAAACAGTTACACCGTCTAATGTTATGATAGAAAATTTACACTAGTAGACGACAGATGGCGCTGCCAAAAGTTTCTCGAATTTCCTATGTTCGAATTTTGACTTTCGGACAGTTTCATAGTACTATGAAACTGAACGAAGAGCATACTTACGCCTAAATGCGTGCAACACGAGCATAAAATATTCATAGATGCAAGGCATTTTCCATAACACATTATTGTTCTACGTGACTATGTCTCATCACTATTTTAATATTATCTATTTTTTGCAATTTGCAATTATTATGAAATTAAATAGTGATCAACAGCGTTTTAGTCTCTGTCGGATGCAACTTGTTGCAAGAAAATCGGTTAAGAGTTTCTATGTGAAAATTTGGCTAATGTTTTTTATGGCATTTTGTGCACACACACACACACACACACGCACACACGGACAGACAGACATTTGTTCAGCTCATCGAGCTGAGTCGAATGGTATATAACACTATGGGTCTCCGGGACTTTTATCAAAAGTTCGAATTTGGAGTGAAATGATAGCCTTTCGGTACAACTTAGTTGTACGAGAAAGGCAAAAAAATTTATGACTTTGTCTGTTCTGCAAGTGAAAATTTTCCGACTATGAATGCATTTATCTATTTTTTTTTTCAAACATAAATAATTTCTATTGAGCGTATATGAATAAATAATCCAATATTTACACATTTATGAACAGAAAATGTGTTCTTATATTGAAATATCCTCTTTTAAAATTATTTTTTCCTTTACCCAAAAGTGGGGCAAGTGAAAAATTCAAACAGATTTTTTGGTTTTCTAAATATTTTGTATCCTAAAAATATTTTTCAAAAATATTGTTCGCAGGCATATATTTAAAGATTGGATAGATGATTCGTTATGTCATAAATCTAGAGTGCTTTGAAAATAGGTCGTATGTGCAAAAGAGAGTCTCTCTTTGGATCTATTCTCTTTCGATTATTACGAAACTATACAAAAGTTTACTTAGAATTTCTTGGCAGATATCCACAGACAATAGCTTTGTCTATCATGCTGAAGTGGAATCGTAGCAAAACATGCAAAACTAGCCGATTTATTAGCGAAAGAGAGCGTGATCAAAGAGAATCTCTCTTTTGCACATACGGCCTATTCTCAAAGCAATCTAGAAATATGATCAATTTCAATATTATATTCAACTTTTTTGACTTGATCCCTAGTAACATTTTGGTTTTATGCTGGTTTCAAAACACTCTTGTAGAGTAAATTATGGTCTTCAAGAGCGTTATAAAACTTAAAATGTTACTTGGGATGAACATGAACTATACGATTTCCTTTACCCACTTGCCCCACTGCACCTTATTCAAAAAAAATTTTTGAAAAAAATCGGTTTTTTCTTTTAGAACATTTTTGGGATTTTTTTTCAGACAATGAAAATTTTTTTCATCGAATTTTAACACCTGACGATACGCAAACGTTTTCGTAACCAAAAATATCGCCCTGCAAAAACAAAAATTGAAGTAACATCAGATCTCGACGTTTCATGCATTTTAAGTCATTTGGCATCAAAAATAAAAATTCGATTTTCAACTTTTCCTTTGGTCCCCCCTTGGAAAAAATTTCATGGGTAAATCATGTCCGATTGAGCTCAAATTTTGCATGGGGTCATATTTTGGGGTAATGAAACTTGTGAGCAATGTCGTTTTTTGAAATTCGATGACATTTTTTTTTCCATACATTCCATTGGCACCCTACTCAACCCTCTTTTTACGTCACTTATTGGGGGGACGTAAACCGAATGTGAGGTAAAAAGATTTTTTGCTTAAATTTCTAGTATTTCACTTAATTTATCGATCGTTGGATACTTTTAAATACATTCACTTGCTTCTTACATGAGGTATTGTGAGATCTCTCCAAATCCAGGCATATGAGATGTTATAAGATCTTCAAATTGTCCTGGAGTTTGAATCAAATGGTCTATCGAATCAACCAAAATCTTCATGATGTCCCAAGCCGTGGTATTAAATATGGTAAACCTTAAAACATCTCATATAGCTGGACTTGAGACGCAAGTGAAAGACAAATACTCGGATGGCTTGATTTTTATGATACCGCGGCTGAGGACATCATGGAAGCCTTGGTTGATTCGGTAGACCATTTGATGTTAAATGGTCTACCGAATCAACCAAAGCCTCCATAATAACTCAAGCTGTGGTAGCAATTCAATATTGTACTCCGAGAAATTGTCTTTCACTTGCGTTTCAAAACAAGACATATGAGGTGTTGTAAGATCTCCATATTGTTTGAATCAAATGGTCTGATAAATCAACTACGGCTTCCATGGTGCCCCAGTCGCAGTATCAACCCAATTATGTCCTCCGATTATTTGTCTTTCTTTTGCGTTTCAAATCCTGGCATATGAGTTGTTTTAAGATCTCCAAATTGTCCTGGAGTTTGAATTAAATGGTCTACCAAATCAACCTAGGCTTTCATAATGTCTTCAGTCGCGGTATAAACTCATGGAGCAAAATGGGTATGAGCAACTTTTTTTAAAGAGATAATAGCTTTTTGGTTACGCATGTTGACCGTAAGGCTTATATTCCAGGGATGGATGATATTCATGGATGATCTGCAAAGGAACAATAGTTGAAGCCGTATTCACTTTGGTTCTATGGATCAAAAAGGGCATTGCCCAATTCATATGTTACCGAATTTAGTCACAATCAAATTGCTACAATCATTTTGTCTGACTTGTGCTTGATTCAAACTCAATGGCAGTTTGGAGATCTTAGAACAACTCATATGCCTGGGTTTGAGACGCGAGCGAAAGACAAATACTTGGAAGACATAATTGAGTTGATACCGTGGCTGGGGACACGCAAGAATTTAAATATCACTAATAATGAAATAAAAAAAAAACATCACGCAAGCCTCAGCTGATTCGGTAGACCATTTGATTCAAACTCCAGAACAATTTGGAGGCCTTACAACATTTTATACGTCAATCATATAAATTATCATCAACAACCTAGGCACCCGTCTGAAAAATGGATTTAAAAAGAAGTCGACAAATGCGGAAAATTTCTCAAGGAGAACCCAAATCTGATTGGTAATCACAAAAGCGGATAAAGGTAGTAAAACCGTTATTCTTGAAGCTGAAGAGTACCATGGCAAGATGCAGGATCTTCTCAACGACGAAACTACGTACAAGAAATTACCATCGAACCCAATGAATAAACTCATCAAGAAAATCAACGGTTTTATCGACGAGTGGCACAACGAAAAGTACATCGATTTCGGGACCAGAAGGAGCTGGAATCAAGCTGCAAGCCTCCCCGAATATACGGCCTTCTGAAAATTCATAAAAACAACCGACCACTACGACTGGTGGTATCTACAATAGGCTCGGCAACATACAACATAGCTGGTTATCTAGCACAGCGGTACCTTGGACCAAAAAACATAATGGCGTATGTATTATTGCCGATTTCACCAATTTGAAGAGTTATGTGTAGATTGTGATTTGCCCGCTTCTTTTTCTCACACTCACTCTCATTTCGGGTTGATCGATTTTTGTTACTGAAATTTACCCAATTATAACCCATTACTCGTTAGTCACATGTAAGCGTGTACACTAAATAGATTCCCGCCATGATTTGACGTCTATTTGTTTTCAGATTGGGCACTCACACTCAAATATTATACACGGAAAATCAAACTTTTTTGAGTGTATTGAGTGTGAGAAAAAGATGACTGTGAGAAAAAAAATCTCGCAGAACTCTTATAAAGTGCAAAAAGCGCAATACAATTCCAATAAAACTAATAGATACAGTTTTGATAATTGTGTATTTTTAGATTCCAAATGTTTGTATTGTATGCAATATGCATGACGATTAGTAAATCAAAATCTATTGCATCCTGCTCACTACAACCATTTAATTTATTTATTATCAGATTAAGGCCGGAGTGGCCTATGCAGTGCATAAAAGTCTTCTCCATTCAGCTCGGTCCATGGCTGAACGTCGCCAACCACGCAGTCTGTGGAGGGTCCGCAAATCGTCCTCACCTGATCGATCCACCTTGTTCGCTGTGCACCTCGCCTTCTTGTTCCCGTCTAATCGTTGGTCAGAACCATTTTCAACAGATTACTGTCCGACATTATGGCTACGTGCTCGGCCCACCGCAGCTGCCCACTCGGCGTGCAGTCTTCGGCCCACTACAACCAGCATAGTGTATGAAGGGCTGTGCTACAAAAGATCTTAAGGACAAAAAGTTTAGTGACTAAAATCTAGAATCTTGAGATTTGTAAACCTCTATTTGAGAGGCATGAAGAAAAAGCCTCAGTAGCTTCGTTGATAAAGGATTGAAAGCCTTTTTCCAAGAAACTCGTAAGCTTCCTTTTGAGAGGTTCCGAAACCTTCTTTTAAAAGGCTTCCAGAGGCTCGAAAACCCCCTCTCGAAAGTCTCAGAAGCTTCCTCTCAAGACGCTAGAAAGCCTCTTCTCAAGAGGCTAGGAAGCCTCCTCTCAAAAGGCTCGGAAGCCTCCTCTCAAGATGCTTAGAAGTCTCCTTACAAGAGGCCTCCTTTTAGAAGTCTCGGAAGCCTCCTTTCAATAGACTCGTAAACCTGCTTTCAAGAGGCTCACAAGCCTCCTTTCAGAGGCTCGGAAGCCTCCTTTCAAGAGGCTCGAAAGTTTCCTTTCTAGAGGCTCGGAAGCCTCCTTTCAAGAGGCTCGTAAGACTCCTTTCAAGAGGTTTGGAAGCCTCCTATCAAGAAGCACGGAAGTCTATTTTCAATAGGCTCGGAAGCCTATTTTCAAAAGGCTTGGAAGCCTCCTTTCAAAACGCTTGGATGCCTCCTTTCTAGAGGCTTGGAAGCCTCCTTTATCGAGGCTTGGAAGCTGGTAAGAGGCTCGGAAGCCTTTTTTAAAGAGGCTCGGAAGCTTCCTTTCAAGAGGCTCGAAAGTCTTCTTTCAAAAGGGTTGGAAGCCTCTTTTCAAGAGACACGGAAGCCTATTTTCAAAAGGCTCGAAAGCCTCCTTTCCAGAGGCTTGGAAGCCTCCTTTCAAGAGGCTCGGAAGGCTCCCTTCAAGAGGATCGGAATTGGAGAGCCATATATTGCGATTGTTTTCAGGTCCGTTATGAACATATCATATTTTTATTCACAGCGAAAAACAATTGGGGGTACCTCAATGAATGTGAAAGTTTCAAGGCTTTTCTATCAAGAAAAAGGTTGAGAACCGCTGATCTAGCAAATATAATTGGCAATCTTGTAGGAAAAACGAATTTTCACGTACGTAACAGTTATGATTTCGCTGATGAAATAACAGGATTCCAGACGAATGAGGGAGAAGTACTGTTTTCTATAGATGTAGTTTCATTGTACACCAACGTACCGGTAAACTACGCTCTAAGATGCCTGGAGGAAATATGGTTGGAAGTAGAACTACACACAAGTATAGACAAGGAAAGTTTCGTTAAAGCAGTTAAGTTACTACTCGAGTCAACCTTCTTCGTGTATAAAGGACCAATAATAATGTGGTATTAGCTTCCAGACCACAGAATAAAATTAAGCACAAGATTTTCAGCAAGATGAAAGATGTAATACCACCAGGGAAGCAGAAAAATGTGGTGTACTCTATACCTTGTGGAACATACGACGGTAAAGTGTATATTGGCCAAACGAAACGGATGCTGGACGTACGCATTGCGGAGCACAGGAATGTAATTTGACTGGTCAAGCTGACGACAGGTTACATCCAGCACGTTGTGAGTTTGTTTGTAATATCCATGTGTGTTAAACAAAATGTTTGTGAAAAATGGTAATTTGCATATATGTCTTTTATAGACGTCTGATGATGAGCCGAAACGCATCACGGAAAATAATTCTGTTTCTGTTCATTATCACCGAGAAAGGCCAGTATAGCGGAAAAATTAAATGAAAACCCGCGGTGATTAAATTAAACAAAAGACTTGGTTGATTCGGTAGACCATTTGATTCAAACTCCAGGACAATTTGAAGATCTTAGAAACACTCATATGCCTACATTTGAGACGCAAGTAAAAGACAAATACTCGGAGGAAATATTTGGGATAAAACCGGGGCTAAGGAGTCTAGAGAATTCTTGGATGACCTGGAAAGGATCGGCTGCTTAAGGCATATTAAGTTTGGTTTAATAGATCATATAGGGCAGAGATAACAGCTCTTCGGTTACGCAGGTAGACCTAAAGACCTATACCATTGACGAATACATAGACCGAAATGTCCGGTACAAAGCCATCAGAAAATCGGGCACCATGTCTTCTTCTTTATTTTGAAGAAAATACCCCTCGTGGGTGACGAATTACATTATACATATAAATATTTTACGAGCGCTGACTTACCCCTCTTGACGTTTTGACAGTTTGTCTGTTTGTTTTTCTCCCTCACCTTGCGACGTCGTTTCGGTTTTGCATCGTGCATCACGGAGAAAATCGAAAAAGATAATAATAATAATGCTGTCCAATGAGCAGCTCGAAGTAGCTCGAAGTTGTTCCCGTCCTGCTTGTTCTTTTTTGTCAACAAATGGGCATGAGCAGGACAGGGAGAAACTTCGAGCTACTTCAAGCTCTCATTGGACAGCACTAATATAACGTTAATGAGGCTTTCTGTTTGACGCGAGATTTGACGGCAACCGGAGAAGGCAATCCTGAAGCAGGCTGAAGCAGGCCACGAACATTGGGAGTCATTTTTTTTTTCTGCTCGGCTACGCAGTGTGCAAATTGGAACAAAGGCAAGAACAATGGTAATATTTTTCTTCACTAAATTCTTCCCTAAACTGACAATTATCTTCTTTCGTTTGCCATTTCAGGTTCGGAACAATGCAACCAGCGAAAAACATTTCGCCAGGAATCTCTACTTCAATTCGAATCGATTGGACGATTGCCCTCGAGGAGGAAGAAAATCAGCGTCCAAGAGAATTAAAGGCCAGTCTGATAGTAGTCGCAGCTCTACAAAGTGGAAGCAGTATTTCCCTGATGGTGTATGGCGGTTGAATGCGGGGACAGTTCTGAGGAGGTGCTAAAATCGATTCATCACTGCTGCATGCTTTTTTACGGTATATATAATCTGATATAAATATCACCACAAAGTGACTTTATCAATACAGTGTATATTTATAAATAAATGTGGAAGATTTGGAAAATTTAATAGGTATTTACTATTCCCGAGATTTCTTTCTTTTCTATTTTTAAATGTCAAATTATTTCCTATTTGTTTTGCAAAACTAACATTTCTGCTGAATATATTGTTTTTAAGCTTCGTTAAATTAAACTGAAAATAATCTTTTAAAAGGCTTAATTCAATTCAAATTAATCATTCACAGCTTATTGCCGAATTATGCATCACAAAGAGTGGATAGTGAATGATCGTTAACATCCTTGGGAGGAAGACCGTTTTGCGGCCGTGGAGGATTCCGCGGACGTGGTGGTTTCCGTGGCGGTTTACATCGTGATGGCCCACCGCACCACGGGGACAATGATGAATGGCGTCGATCAGGAGCCGATGGCGAATATGATTTACGTCGTCGTTCTGGATCACGTGAACCAGGAATCGATAGATCTCGCTCCCGTTCACCGAGGCGACGCAGTCCGGCTGATTCTGATTCGTCTTCTTGTAGGAATGGCATGTTATCGAATGCAAGAACGTTACCAGAAGAAGATGTGCAGAAGCGCATATCGACGTCATCGTCGCACGCAATCTTCCTCGGCCTGCCGGGATCGACGTCATCGGTGGCATCGTCGGATGATGCCAGCGTTCAGACGCGTCCACTGCGTAATCTCGTGTCCTACCTGAAGCAGAAAGAAGCGGCCGGCGTTATTTCCTTGTTCAATAAAGAAACGGAAGCAACCGGTGTGCTCTACTCATTCCCGCCATGCGATTTTTCGACAGAATTGTTGAAACGAACATGTCACAACCTCACTGAAGGAAGACCATCTGGTAATCGTGGTGGTCCGAGGAGGTGCCTTCTTTCTGGTATTGCAGCAACTAGTCCATATTGGCACAGCATACAACATGGCTGGTCTAAAAATTTGTTTGTAAATCAAAAGTTTGTTCTTAAGACAAAGTTTTGATTTTCTGTTTATAAGTGGATCTTAATATATTTGTTACATTTGGCTTGAAGGCCTTCAATGTGATTTTTAAAAGTTAATTTTTGATCTAGCAGAAGTCCTAAATATTTAGAATTCTGATAGTTTACCTGCAGTGAGCGATCTGATAAATAATTTTGGATCAGTTTAATAGCTGGTTGGTTGTTTGCTCATTGTTTGTTGATTGCTTCATTGTTGGTTGATTGATTGGTTATTTAGTTGATTGGTTGCTTGATTGGTTGGTTGGTTGATTGTTGGTTGGTAGAATGATTAATTGGTTGGTTGCTGCTTGATTTGTTAGTTGGTAGAACTGTTGAATGGTTGGTTGCTTCACAGTTGGTTGGTTGCTTGATTGGTTGGTTATTTGGTTGATTGGTTGTTTGACTGGTTGATTGATTGGTTGGTCGGCTGGTTAGTTGATTAGTTGTTTTGTTGGTTGCTTGAATGGCTGATTGTTTGGTTGCTTGATTGGTTGATTGGTAACTTGCTGGAATGGTTGATTAGTTAATTATTCAGTTGATTGATTGCTTGATTGGTTGGTTGATTAGTTGATTGCTTGATTAGTTGGTTGGTTGATTGTTGGTCGGCTGCTTGATGGGTTGATTAGTTGTTTTGTTGATTGCTTGATTGGTAGATTAGTTGGTTGGTTGCTTGATTTGTTAGTTGGTAGAATGATTGATTGATTGGTTGGTTGCTGCTTGATTTGTTAGTTGGTAGAACTGTTGAATGGTTGATAGTTGGTTGGTTGCCTGACTGGTTGATTGATTGTTGGTCGGCTGGTTAGTTGATTAGTTGATTTGTTATTTGGTTGATTGGTTGGTTATTTGATTGATAGGTTGCTTGACTGGTTGGTTGATTGGTTACTTGATTAGTTGGTCGGCTGGTTAGTTGATTAGTTGTTTTGTTGGTTGCTTGGATGGCTAATTGGTTGGTTGCTTGATTGATTGATTAGTTGGTTGGTTGCTTGATTGGTTGGTTGGTTGATTGTTGGTTGGTAGAATGATTAATTGGTTGGTTGCTGCTTGATTTATTAGTTGGTAGAACTGTTGAATGGTTGGTTGCTTCACAGTCGGTTGGTTGCTTGATTGGTTGGTTATTTGGTTGATTGGTTGTTTGACTGGTTGATTGATTGGTTGGTCGGCTGGTTAGTTGATTAGTTGTTTTGTTGGTTGCTTGAATGGCTGATTGTTTGGTTGCTTGATTGGTTGATTGGTAACTTGCTGGAATGGTTGATTAGTTAATTATTCAGTTGATTGATTGCTTGATTGGTTGGTTGATTAGTTGATTGCTTGATTAGTTGGTTGGTTGATTGTTGGTCGGCTGCTTGATGGGTTGATTAGTTGTTTTGTTGATTGCTTGATTGGTAGATTAGTTGGTTGGTTGCTTGATTTGTTAGTTGGTAGAATGATTGATTGATTGGTTGGTTGCTGCTTGATTTGTTAGTTGGTAGAACTGTTGAATGGTTGATAGTTGGTTGGTTGCCTGACTGGTTGATTGATTGTTGGTCGGCTGGTTAGTTGATTAGTTGATTTGTTATTTGGTTGATTGGTTGGTTATTTGATTGATAGGTTGCTTGACTGGTTGGTTGATTGGTTACTTGATTAGTTGGTCGGCTGGTTAGTTGATTAGTTGTTTTGTTGGTTGCTTGGATGGCTAATTGGTTGGTTGCTTGATTGATTGATTAGTTGGTTGGTTGCTTGATTATTGGTTGGTTGGTTGATTGGTAGCATGCTTGAATGGATGGTCATTTGATTGATTAGTAATTTGGTTTATGGGTTGCTGCTCGATTTGTTAGTTTGTAGAATGGTTGGTTGCTTAATTGGTTGATTCGCTGGTTTGTTGCTTGATTGCTTGGTTGATTGGTAGCTTGCATTAATTGTTGGTTGCTTGATTGTTGGTTGGTTGCTTAACTGGTTGATTGGTTGGTTGCTTGATTGGTTAGTCGGCTGGTTAGTTGATTAATTGTTCTGTTGGTTGCTTGGTTAATAAGTTGATTGGTAGCTTGCTTGAATGGTTGGTTGTTTGATTAGTTAGTTGATTGATTCGTTGGTTATTTGGTTAGTTGGAAGAATGGTTGATTGGTTGGTTTCTTTTTTGTTTATTGATTACTTGATTGGTTGGTAAATTAGTTGATTGGTTGTTTGACTGATTGATTGATTGGTTGGTCGGCTCGTTAGTTTATGTTGTTTTGTTGGTTGCTTGAATGGTTGATTAGTTGGTTGGTTGAATGATTGCTTGGTTGATTGGTAGCTTGCTTGAATAGTGCGTTGCTTGATTGCTTGGTTGATTGGTAGTTTGCTTGAATGGTTGGTTATTTGATTGATTGCTGCTTGATTTGTTAGATGGTAGAATAATTGATTGGTTGGTTGATTGCTTGCTTGATTGGTTAGTTGACATGTTGTTTTGTTGGTTGCTTGGTTGGTTGATTAGTTGATTCGTTGCTTGATTGATTGGTAGCTTACTTGAATGGCTGATTGCTGGATTAGTTGGGTGGTTATTTGGTTGATGGGTTGCTTTACCGTTTGATTGAATGGTTGGTCGGCTGGTTGTTTGATTAGTTGTTTTGTTGGTTTCTTGATTGATTGATTAGTTGATTGGTTGGTTGTTGCTTGATTTGTTAGTAGGTAGAATTGTTGATTAGTTAGTTCCTTGATAGTTGGTTGTTTGGTTGCTTCATTGTTTGTTGGTTGATTGATTGGTTATTTAGTTGAATGGTTGCATGATTGGTTGGTTGGTTGATTGTTGGTTGGTAGAATGATTAATTGGTTGGTTGCTGCTTGATTTGTTAGTTAGTAGTACTGTTGAATGGTTGGTTGCTTCATAGTTGGTTGGTTGCTTGATTGGTTGGTTATTTGGTTGATTAGTTGTTTTGTTGGTTGCTTAAATGGCTGATTATTGGTCAGATTATTGGTGATTGTTGGTCGGTTGCTTGATGGGTTGATTAGTTGTTTTGTTGATTGCTTGATTGGTAGATTAGTTGGTTGGTTGCTTGATTTGTTAGTTGATAGAATAATCGATTGATTGTTTGGTTACTGCTTGATTTGTTAGTTGGTAGAACTGTTGAATGGTTTATAGTTGGTTGGTTGCTTCATTGTTGGTTGGTTGGTTGACTGGTTGATTGATTGTTGGTCGGCTGGTTAGTTGATTAGTTGTTTTGTTGGTTTCTTGGTTGATTGGTTAATAAGTTGATTGCTAGGTTGCTTGATTGGTTAGTTATTTGGTTGATGGGTTGGTTGGTTGCTGCTTGATTTTTTAGTTAGTAGAATGGTTGATTGGATGGTTGCTTCATTGTTGGTTGATTGATTGATTGGTTGGTAATTTGGTTGATTGGTTGCTTGACTGGTTGATTGTTTGGTTGCTTGATTGGCTGGTCGGCTGGTTATTGATATGTTGTTTTGTTCGTTGCTTCAATGGTTGCTTGGTTGGTTGATTAGTTGATTCGTTGCTTGATTGATTGGTAGCTTGCTTGAATGGCTAATTGCTGGATTAGCCAATTAAGCAACCAATCAACTAAATAAACAACCAAGCAACCAACAAACAATGAAGCAATCAACCAACCAATTAAGCAACCAGCCAACTATCAAGGAACCAACTTATCAACAGTTCTACCAACTAACTAATCAAGCATAACCAACCAATCAATCAATCAATCAACTGATCAACCAATCAAGAAACCAAAAAAAAACAACTAATCAACCAATTGATTGTTGGTTGGTTGCCAATCCAACCAACCAATCAGGTTATTTGATTGATTGGTTGCTTGCCTGGTTGATTGATTGGTTGGTCGGCTGGTTAGTTGATACTGTTTTGTTCAACCGTTCAAGACGAGTTTAGGACTCTCCATTTAATTCCACCAATTATTTTGACATCTTTGCAGATACGTATTTCGACCACAACTGTGTCTCGTACTTGACTCGACTGTTTTGTTGCTTGCTTGATTAGTTCGTAGGTTGGATAATTGATTGGTTGATTGGTAGATTGCTTGATTGGTTGGTTGATTGATTGGTTGGTTATTTGGTTGATCGGTTGATTGGTTGCTGCTGATTTGTTAGTTGGTAGAATGGTTGATTGGTTGGTTGGTTGCTTGATTGTTGATTGGTTCTCAATCTTACCAACTAATCAGGTTATTTGGTTGATTGGTTGCTTGACTGGTTGATTGATTAGTTGCTTGATTGGTTGGTCGGCTGGTTAGTTCATATGTTGTTTTGTTGGTTGCTTCAATGGTTGCTTGGTTGATGATTAGTTGGTTGGTTGCTTGATTGCTTGGTTGATTGGTAGCTTGCCTGAATGGCTGATTGCCGGATTAGTTGGTTAGTTGGTTATTTGGTTCATTGTTTGCTTTACTGGTTGATTGAATGGTTGGTCGGCTGGTTAGTTGATTAGTTGTATAGTTGGTTGCTTGAATGGTTGATTGGTTGGTTGTTTATTTGGTTGATTAGCTTGTTGGTTGATTAGTTAGTTGGTTGATTGGTAGCTTGTTTAATTGGTTGGTTGCTGGATTAGTTGATTGATTGGTGGTTGGTTACTTATTTGGTTGATTGGTTTGCTTTACTTGATTGATTGGTTGTGGTTATTTGGTTGATTGGTTCCTTATTGGTTGGTCGTTTCGTTAATTGGTAAGTTGTTTAGTTGATTGGTTAATTAGTTGGTTGGTTGCTTGATTGGTTGGTTGATTGGTAGCTTACTTGATTGGTTGGTTGCTGCTTGATTTGTCAGATGGAAGTATGGTTGATTGATTGATTGCTTGATTGTTGGTTGGTTACTTCATTGTTGGTTGGTTGGTTGACTGGTTGATTGGTTGGTTGCTTGTTGGTTAGTAGGCTGGTTAGTTGATTAGTTGTTTTGTTGATTGCTTGGTTGATTGGTTAATAAGTTGATTGCTAGGTTGCTTGATTGGTTCGTTATTTGGTTGATGGGTTGGTTGGTTGCTGCTTGATTTGTTAGTTGGTAGAATGGTTGATTGGTTGGTTGCTTGGTAATTTGGTTAATTGGTTGCTTGACTGGTTGATTGTTTGGTTGCTTGATGTGGAATGTCTTCACTTGTCATAAGACGAGTTTGTACAATCCCATTGAATTCCACCACTTAATTGTATCTTGACAGATACGTATTTCGACCTCAACAGTTAGGCCGTCTTCAGTGTCTTGTACTTGACTCGACTCGTCGTCGAGTCGAGTCAAGTACGAGACACTGAAGACGGTTTTACTGTTGAGGTTGAAATCCGTGTCTGTCCAGATCCAATTATGTGGTGGAATTCAATGATTGTACAAACTCGTCTTATGACAAAGGAAACCAATCAAGCAATTAATCATTTAAGCAAGATACCAGTGAACTAACCAACCAATAAACCAATCAAGCAACCAACCATTCAAGCAAGTTACCAATCAAGCAACCAATCAATAAAGTAACCAATTATCCAATCAAATAACTAATTAACCAGCAAATCAACCAAACAACAAACGAATCAAGTAACCAACTAACCAATCAAACAAACAATCATTCTAACCCACTTCCAATTAATCATGCAACCATTAACCAATCTACCAATGAACCAACCAACCATTCAAGCAAGCTACCAATCAACTTCCAACCAATCAAGCAATTAAACATTTAACCAACTAACAAATCAACTAATCAATCAATCAACCAACCAACTAATCAACCAATCAAGCAACCAAAAATCAAATAATCAACTAACCAGCAAACCAAAAAACCAAGCAACCAATAAATCAACCATTTAAGCAAGCTACCAAATAACTAACCAACCAATAAAACAATTAGGCATTCAAGCGAGCTACCAACCAACCATTCAACCAACTAACAAATCAACCAACCAACCATTCAAACAACCTACCAACCCACCAGCCTGTCAACCAACCAATGAAACAAAAAACTAATCAAACATCCTACTAATCAATCAAGTAACCCAATCAACTTTTCAAGCAACCAACATGAAAACCATTCAAGCAAACAACAAAACAATAAATCAACCATTCAAGCAAGCTACCAATAAACTAAATTAGGCAACCATCCTATTAAACAACCATCCTATCAAGCATCTTACCAATCAACCAAGCAACCAATCATTCAACCATTCAAGCAAGCTACCAATCAAATAAAAAATAAATCAAGCAACCAATTAACCTATCAAGCAACTAACCAACCAATTAGGCAACCAACCAATCAAACAACTAACCAATCAAGCAAACAATCATTCAAGACCACTTCCAATCAATCAAGCAACCATTAACCAATCAAGCAATTAACGAATCAAACAAGCTATCAATCAACCAACTAACTCAAGCAAATAATCATTTCACCAACTAACAAATCAATCAATCAACCAACCAACTAACCAATTAACCATTCAAGCAGCCAACAAAACAACTAATCAACTAACAAGCCGACCAACCAAATAACCCACCAATTAATCAAGCAGCCAACCAATTAACCAACTAACAAATCACGCACCCAACCAGTCAACCAATCAAGGAACTCACCATTTTACCATTCAAGCAAGCTACGATCAATCAAGCAACCAACCAACTAATAAAGCAATCAAGGAACTTAGCAATCAATTAGGCACAAACTGTGTTTCAGCAAGATTCATCTGTTTGTCAAAGCAACAGTTTTCTCTCAAAATAAAAAGTGTTTTTCCATTTGTATTCACAAAATGCTTTCAAAACAACAAGATGAAAGAACTTTCATTATGAGTATTTGTATTGTAAATAGGCAATTCTAAAATATACAAAAAATAGTTTTGGTTTCGAAATTTATAATATGTTTTTATTTTATTCTTATAAATTAATATTAACTTAAAACGCGCGATGGCTGGCAGAAGGCACTTCCGCTGAGATCAACACTGGATGCGCTAAAAATAAATCCGGAAAAGCCAACCGCAGGATAACATAAAACCGCTAGGCAAAGCGGCACCGCGTGTACTACCACTTCGTCTCCTCATTCGTCCAGATTCGTCCTAAAAAACAACACTACAATCGAGCTGCTGTACAGACAAATAAACAAATTCAAAACCTACCTCTTTTAAATAATAACACACACGCAAAAAGCGGCTGTGTCCTGATAATTAGATGCAGAAGTCTTACATCCTCTTGGATGGTTCCTGTGAGCGACCAAAGATTCCAAAAGGTGAAGCAATGAAGCTACGGCAGCAGTTAAATGTGGAGAAAATTTCTCGCCTTTTTTCTCAAACTTTCCTGGAGGGCAATCAATCACGACAGCGATCTGGTCCCCGCTTAGTTGTGAATCGTTCCGTCGTCGTTGATGTGATTCCTGATTTTTCACCAAGTCGGTTTCACCAGCTCCATCAGGAGCGTACAGCAGGACACATATTTTCATTTCCAAAGCACTTTTGTGGAGACGACTCTGGATACGTTTCAACGTTTTGAACCCGCAGCAAGTACCGGTTGAGCAAATACCTGAAACACCAAAACTATTGCAAATTATTTTTTTAAATCAGACCGTAAATTAAAACTTACTTGGTAAACATCCAAAAATGAACATGCCACTTTTCACGACCTCGTTTAAATAACCTTTAAATAAATAAAAAAGAACAACCGAAAAAGTTGTTGCTGTGCGGCACGCGAGGGAAAAACAGAAAAACATAACAAAAACATAAACAAAAATGACAACTGTTGTCAAACTGACGTGGTTCGAATTGAGGGGCTTCTCAATGGTCGAGTGGTTGTAATAATTGTAATCCGTCACTCCCCAGGGGTATATAGTGGTGCCCGGAAAAATGGCCACCCCTCCGTCTATGTATTCGTCAATGCCTATACCAGGAAATGCTTGGATGACCTGGAACGGAATTTGGTTCAATGAATCAAATATGGCATGAACCATTTTTGAAAAGAGATAACAGCTCTTTCGTTACGCTTGTAGCCTTAGGTCCTTGGTTACGCGTGTAGACTCCAGGAAATTCTTGGATGACCTGGAATGAAACAGTTGTTGAAGGCAAATGATTAATATACAAAGCATTTACTTTGTTCTTTGGGTTTCTAAGAGTGCTTTCTTATAGTCTTACTTTTGAATGTCAATAATGTTTCAAATTCTTTTTACGTCGCGTGCCGTAAAAAGGAGGCCGTAAAACGAAGAGTCGTATAGAAAACTGCCGTAAAAAGAGGGTTGAGTGAACACACTTAATTTTTTTTACTGGGATCTCAGCAAAATGTTAAACTTTTACCGAGTTTCGCACAGCCGTGCCCCAGCAAACATGTTTTTTGCCGAGATTTCTGTCAAAGTTGCAGAAAATCAGCAAATAATTTGCCGAAAATCAGCTAACAAACCTAATTTTTGCCGGGATATCAGTTCATATTTTGCTGGGCTTTTTGCCGAGCTGCAGAAATAAAAACTGAGTGTGTACAAAATACAACAGTGTGGGTACAACACGTAAAAGATCTGGTCAAATACGAGAAATGGCGTATCACTTTCACTACTAGGTGAATTAATTTACCTTGGGAAGCCTAATCCTAATCCTTACTCACGATCCTCTAGGGCAGCGGTTCTCAACCTGGGGTACATGTACCCCTGGGGGTACCTTCGCTGGCCCTATGGGGTACCTCGGACCCAAATGCGTAATGGCGGACGTATTACAATTCCAATCAAAACTCATTGATATAGTTTTGATAATTGTGTATTTTTATTTCAAAAATTTATATTG
The DNA here is from genome assembly GCF_024139115.2 of Armigeres subalbatus. Taxonomy (NCBI): domain Eukaryota; kingdom Metazoa; phylum Arthropoda; class Insecta; order Diptera; family Culicidae; genus Armigeres; species Armigeres subalbatus. The sequence continues at coordinate 295,887,624 of NC_085139.1, forward strand.
TACATAATATGCAATGCGATCAATAAATCCTAATTGAATTCTGCCTTCCACCACCAGCACAATGTATGTATAAAGGGCTGCGGAACAAAAGATCGAATGCAGGGCTGTTACAAACTAGTCGAATTCCAATCCGCGAAATCCGCGACTGGCAATTTGAAATCCGCGACTGTAGAAACAAATCCGCGACAAACAAAAATATAGTTTCTTACTTCAAAACACGTTTTATAAATGCGAAATTTCAATATTTTTGCTTCTAATCTATTGGCATATTCGTCGATAGAAAAGAAAATGAAAGAACATTCGCTAATTTATGTAATACCCAAAACGGCATAGTTAACGCTTCAACCAAAGAAATTCAATTTTTAATGTTTCCGGGAAACCCTCAATTCTAATCGATGTTGTATAGGTAAATACCAGTTAGATTAAGGGTTATATTTGAATTATACTTTTTAGTACGCTATATAGTATTTTTTTTTCTAATCTCTACCATCGTTTTACAAGGGCATGGACGCACCAATAATCCGTCAGGCTATTTATTGATCAGTTATTCGATTTTGTACTTCCATCAATCCGCCAGTTTGGAAATAATAAGACCAATTTCTTCAAAAGCAAGCGATATAGCTCTGCAGAGGCCCGAACAAAGCTTGACGAATCTGATTTAAAAGCACTCAGGCGAAATGATACCAGAGGCGGACAGGTACGGTTCTAAGACCTACGAATTTTTAAAAACTTGGATAATGTTCACGATTTGAAAAATGATGTCATTACCACTACGTATGAGATAATGGATGGGAATTGTTAAGCTTATATAACACGGCAGACTCGACACGATGTTCATTCGCCGGAAGAGCATCAAGCAAAAATAACATGCACTAGAGGTACCAAAAGAGACCGTAGGTAGGCTTCATGGTAGGTCGCGTACGCGATGGTGTTTTGCAATTGAAGTAGACCTGAGGGTACTAAACTTCAGTGCGCCTTTTAGCAATCGGCCCAGGATTAACTGAGTATGTTAATGAATCTATATCGGAGTGAAGTTTAGTAAGCGGAAATAGTTAGATTCTGCCCCCACAACTAACTCGTAAGTGAGTAATCTCCCAAACCAAGGAGGTTCTTGCCAGGATCTAGCGATTAGCCATCTACAGTGAGCCGTATATGCCGTATGTGCTATCCATCGTAGGAGTCTTTTGGAGTCTCAAGGCTCAAGTTCAGTCAGACTGTTCGTTGCAACTAAGTAATCACGAATAAACTCTCAATGGATATAAGAACAGCGAGGAATTTTGAAGCACAGATAATGGAACAAAAACACATTGGACTGAAAAAAACTATGATGATGCCTGCAATTGTGGGAGCTTTTAAGCATGGTGCAAAACATGACGCAACTGATGGTCGGGCAATTAAAAATAACCTATCTATCGTTCAACCGACGATATTCGGATTTCTGAATATCGCCCCAACCATCGACATGCGATCTGATCCTTTCTCAACGAAAAGAGAGGTCGAACATCCACAAGGATTTTCTGTTTGGCAGCTGATATTGCCGAGGATGACCAAAACGTGGCATTCTCAAGCTAGACCTCAATCCTTCAGCAGCAAGTTAACACACCACCGGAGAACAGCGCGCAAAGAAAAGATTAAAACTGCGAGACACTCGAGGATGCTGATGAACCAGGTTCCCACCATCCTAGGATAAAGAGTCATACAAAGCGGATAAAGGATAAATTTAATGTGACAATTTTAATTCAAAATAACTGGTGAAGCCCTTGGCTGGCTCACAAGGCGGCCCTTCTGGCCCGGCCTTCCTTTATCGTCGACCCTCTATGCAGCGCAAGTAATCATAATTCTAATCCCGAAATTAGTGGCACAAAAGTTCTAGGCAATAAAATAAATAATTCTCGGCATTTCAAGGTCAATTTCTATGTGTCCACTTAAACCAACATCTATACGACTATTAAAAGGTTATTCGAATACCATGTGTTTGGATCTTTGACGGATTATTTTATTTATTTTGCTTATTTTGCAAACGACCAAATAATCGACATATTGAATTTATCCTAAAATTAAATTGAGAAAATCGCGATTTTCGCGAGAGTGTAGTTATAAATCCGCGATTTTCGCGACAATGTTTGAAGGAACCGCGATTTTCGCGACTGGAAGGGTAAATCCGCGACAAATTCGCGAAATTCGCGAAAAACGCGAAAATCGCGAAATCCGCGACTGTTGTAACAGCCCTGCGAATGAGCAAAACGTCGAATGAACAAAATGATTTTTTTTTTTCACTAATGCTCGGTTGCTTCGTTGCAAGAGGATTAGAAGCATCCTTCTATGCATCTCGGAAGCCTTCTTCCAAGCAGCTTGAAGGCCTTCTTACAAGAGGCTCGGAAGCCTCCTGGGCACTTCAGAAGCCTCCTTTCAAGTGATTAGGTTGCCTCAAGTGATTAGGTTCAAGAGGCTCGTAAGCCTTCTTTTAAGAGGCTCCGAAGCCTCGTTTTAAAAGGCATGGAAACCTCCTTTCAAGAAATGCGGTAGTCTTATTTCAACAGGCTCGAAAGCCTTTTTCAAGAGGTTCAGAAGCCTCCTTTCAAGTGACTGAAAAGCCTCTTTCCAAGAAGCTCCGAAGCCTATTTTCAAGACGATCGGAAGCCTCCTTTCAAGAGGCTCAAAAATCCCTTTTAAGAGGCCCAAAAGCCTCCTTTCAAGAGGCTCGGAAGCCTCCCTTTCAAGAAGCTCAAAAGACTTCTTTTCTAGAGGCTCAAAAGTATCTTTTTCTAGAGGCTCAAATGCCTCCTTTCAATATCTTTTCAAGAGGCTCGGAAGCCTCTTTTGAAGAGGCTCAGAAGCCTACTTTCAAGAGGCTCAGAAGTCTTCTTTTAAGAGGCTCAATAACCTTCTTCCAGGCTCAGAAGCCTCCTTCCAAGAGGCTCGGAAGGCTCCTTTCAAGAGGTTTGGAAGCCGCATTTCAAGAGACTCAAAAGCATCCTTTCAAGAGGCTCAAAAGCCTCCTTCTAAGAGGCTCGGAAGCGTCCTTTCAAGGGGCTCGGAAGACTCCTTTCAAGAGGCTCGGAAGCCTTCTTTCAAGAGGCTGGGAAGCCTTACAAGAGGCTCGGAAACCTCCTTTCAAGAGGCTCAAAAATCCCTTTCAAGAGACTCAAAAGCCTCCCTCTAAGAGGTTCTAAAGTGTCCTTTCAAGAGGCTCGGAAGCCTTCTTTCAAGAGGCTCGGAAGGCTTACAAGAGGCTCAGAAGCCTCCTTTCAAGAGGCTCAAAATCCTCCTTTTCTAGAGGCTCAAAATCCTCCTTTCAAGAGGCTCGGAAGCTTCCTTTCAATATCCTTTCAAGATGCCCAGAAGCCTGCTTTTAAGAGGCTCAGAAGTCTCCTTTCAATAGACTCAAAAGCTTCCTTCCAGACTTATAAGCCTTCTTTCAAGAGGCTCAAAAGCCTCCTTCCAATAGGCTCCTATCAAGAGGCTCGGAAAACTCCTTTCAACATCCTTTTAAGAGGCTGGGAAACCTTCTTCCAAAAGGCTCGGAAGCCTTCTTTCAAGAGGCTCGGAAGCCTCTTTTCAAGAGGCTCGGAAGGCTCCTTTCAAGATCCTTTCAAGAGGCTCAGAATCCTTCTTTCAAGAGGCTCAGAAGTCTGCTTTCAAGTGGTTCGGAAGCCTTCTTTCAAGAGGCTTAGAAGCGTCGTTTTAAGCGGCAAAGGAAGCCTCCTTTTTAGTGGCTCAAAAACCGCCTTCAAGAGGCTCGGAAGCCTCGCTACAAGATGCTCAGAAGCCTCAAATGAAGAGGCGCGGAAGTCTACTTCAAAGGGATACAAAAGCTCAAAGGAGCTTCCCTTCAAAGGGCTCGGTACTATTCTTTCAAAATAATTGGAAGCCTAATTTCGAGAGGGGGTACCTCAATTAATGCAAAAGTTCCAAGGGGTACCTCTCAAGAAAAAGGTTGAGAACCGCTGCTATAGGGAAAAAAATGAGCATCCCTAGAAACATAACTCACCAGTATGGAATCACTAGACATCCGGGTAAGGGTAAGACATCCGTTAAAGAATTGTGAAAATCGGTTGAAAGACGCCTGAGAACCAGCTGTTTGAAAATTTAGTCCCCATGATTTTCTGATCATGGTATTCGGCGTGGTAATAGCTCCTACTTCTACCACCAAAAAGATGCATGCTCAATCAATTGAGAAGCCTTACATTCCTACGACTTAACATAGTTTTTGGACCTCCTTAGCCGTGCGGTGAAACGCGCGGCTTCAAAGCAAGACCATGCTGAGGGTGGCGGGGTTCGATTCCCGGTGCCGGTCTAGGCAGTTTTCGGATTGGAAATTGTCTCGACTTCCCTGGGCATAAAAGTATCATCGTGTTAGCCTCATGATATACGAATGCAAAAATGGTAACCTGGCTTAGAAACCTCGCAGTTAATAACTGTGGAAGTGCTTAATGAACACTAAGCTGCGAGGCGGCTCTGTCCCAATGGGGGAATGTAATGCCAAGTTTTTGTCTGTGTTCAATGTGAAACCAAAATAAATGTTAAATATTGTATATTTTACTTGGGAGAAGAAATCTTAAAAGGAAAATGATCAAACTTATTTTCGGGGGAATGTTACATTCTGGCGAATGGATTCCTGGGAAATGGTTTTTTTCTGCGACTATCATATAATCGTTGTGCATTATAATTGATTGTGCATTGCGCTTTAGCTTAGTTGAACCACTTCCTTGCTATTTTGCCGTATTATGTAATTTCGTAATATGTATAACACCCAATCGTACCAAAAAGAAGAGGAATCCGAAATTCACATGATATTCCGAAATATTGCGCCTTATCCCTCCTTCAGTGCGACGTGATATGGTTGCATTATTTATCTATTTTACGTGATCCATTTGTAAGAGGCATACCAACGCAATAAAATATGAACTGCTTAGAACGAGCTCCCCCAGACGTAATGCAAATTTATGCGAAAATGAGCCGCCATCAGTTACACACCCACCAGTGAGAAGTTGTGATCATCCGAAGGCAAGCGCGGTTCTGACGATGGTGGTTCCCCGTGGAACGACTTGTGGTTTAGCTGTCCAGACAGTTACGGTAATAGGGGGGATGTTACTGGATTTGAAAGCGTCCATAACTTAACAGTATGGTGAAATTAGACCTTCCACCTGAAAAAAAAAACCCTTAGATTTTTTCCACTTGAAATTCATGTAACTTTTACCTGATGTTCCCGTATAATTCTCACTATACTGGACGAGGACTGCGACTGTGTTGCAGGAGGCATCATGCAGGGTGTTCAGCTTTACCTGTGCGCGTGTGCAGGACGTCATGTCGGAGCGCAATGCTCAATAGTCATCCTCCGAAATATTGCTTAATTGTAGGCCGCGAGAATGACTGGAGAAGACGGAGTTGGTTTTAGTGGGTCGGGAGTGGTGATCCCATCCTTACGGCCTACACTACCTGGGTACGCCTCCCCAGGTATCTGGCTGCAGATTTTCTGTACCTTCGTTAAAAAAAAACTAAAATCGAAGTAATTTTCCAATGCATTTCCCCTCGATAACTCGATGTAGCCAGAAACAGATCACATTTACAATATACCTACATGGTATCGGGCCGTATCACAGTGGTTAAAATTCCGAAAAACGTGATCGTCAGCTTTTTCGGTATGAAATCGTGTTTTAAATGGCATAGCATGTTCAGCAAGTATGTTGCATACATCAAGGTGTATCATTTGAGAAAATTTTATTTTTGATTAATTCACCTAAAAGTGAGATAGGAATTTTATTTTTTTCAAAATTTGTTGAAACAAAATGGCGTCTTTGGGAAAGTTGTCAGAAATAATGTACAGAAAAACTTTGTCAAAGACACTATGGGTCTATCTATTGAAACTAACAAAATATGACTCAATTTTAGATAATAGGTCATTTAACCCTATAAAAATGGTATACAATGAATAACTTTGCGTTTCATTTGAATGACAGCCCCCTTTTCCAAGGTGGGAGGGGTCTCGAACCATCTTAAGAACCTTCCCCGGCCCCAAAAACCTCTGCATACAAATTTTCACGCCGATCGGTTCAGTAGCTTCGGAGTCTATAAGGTTCAGACAGACAGAAATTCATTTTTATGTATATAGATTTTTTTATCGCAGTGATCACTAAAATCACCTATTTTGACTGCTTGTTACCGAAAATGAAGGGCCCTCCTTAGCCGTGCGGTAAGACGCGCGGCTACAAAGCAAGACCATGCTGAGGGTGGCTGGGTTCGATTCCCGGTGCCGGTCTAGACAATTTTCGGATTGGAAATTGTCTCGACTTCCTTGGGTATAAAAGTATCATCGTGTTAGCCTCATGATATACGAATGCAGAAATGGTAACTTGGCTTAGAAACCTCGCAGTTAATAACTGTGGAAGTGCTAATTGAACACTAAGCTGCGAGGCGGCAATGTCCCAGTGGGAGATGTAATGCCAATGAAGAAGTAGAAGAAGAAAAAGAAGTTACCGAAAATGGTACCAATGGGCAAACATCGGCACAGTTGGATACCGTTAAAGGGTTGTATGACATTCGCCAGAAAGTCATTTGCCAGAAGGCCTTTTGCCAGAATCAATTTGCCAGAATGGACCATTCCCCAGAAAGTCGTATGCCAGAATGCACCATTCCCCAGAAAACCATTCGCCAGAATGTACCATTCTCCAGAATGGACCATTCCCCAGAATTGGTCATCACCTATTGCCATGCACGCGATTGCCCAGTATGCGCAATAATTCTTAACGCCATGAACTTTTGGCATCACTATGAACAGCGTTAAAAGAGAGGGTTATTTGGCATAAGGGACATTTTTTTATAATTTTGCTTTGTTGTTGTCGATAATAGAATTGAAAATACCTAATCTGTACATAAAACGTATGCATACATAAGCCGAGTAAAGCAGCTTGCCTAGATTGAGCCAAAAATTAAGGTAATGGTGGATGTGACTCCTTCTTTAAAATTAAGCGCAATGGTGGATGTAATTCATTCTTTTAAAGTAGGCGCTTGTCCAGATTGAGGCAATGATGTGATCCCTTCTTTAAAAGCAATCGCTTGCCGGGATTAAGGCAACGGTGGATGTGAACCCTTCTTTAAAAATAGGCGATTGTCAGGATTAAAACAATGGTGGATATGATACCTTCTTCAAAAGAAGGTGCTTGTCCGAATAAAGGCAATGGTGAATATGATACCTTCTTTGAAATTAAACGCTTGCCCGGATTAAAACAATGGTGGATGTGAACCCTTCTTCAAAAATAGGTGTTTGCCAGGATTAAGGCAATGGTCGATATGATCCCTTCTTCAAAAAAGGCGCTTTTCCGGATAAGGGTAATTGTGCATGTAATTCATTCTTTAAAAGAAGGCGCTGACTCGGATTAAGGCAATGGTGGATGTGGTCCCTTCTTTAAAAGTAGGCGTTTGCCACAAATTAAGCAATGGTGGATGTGATTCCTTCTTTAAAAGTAGGCACTTGTCCGAATTAAAGCAAGGGTGGATGTGATCCCTTCTTTGAAAATAGGCGTTTGTCAGAAATGAAGCAATGGTGGATATGATCCATTTCTTAAAAAAGGTGCTTGCTCCGATTAAGGCAAGGATAGATGTTATCCGGGTGTCCTCCTTAGCCTAGCGGTAAGATGCGCGGCTATAAAGCAAGCTGAGGGTGACTGGGTTCGATTCCCGGTGCCGGTCTAGGCAATTTTCGGTTTGGAAATTGTCTCGACTTCCCTGGGTATGAAAGTATCATCGTGTCAGCCTCATGATATACGAATGCAAAAATGGTAACTTGACTTAGAAACCTCACGGTTAATAACTGTGGAAGTACTGAATGAACACTAAGCTGCGAGGCGGCTATGTCCCAGTGGGATGTAATGCCAATGAAGAAGAAGATGTTTTCCCTTCTTTAAACGTAGGTGGTTGCCCGTGTCCGTGTTTGAATATGTCAATTATGCATATGATTCCCTCTTTAGAAATAGACATTTTGAATAGACTTGTAGATATAACTTCTTCAATGAAAGCAAATGGCGTCTAGTAGACTTAAAATGATATAATCCAATTGTAGATATGATTTAATTTTTGAAATAAAGTCTGTGTCTGGAATGAGACGAAGAAATATGATATCCATTCGTAAACAGTTTGTTTTTATTAGACAAATATGATTTTTTTTATATATGGGATCTATCTATCTGAAAATTGTCTAATATGTTAAATAATCCCTTTTATGAAAATTAATTATACCGCAAATCCCTTCATTACTAAATAATGTCAAATCCACGTTATGCAAAATTATCTTCTTTATATATTTTTTTTTCTATTCTTTAGCCATCAATAATGATTGGAATTTCCAGTTTTACTATTTCTGGGGAATGGTACATTCTGGCAAATGGTCTATTCTGGGGAATGGCTTTCTGGCATATGGTCCATTCTGGCAAATGGGTTTCTGGCAAATGTCATACAATCCGTTAAAGTTCTAGGGAATAATTTCTAGGCATTTGGCCTACTTTGATATTTAAAGTGCAAATCTGTCCTATCCCCTTCCCACTTTTCGCCCGATTCAAAAAGAAAAACCCGACTTAATCCACCTACAGTGAACGCAACCCTTCTTACACTTTCGAATGGTTGTGTGTGCCCAGTGCATATTACAATTTCTATGCATATGACCTTCAATTGAATGTAAAATAACTGATATTACAGTCAAACTTCCATGAGTCGATGTTCTATGACTCGATATCGACTCATGGAAGCAAATTATTCCATACTAAAAAATATTTTCTGGGTTACTTTGATGGTCCCTCCAAAGAGCTTTCCAAGGTTTTGCTACTCCATATCTCGATTTTTCCATGAGTCGATGGTCCCTTCAATATCGACTCATGGAGGTTTGACTGTATCATGCTTTTAACGATTTCAAAATAAAAAAGTCGGTTTTTCAAGCGATCTTTATACCCTTCTTAGGGTGTAAGAAGGGTAAAAAGGGATATTTCTGGAAATTTAACAATTTTTAAAAAATACAAAAAGACTGCAGATTTGATTTATGGCAATATTACAGCTTCTGTTTAAGCCCAAAAGAGTTCAAATCGGGTCATAGACGGCTGAGATATTGGTGTGACAATTCTTCATTAGTAGTCTGAAAATATGTCTCATATTCGTATTTCACAGATATCTCTGAAACCGAATTTCCGATTGCAGAAAAAAATTAATGGGTCCAATGACAAAACCATAGCTTTCGTTAAAAGATAAAATCGCACAAATCGGTCCAAGGACGACTGAGATCTTGATGGGACATATTTTACCAATGTATGAAGTTGATACGTCTAATGCTTTATGTTCGTATTTCAGAGATATCTCCGGAACCCAATGTCTAATTGCAAAAACAAAATACAATGGGTTCAATGGCAAAGTCATAGCTTTCGTTTAAAGATAAAATCATGCAAATTGGTTTACAGACGGCTGAGATATTCATGTGACATTATTTTGTTAGTTTTCTGAAAATGCACTTCATGTTCGTATTTCTCACATATCTCTGGAACCAAATATCCGATTGCAAAAAAATTGAACTCGTACAATGACAAAGTCATAGCTTTCGTTTAGTGTTAAAATCGTGCAAATCGGAACACGGACGGCTGAGATCTTGATGTGAGATTTTTGTAACGCACACACATACGCACACAAGCACACACGCACACACACACACACATACATACATGTGCTCAGTTCGTCGAGCTGAGTTGATTGGTATATACGACTTGGGTCTCCGAGCCTCGGATAAAAAGTTGGTTTTTCAAGCGATCTTTATACCCTTCTTAGGATGTAAGAAGGGTAAAAAGGCAACACCATATCCGCTGCCGAATGCCATAACCCGCACGTGTTAGGCTCCTGGCTCGTGAGCTGCAGAAGGTCGGCGTGAGTGTAGCAGCTATCCAGGAAATACGGTGGCCCAGAACTGTAGAACGTGAATTGTGGGCGGTGGATCCCATCACACGATGTGAAGATTGTCATCGGGCAGGGATTGAATCCTAAAGAGAAAGAGCAAGTCTCTCACTTATCATCTCTGTATACATATACGATATGTAGCATACCGCGAGAAACTTTTTTCGCAAGCTGTCATGATAGAGAACTGATTCGGGATGTTATACCCCATGATAAATTTCTTTTAGAAAGCTCCAAATGTGGGGAGCACTGGCTCTGATGATGCATTTCAACTTGTTCTACACAGCTGTGCAGTAACCAACACGAAAGGAGCGAAAACAAAGCGAAAATCACAATTTTTCTGTGGGGGCTGCCTATCCGATTCTGTTTTTTCGCACCTGTATACAAGTTTGATAAATTTGTTATCATGGCTTGTTATAATTCGGAACAGTTTTGGCCTCTCTTCTATCGTTGTTCGTTATCTATTCAGAGCGATTTCTGCAAACCCTGTCATAGGGGATGCAAATTCGCAGATCGGAAGAGAAGGTTTCTTTCGCCCTGTCATTGGTACGGAAAGCCTTCATTCCGCTACCAACGATAATGGTCTGCGACTTGTAACCTTTGCTGCTGCTAGAGGGATGCCAATAAATAGTACTAACTTCGCACGTAAGAATATCCGCAAACACACCTGGCAACATCCGAGTGGAGACACTTGCTCACAGATAGACCACGTGCTGGTCGACGGACGACATTTCTCGGATGTTATAGATGTAAGGTCGTTCAGAGGTCCGAACATCGACTCGAATCACTACCTTGTAGTTGCAAAAATTCGGACACAACTTTCCAGCCTTACGAATTCACGAAACAACAGAACGATGTGTTTCAATATCCGACACTTGTCAGACGAAGAAGTTGCAGAACAGTACCACCAGAAGCTGGACGAGCAGATAGGAGATGCCACCGGATCTAGCGACGTCAACAGATTGTGCGAACATATCAACGAAGCTGTAACTACAATAGCGCAAGAAGTGTTAGGCACTGCACAGCGACGCCGACAAAATCGTTGGTTTGATGAGGAGTGCCAGCGAGTGACGGACGAGAAAAATGTTGCTAGGAGTCGAATGCTAGCGGCTCGTACCCGTTCCAACAGAGAGCGATACAGTGTAGGAAGGGCAGAAGAGAAACGAATCCAGCGCAGAAAAAAAGGCAACACGAAGAGAGTGTGATAGCTGAAGCGCAGGAGAACAGGGTTAGAAACGATTTGCGGAGGTTTTACGTAACTGTCAATGGCGCGTGGCATAAGACTGCGCCAGTGCCCGCCATATGCAATGACCGAGAGAGGAATTTGCTGATAGACAAGACTATGATGGCAGCCAGGTGGAAGGAGCACTTCGAAGATTTGTTGAACGGTGAAACGCTGGACGATGTTAAGAAGGCTCTAAACGAGCTGAAAAACAGTAAAGCTGCTGGGAAGGACGAGATCCCGTTCGAGCTTCTCGAACACGGAAGTAAGCAGCTGCATCAATCAATCTACCACATTATCCAGAAAATATGGGATGTTGAAGAACTACCTGCCGGCTGGTTGGATGGCCTCACATGCTCAATCTATAAGAAAGGGCACATACTAAAGTGTGCCAATTACAGAGGGATCACCCTTCTGAGCTCGGCGTACAAAATCCTGTCGCGTATCCTGTTTAACAGACTGAGACCGCTTGAGGAGTCCTTCGTCGGCGAATACCAAGCAGGTTTTCGTGAGGGCCGATCAACGACGGCCCGATCAGATGTTTAGCCTGCGGATGATCCTTGATAAATTCCGAGAGTACAACTTGTAAACTCAAAAGTGAAAAAGAAATGAGCTGTGGCAGATAATGACCGAATATGGTTTTCCGGCGAAACTGATTCGACTGATACGTGCAACGCTGGATGGCTCGAAATCAAGTATTCGGATTGCAGACGAAGTGTCAACCTCCTTTGTGACCTTAGACGGATTGAAGCAGTGTGATGCACTTTCGAATTTATTGTTCAACATTGCACTCAAAGGCGCTATTAGGCGTGCAGAGGAACGGCACTATCATCACACGATTGTATATGCTCCTGGGCTTTGCGGACGACTTCGTCCTTATTGAAATCGATCGCAGAGCAGTAGTGGAGACTTTCGTCCCACTGAAGAGGGAGACGGCAATGAGGGAGTCGGCTGAACCATTAACTCTACCAAGTCAAAGTACATGGTGGCAGGCAGAGATAGAGGATGACCTAGAGGTGTTGGTGCAGAGGTAGTGCTTGATGGGGATTAGGGCAGTTCACTTTTCAAAAATGTTCGAAAATTCCAACTCCCATATGTCTATTAGCATCTTTTTGATAATATAGGAGTCCTGGCAAAATTTCAGGCAATTCGGTGGCCATTTAGGGGTGGCGCGAAGTCAATTTATGTTTATATGGAATATTGTATGGGAAAAACTTACAATTTATTCATATCCTCCGAAAACTCATGAATCGTGATGAATTCAAATAAACATCCCCAACCTCCATTTTTGGAATCTATTTGAGCTCAACCAGTGGGTAACTCATTAATTTTGTTTTATATTTCCACTGCTACGTTGAGGCTAATTACACCATTTTAGCCATTTATCCCATATTCACATTGTCGATAGAACCGTTCAATCCACTCATAACTAATGTGTTATCCGGAAGTCTCATTTATATAGATTTCAAAAATGGAGGTTGGTGATGTTTATTTGAATTCATCACGATTTGACAGTTGTAGGGAGACCTGAATAAATTTTAAGTTTTTCCCATACAAATTTCCATATAAACATAAATTGACTTCGCGCCACCCCTAAATGGCCACCGAATTGCCTGAAATTTTGCCAGGACTCCTATATTAACGACATGATGCTAATAGACATATGGGAGTTGGAATTTTCGAACATTTTTGAAATTTGAACTGCCCTAATGGGGATGTGTTTGAAGTTGTTGAAAAATTTGTTTACCTTGGAACGCTTGTAACATGTGACAATGACGTTTCCCGTGAAGTGAAAAGACGTATTGCTACTGCGAATAGGGCCTTTTACGGATTACATAACCAGCTTAGGTCCCGCAACATGCAGACGGAAACGAAATTTGCTCTATATAAAACTTTGATTCTACCAGTGGCCCTTTATGGACATGAAGCATGGACATTAAAAGAGGCGGACCGGAGAGCTTTCGGGGTTTCCGAGCGAAAAGTGCTGCGTACAATACTCGGAGGGAAGCTAGAAAATGGCGTGTGGCGCAGACGCATGAATCATGAGCTGCATCAAGTATACAAAGCAGAAAATATTGTGAATCGTATAAAATATGGCAGACTTCAGTGGGCTGGTCACTTAGTGCGAATGTCAGAAGAAAGAATAGCGAAAACAATATTCAACAGAGAACCAGATAAGGGCCGGCGACTTCGTGGAAGGCCACGAACACGCTGGCGGCACGCGGTGGAATCGGACCAGGGGACCCTGAACGTTCGTGGAAACGAGAGGAACATCGCCCGAGACCGACGATTATGGGGCTCTACAGTATGCCAGGCATAGGTGTGTCGACGCTGTAGCCAACCAGGTATCAAGATAGGTAAATGCTTTATCAAAACTAGAGGACAAGCCTATTGCCATAATAAAACCATAATAAATAACAATGGATGCCAAAGAGCTGTATTAATGTTACTTGGGCGTCAATCCATACCACAATAACAGATATTTAGGCTAGAACAAATTTTATTTAAAATTTTGTGTAACCCTTTGAATTGATGTACGTTGACTCCCTACCGCCATCTACTCAACTGATTGCGGAAGTACATACGGACAAAATATGTTTTAGTTACAAGATAAATATTGTCGCTTCGGTTCCCTTTGTTCTGCTGTCCGGAACATGTTGGGTACCAAGCTGTCAAATCGTATGGATTTTCCCTTCTTTGACATTTAGCTCCCCTATCCTCGCCGACAAAAGATGTTCCGGACAGCGACAATTTTTATCTTGTAACTAAAACATCTTTTATACGGACGCCACTGATTAGCAACCATCGAACGCAGCCAATTTCTTTGTCATATGTATTTGGACTTACTTACTTACTTATGGATCCTGTACACCTCCGGTTGAGTGTTCTCCACTGATACACACCATGTTTCGCTAGCGTATAACAGCACAGATTTCACGTTAGAGTTGAAAATTCGTATTTTGGTGCGTTCACTTATCTGCCTGTTTTTCCAGATATTTCTTAAACTCGCAAAGGAAGCCCTTGCTTTTTTGATCGTGCGCCTATGTCGATCTTGGTACCGCCGTCTGACGCCATTTGGCTACCAAGATATTGGAAGCTTCCAACATTCTCCACTGGTTGCCCGGCTACTGTAAAACTGGAAGGAGTCACCGTGTTTACATCCAACGATTTGGTTTTGTTGACGTTGATGACTAAACCTGCCGAGGAGGAGCGCTCGGCAAGGTCGTTGAGCTTACTCTGCATATCAGAGCGCCGTTGCGCGAGGTGTGCAACGTCATCAGCCAATTCGAAGTCATTTAGGTGCTCCATGGTTATAGGCTGCCATAACAGCCCGCGGTTTGGTTCACGGTCAATCGCATCTACCAGAATCTCATCGATTACGATGAGGAACAGTAACGGTGATAGAATACATCCTTGCCTCACACCAGGTACGACCCGGATTGGGTCGGACAGGACCCCATCGTGCAGCACTCTACACGAAAAGGCCTCGTACTGTGCTTCGATGAGGCCGATGATTTTTTCGTAGTCAATGAATACCAAGTAAAAGGACTCTTGGAATTCGTTGACCTGCTTCAGAATGATGCGGAGCGTGACAATATGGTCCACACAGGATCTTCCGGCACGGAATCCGGCTTGCTGCCGCCGGAGAGTCGCATCTATCTTCTCCTGAATCCGGGCTAGGATAATTTTGCACAGAACTTTGAGAACGGTACACAGCAACATAATGCCTCGCCAGTTATCGCATACAGTCAGGTCACCCTTTTTGGGCACCTTCACTAAGATACCTTGCATCCAGTCGACCGGGAAAGTTGCGGTGTTCCAGATATTACGAAATAAACGATGCAGTAGTTGAGCGGATGTCATGGGGTCAGCTTTGAGCATCTCGGCTGATATGCGGTCGACCCCTGGGGCTTTATTCGATTTCATGCTTTGGATGGCTGTTTGAATCTCTAGCAGTGATGGAGCTTCGGTATTGACGCGTGTTATACGTCGGATCCTAGGCAGATCATGCCGAGGTGGTGATGGCCTGGCTGGCACTTGAAAAAGTTGTTCGAAGTGCTCGAACCAGCGTTTCAACTGGTCAGTTGGGTCGGTCAATAACTGATCATTCGCGTCTTTCACAGGCATCGTTGCATTCATCTTCGCCCCGCTTAAGCGTCGTGAGATATCGTAGAGGAGGCGAATGTCCCCGGTTGCGGCGGCTCTCTCTCCTTCGTCGGCCAGAGAGTCTGCCCACGCGCGCTTGTCCCGTCGACATGAGCGTTTTACTTCCTTCTCAAGAGCCGCGTATCGTTGACGGGCTAAGACTTTGGCTCCTCTGGTTTTCGATCGCTCTATCGCGGCTTTGGCTTCCCTTCGCTCCTCTATCTTCCTCCAGGTCTCATCGGTGATCCATTGCTTTCTCTGGGTGCGCAGTTCGCCCAGATTGTTCTCGCTGGTGGCGATGAAGGCATTCTTGATGGCGGTCCATTGGTCTTCCACGCTGCCACCTTCCGGAATATCTGCAGCACGCGTCTCCAGTTCTTCAACGAAGGACCGTTTCACCGTGGCATCTTCCAGTCGGCGTGTGTTGAATCGTCGTCCAACTCTTTCCTCCTGCCGACGAATCCGCGCAATGCGCAGGCGTATTTCGCCGATGAGGAGGTGATGATCAGACGCGATATCGGCACTACGTTTATTCCGTACATCAAGAAGGCTCCGTTTCCATTATCGGCTGATGCAGATGTGGTCGATTTGATTTTCTGTAAAGCCGTCACGGGAGACCCACGTGACCTTGTGAACCGGTCGATGAGGGAAGAGCGATCCCCCGACCACCATGTCGTTATTACCACAAAATTCTGCGAACAGCTCTCCGTTTTCGCTCATTTCTCCGAGACCATGGCGTCCCATAATGCGCTCATGGTTCGAGTTGTCGGATCCGATCTTCGCATTGAAGTCGCCCAAACAGATCTTGATATCACCCTTCGGAATTCTATCTACGACGGCATTGAGTTGACTGTAGACTGTAGTTGACTGCATCGGTTGGCGCATAACATTGGATTATAGTAAGGTTTCGGACCCGTGTTTTAAATCTGGCAACGATTATCCTTTCACTTATAGGTTCCCACTTCATAAGCGCAGAGTGTGCCTGAGCGCTTAGTAGGAAGCCAACTCCGCGATGCCGGGGAGCGTGTTCACCTCGTAAACCAGAGTATAGCAGAACTTGTCCCGACGGCGTTCTGTGTTCTCCAAAGTTGCCAAAGCCGCTGGATGCCAGAACAGACGCTGTTGGAGCCGCACTTCCTTGGTGGACAGACGCTCGATCAGTCGGGTCAAATTTGTTTAAAGTCCCACCCAACACCAGGACTAGACTAGTGCGCTTTGAGTGGCACACGGTCGCTTTGATAGGGCCTGCTTGGGGACACATGCAGCTTTTTATAGAGGTTCAACAGAGCCCACTGTCGAACCCCACCACATCCTAGGCAGGCCCCACATAACGCACCCTCTCACTCTAGCTGATGTCAGAAGGACAACAGTGCCCAGGCTGCACTACCAGCTAAGTACGCAACCCTTAGCTGGCGGTCAATTGTCATCGGAAGACCCGTGGAAGCGTGAGTATTGGAACTTGTGAGGGCCAGAGCTATGTTAGGCGCTCCTTCCCGGATGTCAACTCACCATTTCACAGCCCATGAGATGTGCGAAGTGAAAAATGAGTAGCGAGAAATGAGGAATGAGACATCAAGAAGTGAGGACCGAGCAGTGAGAAGTGAGATGTGACAAGTGAGAAGCGAGATGTGAGGATTGAAAATTGTCAAATAAATCCTTATTCCTTCCAACATTTTTTTCCTTTCTTCATTTTTTTTCCTGTATTTTCTCCGACTTCATTCACCCTTCCACTTATTTCTCCATTATTCTTCCCTCTTCTTTCTGATTTCTGCCGCCTACTTCCTCCTTTCACCTTCCTTTTGCTTTATTCCTTCTTCCTTTTTCTTTATTCCTTCTTCCTTTTTCCTTATTCTTTCTTCATTCTTCCATATCACTTCTTTCTTTTATCTTCTTCATAGTTCCTTCTTTTTACTTCTTCCTTCTCCCTGTTTCTTCTTAGTTCATAAATTCTTATTATCTCTCCGCTTCTTCCTTCTTTCATCTGCTTTCTTATCTCTTCTTCGTTATTTCTTTATTCTTTTTCTTTATTCTTGGTTATTTTTTTCTTTTACTTTCTATCTGCACCTTTATTCTTTATTTTTCCGTATTATTTTCTTTAATCTTTCGTCTTCTTTCTTCTGTCTTCTTTTTCTTTATGTATTATATCTAATCTCTCACTTCTCACTTCTCAACATCTTGCTTCTCAATTCCCAATTAACATCCTTAACTTCTCACCTCTTGCTTCTGTTTTCCTCACTACTCACTTCATACTTCTCACTTCGCGATTATCACATCGTACTTCTCATTTCTCACTTCTCACTTGCTACTGCACACATCACACTACCCAGTATTAATTTACATCTATCAATACTCACTTCGAATATCTCATTTCTCACTGATCACTTGATTTGATATTGATTTGATTTGATATTTCACCGTTTCCACCTGGGTGCCGACAACTGAAAATAGTAATATTTTATAAAAGTAAAAATTATAGTTTAGCTGCGACCGCTACGATGGCATTCATTATTGAATCACAAAATAGAGTAAATTTGCCTCGTAAATACTTTATGCACTTACTTTTCCGATCGTTTTACTTCGATTTATAATACTTGGCAAACGACCGAAAAAAAATTGGAGTGGGTTTTCACTCGATAAAAAAATATTTACTCTGAAAAATGAAACAAAGGCTTCTAAGCTTCGGAAATGAGGATAACAAGATCGTGCTTATATTGCACACGTATGATATATAATAATCACTCTCGTCCTTCAGTTCATAAAAAAACATTTATTCACTAAGTACATTCGATAATTACACTTGATAAACACTTGATAATTACATTAATTAAGAACTAACTACGTTCACCGACCGATAATCAATAACTGACTGCCTGAGGCCCTGTCTGGTCCAATTTAATAATGATATTTGCTGATCGAGAAAATAGCCTAAAAATGCTGATCAACCGATACGCTGCTGTTGATGTCACTGTTGTCGGGCGGGTGGAAATGCTGACCTTGCATCCGGTCACACATTAGGAACTGGGTCAGCTGAGTGTGTAGATGCATGCGTCAGGGGAATCCCGACTGTAACTATATGTCAGAATGACAATTTCTGTTTTCTTTCAAAAATTACGACGGGGTGCCGACAACCGACCACCTTTCCCTATAAATCAAAGATTTCAGTGAAATTTCACCGAAATTTCAACAGCAAAACTGATCGATACATAATTTTACAGATTTTCGGTGGTTTTGACAGTTGAAGAAAGGCAAAAATCACAGAAAAATGGAGTATTAATTACCGAACAAATCTGCTGTTGAGATTTCGGTGGAGTCCGGCGTAGGCTCATCGAGGAGGAGCCGTAGCCCATCAAGGAAGAAAACTACTTAAAACTTTTAAAAAAAATTTTTTTAAATCACTTCACGCAGAGAAATGTTTTTTAAACTCAATGATATTATGTATAAAAACAACAAAAATAATTATTGTTCCCCGGCTAATAATTTTATTTGTTGAATTCAACAATAAATCAGATTTGATTAGACGAAAAATATTGTTGTTTCTACAATGTTCCAAAACAGCACTCAAAATAAAAATTGTTGAATTTACAATATATTTTTTTGTTTGTACAAAAAATATTTTTAATCCAAAAAGAAAAATGTTTGCTTTCAACAATATTTTTCTTAAATTAAAAAAAATAATTATATTATAACCAAAAAATTTTTTTAAATGTTATATAAAATTTCTTGTGATTATCAATTATTTTATTTTTGGGTAGGCTTCGTATGGAAAATAAAACCACAATAATTATATTTGTAATTTTTTCAAATATTTACTCCACAAACTAGTTACACTGGATTGCAGTAGAAACAACAATGAAAATTTTTGAATCAAATATATTTCAGTTTTGATTTTAAAAATAAAATATTTGGGTTTAAAAAATATTTCAATAATTTTATTTTTTAGTTCAAAAAGGTAGATTTTCTCTGCGTGTTGATTTTCCCTAGGTTTTATCCAAGATATTTTTTTTGGAATCCAAAGAATTTCTTGTTGAATAACAAGACATGTTTAGACATTTAATTCTCATTCAAGTCAAGAAGTTTGCTCAATTGACTTGCTCTATCAGAACATAAAATTACTGTGAATACTTCAATTACGCGGAAAAATAAAAGAATAATATCAGCCTGCTGATTTATAAAACAAATCAAGAATGTAAAAACAAACAAAAATACGAAAGTAACGTTTCACAAAAATACAAAATAGCACCCGGGACAGAAATTTAGCGGGGCGCTAAATGTTCAACCTCGTGTCTAATTTTATGTTGCGTTCTTTTTTCCAATCCGGTTTAGATACCACCGGTGTAAAAGTGGCGTGTTATTTTTTTATGTTGTTTTTTGAGCCCTACAGCTCCCAGAACAGCACTCGGAAATAGAGAAAGGAACTTAGAACAGGACTCTCGTGACCATGCTTTTGAGAAATGATGAAATTCTACAAAAATCATTATAAGTTTATCGAGGGAAAATAATAATAATAAAAAAATAGCAAGACTTTACGAAGGAGCGGTTATTAAAAAAATCTAAATCAACTCAAATCAATATTTTTTATTAAACCTGTAAGATGAGGTTATTTTATAAATCTATTTAAGCTTAAGGTATTTTAGAAAGCTCTTCTGTTTCCCCTTCATCGCCTCTCTGGTGACGCCTATGCTTTTGAAATCTTATACAATCGTTCTAAAGTCTTCTTCTAGAAGTCACTCGCTCTCAATTGCTGCTGACATAATGAAGATCAAGCTCTGGCAACTATAAGGGTGTAAGACGGAGAAGGGAGTTCTCTTCATAAATTTCAAACTTTCATTTGCGTCCAGATCCCTGATTCCTGCAAGAGCTTGTAATAACAGCACATGCATGGTGAACCGACAAATTATGGCCTCTTTACCATATACGCGATCCAGAATGATCAACACACGAATAACCTCCTTGGTTATACAAACGTGTCCAAGCCGGCAATCGGCAACAAAACCCCCAGTGCAGTTTCTTATGTGGGGATTTCCCATATATTTTTTACGGCGTACCCAAACACACCGGCATTATCTATATAAAGTCGCCTCTCTTGTTAAGCCGGTAGTTAGTCTTGTTGCGTTCTGGGGAGTGTGATCATGTCGGTCGTGTTATCAGTCGTGGCACTGCTAATGATCAGTGCCGGTCAAAGTCATGGCCAGCAGAAGGAAACGTTCAAATTGTGCGTACCGCATCAGATTATGGATGCCTGCCAGGATCTGATGGCCAAACCGGATGCGACCGTTCAGGTTCAGTGCATAGCCGGTCGCGATCGGATGGAATGTCTGGAGAAGGTTAACGGTCGGGAGGCTGACTTTGTGGCCGTCGATCCGGAAGATATGTATGTGGCTTATCATATGGCCAATCAGGATTTTAGTGTGTTCACTGAGTTCCGCACACTGGAAGAACCGAAGGCCGAGTTCCGTTACGAGGGAATTATTTTGGTTCGTAAGAGTGACAACTTCAGAAGTTTGGCCGATCTTCGGGGCAAAAAATCTTGCCATACAGGGTACGGAAGGAACGTTGGTTATAAAATTCCAATCACCAAGTTGAAGGCGGCAGGCGTGTTCAAGCAGGCCACCGATCCAGAATTGTCTCCTCTTGAGAAAGAACTGAAAGGTTTGAACGATCTTTTCGGAAGCTCGTGTCTAGTTGGAAAGTACTCTCCAAATGATGAAGTGAACAGGTTGCTCAAGAAACGCTACTCCAATTTATGTGCCCTTTGTGAACGACCGGAAGTGTGTGATTATCCAGATAAGTATTCTGGTTATGATGGAGCGATTCGGTGCTTGGTAGAGAATAACGGCGACGTTGCGTTTACCAAGGTGATCTACGTGAACAAATATTTTGGCCTCCCAGTAGGAGGTGCTCCAGCCAAACCGGCCTTGAACCCAAATGCGCGAACCGAAGACTATGTCTACTTATGCGAAGATGGATCGACTCGTCCAATCACCGGACCAGCATGCTCATGGGCTCAACGACCCTGGCAAGGATACATGGGCAATGGGGACATCAACACTCGATTCCAACGTCTGCAGAAGCGTCTTCAGCAATTCTACGAAGATGCCAAAAATTCTGCAAACACCGACAAAGCCATCAAGATGTGGGTGGATCGAAAGAATCTTCTTGTTGATCGCGACGTTCCCGTTCAACCGGGAGATCACTTGAACCGAGCGCAGTACAAGGACGTGATCGAGCGTGACGGTCCTTTCGAAAACAAGATCAAACTATGCGTGGCTTCCCAATTGGAATTGAGCAAGTGTGAAATTATGCAAAAGGCTGCCTACTCACGTGACGTACGCCCGGCCTTGGAATGTGTTCTGAAGAGCAAAGATGGTTGCGTCGAAGCTGTACGTCGAGGTGAAGCCGATGTCGTAGTACTTAAGGGTGAAGATCAAGACGATTCATCCACTAGCGAGCTCAAGTCTATCCTATTCGAACAGTATGACGAAGGTGACGTAATGGTCGCAATTGCTGACAAGGGAATCAGTCGCGACCAGGTTTTGAAAGCTCCATTGTAAGTCTTGATTGAAATTTATTTTAACAACATATGATTAACTCACTCTTAATTTTCAGAGCATTCGACTCCACGGACACACGTGCCGTTTCGGCCGCGGTGTTCTTCAACGACAAGCGCCAACGGAATATCTGCCCGAACAAACTGACTTCAACCGAAAACGCGCCAATTCAGGTCGTTTCGGCCCAAGATCTGACCCGACTGGGAGCGAACAAGATGCTGATCTGTCCCACTCTGGAGTTGGAACCGGTCGGCAACTATCAGACGTGCAACGTCGACTACACGCTGCCGACGGGAGTATACGTGCGGAAGGACATCACCGGCCAGCTGGAGGACAACATTGCTCACGCTTTCGTGGCCCTGTCGGATAAGTTCGGCCACGGAGCCAAGACCGAGGTGGTGTTCGAAATGTTTGGCGAATATAAACCGGGCGCGAAGAACGTTCTGTTCCACGATCGGGCAGCGAAGTTCGGTGCGGCCGGCAACAAGATTGGTGATGTGGATCCAAGCAACTATCAGCGGTTGATGTGTTTATAAGACAAAAAGTGATAAAACCCCAGAAGCCATCTAATAAATAGGACTCATTAATTATATAATTATGGAAACAAATTGATCAGAAATCCCCATGGAAGCTGTATGATAGAATAAAGCTTCTCACATTAGCGGCTATGCATTAAAAAGGTTATCAATTTGTTTGATTATGAAGCATGTTGGCTGTGTAGATGTGCCTTTACCGGAACTGTTAGCCTCTAATATAGCAAGATAAGTGCAAGAAAAATAAATATTACAATCTATCTGCTTCATTTTCCATTTTTTGCCGTTCTCGTACAACAAAGTTTTACCAAAGGCGATCATTTCCTCCCAAATGTCTATAAAAACATTAGCCAACTTTTCATATAGTAATTATTAACAGATTGCATTCGATGGATCATAAAACGTAGATGATCACTATTGATCGCCTATTGATTAAAATAGTGATGAGTTAAAGAAATAAAGCGCACGAACCTGCTATCAAAATGCCTTGCATATATAAAATATTCATCCATGGCTTGCCCAACAACAGCTGCGCATGCATAATGTAGGCAACTAAATGTCCCAAAGCCTGCGCCAAATGTAAGCAACGGACCATGAACTTTTTCCTATACTCACCATTAGGTTCTGCAGCGACTGTATGTAACCTCAATCTGGTGACAGATTTGTAGTACTTCTTGCTGGACTCAGCGGCAGCCAACCAATCACGAACTCGACCCTTGTCGGAGTCAGTGGAAAGTACTACTGACCTGTCAAAAAACTTCATTTGACGAGAACCGAATTCATTCGTGACGTCAAGTTGCATGTTGATAGTTTATCTTTATGGTTGTAAAAATAATTGTAACGTGGGGCGGTTCCACTGACCACCTAAGAAGGGAACAGTCTCCTAAGTTCCAAGAACATCATTCCATTCCAACGATTGTCCTATGCCAGTTCCCAACACTGCTTCCCGCCTGGTAAACAAACTACAATGCTACAATCCTTTCACCATTCACAATGTTTGGCCCATCATGCCAAACATTGTTGAATGCCTTCTTGACGTCGAGTAGGGGGCATGGCGGAGGCTTTAGAGATAAACCATCTGATGTAGTTGGTAACTCGGGTTAGTTGGTGTACGGTAAATCGACTGCTGAACATTCAGTTTTGTAAATACACTGGAGTCGGTTTTACACGGGGGATACGTTCCGCGTAAATCCCAAAAACCGCGTAAAAATAATTTAACTAAAAATTGATTTTTTCGTGGTTTTCACGTGTTTCCTAACCTTTTTGAAAAACCGCGTAAAAAAAACTTTTGAAAAATTCGCGTAAATCCCGAAAATCGCGTAAAAAAACCGCGTAAAAAACAACTTTCAATAAAAATCGGTTTTTCCCAAAGGCCTATCGACCTGTTTCAAATATGGTGCATGCTGTTTGTGGTACATGGAATAGAATTGGTACGAAATATCACCCTCGTTCTTGTTTACGTTCGTATCGGCTACGTTAGAACTTAGAACATATCAACAGTTCGCATTCTCATATCTTTTTGGCCATCCAAGAAATTACAGGAGTAGAGCCTTTTGATCTACACGCGTAACCAAAGGTTTATCGATCTCTTTCAAATATGCTCCTTGTGGAACATAGATTAGAACTTCATGGCTATCGAAGAAAAATAATCCTTCAGTAAGGCCTTTAGATCTACACGCATAACCAAAGATCTGTCAACCTATTTCATATATGGTGCATGCTCTTTGTGGTACATGGAATAGAATGTGTACAAAGCATAACTTCTCGGCCATCCAAGAAATTCCTGAAGTAAGGCTTTTTGATCTACACGCGTAATCAAAGGTCTGTCAACCTGTTTCAATTCCTGCAGCAAGGCCTTTCGAATATAGTCACGTAAATAACGACCCGGGTCAGGGACGCTGTACGGGTTGGACAGGAGAGCGACATCGGTCCTCGATTCCGAGACCGACTGCCACAGCAGCTGCTGGACAGATGCACAGTGGTTAAGACTCAACTGTGTTGCTTGCATGGCTTCTTCTTGTTTTCCTCTCCGATGGGACACGGATTACATGCTTGCTTTTTGCTGGTGCAGATGGACACTTTGGTGACTTATCGCATTCCTGCGCCTTGTGCCCTTCCACAATGACGACACAGGTTGCTACGGTCTGGGCCCTTAAAGTCGTAGGACTTATGTCCCGACTCTAAGCACCAATAGTACCTGTGCATTGAAGGTGGCTGAAGTTTGCTTATTGGGCTTACTGACCAGCCGATTTCAACATCCCTCGCTCCATGACCTAGGGTAGGCTAGCTGCGTGCCAAATGGACGACCTTTGTACCGCACTGATCTCTGACGGCAGAGACGACGTTGCTTGCACTGGAAGGTCACTTCCATCCCCAACGACCAAGATCTTTTCCCGAGCAGCACAAGCCAGATAAAAATGGTTGCAGCAACTTGATTGTGTCTAAATCTGGTCACATATGAGTTGCAACTTGTGTGCTGCTAAGGTTGGGCCAGTCGTCCCGCTAGCTTGCGCTCCACATTTTAGCACCAAGATCATTTCACCAGTTTTGATACGTCTGACGCTTCACGCGTCTTGTTCCAGCGCCTAAGGCTTTTCGGTCGCCTGCATCGACGTCGGCGTTATGCTTGTCAGTTTTCACCAACAAGACCTCTACTCTGTCCTCCCGAATAAAAAATACAGTAGAATAACAATACAATTTATTGTAACACTACTATTAATAACATTAAATTGGCAATAGATTATATTGTAAATGAAACCATACAAATACATTAGAATGCATTGTTATGAACCATTTACTCAAATGTAAATGAAGTTTCCGCAATAGAATGTACGGGTTGTTAAGTATCGTAACTATACAAAATCTGAGATTTTGCCATACATTTTTTTCGTCACACAATAGAGTGTACGGTTAATATATTGTTGAAATATCCGAACAAAATTATTCAAAATACAATGAATTGTATTGTATATGTATAGTAAAACAATACGATTTTTGATTTCTCAGTTGTGACAGCTTTACTGTTCAACAATGCAATTTAAAGGGAAAAAATGCATATTTGGCGCTATGAGGCAAATATTGTTATATAGTTTATATGTAATGTAAAGAAACGTTTCAAATGTTATCAATGCATGAATATTATGTACGAAAACGTTTCTAAAACAATTGCAAGTATTGTTACATTAGCGAAATATGTTGATGTATTGTATCGTCAGTGTTGATACAATCTGTGCAATCATCAAGAAACAATGTATCCTATTGTATACCGTACATTGTATGGTAAATCAATTGTTTACACTATTGAACCAATAGTACATTTTTATCCGGGCTTAACTTTCTTTGCGGTTCGAGATGCGCTAGACTTCCGCTTTGAGCTGATTACCAGCTATCAGGGATTTTCGGGCGCTTCGATGGCACTGGTCGCTTGTGCCGATGGCACTGGCCCTCTTGCGGCCCGACGACTTGCGTCTGGTTGGTGCCTTTCGCCTTTTTGGGCCGAGAAGTCGCTTTCTCTGGTCAACGCCCTTCGGGCTCCACTACACCCCGATCTGCTCCGTCAAGACAACGTTTGGCCTACTATTGCCTACTGTTTGGCTTTGCTCTGAGCACCTTCGCCGGTTTGCTGCCTGAGCAGTTTTTGGTTAGGCGCAGTCTTTTCCTCGTTGGCCGTCAGGGCGAAATCAATTGCCTCTTCGGCGATATACGATCTTCCAACGAAGAAGTAGGCCTCAGTTGTGGCACCTTTGTAAGCCTTCTGCTTTCCCCGGGTGGCTGATAAAAGCGTCCTGTTCTTGTCTTACAACTCGAACAGCATGGCGGTGCACCAGCAGGTTGTGTTTTATGACGTCACGATTGCAATCCAAGCAATGGAACGTGTGACGTCAAATTCGTGTGGTACACTTCTCACATCTTCCATCTTTATCTACTTTTTTAATTTTTTACATCTCACTTCTCGCCTCTCACTTCTCACTTCTCAATTATTTGCTTCTGACTTTTCACATCTCATATATTGCTTTTTATTTCTCACTCCTCACTTCTCACAACCCATCTTTCTCCTTTCATTTCTCGGCTTTCACTTATCACTTCTCGTTTCTCACTTCTCACATCTTACATCTCACTTCTCGTATCAAATTCCTCACTTATAGCACCTCCACGGCAGGGTTGGGAAAAATCAAATTTTTAAAAAATCGAGGATGATCAAACTCACCCGCGATCTTACTTTTGAATTATCAAGTGAAAAAATTCGCCAGCGATTAAGAATCGTTTGAAAATCTTATCTTGATTTGAAGCACTTACCGTTACATTTTGAACACTTTTTCCTTACCACCATGAAACCATAACGCAAAATAGAAGATATAACGGGACTGTTGACAATTAGCTGATCATAGTAAAGATTAATGTTCGAATGAAAATTCTGTGTTTATTATCGTTTGAGTACATTATTTGATAAGTTGTCGCCGGCGACAACCCGCCTACTGTTTTCACGTGAAAAATTTTCACATGAAAATTGCAATCATTATCGTCTGGTAATGATTCAGCACAACACTGCTCCACGGGAGTCCCCATCTGGGGCCCTATCGCTATTTCCGGGCCCTTTATAGCGACCCAATTTACACCGGAGGTATTTAAACGGGGATGTAAAATAAGAACGCAACTCGAAGTTAGCCGTGGGTTTCCAAATTTAGCGCCCCATATTGGGTTGCTAAATTTCCATACAGGGTTGCTATTTTGTGAAACGTCACTTTGTTATTGATAAAAAATTGCAGAAAATCTGTTTTCCTTTTTCTGAACAATTTCGATGAAATTAAATAGCAAGGGAAATTTGTTTTTATCTAGTGTCCCAGTTCAACTTCGCGAAGCAGTAATTGTAATTTCCCAATAACAGGGTGACCACTCTTGCCGACAAAATAAATTCCCGGGTTTTTCCCGGTTTTCCCGGAAAAAATATAAAAATATTTCAACATGGTTTATTGATGGTTCATTTGTCCATTTTTATCTAAATAATGTTCATATGTATAACGGTTTCTCTACCTTCTCGCATTGATAGTCAAACAGTACCAACGGCCTGTTCGCTCTAACAGTATTTACTGTAAAAAGGCAAGCTAGGACTTCATTTTCAGTAAACCTTGAGCTTGAGCTTCTTGAGCTTGATTGACTGCCCGTAGTTGCTACGCCATTATGACCAGATCAGCTGTTCTTGCACATAGAACAACAGATGTTTTGTTTGTGACTAGCACTCATCTTCAATGTAGAAGTGCTGATGATCTCATTTGTTAGGTCACACTGGCGTCTGGCACGTCAGAATGCAAGTCAATGTAGGGAAGGGGAGGAATTGACGATGTATTCACTCGCCCTGCAAGCCGAATATACCTCTGTACTTGCCACTAGTTCATGCGGAATTTTATAGAATTTTTTGGGTGAGGTTGACGCTTAGAGGTTCGTTTTGGTTCACGAGTTGCCAGTGTGGTAGGAAAAATCAATTAATGGAATTTTAATGGCAAATAGGAGACTAGCTTTCCGTTCATTTTCAATGAATCACATAAAGTGGCTGGTTTCCTACCCGCCGCTGACAGCTTCAGGCGCTAACTTACATGTGATAATAGCCAGCATGAGTTAATCACCGGAAGTTTGTATGGTGTACGCGGGTTTGCTCAACAGTAGGAATTTTTAATGAAAAACTATTTGGTACCAGGTGTCTGCAACCACGCCTACCAAATATTATTATTTTTAAGGTGCTTATTTTCGAGATATTATGCCTTAGATGCTTTTCGCCATACTGATTTCAGAAAGTTAACTCCTAGTGTGCCGCTATAAACACGTTCTTCTGCATATGAGGCAGAAGCGATAGCCATATGACTACCAAGCTTGCCAAAACTTTATTTTCAGTAAACCTATCTTCTAAACCCAGATAGATTAATCCACCTTGGCGTTGGTGGTCAATTTAGGAGGATAAATTCCACTATTTCCATCAATTCACATCTATTTGCGTTCATTTGAATGCATTGCAGCAAAAAAAACAATGTTTTTCAATATCTCCGGAAGCGAAAGACTAAGCCGCGTTCCTCGTCGAATGCAACTTGTTGAGAGCAAAACGGATAATGCTTAATACCAAAAAGTGTGTCTCACATTTTTGTGGTTTATAAACTGTTGATTTTTTCATATCAAGGTTTTATGCCTACAATTATCAAGAGGTTTTATGCCTACGGGAGAAGGATTGAAATTCATTCTTAACTCAACTCCCGCCGGCTTTTCACACTCATAAAAGAAAAAAAATACATACACACATACAGACATCTCTTCTATTCGTTAAGCTGATTCGGAATATAACACTATGGGTCTCTGAGCTTTCTATCAGAAGTTCGGTTTTAGACCGGTCCAATAGCCTTTCCATATACTAATACGAGAAATTGTAATATGTATGAGAAAAGGCTAAAAGGGCCCTCTACTGCTCTGTACTCGATACTGTCGAAAGATTTTATATTTTTGCAGTACCTTTGGCACATCTTTCTTAACGTACCTTCTTAGCTGAACTGTCTTTTTTCAAATTTCAAATAGATTGTGAAATAAAGATAGGAAGGTTGAACAGTTTAGTGTGTCAAAAATGAATCAAATTGCAGTATTAAACGACAAGCGACAGTAAACTGGTACCTGGAAATGTGCGTAAATTACAGGAAGCTCCCAGGAATATCCGAAAAATCGCATGGACTTTGATGTATCCTGTAACACACTTCAAATTTTTTTTTTGTTAAATTATGAAAGCAGTCTGTACACACTTAGTTTTAATTTCTGCAGCTCAGCGAAAATCCACACAGCCGTGTGCCAGCAAAATAAATAACTGATATTCCGATAATGGCGTTTGTTCGCTGATTTTCAGCCAATTTTCAGCAATCTTTACAGAAATCTAGGCAAAGAACATGTTTGCTGTGGCTTTGCGAATCTCGGTAAAAGTTATTTTGCTGAGATCCCGGAAAACAAATTAAGTGTGTAGGAATCTTCGAAATTATGTCAGAATATTGTAAAAGCAATAAGGATTGGTGATAAAATTTAAGAAAAAAGTATTCAAAGTTCCTACGACTTTCCGAAATCCAGCCTCAAATTCAAGTGTGTCAACTTTATTAGCAAATCTGCTATTTTAAGCATAAATAGTAAAAGAAGTAACATATATTTTTGGAATTTAAATTTAATATAAATTTGAAAGAATATAAATTTGGAGAAATTCCCTAGAACTTGATCAAATTCCCGGGTTTTTCCCGGCTTTTACCCGGTGATTTCAAATTCCCGTGTTTTCCCGGTTTTCCCGGATTCCCGGGTGAGTGGCCACCCTGCAATAATATCTTTGGTGGTTTCAATTGGTAACCTAACTTTTTCAAGAGAATTGTTTAGATTCTTTCGGATGTTGTTACATTTTTTTTTATTCTCTGCGACATCCTTCGTAGAGAAAAAATCTGTGTGAAGCATTCCTGCAGGATTTTGTCAAGAGTTTCCTGGTGGGAATTTCAGGAGTTTTTTTTCGCCTTCCAGGAGGAAGGAAGTCCAGAAGGAATAACGGTGAAAAAATTTACTACGACGGATCTCCAGCTACCCCTGCGAGCAAAAGCGTAGAGATGGCGAGTTCTATTCCCGATTCGGTCAAAAATGTTTTCGAGCGGGCTCCTTGGGCATAGTTGTGACACAAAATACATACTCATGAAATGGCGGGCACAGAACAGTTTTCAATTAATAACTGAGAAAATGCTAATAGAATACTAAGTTGAGCAGCTAGCCATGTTCCAGTTGGAATGTAGAGCCATTGAAGAAAAAAGACTACTTTTAGCAACGCGCGGTGAGAACTCAATATGTTTACAAAGTCGATATACCGAAAAATAAATAGAGAATTGGTTTCTTCAGTAAAGTTGTAGGGCTAGGCATTACGAGAAACTTTGTAGAACATTCCGAAGCTCTATCTTTTAAAGGTTATGAAATATGAGCGTTATCTGAGGATGACCCCTTTTTCGGTATAACTTTTTAACGCAATTTTTCACATTTTCATGATCTTCTACAAAGTTATTCGGGCCAATAAAATACGCATTTTGATTACAATAGAAAGTTTTTATCTCTTAAGATAACAAAGTTATTCTTGATTTTCAATTTTTTCTAGGTGAACTTTCACCTTAAGTAACTTTCTCCGGCGCAAAATGGTGCAGTCAGTTCAGGTGGCATCCAAAAGTCCTAGCTTTCTGCTGCAACTGACATGTGAAACCCCTTGTAGGCAAGAGTAGGCAAGGTATGTTACATGCAGAAGAAGTGTCCAATATAACACCAATCAAAAGGCAAATAACAAAGCTCGCAACCTACTTTAAATGCATTTTCATTCCATAAAATTATAAGGAGAACTACTATATGTAAGCCCAAAGAGAAGCACTGATTTTATTTGGTTCATCAAACACAATTGAATATTATCAGTATTGCTTTTACAGTGAGAATAAAAAAAATAAACAAATATTCTGAAAATTTAATCAAAGTTCATTGCCTACTTTCCGGGTATTGGCCACCCGGAATGGAAATTAATTATTATGTTTTGAAACTCGATTTGTACATATGCACAACATATGAAAGATTTAGTTTGGAAAATGAATTGGAGGTAACCACTTCCTTTGGTGGTGTTTGAACCCACGACGAACTTTGACAGATCTTATATGCATTTTCGGCTTGGAAAAACTCATGCCTCGTTTTTTCGCTTTTACTGGTTCGTCCCTTTCCATTTCCTCATAAATTATCTTCCACCAGTTCATGTGATGAGCTATGTAGACAGTGGACTGCGTTTTTTAGTTTTTTTATGATCTTTTCGTTGATTGGTTGAATTGCGAGAGTTCGGCCATGTGCCTAGTGTTGGGAATTCAGGCTCACCAGTACCCGCAAAGTTGCGGGTACCTTAAATACATTTTTCAAACTAAATGCATATGCACAAATAGAGTTTCAAAACATAATAATTAATTTTCATTCCGGGTGGCCAATATCCGGAAAAAGGCAAAAACTTAGATTGAATTGTCAGAATCTTTGTTTATTTGCGTTTCAGTCAATTCTTACTGTAAAAGCAATACTGATAATATGTTAATGTATTTAATGAACCAAGTAAAATCAGTGCTTCTCTTTGGGATTACATATAGGGGTAATGACGGCTTTGGCAGGTTTTGTTCTATTATTGGCAGGGGGGTTTTTTATGACTGATTATGCTCAAATTTGGCCCAAACATTCTTTGCATATCAAAGAATATTGTGGCCAAATTTCATAAAATTCGGTCGACAAAAACCCCCCTGCCAATAATAGAACAAAACCTGCCAAAGCCGTCTGTTCCCCTAGTAGTGCTCCTTATAATTTTATGGAATGAAAATGCATTTAAAGCATCAACAGTGGGTTGCGAGCTTCGTTATTTGCCTTTTTGTTGGTGTTATATTGGACATTTCTTCTGAATGTAACATACCTTGCCTACTCCTGCCTACAAGGGGTTTCACATGTCAGTTGTAGCAGAAAGCTAGGACTTTTGGATACCACCTGAACTGACTGCGCCATTTTGCGCCGGAAAAAGTTACTTAAGGTAAAAGTTCACTAATAAAAAATGGAAAATCGTGAATAACTTTGTTATCTTAAGAGATAGAAACTTTCTATTGTAATCAAAATGCGTATTTTATTGGCCCGAATAACTTTGTAGAAGATCATGAAAATGTTAAAAATCGCTTAAAAAAGTTATATAAAAAAAACTGATTTTCAGGGGGTCATCCTCAGATAACGCTCATATTTCATAACCTTTAAAAGATAGAGCTTCGGAATGTTCTACAAGTTCAAGCCTCGGGCTGAAAGTCTCGATAATAAAGACAAAAAAAAAAATGTTCTACAAAGTTTCTCGTAATGCCTAGCCCTACAACTTTGCTGAAGAAACCAATTAAGGTACCCCGGGGCAAGTGGGACCTAAAAAAACGCTAGTTCAGCAAAATCGCTAAAGCATACTTAGAAAACAGGGTATTTCAGCACATTAACCACGGATACATCATTATATGCTTCCGTTGTTGAAGTGTAGACGTGTTATAAGCCATTTATTCAGTTACAAAATATTGGTAGTGACATAAATAAATTTACCTGTGGGACCCACTTACCCCTTCAAACGGGGTAAGTGGGACCTATTCTGCTCTATACTGTCGAACGAAACTAATTTGAAAAATGTAGATATAATGTACATATTATTTCTGAATCGTAGTATTTTCAGATCATGGATGGAGGTTCATTGCTTGTCAGACTTTTGTTTTGGCAAAAGAAAGGGATTACAATGTTAGGAGATATAAAATCAAGACAACAGCCGGTTTACCATTTAATTGTCTGTTGTCTGGCTTTACATTAGCTTACTTTCTTACCAAATGTGTTAGATGGAAGAGATAAGCAAATCTTTGTTCACTTTTCTAATGAATGTTTCTCTGTTTAACACAAATTATTACATAAATTAGAACCTTAAAAGGAACGTTTTTGTTCAGGCGGTGTTGTAAATTTGTAATAGAACGAAATGGCCAATTTATGTCTTAAGCACCTAATTTATCTTAAAATCTGTTAATCTGTTGCGAAGTTTAAAAATAACAAAACACAAGACAAAACCTATTGATCTATTTTAGAATCAGTAGATTGTTTGCACTGTAAACGGAAAATTTTGCATAGCTATTACCATTGCTCTTTTCCATGAGGGAGATAATTTTCAGAAAGTATAATACAAATTTGGTAAATCAACTGTACACTACTTCTTAACAACTAAACCAACAATATCAACTGCATTTGATTCAGATCCATATGATATATGAGTGTCGAAGTTATTTTTCACTAGACAACAATCTAAAAACAGGTAAAATGGCTCTATCAAAAATGTTGTTCAAATATGTCCCACTTGCCCCATGTATGTTAAAAATCAAGGGAAAGTGAAAATTGCAGATTTTGGCTTTAATCAAAACTTTTAAATCGTTTTTGATGTCACACAAATATTTAATTGCTCAAAATATTCACTTTCCACATCAATGATGAATTCAGGAACGACTATTTTGTTGGAAATCCATTGAATTAAAATAAAAGTGATGGATTTTGCTGGTAGTTTAAAGTCATTATTAAACAATAACGTTAGTATGGTGCCGCAAATGGTTTTGATTCCAATTTTTTTTTGTGTCTGGCGAATTCGTTGATAATTTTGCTTCATCTTTCTAGAACATTGTTACCATTAAAAATGTTCACCGATTAATCGGCAGCCATAGTACCCACTTACCCCGTATTTTCACTTGCCCCGGGGTACCTTATCTATTTATTTTTCGGGCGATAAGGAAATTTTCATCTCACCTCTAGGAGGATTAATCATCAAACTCATAACATCAAAAGATGCGTCTTTTCACGCCCAAAAACTTTCTAGAAGACACCAAACATCTAAATCCAACGGTTTAAAAGTTATTCAATTTTGATCGTGAAATCGACGAAATCGAACACTGTACGGTGGGAAGATGGGGCGCTATCCTAAAATAGCACTCGGAAGGGAGCGCTATAATAAGAATAAAGATGAGGACTCCCGTGGAGGTGCTCTTATAGCTTCTCATTTCTCGGCTCTCATTTATCACTTCTAGCTTCTCACTTCTCACTTTTTACATATCACATCCTTATCTCATTTTTCACTTCCCACTATTCACTTCTCATCTCTCACTTCTCACTTCTCGCTTCTGGCTCCTCACTTCTCACTTCTTACTTCACACTTCTCGCTTCTCACATCTCACTTCACACTCCCCACTTCTATCTTATAACTTCACCCCTCTTGCCTTCACTTCTCACATCTTACATCTTACTTCTCGTATTGAATTTCTCACGTCTCATTTGTCGCTTCCAACCCACTTCTCGGCTCTCACTTATCACTTCTTGTTTCTCACTTTTCACATCTTACATCTCACTTCTCGTATTTAATTTCTCACTTCGAATTTGTCGCTTCCAACCCACTTCTCGGCTCTCACTTATCACTTCTCGTTTCTCACTTCTCGCTTCTCACATCTTATATCTTACTTCTCGTATCGAATTTCTCACTTCTAAATCTCACTTCTCACTTGTAGCTTCTCGGCTCTCGCTTATCACTTCTCGTTTCTCACTTCCCATTTTTCAAATCTTACATATTTATCTCATTCCTCCCTTCTCACTTCTCACTTCTCGCCTCTCACTTCTGAATTTCCGCTTCTCTCTTTTCACTTCCCACTTCTTACTCCTCACTTCTCGCTTCTTACTTCTCCCTTCTTATTTCTCACTTCTTACATCTCACATCTTACATATTACTTCTCACATCTCACTTCTCACTATTTCCTTTTCACTTTTCAAAAATCACTTTCCACTGCTCACCTTTTACTTCTCACTACTCGCATATCATTCCTTACTTCATACTTTCCATTTCTCCCTTCCTATTTCTCACTTTTCACTTCTCACTTCGCACCACTCGTTTCTCACTTCTCAGTTCTTACTTCTCACTATTCACTACTTACTCCTCACTTCTCACTTTACACTACTTACTTCGCATTTCTCATTTTTCACTTCGTACTTCCTACTTCTCTCTTCTCACTTCTTTCATCTTAAATTTCACTTATCGTATGTAATTTATCATTAATCGTATGTAATTTTCATATCGCTTCTCACATCACACTCCTCACTTCTCCCTCCTTGCTTCTCACTTCTCACAAATTACTTCTCATTTCTCACTTGTCACCCCTCACATCTCACTTCTCACCATTCACTTCTTGCTTCTTGTTTCTCACTTCTTACTTTACACATTTTTTCTCATTCCTCACTTCTCATTCGGCCTAACGGCTGTGGCAAAATGACCTTCGGGAATGACGGCCTTTGCTCTAATGACCCAGCATCGTACCTCCATTAAATACTCCAAGTGTTTTCCCTTGAAAAAAAAAATTTGTATAATAAAATCCTAAATCCGCGTAAAAAACGACTTTTTCAAAAATCGATCAAAAATCAACTTTTTACAATTTTCACGTGATTTCAAGACTTTTTCGAAAAATCGCGTAGAAAATAAAATCCGCGTAAAAAAAAACCGCGTAAATCCCAAAAACCGCGTAAAAAAGCGACCCGCATAAAAAAACGCGTAAAAGCGAACCCAGTGTACCACCTAAATATTCTTCGATTTTTCGTGGGGTTTGTGTGACTTCAAATGCCCGGAGCGAAATACGATGACAACAGCTCTGTGTCATGCACGCCATGTGCGTGTGGACGCCACAGAGATCTGACAATCTGGGTTAGCTGAAAGAATGAAACGGGCCATAGTGGATCGAGCAAGAACTTTGTTGTTTGACGGAAGTCTTGGCAAGCATTTCCAGTAAGAAACGGTTCATCAATGACCCCAGAAGATAGTTTTTCCGGAAAGCAACCGGATTTATCGCACTTGAAACTATTTGGTTCAACAGCTATGTCTTTTGTGCCGTAGGTTAGACGCAGGAAGTGGGATTGAAACTCTGAAGAGTGTTAATTTGTTGGATACGCTAGTAACGGGAATGACTACCAATTATGTTTATGATCGAGCAACCAAGGAGTATGTCAGCCGAGACGTGATTTATCTCCGTCTCTCCGGCCCTAGTCAAGATTAATGGGCAGCCGATCAAACACCTGAAACTCGTCAAGGTCCTCGGAGTCTCCATCGACCGCGGACTGACCTTCGTCCCTCATTTCCAAGCGATCAAAGTCGGCTGCAAATCAACGATTTGCATTATTAAACAAACGTTAGAACATTATCAAGACCGCATAGGACGAACAACAGGGCCACTCGGTATCGTATCGGCCAAGCGCTGATTGACAGCAGACTGCTGTACGGACAACTGACTTGTGTAGCACATTGTGAGCTTGTCAACATACTATCTCCAGTCTTGAACTGTTGGGAGCCACAGAACCACCAACAACACTGCTTGCTTACTGGTAGCCAGGAGAGTGAAACGCCTGTCATCCGCGGTACAATCGCACTCTACCCAACATCGTTTCTGGTACTTCTGTTTTTGGTACCCAGTTTCTGGGGTGTCAGGCCATTAGGTCGAAGGCCGTTAGGCCGAAGGCCATTTGGCCGAATGGCCATCAGGACGAATTAGCAAAAAAAGGAAGAAGTGACAAATGAGAAGTTCTTTCTTCACCTTTATTTATTTATTATCAGACTAAGGCCGGAGTGGCCTGTGCTGCACATAAAAGTCTTCTCCATTCAGCTCGGTCCATGGCTGCACCAACCACGCAGTCTGCGGAGGGTCCGCAAATCGTCCTCCACCTGATCGATCCACCTTGCCCGCTGTGCACCTCGCCTTCTTGTTCCCGTCGGATCGTTGTCGAGAACCATTTTCACCGGATTACTGTCCGACATTCTGGCAACGTGCCCGGCCCACCGCAGTCTTCCGATTTTCGCGGTGTGAACGATGGATGGTTCTCCCAACAGCTGATGCAACTCGTGATTCATTCGCCTCCTCCACGTACCGTCCGCCATCTGCACCCCACCATAGATGGTACGCAACACTTTCCTTTCAAAAACTCCCAGTGCGCGTTGGTCCTCCACGAGCATCGTCCAGGTCTCGTGCCCGTAGAGAACTACCGGTCTTATAAGCGTTTTGTAGATAGTCAGTTTGGTACGGCGGCGAACTCTATTCGATCGGAGCGTCTTACGGAGTCCAAAGTACGTACGATTTCCAGCCACTATGCGCCTCCGAATTTCTCTGCTGGTATCGTTATCACCAGTGAGCCCAAGTACACGAATTCTTCAACCACCTCGATTTCGTCACCACCGATAGAAACTCGTGGTGGGTGGCTTACATTGACCTCTCTTGAGCCTCTTCCTATCATGTACTTCGTCTTCGACGTGTTGATGACTAGTCCAATCCGTTTAGCTTCGCTTTTCAGTCTGATGTAGGCTTCCTCCATCCTCTCAAAGTTACGTGCCATGATATCAATGTCGTCGCCGAAACCAAATAACTGGACGGACTTCGTGAAAATCGTACCACTCGTGTCAATCCCTGCCCTTCGTATTACTCCCTCCAAAGCGATGTTGAATAGCAGACACGAGAGACCATCACCTTGCCGTAACCCTCTACGCGTTTCGAAGGGACTCGAGAATGCCCCTGAAACTCGAACTACGCACATCACCCGATCCATCGTCGCCTTGATCAACCAACCGTATCAGTTTATCCGGAAATCCGTTTTCGTGCATTTAGCTGCCATAGCTGGTCCCGATCGATTGTATCATATGCGGCTTTGAGGTCGATAAATAAATGATGTGTGGGCACGTTGTATGGGCACGCTGCGGCAGAACCTCATCCTCCCAAACCTTGGTAATCACCCAGTGCAGCGCTCTAGCCAGTGCTTCAGCACCGTATTTAAACGGCTCTCCTGGTAGTTGGTCAACTCCAGGGGCTTTGTTGTTTTTCAGCCGGTCGATCTCCTCCTGGATTTCCTGGAGATTCTGAGCCGGAAGTCGCATGTCCTGCGCGCGTGCTCCTAGGTTCATTACCATACCGCCACCGTTGTCTGCCATATCGCCATTCAGGTGCTCTTCGTAGTGCTGCCGCCACCTTTGGATCACCTCACGCTCGTTTGTAACAAGATTCCCGTTTATGTCCTTACACATATCGGGCTGTGGCACGTGGCCCTTACGGTGCAACTTCTCATAGAACTTTCGTGCGTTATTAGCGCGGTACAGTTCCTCCGTCTCTTCACGGTCTCGATCTTCCAGCTGGCGCTTTTTCCTCCGGAAAATCGAGTTTTGTCTGTTCCGCGCCCGTTTGTATCGTGCCTCGTTCGCCCTCGTGCGGTGTTGCAGCAATCTCGCCCATGCTGCATTCTTCTCCTCAACTAACTGCTCACATTCGCCGTCATATCAGTCGTTTCTCTTTCTTCACCTTACCCATTTTTTATTCTGCCTTTTTGCATCTTCTTTCTTCCTTCTTCCTTATTCGTTCTTCCTTCTTCTTTTTTCCTTCTTTCTTCTTCCCCCTTCTTCCTTCCTTCTTTCTTCTTCTTTTTTCTTTGTTACTTTCTTTCTTCTTTCTACCATTTTTTCCTTCTTCGATCTTCCTTCTTTTTTTCACCTTCCTTCTTTCTTCTTCCTTCTACTTTCTTTCTTCTTCCTTTTTCTTTATTCTTTTCTTTCTTCTTTCTACCGTTTTTTTCTTCCTTCTTCTTTCTTTCTTCTTTCTTCATTCTTCCTTTTTCCTTCTTTCTTCTTCCTTCTTCCTTTTTTCCTTTTCCTTTCTTCCTTTTTCCTTATTTCATCTTCCTTCTTTCTTCTTCTTTCTTCCTACATCCTTCTTCCTCCTTTTTCCTTTCTACTTCTTGCTCATTGCGCAATACTCACTTCTAACTCCTCAGTTCTCATTCGGCCTAATGACCCAGCATCAGTTTCTGGGTAGTATACCCCAATTCAGCGCTCATTTTGGGTGATTGGTTCGTACGCAGTTACTGCTAATTATCGGCAATTAACTTCTCCTGGCGAAAACTTGCAATTAGTTGATGTACATCGAGCCTTTTATGTTTGTATGGCTTCTTTATGTCGAAAAATAGCTCGTCGATACTTCCGAAGTTTTGTTATCATGAATTAAACGAAAAAAATTAAAGAACAACAACAATATTCTCCCATTATGTTTTGTTATGTATTCAGACCGCATGCTTCCCGCGAATGTTTGTTTATGTTTTAGTTCGTCTTCTAATAAAGTTTTTAATATGTTTATTTTGTATGTGCGCGTTTAACTTATGTGCAACGATGCACTCGAACACCCTGTCGGCGTGTACATAACATGAACCAATACCTCCGCATAGCTTCCGGACTTCTTCCTTTCACACCACACTTGCCTGCGCTGAAGCAGGTGTTCTCCCATTTCGCCATCGTGTGCAAGTGGCTTCCGCCACATCCGGAAACCATAGGAACCCTCTCCTTGTTCAAGGGGATCGGATCATGCACATACTGGCCGGCGTCAATCTGCCCCCGGTGGCCCCCGGAGCGAGGAGCTGGTACTCCTCCACAGCCAACATAAACAGCTCCATTGCGAGGCGCTTTAAAAGAGGGGACAACACGAAAACTCTTCGAAGATCGGTCGCCGAGTTGCTAAACACTGAGTTTAGGGACCATGAGCATCGATACACTGACGGTTTCCTTTCGAGAGAAGGGGTCGGCTTAGGCGTTACTGGGAGCAACCTAACGGTCTCGGACAGCCTTCCTGCACAATGCAGCGTCTTCTCGGCGGAAACCGCAGCTCTGTTGATTGCCGCTACTACCCCTTCCGACCTAGTCCTAGTTTTGACTGATTCCGCTAGTGCCAATGCTGCGCTACAAAGTGACCACGCGAAACATCAATGGATCCAGGCCATCCTTACTGGTGAACAACAATCGACAACTTTCGCTTGGATTCCCGGCACTGTGGGGTGCCAGGCGACGTCACTGCGGACATTCTGCCTGGAGCCGACCACCAAGGCCAGCATTTCACAACATCGGTTCCCTTGGCTGACGTTAAAGCCTGGATCAAAAAAAAATGTCAGACAGGATTGGGAAAACCAATGGGCTGCTTCCAGTACCACACAATTCCGGAAGGTCAATGGATCCACCCTGAAACGACGTGCCCAGTCTGAAGGACCAGCAAGTAATCTCCCGCCTCCGCACCGGCCACACCCGGCGGAAAGCCCTTTCCTACCGTTTGTGACATCTGCGGAGTACAAAACTCAGTGGAATACGTGATCTGCCGATGTCCATAGTTCGACATTCCTCACTCCAGCTACGAAATACCGACAAACATACGAGATGCCCTAGCTGACGACACCGCTCTCTGCTTCCTCAAAGATGGAGGACTGTGCCACCAGATCTAGATCCAGCTTGACTTTCGGGGCACTCCAACCCGGAAATAAGTCCCACCCAGTGCTGTAAGTCCTCACGCTTCCCACAGTCCCCATGGCTGCGTTTCCTTCCTTCCCAACTTCGCTAATATCGTCTCCTCATCTTGATACCAACCTACAAAATCCTGTGTAGCAGGAATACGAAAGCTGTCGCTTTCAGAGTGAGCCACACTTTCTCCGAAGTTTTTTGTTTTATTTTTAAATGCGGTCTGAATTTTGTCATCGCTGATCAGTTTATTGCGGAAATCCTCCGCTCCGAATATTTTTTTTTTTCAAAAGTCCTTCGCTCTGAAAAGTTTTCCCATCTTCGGTCAGTTTCAAGGATCGATGTTATGCGCTAAGGTTGGGTTTCCTATCTGGTTGCAGCGACAATTGGATTCTTGTATACAGAAATAAGTCTGCGACGAAAGACCAGCAACCGGTTGAGCTTCTCAAACATGACAGTAAGCTCGAAAACAAAGGTTCCCCGTAAACCCCCAATCTATCAGCTGTTTCGCTTGCTGTAAAGACGTCCTTCCTCTTCAAGTTTCTCCCGGAGCTGACCGACGACCATACTCTCAATGTGTATGGACGGCAGTAGATCTGGAAGTTGATCATTCGACAAAATTAGAGCTCACATCGGAGGCGTTGGTACGATAGATGGAGACACCTCCGATGTTATGGACGAATTTGAAGACCTCGAATTTCTCCTAGCAGCAGATAATCCTTGAGAAACTCGAGGAAAACTCAGCGGCAAGACATTACTATGAAGAATGGCCATACAAATGAATGGACAAAAATATTGCTTCTCAGATATAAAGAGTATTCGCATAGAGACATTCGCGATGCAAACAAACTGAGAATTCGTTTTAATGAAATAAAAAAACTCGTTTCCCTTTTCAGATAAGGATGTGATACACACTAACCAGCAGTTCCAAAAGTCGTCGGCGTTCAATGTTTTGCATGTTTTTGTTTTTGCTTCATGCAGTTCCCTATAACCTGTCGGGAACCAATATCTATATTATGTCACTGATTTCTTTGTTTTTAAATTTACCTTCAGTACGATATATCATAATTCTTAATGTTTATATGCAACTGTTATCCTTCCTTCAAGTTATAAGAATTAACACTTACGACGATCTTTCTTCTTTTACATTACATTATCCTTCCTTCCTGTGCATCGTTTCGACTCCTATTTTTCCCATCCTGATCGAACTTTCTTTTTCGATTTCAAGTATCTTCCACTAGACAACAGGGAGGGGGACAAGTTCCAGGTTTTGCTATCCGAAAGGCTTACTAATAGTAAGGAAGGGACCACCATTCCTCAGATACTTGCAACGAAACCAAGACAAACCGAAACAATCAATAAAGTGATTCTACAATTTACAAACTAGCGTTTTGTCTCAGTTTCGAGCTTTTCTTTTTCGTGCAATTTTTCCGCTTCATCATCAATCGAGTAAAAGTTCAGGTAGCATTTTTCCATGTGTATTTTTGTTTGCTCTCTATTATTATTCCGAATTCAATGACCTCGAATCAATTTATCATTCCGAACAAAGGTGATTTAGATAGTTTCTGCATGACGTGATGCGATCTCAAAATGACTATGCGCTAATACAAACGATCAAATATGCCGGAACAAGCCAAAAAATGCAATTCTACACTGAAACAAATTTTCTTGGGGTGTGGAACGTATCCTACGTGCTAAAAAAAAGTGTTATTTTCCTTCACTAACTTTGAATCCAATATTGTAGTCTAAAACTTACGAACGCAGAGAATGAGGAACAAACAGACAAATGTTATTGGATCTAAAATGATCTAAAATTGTGTTAAGTTGTTTGAATTTTGCCTACTTGTCTGCTGCGTGGGTCTACTTTGATGAAGTTTTTATATTAGAGTTTTATATTTTAGTGTCACATTTATTCCAAAAAGAAAAAAAAGTAATTCTTGTTAAACAAATATCAAGTGAATAAATGTGCTTTATCCCACCGAGTAATCGTTAATTTTGTTAGTTATACATTTTGTTTTGAATATTTTTTTCATATTGTTCCATATTATAAGATTGTTTCTATGTGTTTTTAATGTAAGCTTAATTTTCTAATTTAGCTTGCTTATATGCTTGAATCTGCTACCATTATCATTCTCATATCATATGTTTTCCACTTACCCCTTACTTCCGTTTCCTGCGATTGCTTGACTGATCTTGTTCCTCGAAAATTTCGCTTTTCATCTCGTAGTATAAGTAGCTAATGGCTAAGTTGCTACTGATCGCACGTGTAAATGTTTGTCTTTGCCTTAGCTGCTAAACAAAGGAAGAGTTTCTCTACGTCGGAATCGGCGCCTTCTCTATTTCCACGTAGCTGCCGTCGATACCGACGCCACCCTTTCCTCCTCACGACAGGTAGATAGTTTGAGTTGTTTCAAATCTCACTCGGTCTCTTCTAATGCTTCATATCAAAATACAATAGTAGGATGCGATCGGTTTTTGTGAAATGTGTAAATCCTTATGTAGATGGTGTGTATAGATTAACAGTATAGATAAGGTTGACTTTCAGTTTTGTTTCGCAGAAAATTTCAATCCGCTCGACTTTGATTGGCGGCAATATTAGCAAACTTCAATCACTTTTTTTTCAATTGCTTCGAAGAGGTTCACCGGACTCCGCTTCCAAATATGCTCAAACAAAATGGATCATTGCTGCCTCGATTTTTTTTCCATTTTTTCTTCTTCATCTCCAAAACAAAAGAGGGGTGGCAGGCAGCGTGAGTGTGTCCCGTTCTCTCGATCCGATACGCTTCACGGGTGCGACCCCCTCGATGCAGATGGCGCTTCATGTGCGCGCACGCAGTCACCTTAAAAGTCGCGGGCAAGCAAATTGACTGGCTTGATGCGGCCACCGTCACCCTCGGAGACGAACCGCTTGCGGCCTCTGGAATTGACAAACATAAATATAGGAAACATTAGCTTAATAATCATTGAATTCAGCCGAAACATGTAAATAAGCGTTTTACATTCGAGGTCGTCTTATTTCATCTACCTATTTAGCAATAGCATTGAATAGCCCAAATTCTTGATAAAGCTCATAATATTATATCAACCTCCCTCCATCCACCCACATGCTTTACATTCCCCGGACCTCTAGGAAAACAAGAGACACACAAGCCGTAAATGGGTATCTGAGTAGCCGGGCCTCGTCGGTGCGGACGCTATAACCCAACCGGAACTGGGGAACAATGCCCGACGCTCGGATGTCATTCCACAAGGACCGGAGTCAGTCTCTGCTGATCTTTATGACAAGCTCAATGTAAGAAGGTTTGGTCTTGCCCTTAAATTGCCCGGCCCCTCCTACAGCGGTACCAGCAGCTGATCGCGACGAGGGACATGCCTTCGAAAGAGCTCTGAGTAAACCTACGCACGTCCTCCTCCAGCGGTCTGCCGAAGTAGGTGAGGACGTTTACCAATTGATCGCAGTTGGAGTATTGGTGAAGGTACCCATCTCTGAGATTGTTGTTGATGACGATTTTTCAACGGTCGCGGTAAGGTTTCAGTGGCTCTTCCCCATAACTGTGGCTTCCATTTACATCCACAAAGGAAAGTTTCCTTGCTAAACAGGCTATAGCAGATTTTCGGAAAGCCGACGCCAGCCTCATCATATTGAACGATGGCTCACCCACCTTCCGTAGATGACTCGTGAGGTCAACCATCGACAGCTCATGTTCAGTCGTGGGTATGCTGCTCTGATCCACGGACATGGACCCTAGAGGTAGCAATCACGCTCCGAATCTCGTGGCGCTTAATAGTCACCGGACAGAGATCGCTCACAGACTACGGTGGATCCTATGACCGAGCAGACTGGGGCAGCTACGGAATTAGAACTGGACCAAAAACCACCAACAACGATTGTCCAACTGAGGTGGTTCTTCGGGCAGCCAAAAACTTCATTCCTAAAACTAGCCCAAAACCAGGAAGAAAAGCTGTCCACAGCAAAGCAAAGAAACAAAGAAAGCGATCATGTACGGGCGCAAGGCGCTAAGAACACTCAAAAGGGCCAAGAATCAACTGTTACCGGATAGCTCAGCGTTGGATAATATGATGATCAGAGAAGTCCGCATGTCCAGGCAATATGGGATACCCCGCCCAGCGGAAAAATTGCCCTCCTTGAGGGATACAAGGAATAG
The DNA here is from genome assembly GCF_024139115.2 of Armigeres subalbatus. Classification (NCBI taxonomy): domain Eukaryota; kingdom Metazoa; phylum Arthropoda; class Insecta; order Diptera; family Culicidae; genus Armigeres; species Armigeres subalbatus. The sequence continues at coordinate 295,932,038 of NC_085139.1, forward strand.
CTAAGCGGCATACTCCCTACGGAATGGAATTCTAGCAACGTGGTATACCCTTTCAAAAAAAAAATAATTGTGCCCTACTCCGTCGAACTCGGAGCACACTCTTTCAAGACCATGAAGGAGGAAATCGAGGTTCCTCAAGGATCCGTGATCGCCGTAACACTTTTTCTGGTGGCCCTGGAAGAGGTGTTTGCTGACCTACCGAAGGGGGGTCTTTACCCAGTTCTAAGCGGACGACATCCTTCTCGTCGCTGTTGGAAAGAACCCAAAAACCGTTAGGAGGAAGGGTCAATCAGCAGCCCAGTCAGCAGGCTACCAAGCGACTGCCAACGAGTATGTACGAGCGCATATCTGCGAGCCCAACCATTGGCCTCCAACAGGACTTCATCCTGTACGGGAGTGCAGAAAAAAACTTCCAGTAATGCAAGTGTTCTTACATAACGCTAAATTTTGTGATTTTGGACCCCCAACCTCCCCCTCGTAACATTTCTTGTATGGAAGGTTTACATTTTTTGTATGGATCGTAATGCTCGAATGGACCCCTCCCTTCCCCTTCAGCGTTACGTAATTTGCGAAAAATCCCCTAACTCGTTGTGAGTGCAAAGCGAGAACAAATATAATCAGGCTAATCTTCCGAAATTGAACCAGGAGCGACCGTTCCACTCGGTACCGTGTACCAAACGTAGTCATCACCAGCCATCTCCTATATGGCTTTCAGCAATTTCCCAGAACTCATCCGGTCCCTCGCGCAGGTCCAGAACCGAACGATAAGATTCGTTTCCTGTCTTCTACCATTCACACCGGCGGGAGTAGAGTGTGCTGAAGCTGGCGTGTTTCCTTTTCGCTACAAGGCTACTTGGGCTCACTGCTGCAGAACAATTCGCTACCTGGAGAAGACCAGGGGTAGTCATGATTCCTGCTGCCTGATCAGCTAAACCAACTTAGTACTCCAGCAACTGTGTCTATACATCTTCGAAGAATCGCTGGTCAATCTTCCGCCAAAAACTGACCTACGCTTAAAAAGCTGCTGAAAAAATAATTGAACAAGCAGCAAGCACAAAGAGACAAGACGAGGACAAGCACCGATCTTCAACAATCCGTTACATATCAAGCATCGGTCTTTCAAGCAGTCGTTGAACCAAGTAAAGATTCTACTTATTTTAATAACTAGGATAATTATATTGATGAAATTCAGTTCGAATAAGATTAATTTTGGGCGAAGTTAGGGCTTGCGAGAGTTATGCGTGAGTTATGCGCTCTTGTATGAATATCTGAAAATATGCCACGAACTGTTAACGATTTCCGAACATCACATTAGCGGGTTGAAGTCGCTGTTATTTTAATGGACGTTAAGCAGAATAACAGCGATCTCAACAATGCTTGTTCGCTCACATGGCCCTCTGGGGACTTCCACATAAGGCTGAATCACACTAGGCTGAAAACTCAAATCACGAAAGGCTGAAAAAGTAAAAATCTTACACAAGGCTCAAAATCGTGAGAAACCGATTTTGGTGGAAGAATTCACATTTGACGTTAATAGCCCCTAGGGGCTCAAATTAAAATAATTCGAAACTTTCTTGCGACTTCTTGTTGTCTTTAAATTTTTATATGGAATTCTCATTTTTTAGTCTGTATCTGTACAGCTCAAAAAATTTGGATGTAACATAAAAAGGAACGAGACTTTATTCCTCTTTATGTCTTATATTTCTTGTATTTGGTTTTTGATTCTTGCCAAGACTACTTTCATAATTTTTATTGTCTATTCTTTATTCTTCACTTTCCTTCCTTCTTCTTTTTCCTTCTTTCTTCCTACTTTCTTCTCTCTTTTCCTTCTTTTTTATTCCCTTTTTCTTGTTTTTCTTCCTCTTCCCTTCTTTCTTCTTCAACCCTTTCTAGTTCCTTCTTCCTGTTTCATTCTCCCTTCTTCGTTCTACCTTATTTCTTCTTAGTTCTTCTTCGACAGTTCTTCCTTCTTAATTCCTCTTTCCTTGTTCCCATTTCCTTCTTCCTTCTCCTGTCTTCCTTGTTCCTTCTTTCTTTTTTGTTTTCTTCTTCTTTCTTCATTCTGTCCTTCTAGCTTTTCCTTATTTTTTCTCCTTTCTTTTTTCCTTGTTTTTTCTTCATTCTACCTTCTTCCTTTCTGTTTTCTTTCATTTACCTACTTCCTTTTCCTAGTTTCTTTTTCCTTACTCCTTTTTCTCTATTCTTTCTTCATTTTACCTTATTCCTTCTTTTATCCTTTTATTCCTCTTCTTTAGTTCGTCATTTCTTCTTCTTCATTTTCGTCCTTGTCCTTTGTTTCTTCATTTTTCTTTTTTTATTTCGTCCTGTTCCTTCTTCCTTCACATTCCTTCCTTTTTTCCTTTTTCCTTCTACCTTCTTCCTTTCATTTTTTTCTTCATTCTTGTTCTTTCTTCCTTCTTTATCCTTCCTTCTTCATTGTTTCTTCTTGCTTCATTATTATTCCTTTTTCCATCTTTATCTTACTTTTTTCCTTCTTCCTTCCACTATGTTCTTTCTTCAATCTTTTATCATTTTTTCTTTTCCCTACTTCCGTCTTGTTTCTCCCTTCTTCCGTCTTCTTTCTTCCTTTTTCCTTCTGTCTTTCTTCTTACTTGTTTCTTCTTGCATCATTCATTCCTTCTTCCATTTTTATCTTACTTTTTCCTTCTTTTATGTTCTTTCTTAAATATTTCATCTTCTTTTCTTCTCCCTTCTTCCGTCTTCTTTCTCCCTTATTCCGTCTTATTCCATCTTCTTCCTTCTGTTTTCTTCCTTCCTTCTTCCCTGTGCAATTTTTGTTCTTTATCCATTACTCTTCGTTATTTATTCTTTATTCTTTACTCTTCATTATTTTCGCGTTATTCTTTATTCTTTACTATTTACTCTTTATTCTTTAGTCTTAATTCTTTCTTTATTCTTTTTTTTTTTCATTATTCTTTATTCTTTATTTGTTATTCTTTGTTCTTTATTCACTATTCAACCACTCAACATGGTTAGTACTACAACTAGTATGGTTGGGATTCATTTCATCCCATCAGACTTTCAGACTTTCAGGATTTCAGCATTTTAAGTTCAGCCTTATGAGTATTCAGTCTTATGAGTTTCAGCTTTTCGTAGGATACCCGCTCTTTGCTAATCTTCAGTTTCTATTCATTTCAAACTTGCCGCTCGCAGGAGGTTGTGGGTTCAATCCTCGGTCCGTTTCATTCCTTCTACTTTGTATCTTTTCATATATTTCTCATGTTCTAGCAATCGCTGGAACTAAAAATGGGCTTTCATACCGTTTCCATCTTCTATCCCTATATCTACACAACTTGATTAGTTCTAGCAGGTTACTGTTAGAATTCGAAATGAGCAAAAAAGCTCGTTTCGGCATCCAATTAGAATATACACCACCCTTTCATTACTATCACATTGGCAACCCGTTAACCAAGACGAACCTCTGCCATAAAACCTAACCCCCAGATTCCAATAAAATTCCGCAGGAACTCGTGGCGAGTGCAGAGGTGTTCTCGGCTTGCAGTGGGCGAGTAACTGCATCATCAGTTCCTTCCCATCCCCGATGACCGTGAGTACGTGGCCAGCGCTGTTATCGACCGTCCAAAATACTAGAGCTCTCGGCCTGTGCACATTGAGGTTGCAGAGCAAAATCCCATGCTTCCATCTATTGGTTCCCTGTGCAATTGCGATTGTTCTGGTCGATCACGGAGTAGCAACTACGAAATGCACGGTCATCATGCTCATGCATGCTCATTTCAAACTTGCCGCTCGCTTGCGGAGTCAATCGAATCTGTATCTTCATTACTTTCATTCACTCCCTTTCGCTTTGAGTAGTATAATTATCACCGAAAAAGCCAATAAATTGATTTCGATAAAGATTCGACTTCCCTTCATTCAGACAACCCACATGAACATCACTCTGATTTGGGTTGTACCCTCCGGCCACGCAAACATCACACGCAACCTGAGCTACGGTGATTTCCGTCGTTCAACTCTTGCCAGCTTTACCATAAGCTCCGAATGCTGAATAATAACCAACGCCGTAACAGCACTACAAAACAATGCTGTCGATGAGCGACACACCATTAACTTTTGTCCAACAATATGAAGACCTGGTCACAAACCATGCAAGTTCTTGGAAAATGGAACACAAAAACGGTTGGAAACGGATTTTTTTAAACATAAATTTGAATCGCTATTCACCTGGACGCATAGAATAACAAATTTGCAGCAGTACCCCTCCGGTCCGACCTAGACTAACACTAGAATAAAACTAAGAACTAGAATAATAAATTAGACTCTGTAAACCACATATTGTTAAAGATCTTTTGGAAGTGGGACAAGGTCTTAACCGAACCGTAGGCACTATGGGTGTCAAATCAGAATCTACAATTGGGGACCGTTACGAAATCATGAAAGATTTTGAATGCTAGTAGCGCCGGGGGAAGCCCATATGGCATAATGCCGTTTGGCATAATGACATTTGGCATAACAACTTAAATGTCTATAGGCATAAAGACCATTTGGCATAATCGTTGAAAAGATGTATCAAATACAATGGGCCGTTTGGCATAACGACAATTTGGCACAACAAAATTAATCGTGAGAAACAGTGTTGTGCTGAATCATTATCAGACGATAATGGTTGCAATTTTCATGTGAAAACTTTTCACGTGAAAACAGTAGGCGAGTTGCCGCCGGCGACAACTTCTCAAATTATGTACTCAAATGATAATAAACACAGAATTTTCATTCAAACATTAATCTTTAATATGATCAGCTAATTGCCAACAGTCCCGTTATACTATTTGGCGTTATGGTTCCATGGTAGTAACGAAAAAGTGTTCAAAATGTAACGGTAAATGCTTCAAATCAAGATACGATTTTCAAACGATTCTTATTCGCTTGATAATTTAAAAGTAAGATAACGGGTAAGTTTTGATCATCCTCGTTTTTTTTTTAATTTGATTTTTCCCAACCCTGATAAGAAAATATGATTTCCATTTTTAGAAGTATGTATTTACCTGGAATAAGGCAAAAGAGTAGGTGACTCCTTAATTAAAAGTATGCATTTGCCCGGACAGGGTGACCACTTAACTTACATTTTAAAATTCCCACCTATTTCCCGACTTTTTTCCGATTTTTTTTTGAGAAATTCCCGTTATAATTTTGAAGATTCCAAATAAAAATGAAAAAAAAAAATGATCTTATTGTATTCTAGAAGTGCTTTTAATTGACGTTTACTGTCAAAAATTTTATCTAATTTTATTGTCACAGGCAATTCTTTAACTATTTTTTTAAGGCTCCTTAGAATATAATCAGCAATGATTCAGTTTCATTGCAAATTTTCGAGCACTATTCGAGTTTGAATTTTGAGAAAAATAGAACAAACTTGCCGGTTTCCCCAGCAGTGTTTGAAAAAAATCATCATTTCATGAAATATTTATGTTGCGTTGAACCTCAATAAAATGACGCCCGAAATAAGGCAAAAAAGTAGATGACTCATTTAAAAGTATGCATTTGCCCGGAAGAACGCAAAATAGTAAATATAATAAAAAGTAAATGACCCCTTCTTCAAAAGTACGCCTTTTTCCGGAAGAAGGCAGAAGACTAGATGACCCATTTTTCAAAAGAACTCAAAGCTCGAAGCGTTTACGATTTCTTTTCAACGCATACGATCGGATTAAAACAAATGAGCTGATGTTTCTATCTTTTAAAGCACACAAGCACACGATTTCTCCTTATAACGAGAAAGCATGCATGCGTTTGGTTGGAAGAATTCTAATGAGTAGATCATTCCTCAATTCAAAGTTTAAAAACTTTAAAAAATCACATTTTTCAGGAATAAGGCAAATTAAGCACATTATTTCTTTTGACGTAGGACTTACGTCTCTCTTTACTATACCGGGTGTCATTTCAAAATTTCTAAATCGGCCGCGTTACGCTGTGTTGAAAGATTTCAAACGTTAATAGCTTTTACCCTAGTGAACAGATTTCTGCAGTTAACCCCTCAATCGACAGCTTTCAAGTATGCCTTTCATATTAATGCTTGATAATATCCGAAAACTTGTTTCAATAGACCTAAAACTGTTTTCAAAGCAAAGCATTGAATTCACGAAAACCTATAAATATGGGTACCGCATCATTCTTGCATCATTCCATTACCACGTTCTGATTGGTGCAGACGTCAACGAATGAGCTCACGCTAGGTCTGCTAAGAAGGCATAAAATAGCGCAGCGCGAATTTTTCCTCTCAATCAATGTAAAGGTGTAGCCATCAGCTGATTTATAATGGTATTATTCTTCGAAAATGCGGAGCTTCGGCGGATTTCCTATGCTATAGTTCATCTTTAGACGTAAACTACGTCTAAGGGGAAGACTCAGATACAGGGTGTAAAACCGAAATTTCCAAATTCGAGACCGTCACGAAATTAGGATAGATTTCAAACGCTAATAGCGTCTTTATCTTTCGGTGGATTTTCGACATTTGCTTATCAATCGATTCAGAAACTCTCCAGCAATTTGCCAATTCTATTGATTCTATTGATTATCAACGTTAAACTATTGAAAATGTTGTTTCTTTCCAAACCGGGTGAAAAATTCAATTCCGTTCATAAATACCCAACATGGACATCAGATTGCAGTAAGGTACGGGCCTTTTGATACACTGCTTCGTTTTCCCTTTGTATAAAAAGCCCCGTGTTTCGCGTGCGCGCGTCATTTTCATTCTGGATGTCACGCCGAGCGGACCAGGGCGTCCAGAAGCGGTCCCAGTGACAACGGCTGTCTCAGCGGTGTGGTGGTGCGGATGAAATTTTTTCGGTCGGTGGTGGTGGCGGTCGTGGAAGCAGCAGCACATCATTTTCATCCGTGTCCCATCTTCGGCAGATCTGGCAATCGACGGCGTTCGTTGAGCCGAATCATTGGATGGCGGTCGCGCAGCCCAGTGGCTGCTGATAAGGCTCATAAGTGGCAATTAATCGGTTCTTTTCAGGACCATCATTATATTTGGGAGGAAGTTGAAATAATTTTCCTAAAGTGCAATCGTTAGGAACTGGAAAATTCTTCGGTGAAATTTTCTAGCGTAATTCGGAGTTATATGATTTTAGTGATTGAGAATGTTTAAATTAGACGAACTTTTGACGTAGGACTTACGTCTCTCTTTACTATACCGGATGTCATTTTAAAATATTCAAATCGACCGCGTTACGCTGTGTTGAAAGATTTTAAACGTTAATAGCGTTCGTCTCAGTGGACGAATTTCTGCGGTAAGCCCCTCAATCGACAGATTTCAAGTATGCCTTTCATGTCCATGCTTGATAAGACCCGAAAAACTTGTTTCAATAGGCATGAAACTGTTTTCAATGAAAAACATTGAGCTCAAGGGAACCTATAAATATGGGTACCGCATAATTCTTGCATCATTCCATTACCACGTTCTGATTGGTGCAGACACCAGCGAATGAGCAGCCGCTGGGTCTGCCGAGAAGCCATAAAATAGGGCAACGCGATTTTTTTTTCGTTCATTCTGACCGGGACAAGAGAAGCAACTGCATCATTGATTGAACAGCACTTTTAATAGGAATGAAGTCTGCACCGACCGCTTTTTCGGCTCGACACCATCGAAGCGACCATCATCAGCCGAAACCTAGCCAGCACATCAGCAGTCCACCCTACAGACCCGACAAAGCAGCAATGCTGAGCAGATACCGGCAGCAGCAGCAGAGTCGAGCCGAGACCGGCCGGCATCGGTGCTGAGCCGAGACAGGCTGAAGAAAAGCCACATGATGCAGCATGTATGTCCAAAAACAAACGGTTCTTCAGAGAGCCAATAATAGAGATCAATATCAATGCTTTCAATACCCTTCGGGATAGAAATTGTACTTGGGTGCCAAATCCAATATTCTAGAGATAAAATTTTATGCGTGATTTTCATAAATAGCGTCAAAACTAACAGTGGATAATTTTTCTGATTTAACCGCGAAGTGGACGAAGTACTTCGCTTGACCATGCCTTTAAAGATTCATAAGATGTCCAAATCTCTCACATAATCTTATTTGGATAAAGAAAACACCGATTACAGCTAAAACATTAATAAACTATCAATCGATTTTTCATCAAATGTTGGATTTTTTGGCATTGATAAAAAAATATGTAGATAAACATTGTTTCCGGGTGTTTCCTTCCTTCTACTACTAACAATGTTGTCTCAGAAAAGAACACGTACTTCTCACCTGAACTGCAATTCTAAGCTCGCTTGCCCGGCTTATTGGCCTGTATCAAGCGAAAAGTCCCGTTAGGAAATAGACGCCAGCAGCGAGCAACAAGCGTAAAAAAGAAGAAGCCCTTCTCGAACGCGTTGATGATGATGACGCTTTGGCTGACAAAGAAGCGGGATACAAGACACTGGCAGATTGGCCCACCAATTGGGAAGCAGAGAAGATTCAAAATAAGGTATAAAAGAAAAGTGCATTCGCTCGCAGAGCATTCAGTCTTTTTTATACCACCACTAGAAATTCGCGGTTATTTGAAAAGATCGTTTTCTTACTTTTGCACTTAGCCTTTTTCAAGGCTCTAAGCGTTAAAAATAATGTTCTCCTCCAGTCGCTATCGCACGGATTAGAGGGCCCTTCAGTGGAAGGGCTGAGATACAGTCTACATCCCCTGCTGAGCCAACTTGTGGTTTATTTCAGGCAGTCCTGAGAAGGTTGCCAGATACTTCCTGATTTTTTTTTTATGATTCTTGTTCGAGGTAGATTTGATTTCTGTGTCGGTTTGATGAGAAGATTTTGCCAAGGAATGGTATTTATTTATTTATTCAGACTAAGGCCAAAGTGGCCTGTGCGGTATATAAGAGTCTCCTCCATTCGGCTCGGTCCATGGCTACACGTCGCCAACCACGCAGTCTACGGAGGGTCCGCAAGTCATCTTCCACCTGATCGATCCACCTTGCCCGCTGCGCACCTCGCCTTCTTGTGCCCGTCGGATCGTTGTCGAGAACCATTTTCACCGGGTTACTGTCCGACATTCTGGCTACGTGCCCGGCCCATCGCAGTCGTCCGATTTTCGCGGTGTGAACGATGGATGGTTCTCCCAACAGCTGATGCAATTCGTGGTTCATTCGCCTCCTCCACGTACCGTCCGCCATCTGCACCCCACCATAGATGGTACGCAGCACTTTCCTTTCGAAAACGCCAAGGAATGGTATGCAACGCCGATTATTTATCTAAAATAGTTGATGTGAGAAATTTGGACATATTATGTATCTTAAAGGCATGGTCAAGTCAAGTCCTACGTCCACTTAGCGGTAATGTCACAGACATTACCCACTGTTCGTTTTTCTTAATTTAAATCCATTTAAATTGAAATTTACCCGGAATCAGCTTCTGCTTAGAGTTTTTATAATTCTTTTTATTTTTATGCCAAATAATCTTAAAATCATTGACTATTTTTCTGTATAATGCCAAACGGTCGGTATGCCAAATGACCTTTATGATTATGCCAAATGGTCCCTGGCTATTCAACTCGTTATTCCAAACGGCATTATGCCAAACGGACTTATGCCATTTGGGGTAGCCCCGTAGCGCCTTTATTTTTCGATGGATTTTGGAGATTTACCCGACAGAGACATTAATTTACAATTTTCTGAAAAAATACGATGTGAATGTATTGGAGGTAACAACTTTTCTTCAATGGGACTCGCATCCATGCCCCTCAGTACGCTACACTGCGTGTTTTTATCCAGCTAATCAACGAAGGACCTCCGTCGGCCTGCGCAATTACTGTATGAGCCCGATTTTCCCAAATTGGACGCATAGTCGAAGCACCCACAATCAATTTCCCAAGCCAATGTTTTCCCATGTTGCAAATTGTTCATCAGCAAATACCGGTGGTCCTTTAAGTGCTATGAAAACATCTGAAGCAATTTCTCGATGCATAAGGAAACGTATTATCGTAGCAGCTGACTCGGAAGGTTGTTTTTCATATCAAATACAAGAAGTTTTGATGCCTAATTTGTTGAAGTAGGTAACAAAACTTTTTAGGGGCCCTCCTTAGCCTAGTGGTAAGATGCGCGGCTATAAAGAAAGACCATGCTGAAAGTGGCTGGGTTCGATTCCCGGTTCCGGGACCATGCTCAGCAATTTCTGGTTTGGAAATTGTCTCGACTTCCCTGGGCATAAAAGTATCATCGTGTTAGCCTCATGATATACGAATGCAAAAATGGTAACTTGGCTTAGAAACCTCGCGGTTAATAACTGTGGAAGTGCTGAATGAACACTAAACAGCGAGGCGGCAATGTCCCAGTGGGGGATGTAATGCCAATAAGAAGAAGAAGAAGACAAAACAAGGGGCAACTAACTCTAAACCTTCGACAGTATCCAGAAATACTAACAAATACTAGCGAAAAACTATGCCGTGCCGTATCTACGGTAAATCGATCAAAGATCCCTGGTTGGGAAAGCATGACACACAACGAAACCCAGTCGATACAATCCACGCAGTTTTAGACAACACGTGATTTTAGTCTCCTTTAAATTCTTAAAAAATCACTGAGCATTTTTTTCCATTACTACTACTTTTTGAGCAATCTTTAGGGCCCAACGTTTCAGTTTGATGGCATTGGAAATATAAAATGCGGTAGGTTTCCTAGAATCTGCAGAAGGTAGAAATCAGGTATTTCCAATATGGAGGAGAACTGTGTTTCATCAACTAACTGACAAACGCCAAAACAACCGAACTAGCAACCGTTTCTTTTGTTTGACGAAAATCGTGGATACTCGAAATATCACGAAATACTATTGCGAGACAATGAGTAATATTATCGCAAATTTTAGAGATTCTTACCCCTTGAGACAAAACTTTATTCCCTTTGAAGCAGTTCGTCACCCGTCCATATGGATCATGCTGTACTGTTGTAAAACTGTTGTAAATTACTCAAAAGGTCCTATATTTACAAGTTTGCTAGATAATCCCTCAATTCCCTACATCATGTTTATTTTCATTGTTTTGTACAATTTCCCTCGTCTTACCTTTTCTAATTGTTTTATGTCCTCGTTGTTCAGTTTTATATATTAAATATTTTGTCATTTAATTGCGTTATTTGGGCGATTTTGTATTTTTCCCTTTTCATCAAAATAAAAACAATAACGCAACTACTGAATCATCGATTGTTGTTGCTATCATTGCCGATGTGCGTTTCCCAGCCGGCAAGCCGGCCGGCCGGTCAATTTGCTACTTCTCTGCACAAATCGTTCCACGTTGCCACATTTTACCAACGTTTATAATTCAATTTCTTTTGCGATTCCTCGCAACCCTCTCACCAAATACTCTGCGCCGCTCTACCGGTGCAAACTGGCGGTGGCCGCACATTCTGGCACGATCGACCAGCCGATATGATGATGGCGTAATACAACAACAACCATCTCGCTAACTACGAGCGGTCTGCGGAGTGCTGTGGAGTGCGGCATACTAAACAGACCAATTTGTTGTTCACCATGGCAGGCCGGCTTAGCTGCGACGAGGCAAGTTGTTCTGAAGTGAGTCTGAGTATGGTAAGAGATGTGGGTTAAGAACACTAACCGTGTCCATAACTGTCGTTGTCGCTTGATGCAGTCACTGTTGAAAAAACGTTCTGGTAAGAATGCAACTTTGGGGAAACTGTGGAGAAGGGGGGAATGTAGCGGCGGTAAATACAAGTACAAGGCGATAAGAGGCCCGTAGCAAGCTTTAGAACCGGTTACCTGACGCGAAGAATCGATTTTCTGTCGTCTTAGCTCATTCTTATTTCTACAATGCTTTCCCGTGGCCACAACTTGTGGTGATCAAATTTGTCATTGTTTATGTTTGAAATTCTGCATATATTGGCTAACAAAAACACAACAAAACAAATTTGGGCATTGCGGCGAAATTGCGCAACAGCCATTCAAAACAGCATAAATTACCACGATGCCGCCGACAATAACAAAAATATTCAAAATTGTTTGGTCTGTCTGGGCCTACAGTGTAATGGTGACAACGTGTGAAAAAGAAGATAAAACCGGCAAAACAGGCAACGTGTTTGTCACCACACCATATAAGATTGTTTACGATTTTTTATTCTTCGGTTGAGCGGATTTCAATTATTGCCAATCTCTTTTCGGGTGCTGTTTGTTTTTAACCTTTCTTTGACCGTGTGTCTAGTTTCTTATTTTTGATTGTTTACCTTCTCGCTGGGCGATCAAAAATGTTTACGACTGAACGCGTTCATCCACGCTGAATCATCGATTGATGATACAGGTGGTACGTGTTTACTGTTTGTCGTTGGATTTGCGACAGAAGATATTTTTAAAATGAAATTAGTTTATATGTAAGAATAACCCCGTTAACGTATCGCAAAAACTGACCATTTTATCTCCCTCTCTTAACTATGTCACACTTTTTGTATCTGAGAATTTTAAAAGGATCGTCACACTTCAGGCAACATCCGGATGGATTCCGGAGGGAATCCTCAACGGATTGTGAAGAGAATTCTCAACGGAATCCAGAGGAAACCCTTAACGGATTGTGGAGGTAATTCTCAACGGATTCCGAAAGGAATCCTCATCGGATTACAGAGGGAATCCTCAATGGATTACGGAGGGAACCCTCAACGGATTACGGGACTCCTTAATAGATTCTGGAGGGACTCCTTAACGGATTTCGGAGGGCTTAACGGATTCCGGAGGGGATCCTCAACGGATTGTGAAGGGAATTCTCAACGGATTCCGGTTGTCCCAATCCCTTAACGGATTGTGGAGGTAATTCTTAACGGATTCCGGAAGGAATCCCCAACGGATTTCGGAGGGATTCCTCAACGGATTGTGGAGGGCTTCTTATGGATTCCGGAGGGACTTCTTAATGGATTCCGGAGGGATTCGTCAACGGATTTCGGAGGGAATCCTTAAGGGAATCCCAAGGAAATTCTAAACAGATTTCGAAGCGCACCCTTAACGGATTCCGGAGGGAAACCTTAACGGATTCGGAGAGAATCCTATACGGATTCCAAAGGGAATTCTGAAGGGATTCCAAAGGGAATTCTCAAGGGATTCCAAAGGGAATTCTCAAGGGATTCCGGAGGGAATCCTCGCCGAATTCCGGAGGGAATCCTCACCGGATTCCGGAGGGAATCCTCACCGGATTCCGTAGAAATCCTCGCCGGATTCCGGAGAGAAACCTCGCCGGATTCCGGAGTGAATCCTCAGCGGATTCCGGAGAGAATTCTCAGTGGATTCCGGAGAGAATCGGCTTCAACAGATCCTGGAGGGAATCCTCAGTGGATTCCGGAGAGAATTCTCAGTGGATTCCGGAGAGAATTCTCAACGGATTCCGGAGGAAATTCTCAACGGATTCCGGAGGGAATCGTCGCCGGATTCCTGATGGAATCCTCGCCGGATTCCGGAGCGAATGCTCACCGAATTCCGGAGGGAATCCTCACCGGATTTTCGGAGGGAATGCCCACCGGATTTTCGGAGGGAATGCCCACCGGATTTTCGGAGGGAATACTTACCGGATTCCGGAGGGAATCCTCACCGGATTCCGGAGGGAATCCTCACCGGATTCCGGAGGGAATCCTCACCGGATTCCGGAGGGAATCCTCACCGGATTCCGGAGGGAATCCTCACCGGATTCCGGAGGGAATCCTCACCGGATTCCGGAGGGAATCCTCACCGGATTCCGGAGGGAATCCTCACCGGATTCCAGGAGGAATCCTCACCGGAGGAATCCTCACCGGATTCCGGAGGAATCCTCACCAGATTCCGGAGGAATCCTCACCAGATTCCGGAGGAATCCTCACCGGATTCTGGAGGAATCCTCGCCGGATTCCCGAGGGAATCCTCACCGGATTCCCGAGGGAATCCTCACCGGATTCCGGAGGGAATCCTCACCGGATTCCGGAGGGAATCCTCACCGGATTCCTCAACGGATTCCAGGAGGGAATCCTCAACGGATTCCAGGAGGGAATCCTCAACGGATTCAGGAGGAATCCTCAACGGATTCAGGAGGAATCCTCAACGGATTCAGGAGGAATCCTCAACGGATTCAGGAGGAATCCTCAACGGATTCAGAAGGGAATCCTCAACGGATTCCAGGAGGGAATCCTCAACGGATTCCAGGAGGGAATCCTCAACGGATTCCAGGAGGGAATCCTCAACGGATTCCAGGAGGGAATCCTCAACGGATTCCTGGAGGGAATCCTCAACGGATTCCAGGAGGGAATCCTCAACGGATTCCAGGAGGGAATCCTCAACGGATTCCAGGAGGGAATCCTCAACGGATTCCAGGAGGGAATCCTCAACGGATTCCAGGAGGGAATCCTCAACGGATTCCGGAGGGAATCTTCAACGGATTCCGGAGGGAATCCTTAACGGATTCCGCAGGGATCCTCAACGGATTCCGGAGGGAATCCTCAACGGATTCCGGAGGGAATTCTCAACGGATTCCGGAGGGAATCCTCAACGGATTCCGGAGGGAATCCTCAACGGATTCCAGAGGGAATCCTCAACGGATTCCGGAGGGAATCCTCAACGGATTCCGCAGGGAATCCTCAACGGATTCCGGAGGGAATCCTCAACGGATTCCGGAGGGAATCCTCAACGGATTCCGGAGGGAATCCTCAACGGATTCCGGAGGGAATCCTCAACGGATTCCGGAGGGAATCCTCAACGGATTCCGAAGGGAATCCTTAACGGATTACGGCGGGAATCCTATGCGCATTCCAGAGGGAATCTTCTACGGATTCCGGAGGGGATTTCTCAACGGATTTCGGAAAGAATTCTCAACGGATTCCGGAGGGAATCCTCAACGGATTTCGGAGGGAATCCTCAACGGATTATGGCGGGAATCTTCTACGGATACCTGAGGGGATTTCTCAACGGATTTTGGAGAGAATTCACAACGGATTCCGGAGGGAATCCTCAAAGAATTCCGGAGGGAATCCTCAACGGATTCCGGAGGGAATCCTCAACGGATTCCGGAGGGAATCCTAAACGGATTCCAGGAGGGAATCCTAAACGGAATCCGAAGGGACTCCTCAACAGATTACGAAAAAAATTCGCAAAGGGTTCCGAAAAAACCTGAACGAGTTTTGGCGGGAATTCTCAACGGATTCCGGAGAGAATTCTCAATGGACTTCTGAGGGAATCCGCAACAGATTGCGTAACGGATACAGCAGGGTTTCCGTAAAGCGACTTCGAAGGGGATCTGTACAGGGTTCGAAAGAAATCTACATCAGATGACGAAGAGAATTGGCATCGGATTTCCAATGGAATCTGTAATGGATTACGAATGGAATCTGAAAGCATTTGTAACCGTTGGTCCCAATATGTTGCTTGTTGGCTCCTCCACAAACATCCTTCTCATTATTCCGCGTCGCCAGTGAGCCTCTAATTCCACTACCCCACCCTAAAAAAATAAATATTCGACGTTACAACCTTACTGGCGACGTGCATCCGATTGTAGCGTACCATGCTCGAGACAAACGACTTCTTCCATACTACCCGTTACAGAAAACCAAATGTACGATACCTTTTCAGCGGTTTGAGCGGGCACCCATTCCGTGCCCTGGTGGTTAATTTTATGACCGACGTGAAATGGTTGCCAACATTGACGAACCGTCGAAGGGTAAATTTCGGATTCTCTTATTTAATACCGAATAGAAATGAAACCTAGGTAATAGATCGGCAATCACTCGGATCAATCGACAAGTGACTACCAAAGAATAACGTCGTGTGCATGCAGCTATTTTTTCTTAAACATATTCACGTGGTGAAGTTACGGTGCCTTAAATTGCGTCTTGTTCCAGGGCAGTAGTAGTAGATTGAGAAAACAATACCGTAGTGCTAGTGTAAAAAGGATAAGCCTCAATCGACCGTGTAGTAAAGCACGGAAATAAATAAATAATAGAGAAAAGGTAATTATAAAAAATGGTGTACGGTGAGAGAAAAACGGAAAGTGGTGTACTAATAACCTGATTAGGTCCAAATCGGGCCTTTTATTTTACAACCCTCGTGCGAGGATCTTTTCTCCGCGGCGGTCCCTAGAGCCCGATTCGAGAGTCAAAAGTGAGCGACACGGAACGCCGTGGAAAGCCACCTCGGCGGCCATTTTGGAATCGACTTCGGCGACGACGAGCGCCATCTTCCTAAAAACGTGGACTTAGAAATAAAACGTGCATATAGGAGTTTAGCATTCCTGACATCCACTCTGCCGTTCGAGTCGGCCTTCCTACGTCCATCGCCACCGCAGTGCGGCACTCCGCCGTTGCAATCGGCCTCGCTTCGTCCATCGCCACCGCAGTGCGGCACTCCGCCGTTCGAATCGGCCTTGCTACATCCATCGCCACTGTAGTGCGGCACTCCGCCGCGCCGTTCGATTCGGCCTCACTACATTCATCGCCCATCCTCCAAACGAATCCAGCCAATCAACAATGCTATCCAACGAGTCAACCAGTCTCCAAAGAAAGCGTACACCCTTTAAAACCGTTTCTCTCATTAGCCCTAATATGGGCAAATACAACAAACATGTAAAATGATTCGTTAGACCAAATTATTTGAACAGACGTATTCCTCAAGATTTTTTGAATTCACCTAATTTTTGTACTGCAATTTCCACTTTGTCGAGTCCACTGTAAGAGTTGTCGTTTACCGTGAATAAGATATTCCTTGATGGTAGAAATTAGGTGTTACCAACCCCTAACGGTAAGTTTGTCAAAAATTTGAGGCTCCCGCTGGAGTGAGTGCATGTTGGAGTGCAACGATACTATAGAATAAGACTGCTCAGCATAAATTCCCATAAAATTTATCCCGTCGGAGCAACCGAGAGGCTACACATTCCTCGAAGAAATTTGCACATAATCCACATCGGGTTTCGAAGGAAATCCGTAACGAACTCTGAAGAGAATCTGCATCGGAATTCTAAACGAGTTCCGAAGGGAATTCGTAACGGATTTCGAAGGAAATTTTCGGTCCGGTCTAGGGAATCCACACACGATACATACTCATGCAATGGCGGGAATAGAAAAGCTTTCAATTATTTACTGTGAATATGCTAATAGAATAGGTACTAAGTTGAACAGCAGGTCAAGTTCAAAAGAAGTTCGTTACAAATAAGTCGATGAACCTGAAACCCTACAGGGTGCGTGACGAATTTTTGCAGTAATCGAAAAATTGAGCAAATTTACACCAGTTATAAATATGCAGTATATCTAAATATATCTGAATCTTTTTCTGCAATCATAGAAAAAATCTATTTGGAATTTACTGCAAGAATATCCATTGCTGACAGATATGTCTGAATCTTGTAATGCATTTTTTTAAATCCATTTTTAAATTTACTGCAAAAATTCGTCACGCACGCTGTACATAGACAAGCAGCTTAAAAAACGAATTCATCCATTCCCCAAAGCATGTAATGGCTTGTGAAGTTTTAATATCAGTCAAGAGACATCAGAGATTCTATTTGAAGACCTTAACCCACTAGTTGTAGAAATAAGAAAAATCGACAGTCAAGTTGTAACGATTTTTTTTAAATTCAGCATAATTTGAAAACCTCTGCCCATTTAGAAGATGGCACTCCGATTATGATGGAATCGTCTAGAGCGTAATAATGCGTAAATGATTAGGCGAACAAACAGTGTGTGGAACGAGAGCCGAAAAAAAACAAAACATCGACCAAAACACGTGGTTGCTCACCATGGGGGACGACCACGCACCATCTAGGTCTACCGCTTCGATTGTTGTGAATGGAAAATTTCGGCAGACTTGGGGTGGAAGGGGGTTTAGTGTGCTCTGGCAGTGGATCGTGTAGTAGCCCCGGCCCCGGACAATAATGAACGATGATGTGTCGAATCGAGCATGCAGCGAGAGACGAAGGTCCACTACGATCGAAGGTTCGTAGTGTTTTTGGATCTCGGTTTTATCGATTAGCCCCATAGGAGGTTAGAACTGAGGATTACGTGACGATTTGTGCGTACGCAATGGTGCGGAGTGATACCTTTTCTCTGCCGGGGAGAACCGTTCTGCGCGTTCGTAGTGCGTTTAGGGTAGAATGGGGAACTGGTTTACCGGTTGCAGTTGGATAATTTTATCAATCAATTTATGCATATTTATGGAAGTAGCTTATAGCAAAAACATTGATTTGAAAGTGATTCTTTTGGTTGAATTCAGTACACATATTTTCTGGATGTAATGAGGGCAATGTGCGGAATGATGTGAAACTGCGAAGAACAATGGTGCTTTTTTGTTGGTTAGTTGGCAAAAGCAGCCGTCTAGGATACTGTGGGTATTGGGTTCGAATCCCATCGAAGGAGGAAGGCTATCATTTTTTTTTAATAGAGGCATATTGAGTTTTCAAACATTGCATAAAATGTCGCAAAAATTAACCATGAGCTAGGGAAATTGAGATTCGTGTTCATCGTTTGAATATTCCTCGCAACGCAATAACCCCTCTATACTATAGATAGTGGAATATATAGATGAGCGAAGATAAATCCTCTGTCTCCAAACGAACTGTCAAACGTGTCTCCAAACGAGCATGACGTCACGATTTCAATGGAAACGTTAAGGGCTGTGACGTCATATGCGCGTGTGCACGGGCAAAAAAATTGACTCAGCCATGCTTTCGCTCATCTATAGATTCTACTATCTATACTCTATACCATATACGGTTTGTTGTTTACATCCTGCGTAGTTACAACGTTACATGGTATCGCGCGGGTGCGGCGCCAAACGAGGAAAGAGCGGTCGCGAGAGCGGCTCGTACAGAGCGAAGAGTGAACAACAGAGTATTTCAAGGTCAAAACCGCACCCCAAAAATACGAGAGCCTACACCGAATAAACAGTGGAAAATTCCCACCGGCCGTTACGATGCCGGGGTGTAGGTTATGGATCTAAATCAACGCAACCTAATTGGCTGCGAAAACGGGGGCCGGTTGCGGTCGTGAGGAAACAAACGACAAGCGGTTATATTTACTAGTATAGGACTAATAGGAGGTTTTTTTGTTTTTACGTCTCTCGCAAACGGTAAAGGAAGAGAAAGGGGCGAGCTTATCAAACCTTGTTTATATGAATCAACACAACAGATTGGAAGGCTTGTTTTCGACGGCTAGAAGTCGGGCAGAAACTGGTTCTGGTGGAACAGATTGGCCAAAATTTCCGGTTTGGTTGTTGTTTTCTCCTTTCTGCGGTCGATAATTACATCATCAACCGGCATCGTTGAAAAATGTTAACAACCACGCTTAATATTGCCGAATGTCAATCATGTTGTTTCGATTGTTTTGACGAGAAGGTGAATGGAAAGAGAAGGGTTTGTTTTTATTAGATGCAGACATTGATTTCAAAGGTTCCAAAAGTTATGTGGACAACAATTATTGTGCGAGCCGTAAACAAGGTTTGTGACAAGGATTCCTTTCGGTTGCTAACCTTAGTCTGCTGATAATCGATAATCTTCCAAATATTATTGCAACGCTTGAATAACATCAACAAAGGACAAAATTAGCATGAAATGGAAATTGATCGCAATGTTGTTAAAATTCACATCATATTGACAAGTTTGTTTCATAACGCAAACAACTTTTCAGGAAAATTAGACTATTTACGATATTTTCCACTTCAATTCGGTAGAAGACTGGGTGCTCAAACATTTCTTGGTGACAGTTAAAACGAATTGGTGCCGAGAGGATTCTACTTGATACTCTGTCTTAGGTGTAAAATTCATTCGTTTTATCCAATGATTTTTGCTGTTTCAAGGATAAAATGCTATCAATGTTATTGTACAGAGGTGGCCTTTGTATCCTTGTTTGTATATGAATTAATCGATGTATATGAGATGATTTTCATGTCGTTGGTTGGCTCCTTGTAGATTTAGTTTTAATTATGTATTTGTTTCCCTAATGTCCAGTATCATTTCCAAAATCCCGAGCAGATCCTTTCGGTTGGTCACGTCAAAAATATCGTTTGTGTCATTACCATTCCTTGGCTAAAATTCCTTATTCCTACAAGTTATCGATATAGGTATCTGTAAATAGCTTGAATTGAAATGCATTAGCTTTTATTGTAAACAAGTTAGAACATCTTACTAAACAAACTGATTTCGTAACAATTCGACCATTACTAATTGAACAACCACTGCTGTGAAGCGTGCAACTTCCTGTCCTCCGGCTCCGTGCAAAAGATGGCCTACGTGACGGTTTCGTCCAAATAACCAACCAAAACAACGTGGTTGCAGGCAACGTGTGCAACGGTTGTGGTGGCGCGCCGCAACTGCGCAGGGACGAGGTCACCTCATGGTCTTCTACCTCTTCTTCATCCACCAACCAATCGTCGAATGGGCCCGGAAAGAAATTCCCGCACCTTACATGCTGCCGTATAGTATGGGCAGCGCGGAACCGGAGGGGGGCTGTAAGGGAGCCGGATTGCGTAAGTTTGTCCGGGGTTTCCACAGAGAGCCTTGTTTTTGTTTTCGTTAGTCATATGCTTAAGGTTTGTTATTATTTTTGTTTGGGTCTTCTAGGCCGATTTACAGCCAGTTCAAAATAAGACGCATTTTATCTGGCCACTTTGATGATATCTGGTCGCACCCAAACACAAGCTTAGTAATGTTTTGCCGGCTTTTCCAACGTACACATTGGGATCGAAGTATGCGTGGAGTTGTGACACAAACACATGGATATTGATCGCAGTATGCGTTTTGTAATCGAACGTAAGCGTGTGTGTGTTTGTGTGAATTGAGATATAAGACGATTATGTGTGTAAAACAGGCAGGAATGCCTTTGCACAAGTACCGAGACAAAGTGGACACATCGGATCGGGCATATTTTTCAGAACCAAAATATTATGCAAGTGAAAAACAACAACAGAACATGGCTCTCGATAAAGGACAGGCGGAGGACCTGCGCAGACATGTTTCCACCGTCTTACGTGACGTAAATATTTTGCTCAGGTCAAAATTCCCAAACAAGTTTACAGAAAAATCTGCCTTTTTCAACTCATATGTCAAACACGTGGTTTCTCAAACCAGAGCTGCGGTTGGTTCAACTGATGGCGCACGATCAAAGTAGGCACGACGAGCGCACCTTATTTGCTTGGGCAACGTTTGTACGCTGCTCCAACTTCATTTTTTTTTCTGGTGCGGAGGGTTTGGTCTATTTTCAGGTCATCGATTCGTTCAAAACTGGCCGGGGACCAGTTTTTGCCCTGTTCGGTTTGTCGGCCAACGGGGCCTGATTGAAGACGGTTGATTCCGTTTTATATGGCTTACACATGTCGCCGGGCAGCTGATAACCGGTTCTCGCCTAAGTGGTCAGTGCTTTTTCTTTATCGATACTGGCTCTCCATAAGTCAATCATCTTATGCTCTAGAAACATAAGCAAGCGAGCGACGTAATATTTACCAACAACGTGGTTTGATTCGCCATTTTTTCTCTGTTATCAGTCAACCGCACTCGATTGCTGTTCTTTATTCATTTTGTCTCTGTCTCACGACCAGTTCGACAAACCGGTAGCGTATTTTCGGTGTACCTAAATGGCAAACTCTGTTATTATTATTAATTCTCTTCATTCTGTAATCATTATTATTCTGACTTGATACACATCAGCCGAAGAAAGAAAACAAAACATAATGGTTCACGAGATAAGTCAAAAACAAAATCGTAGCAACCCATATACGACGGTCGTGTGGTGCCTCGCCTACTGCGAACCGTGATAACATGCGTTCATAAGGCAGCAGCAGCAGCCGCGCTATAATTTTCATCATTTCCAACCGAACCGGTCGTTTCCCCGCAGAGGAGGCAAACGTTCTGGTTGTTTCGAGAAGGTGCTGCCGTTCCGAAGCGGTGTGGGTTGGATTGAGGAGGAATATATTAAAAGAGAGAAGCTCAACCGAACAGAATGCTGTCGGTGGAATTGAAGAATTGACTCAGCTGATGTGGCGAAATAAAATTTTCTCCTGGTGATGTAAAATATGTTCTAGAAAAAAAGTTTATTTTTCAAAAAATAAATTTTTAATTTATTCATTACTTTACTAATCTTCCATGCTTTATTTTTTTTATATATATTTCACGATTTGTTCTATTTCATCATTTGATCTTTTCGAATTGTCTACCCTTTTCAAGTAATGAGACAGCCGATGCCGAATTCTCCACTTTCCGCAAACGTACGGTTAGTCATGGGCGGTCGGAACAATATTAGCAAGGATCTAAAACAGAAACTTCTGATAGTTCGACAGCCTGTCTTCGTCCGGTAATGCTGAACTTCTCATGACCCACAGAGCCAATCGGCGGTTGTTCGTTACGGATAGCGGTACAGCCGAACTTGGCGCCCAACCGTCGAGAGAGGGTGCCTAATCAGGCGAAGCAACGAGGGCATTGTTACAGCCCAGGCTACTGAACTTCCGGGTGATACTAGTCAATCCGCGACAAGTGTTCAGCGCACCAAAATCTGTGGCAACTTATCAGCAGAGTTTCATCAGCTGGCTTCCCACCTTTTGAAGGACAGAGGTGAGGCCTTGTTGGTGAAGACCGACAAAGACAGGTGTTATGATCTTTGGCTTTGCCGACGACATAACGCTGGAGGTTCACGAAGAATCTATTATTGAAGTGGTATTCACGGCGATCCACGCGATTACCGCAGTGGATCAATGGATGAGCTCAAGGAGCTCGTCATAAGACAGAGGTGGTTGTTGTCAACAACCGTAAGACGGTACAAGAAGCGTCATACGGGAAGACGATGAAAGTTTAGATATACGCGGAACCAGAAGAGCTCGTAAAGCCGCTAGAGTCACCTCGACTATCAAATAGGAACGAGACTGGAACAACTTTTCTACGAAGCGTGTCAGTAGGCAGGCAGTATGGGCATCCAACAAGTTCGGGCATACGGACTCTCCCGTCGAGAGGTCGACGAAATGGCCGAGCACGTACTATTCGTCCTCGTTTCGCTGATGAGCGGAACGGTGGAGATTGTCTGCATCTTACAGTGCAACTGACACACTGAGCAGCAGTCGATAAGCGCCGACTAATGGGTAGCTAGTTAGGAGGGATTTAAACTAGCGGGTGTCTCGTTACGAGTTTTGAAGCTAAAGGAGAAGCTAGTGACGGTCTCTGGATTAGCGCAGCGATGGTCAATCGACACGACACAGCGATTTTACAAACCAGTACGTTTGTGATGGGCAAACTTACGTAAACGCTCCCTGAACAGTGCGTGCAGCCAAATTCGAAACTGTTTCAGAAGAAAATTCAAGAACCTCTGGGGGATCCAACAAACAATCAACCAGAACCAGTACACATCATCCTGAGTTCAGATGTTTTTCTTTCCATTATTCAACCAGTGTTGTAAGTCAAGGACAATTTCGATACCCTTGTACCCCAGAAAAACGATTACCGTTTCGGCTGGTTCGTGTGCCGTAGTCAATCTACCCAGTAGATGTACTCAGCAGTACTTCCGATCAAACAGCAGCTGATTTCTTCAGGTTCACTACAACTTGTGAAGATTCGGAACGCTTCATCGTTCGGCTGAATCAGGACGATTCGAAACCAGCACCGGACGTAAAGAATAGCTTCAGTACGGTGCAAGTGTCCGGGGGACGCTGTCCAGCTTGCACATCAAGAATTCCTGCAGAAATTGTAAGGGTAGACACAGGTCTGTTTTAAGTCGGAAAGGGATTCCAACCCAAGGCCATCATCCAAGCAACGTGGTACCAACGTGGCCGAAGGAACCCCAGAACCAACTCCATCGACATCTGGCTCCACTTCACCCCAAGTAGCTAACCTGGCGGCTACGGAGAGCTTGGTGGCATTCACAGTTCACCAATGCTCGTCGAAGGTTTTGTTGGCAACAGCAATTGTCGTTGTTCAGGATGACGACGGCAAAAGGATTCCTGCTCGTGCTCTCCTCGATTCGGGATCAGTGAGTAATTTCATTACCGAGCATCTCAGCCAGCGGCTGAACGTCTTTCGGAGTAAGGTTAATATTTCGGTTCACGGCATCGGTCTGGCAGCAACCAAAGTGAACCAACGGATTGTGGCTATCGGAATCGGAATGCTTCCGAAGGTAACAGGCAATCTTTCCACTGCTAACGTCAACATCGCTGGTTGGACAATACCTAAAGGAGTCGAGCTTGCCGATCCATCGTTTTGTGTGTCATCTCGTTCTTGGAATTGAAGCATTTATTGACTATTTCGACTCTGGCAGGAAAATCGAGCTTGGAGCCAAACATCCAGCATTACATGACTCCAGTCATGTCAGTGGAGGATTCTCCGAAGATATTCAAGGTTTGCAAAGCAGCTGTAACATCGCAACTACAGATCGATTAGAACATCTACTAACTGGATTCTGGGCCATGGAGGAAGCAGACTCCTTGAATAGCTATTCCCCCGAAGAATCTCGTTGTGAAGCCATCTTCTCGAAAACAGGTCAACGCAGATCCAATGGCCCCTATTCCGTAGCACTTCCCAAGGACGAAAATGCCATTTCCAGGTTGGGAGAATCCAAGGAGATCGCATTTCGGCGGTTTCTGGGCACCGAACGAAGGCTTATCAAGGATACTAATCTTCGGAAGCAGTACGTAAAGTTTTAGTACCTGCAGTTAGGTCATATGCGAAGGGTTGAAAAGGATCCAGAACCCACTAAGTGATGTTTTCTCTCCCATCATCCGGTGGTCAAAGAGGCCAGCACCACCACTAAGGTCCACGTGGTGTTCGACGCCTCCTATAAGACTGCTTTGGGATTGGCGTTGAACGAGGTATTGCTGGTAGGGCCAGTAATTCAACAGTCTCTCCGATCAATAATCCTTTGTAGTTGCACAAAACAGATTCTCTTGGTGGCGGACGTTGAGAAGATGTTCCGGCAGATACTTGTGCACCCTGAGGATAGACCATTCCAATATATTCTCTGGCGTCCGTCCCCTTTGGAGGAGGTATGTGTGTACGAGCTGAACACCGTAAACTATGGCAACTCGTACACTGACTCAACTGGTCATGGATGAAGGAGAACGGTACCCACTTGCAGCGCAGGCAATTACTGAGGATACGTTCATGGACGACGTCATCACCGGCTGCGATAACTTGGAGTATGCCAAGAAGATACAGCAGCAACTAGACGAGATGACAAGATGCGGTGGTTTTCAGCTTAGGAAATGGGCGTCAAATTGTGCAGAGGTTCTGAAGAGTATCCCGGATGACAATCGTGCAATTTGTCTGGCGGAAGGCATAAATCTCGATCCATATCCATCGGTGAAGGCATTGGGTCTAACTTGGTTACCCGGAAAAGACGTATTCCGCTTTAAATTGACGTTCCACCGGTCGTCGAGTCAGTTGAAACATTGACGAAACGGAAGGTTTTATCGATCATCGCTACTTTGTTTGAACCGTTAGGGTTCATAGGCGCTACTACGACTGCTGCAAAGGTGTTTATGCAGCTACTCTGGACGACCCTAGACGAAAAGGGTCAAAGGTTGGACTGGGATTAGCCATTACCTCCGACGGTGGGTGAGTCCTGGAGGAAATTTCACGTTTAACTGCCCATTTTCAACGAATTCCGGATAGAGCGATGCGTAATCATTCAAAACGTGGTGGATGTGCAGATCCATTGTTTCTCTGATGCATCGCAGAAGGCTTACGGCACATGTCTATATATCCGCAGTCAAGCTGTGGACGGAAACGTGAGGGTTCAGCTGTTATCCTCGAACTCTAAGGTTTCCCCTCTTAAACGTTGATCGCTGCTCATCTCTTCGAAAAGGTGCAGCAAGCAACTAACCTCCAAGTTCGAACAACATTTTGGGGTAGATTCTTAATGTGCTCTACCTTCACCTTCTACGTGGTCCACATTTGTCGCAAATAGGGTTGTAAAAATCCAGGCACTCACGGAAAGCTGCGTTTGGAGGCACGTAGCTGGTGTTGAAAATCCAACAGATTTAGTTTCAAGAGGTATAGGACCAAAGGATATCGTTAACAACGGTTTCTGGTGACACGGACCGAGCTAGTTAGCTAAAGAGCGAAGTAATTGGCCAAAACGAACCTTTCGATACCAAACATCCCATGGTACTTCCGGCAAGACACCGTTTGATCAAGTTGATTTTCGAGCATTATCATCTCCGATTGCTCCACGCCGGTCCGCAACTTCTTCTGGCAACGGTTCGGCAACGTTACTGGCCTCTTGGTGGAGAGAATGTTGCAAAGCGTGGTCCACAAATGCGTAACGTGTTTCAGGTTAAAGCCAAGACAAGTGCAGCAGTTCATGGGAGATCATCGACGATTGATGTCCACTTTCTGCGCCAGAAGTCGGTCAGAAGGTTAAAACAAAACAATTGCACTTTCAGTATTATTGTGTCCTCATTTTGGCCTTCAGGACCTGCTGCAAGCGCTTCGATATGCTCTCTACCATGTTCTTTCTCTTCCCAGACACCCTCCAGTGCTTAAAAATAATCATCTTTATTGGTAACACCCGTTTTATCAACCTTTCCATTGAGAATCGCCCACAAACTCTCGATGAGGTCCGAGCTTTGTGGTGGCTATTCCAATGGTTTGATCCGGCAAGACCGGAAGTAAGACTTGGTCTTCTTGGTAGTATGCTTCGGGTCGTTGTCTTGTTGAAATGTGAATTTCTTTTGAAGGCCCATCTGGATCACCGAAATTTTTCCGCAGGATGTTGATGTAGGAATCAGCCGTCATTCGGTTAAACAGCTCGAATTTTGATTCGTCTGTCCATAGAACCGTTTTCCAAAACTCTAGTGGCTCATCAGCATGCTCCTTAGCGAATTTAAGCCGCTTAGCTATGCTTATCTTGCTGATAAATGGCCCTTCCGGGAAATCTTGTTTTTCAACCTCTGTGCTACGAGACGGCGACGACAGTTCGACTTGAAACTGGCAGTTGAAGGGCTTTCCTGGATCAATTATCTTCGGGTTCTACATGATCTAGGCGTGCGTTCTTGCATCCGTTTTGCGCTTTCTACCTCTACCAGGACGACCCATCATTGATCCGAAAGTTTTTAGCTTTTCTAGAATTTCCCCAACCGCTACTTTGCTTACATATATTGTGCTTCGTAGCAGAGCGTAAAACATTCATTTTCATGAAGCTACTTCAGTCCGAATTTTGACAAACATGGCATGATCATTCAAAACATAGAATGAAATAGTCAGACGACTACTCCCCGAACTCATTCATTCGACTGTCACTGACTGTCACAAGTGCATAATTTGCTTCAAATCATGACAAAATATCAAAACATGAACAATCGAGGGGTTCTCCGATGTAACCTAACGAAAACATATCGATTTTTGTCACTTTTTTTTCAACCGATTCAAATTGTATTTGGTTTTTGTTTAAGAAAATTCATTTTTAATATTTTGTAAATGAAACTTAATAAAGTACATAAAAACAAGATATTAGAAAAGACCGCAGTGTGTTTACTTCAATTTTAATCAAAGAAATTAGGGAAATTATAAAAAAAAATATGAAGGGGCACTTTATTTTGCCTACCAGTGTACATACAATCAAGAAAATTCAAGTTTATTTGAATATAATTAATGATAAATCTATAATGAATTTTTACCAAATATAATTTCAACTTAAATACCTAGCAAAATAAAAAAAAAATGAACTTTCGAAAAAATGAAGCTTAATGTAATGTGAATGAAATAATTAGAAATGCAATTTTTGGATATTCCATTTGAATAATATTAGCAGAAATTCAAATAAAAAGCATGTAGCTTTGTATCAAATTCATAGCAATTCGAACGGAAAAACCAAACCAAATATCACAGATGCATAAATCCGTTTAAGTATTTAAACGATATCGTTCGTAATCTGCTCACGTTTAGCAACAATGAAATGCACTTTTTATGCAGTGATCGTGCGAGGAATTAAAAATAGTAACACACCTCCATGCACATTCATTCGGAGTCGTCGTCACATTTCCAGATCCTCTGTTGGAGCCGTTCCAGTCACGGTAAAGTTCAATGTCATCAACCTCTCTCGCCTAGCGAGCACTTTGCGACAATATCCGCTAACGACAATGCACAGATATCCCGAGTTCCTATCACTCATCGATTAATTAGATAGTAAGGTTACTCATAGCAGGCAGCATGTCTTGATGGAAGGTTGTTGCGACTTTTATTAGTACCTACTACTCGCAACAAAGTTACAAATCTATTTCGAGCGTTCCCGACTACAACAAAAAACATAGAACGAACGCAGTGCCGGTTCTATCTGCCCACATATGTAATACTCTGCCGACGAGAGGAACGCTATTTTGTAATAAAAGTTTGTTTGTCTATTCAATCAACCCGTGCTTAAACCGGCAGTAAACAAGCAGTTTCGCCTGCTCGCTCGGTACCACCATAACCGGTTCCCGCTCCTCGTATGAAGTGAGATTCGGCTTTTGCGCAGCGAACTCACATGCAAAGCACAACCACACCACTACCACACATTTTCAGTGGGGCTGAATTTGCTTCCTGCTGCTGAAAGGCGTCTCTCGGGAGGAACGGGCTGTTTTGGTTTTATGGCTGTGAAATTGATTTCCCTCGGTGTCAATGAGTGCGTAGTTAGAGTTGGACAGAACGTGGAGGTTTGACTATTTCAAAACACGAAAACAAGTGTTTGAATTTCCGACTGCATTATTCCACATGGTCTTACATAACTATTAAGTCTTTCCCTTGCACAGATTTCAAAATTGATGAAGTGACCCAAATTCACAATTTCAATGTAAAAATGCTAAAACACGCTAAATGAAAAAAAAAATAATAAAACAACGCTTTCTCACTTACCTCGAGGGCAAATCCTTGATGACGGCATCGCTGAGGAACCCGGCCCGCTGGCAGCGCTGTACGAATCGATCCAGGATCGAATAAGCAAGCGGAATGTCCAGCACGATGTCGGCCATATCGTCGTAGACCCGGCGGAAGCCCTGCTCCATCTGGTCCGGGCTGACGATGCAGGTGTTGTCCAGCGATTGGAAGAGCATACAGATGGCTTCCTCCGTTTGCTCATTGAGGGCTTCCAGCGTCATTACGATGGCCTATCCATAAAACAAACAGGAAGAAAACTTCAGATTAGTCCAGGAACGCACAAGAGTCGTCGATCGATGGGGTGGTGGCGGCGGGACGGGTTCCTCCTTCCTCATTACCTCGTAAATCAGCTCATGGTGGAAGTGAATCACCTCGAGCTCCTTGATTGAGCGTTGCGCTTCCTCGAGATCACGCGACAGCAGGTACTCCTTCAGCAGGATGGCCATCTGCCGGGTCAGGGTTTGGACGGGTCGCAGAGCGCCGCCGACGCCCCACACGTCATCCAGGTGGCCCCAGCCCTGGTGCTGCGACAGCAGCGAACACGCCCGGATCAGGGCCTCCCGGGCTTGCGGGCACAGCCCCTCCCGGTCGATATCGTAAGCGTACTTTGGTGGGACGCAATCGTCCGCGACGGCACGGGCAATGAAGTTGCCGAGGATGTGCGGCGCTTCCGGTGTGTCCAGGATCAGGTCCGTCATGTTGTCCAGCAGCATGTCGAAACCTGTGCGAGGGGAAGACAGAGGAAAGCGGGACAGACACATAGCGGTTATTTTCGGGAGTCTAAAAGAAGTTTTAAGGGACAGATATTCAGATGAAAACCCTCTGATTATGAATGAAATTCAAAGAAGTTCACATGAGATTTATATTCGCTAAAACACAAACTTCAATTGATATTAAAAAAATCAGTTAAAATTCCATTTAGGATTCGTTGTAAGAAATTCTACTTTATTTCTTAAACAATTCCTTGTTATTCTTGTTATTCTCTAGGCATTCCCGGAAACTTTCAAAAAATTTCAAACAGAAACGATAATACAGAAGTTTTGTGTAAATTTTCTGCATAGTTTCTTAAACAGAAAGCCTTCAGCATTTTTGAAGAATTCAAAGGGTGACAAAATCTATCGGACAATCACATTAATTAGCTTCTCATCTCCGAGAGTTGTTTATTGATTACCAATCGCCACATGTCACTGTTTATCAAAACAATTCCCCGCTTCCTTCCTTATCAACCGTCGCGGTCTTGGTGCGATAACGAAATGGTTTCAATTTGTTTATTAGTCGGGGCCCAAAATAAAATGTGTTCACGGGAGATAACGCCCCGCTATGTTGGAAGAAACTTTCTTACCTGCGCAAATATCTTTGCTGGTGACTGTGCGTCCGTACAGGTCGGAGATCAACACCGAGGTCATCTCCCGCTGGGACTGTTTGTGCTCGAAGGCCATCTCGACGGCAATCTTGGAGAGCAGCGGTCGTCGTTCGCCGGTGATGAACTCGTCTAGGCTTTCGGCCACCTCGTGGGTGTCCCCGTGCTCGTAATACTCCAGGAAGATGGGTTCGACCTTTTTCTGGAACTCTTCGTCCGTTAGCTCCAGGACGACCTCCTTGAGCTCGAAGTTGTGGTGACTGTTGTACGCATCCAGGTCGAAGTTGGGATCGTTCTGGTCGTCCTCGTCCACTTCCTGATAGATTTCCGAGCCGGGTTTACCCCAGACACCCTTGCCCCCGGCTCCGCCCTTCTTTGGTAGACCACGGCCGTAACCGTTGCGCGATCGTCGACTGTTCTTCCATTTTCTGTGCGGAGCGACGAAGTTGGGCGTTCCGGCGACTCCCAGCACGCCGTCCTTGCTGTTGGAGCGGGACAGTTTGCGTACCCGCTTCTTAAGCCGCTCGTCCAGCACGGGGAGGGGCTTTTTCATGAGACCATTGCTGCCGGGTGAGCCAACGCTGGCGGTTGCCCCCTGAGGGCTCCCGACCGGACTCATCGAGTCCTCATTGTGGTGTCCGTTTTTCTCTCGGACACCGTTTGCAACGGCGTGGTTTCCGTTCAGAGGTTTCTCGATATCCATGGTGTTGGCGGTCCTGCGGTGTGTGAAAGTTAAATGGTTATAATCGGAACTGTGTCTGAATTAGGTTGCAAAAAGTTAGTCAATAGGACGGTTAACACTCTTACTAATCTATGAATGTTGTCGGAATTCTCATAATTTCTTTTTGCCTTTCTCGTATACAAAGTATACGTAAAGGCTATAGGATCACTCCAAAACCAAACTTTTGATAGAAGGCTCGGAGACCCATAGTGTTATATACCAATCGACTCAGTTCAACGAATTGAGGTGATGTCTGTATGTGTGTGTGTGTGTGTGTGTGTGTGTGTGTGTGTGTGTGTGTGTGTGTGTGTGTGTGTGTGTGTGTGTGTGTGTGTGTACAAAAATGTGAGACACACTTTGTACGAACGCACGACAAACGACCGAAAACTTTCGAACCGGCGAAAATTACGAGCGGATTTCAGAACGCAGCAGGCCAAATAAGGTAGACAAATTCCTTTCTTGTGGACTGTATAATAATAGGTGTTTATTTTCCGGTTGTTACATACAAACTGAAACTTTTTCTTCTCTCTCTAGTGCTTATTCCAGCGGATGCTGAACGTCAAAAAACTGTCTTGAAATTGGGGAACAAGTCTCTGATCAACGAGGGGGTAGGACGCGTAAACACACTTTTTGGTACTTAGCTTTATTCGATTTGCTCGCAGTTGCAGTCGACGCGGATTGCGGTCTAGTTGTTTGCTATTGAAAATTGGCCCGATCGGTCATTGCGTTTCAAAGTTATTGAAAAAACATTGTTTTTCTGCCAAGGGTCCCCCATTGGGAAAAAAATTTCAAAAACGAAAAAACTTTTTTTTAAAAAGATTGCTGCAATGCATTCAAATGACCGCAAATGCATATGAATTCAGGCTTTTGCTGAGAATTGTCAATTTTAAAACGGGAATTCTATTTGGAAATGGTCGCAAAACTTCATTCCGATAGTTTTGAATTTCTCGTAGACTAAATTTTACTTAAATCACTAAAAACAATTGAAGGCATATACTGCCCACCGGCACCATACACTGCTCCATGATGACGGGGCACCCACCAAGAATCCGAAGTCCAACGTTCCCATTCGCACGGAAGCAGGGGTAAACCTATCACCAAGTCCATCAGATCCGTCCCAATCCAGTATGACGGTGCAGAAGAAGCCGCTTCCGGCGGACCCGCCTGTGTCTACCACCTGTTCATCGAATTTCGCGCAGTCTACCAAGACAGTACTGCTGCTTACCGCGGTTGTACAGGTGTTTGATAAGAAGAGCCAGCCGTGTTCATGCCGCGTCCTATTGGACAGTGGCTCGCAGGTAAATTTCGTGACGGAGGAGTTGATCAATCGCCTGGGTCTGCCGAAGAAACCAGCGAAGGTGACGGTGAGGTAGGTGACGCTGAAAATTCAATCCCGCGTATCCAATTTCCACGCAACCCTCGAGTGTCTAGTTACACCGAAAGTGACAGGCACAATCCCATCATCCAAAATAAATGTCTCTCATTACGACATTCCCTATGGCGTGGTGCTAGCGGATCCCGAGTTCCACACGCCAGATAAAGTGGACATGCTGATAGGTGCCGAATTATTCTTCGTAATTTTGAAGCCCAGTCAACTGAATCTATCAGACAACCTACCGATGCTGCGAGATAATCACTTTGGGTGGATCGTAACGGGTGTTACCATCGATTCCCAAAAGGTCAACGTTTCCGTTCAATAATCCTATCACGCCACAGTGGATGACATCAAGCGAAAGATGCAGCAGTTCTGGCAAATAGAGGAAGTTCCGGACGTTCCTAAATTTTCTATCGAAGAATTGGCATGCGAAGCCCACTTTTTGTCCTATCAACGGGATGAGAGTGGCAGGTTTATCGTGAGACTTCCATTCAAAGAAAATTCTGACCAGCTAGACGATTGTCGCGCTCTAGCACTGAAGCGGTTTTTATTGTTGGAGAAGCGGCTCATCCGCAACCCCGATCTACAATCGCAGTATGTGGAATTCCTCCGGGAGTACGAAGCTCTTGGACACTGCCATGAAGTAAATGAAGACGACGATCCATCGAACCAACTAGCGTACTACATGCCGCACCATGCTGTCCCATCAAGTACCACAGTGAAATGCCGAGTTGTGTTCGACGCTAGTGCCAAATCATCTTTAGCGGAGCTGTCCCTGAACGATGTGCTGCAAGTCGGACCTGTGGTACAGAATGAGCTACATTTCATCGTTCTACGTTTCCGAAAGTTCAAAATAGCATTTTCCGGAGACATATCTAAAATGTATCACCAGGTAATACATGCGAAGAAAGATCAACGATTCCTATTCATCTTCTGGAGACCTCACCCGTCGCAACCGCTGCGGGTCTTGGAATTGTGTACCGTTACATACGGTACAGCATCGGCACCGTTTCTGGCCACACGGTGCTTGGTGCAACTAGTTGAAGAAGACGGCAAAGCTTTCCCAATCGCTTCGCGCATCGTAAAGGAAGAAACATACATGGACGACATACTTTCCGGTGCGGATTCGGTGGTG
The DNA here is from genome assembly GCF_024139115.2 of Armigeres subalbatus. Classification (NCBI taxonomy): domain Eukaryota; kingdom Metazoa; phylum Arthropoda; class Insecta; order Diptera; family Culicidae; genus Armigeres; species Armigeres subalbatus. The sequence continues at coordinate 295,965,420 of NC_085139.1, forward strand.
GATGCCAAGTGAAACCATTCCCAGAGCGAGGAGGAATTCCCATTCATAAGTATTGCTCGAAGAGGTCTTTTCACGAGACATTTAAAACAGCTGATTTTATCGTCAATTGACAGTTCTTCTATGAAAGTGACAGCTTCGGGGTTGCGGGCCTGTTCAGCGGTCGTAAACAAGTGCAGTCTCGGCAGTGTCACATGAAAAGGCCTATTCTCGAGAATTTCTCGAGCACATTCCGGAAGAAGATCGTGAGAAAACAGCCCAAATAGAAGAGCGAGGAGTGAACGAAGCCATTAAGGTACTCAGCTTACTTTGGGATCCGAGTGCTGATACACTAGTGCTGTCCAATGAGCAGCTCGAAGTAGCTCGAAGTTGTTCCCGTCCTGCTCGTTCTTTTTTGTCAACAAATGGGCATGAGCAGGACAGGGAGAAACTTCGAGCTACTTCAAGCTCTCATTGGACAGCACTACTGTTTATCGCCAACCATTCCAAATCCCTAACAGCGGCCGGCCAGCAACGTGTGACAAAGAGAGATGTATTCGGTTCGGAGATTGTCAAATTCTTCGACCCCCTCGGGTTGGTGTCACCTGTCATCGTATTGGCGAATCTCCTGGCTCAACAATTGTGGTAGCTCAAGATCGGGTGGGACGATCCAGTCGACCGAACTCCAAAAATCCCAAGCCGGCATCTGACAGTCGCCAAGTTTCGTCGGTCAACTGAAGTCATCATACATGTAATCCAACTCATTCATTTGGCGGATGAAATAAAGCGAGTGATTGCCAACGAACCATGTAAGAGACTCGCAAACCTTCGTCCTATTTACTTCGATGGATTACTTCGTGTGGGAGGTCGTTTAGATCATTCCCTACTACCATTTGAAGGACGTCATCGGTATACTTATTATTTAGTGCTTGCAAAACCTCCACTTTTTGGTTCAGAGTAAGCGAATTTCGAAATGATTTTCTCAGTTTTTCCGCTTTTCTATATACAATCTAATGGAATCATTCTTTCCTATTGTAGCGAACAAATACAATCTAACTTCCTTTTTTTGGCAACACTGTTGTGCCGAGTAAACAAACCAAGTATATGCGGTCCAACTTGTTTTCGAATATTCTATCCAGGCTTGTAAAATGTCATCTGCATGTCATTTGACTAATTTGTTAATAACTTTCTTTAGAAATAAAATTCACATCATAATTTTAGATGTACTCATAACGCTTGAGTAGTGCTATATTTTTGTTCAAGGGTACATTGCTCTAAATATAACATCTAAGGCTGGAGAGTGGAAACTCTCCAAAATGTCACGTGTCATTTGACATAATGTCATTTGAATGACATTTTGCCTCCCACGCCCCAGATTACATATTTACAGCAATGTCTTGTTAGACAAAGTTGTAGGCACATTTATGCGCTATAAGTTCGACATACATCCAGAATCAATAGCTAACTTCTGAAAAAAGTTTTGGAAAAATTATACAAACGAATGCAAATGACATTTTACAACACTGATTCTATCGTTATCTCCGAAGTGTAATTCGCGAAACGGCAATCTGAAGTCACAGAAAATCCCCCCGCATCCGACCGGACAAAATGCGGCCACCGAATCACGTCACCTGACCTTAAGGAGCCATTCCAAATCAACGCAGAAACGCGAGCTGAACATAGAGCACACTGAAAACCAAAACTACCCAAAAGTGGGTTGTTTGCACTCAAAACCGTGGTTTGGGCCAATAACCCAAATTTGAGTAAAATGACTTTTCTGGCACTAGGTAGTTTGCCTTTAATCCCATGTAAATAATTTACCCAAAGCTGAGTTTAATTCATCCAAAGCGGACCTTAATCAACCCAAAATAGAGAATATTGAATTTACTCAAATTTGGGTTATTGGGCTGAGCAACTTCGGTGAGGTGTTTGCATCTTGCTCTAGTTTTGATAGCAATCATGGGAAAGAAAGGGAAAACTACTCAATTTTGGGTAAATTTTTTCTGCGATATTCTCATCAGTGCGTATATTGAACTCAAAGTTTGGGTTGATTTATCTGTCCGTGCACAACGATGACGCCATCCCACGGCGAGCGAAAAGCCCCTGTATGGATACACCGGCGTCTACCACCACATCGATATCAACACCCCAACAATCGACAACCTACCTTACTGGCAGCATCAGCGACAACAGAAATACGGATAATGGAATCGCAGTGAGTAAAGCTATCAGTACACTGTTTGTCATAATGACAAATGTTTGTCAAGTCAGCCTGATATCCATGTCGATTTCTAATCGGTTTGGTAGATGTCCGGATCAACTTGACAAATATTTGTCATTATGACAAACAGTGGACTGAGGGCTTAACCAAAACTGCAAAACGAAGAAGAAGAAGATGACATCACCGACGAAATGCCAACTCTAACTCCGAGCATAACAATCCATCCGCCAAAGGAAAAAAAGGTTCGTGTTCCTCCAATTTTAATTATTGGGCAATCAACGAGACAGCTGCGAGAGCTGATGTGCAAATTCAACATACCGCAAACCAAAACGGGTGTTCAACTATTCTGTGCGGGAGAGCAAGCGTACCACGACGTTATGGAAGCGTTGAAGAAAAAGAAAACATTCAGTACCATACCTACACACCCGCTACGGAAAAGTCGATTAAAGTTGTGCTATCGGGTCTCGCGATATACGATATTGCTGAGTTGAAAACAGAGCTTATTGCGCACGGTGTCTTAACAACCGAAGTTAGACTGTTCTCGCGTAAGATAGTTGGTCTGGAGGAAAGCGCGCTATTGCTACTCGACTTCGTGAAAGGAACCGTAAAGCTGTCGGAGTTGCGATAGGTGAAAGCTCTCTTCAACGTAATAGTAAACTGGCCTTACTTCGAACGACGACCCAAAGATGCCGTCCAATGTCACCGGTGTCAACGTTTTGGGCACGGAATGCGGAACTGTAATCTTCGTTCGTCATGCGTCAAATGTGGTGAACAGCGTCCCTTAACTGAGGGCAGACTTCCTAAAAAAGCGGAATTGGAGCGCGCTGATAAAAATGAGACACGTAAGTCGATCAAATGTGGTCAGTAGTGGTAGTGGTCAACATACTGCAAACTTGCGCGGCTATCCCAGCCGTAAGAGCTACATAGAAAAGTTGTCCCGAATGCGTGCCGAGCGCAAAACCGCTTCTTTTGCCCCTGGCCCACAACGTCCTCCCCCACAGGTCTCACCAACAATTCTACCACCCCACCGGCGGGCAGCTCTTTCGCTGAAGCTGAGAGGTCAATCAATTGACAAGAACGGTCTTTTTTCTATGTCCGAATTTCTTTCTCTAGCGAGAGAAATGTTTGATCGCTTGGTAAAATGTCAAACTAAACAACTACTTCTAGCTCTTTTCGAGCTAACGACCAAGTATGTCTATAATGTCTAATTTAGGCTGCTTGCGTCTGATCAATTGGAACGGACGCTCCGACAAGAAGCTTGAACTTTTTGATTTTTTGGAACTGCACAATGTTCCGTAACCGAAACCTGGCTACAGCCAAAACATGCCTTTATTCATCCGAAATTTACTTGAATTCGAGTCGACCGACAATCGAATATTGCAGATAGGGGTAAATGTGTACTGATCGCTGTTCGTTAAGGTATCAAATTCTCTGAGCTGCATGTTTCGACCAAGATTATTGAAACTGTGGGAATCTCGATTGACACACCGGAGGGTAACATACACATAATAGCGGCCTATTTTCCTGGAGCAAAACGTCGTTCGATTTGGACACAATTCCGTCGAGACCTCTCTACAATAACAAGAAGAGAAGAACCTTTTTTCGTTGTGGGTGATCTGAATGCACGCCACCGTCACTGGAACTGCTTGAAAGCCAACAGAGCAGGAGCAATACTATGCCAGGAAGCGGAAATTCGTATTTTTTTCATACATTTCCCAGACCCCTTCACTTTTAAACCGACTGGCCGTGGTCGACCATCCACCCTGGATCTAGCTCTCTCCAACAACCTGTTAGACATGACCAAACCGATCACCTTAAACGAACTGTCTTCGGATCACCTCCCAGTAATGTTCAATATTAGTGTCACCATTTGTGACACTAGCAAAGTAAAAATTCCGATGCTATGCACGAGCTAACTGGCCACGTTTCCACCGCGAGGTTAACTCTAAACTGAACCTGCTAGAACCAGCAGTTGCGGCTCTAACTAGTGAGACTGAGATAGATGTTGCAATCGAGCTCATTTCTTCGACAATTCTGGAGGCAGAAGCTCGATCCCTGAAGTGCAACAACGAAACTGCGGCAATTCCACAGAGCACCCGAAGATTGATAGCGCTACGAAATAAACGTTGGCTCCAATGGTACAGAGGAAGGGATCGCATCTATCGGGGTATAGTCACATCACTGAACCGCCGGATCTGAGAGGAGTCTGATCAAGCTAAATTTTGCAAATTTAAAGAAACGCTGCGCACGCTTAACGACGACCGTGACACACTCTGGAGAATCACCAAAGCTCTACGCAAATCCACCAAGTACAGCCCACCATTACGACAAGGAAACAATATTATCGCATCATCCACGGAAAAGCCCAACAACTGGCCATGAGTTTTGCACAGGCTCATCGCAACCAACTGGAAGATGATCCAGATACTGTCGCTGCAGTGCACGAGTCGATCATACACATTGACCAAACACATGGCGATGATGGTCACCTGTGGTTGATTCATCCCAAGGAAGTCGCACAAATCATTCGAAGACTCAAGTCCAAAAAGTCTCCCGGTCAGGGTAATATTAGAAACTGCTTACTCAAGAATTTACCTCGGAAGGCCCACATTGTTCTAGCGAAAATCTTTTCCGCTTGTCTTCGGTTAAGCTATTTCCCGTCGAAATGGAAACACGCAGTAGTTGTTGCAATCCCGAAACCTAACAAAGACCCAACAATCTCCCCAAATTATAGACCCATAAGCTTGCTACTCAGTCTGAGTAAACTTTTGGAGTGGATAATCCTGAAACGCATTGAGCAACACCTGGAGAACTATCGGATTAGTCCTAATAAGCAGTTTAGCTTTTAAAAAGCACATTCAACTAACCACCAACTAGTCCGGCTTGTACGAACGAATTTTGCACGAGGAAAATCTTCAGGCATGGTGCTTCTTGATGTGGAGAAAGCCTACGACTCTGTGTGGTAAGAAGCTATATTACATAAGATGGTCCTAGGTAATTTTCCCCCGTTTTTTCCGAAAGGAATTCGCTCCTTCCTGTCAAACCGCTCCTACTGTGTCTCGGTAAATGGGCACACATCTGATCGAAACGAAGTTCCATTCGGTATCCCACAAGGAGCTGTCTTAAGTCCTACGCTCTACAATATCTTCACCGCTGATCTTGTGATGATTGACGATGTCAAATATTTCCTTTTTGCTAAAGATACCGGTTTCATCGCGTCGGATTCCGACCCATCCATTGTAGTAGCGAAACTACAAGAAGTTCAAAATGCAATCGAAAGCTACCAGAAAAAGTGGAAGATAAAAACGAATGCCGGCAAATCGCAGGCTATTTTCTTCACTCACCAGCGAAGCCCGCAAAAACTTCCGCAAAGCGAAATATCCGTTTGGGGTCTCCCAGTTCCATGGTCGGATGAGGTTCGATGCCTAGGACTATCAATGTACCAGAAGCTAACCTTCGCTACCCACATAAAGCACAGGCTGAGTAAATGCTACAAATTCATCAGAGTGCTCTATCCGCTCATTAACCGACGTTCACATTTGGACGACAACTCCAAGATCCTGCTGTATGAGACTGTCTCCAAGCCATCTCTAACCCAAGATTTTTTTTTATGTACAGGTTATCCGACTTCGTCAGTAGATGGGAATAACCAGCGCGGGGGGGGGGAACATACATTTTTAGTGCAAAACGTAAACAAACGAGCATAAATTCCATACAAAAATCCAAGATGGCTGAGTTGGGGATATTGACAAGTCGGATAACCTGTACATAAAAAAATCTTGCTCTAACCTACGGCTTCCCAATATGGTATAGCTGCGCCGCTAGCCATAGGAATAAAATTCAAGTGAAGCAGAACAGGATATTGAAGATGATCCTGAATTTGGATGAATTCCATCCCACCAATGACGTCCACAGAATCGCGAAGCTAGAACGAATCGACGATTGGATTGATGTATTTTGGACATCTGAATATATTTTGGACTTTTGGTTATAATTTACAATGTTATGAAAACTCATATGTGAATATGTACGTTATGTGGAAGATATTGATTTGGAAAATGTATTGGAGGTAACCACTTTCCCTTCGATAGGACTCGAACCCATGACCCTACAGTACGCTAGACTGGTGCTTTAACCAACTAAGCTACGAAGGACCTCCGTCGGCCTTCGCAACCTAGCGGCTACTGAACGAGCTCGAGATTCCCAAATTGGACGCATAGTCAAATCACTCGCAATCCATTTCTCAAGCCAATACTTCTACATGTGTATTGTACACGTCCACATTAGAGGAGCGTGAGTATTTAGAATGTCTGGCGGCTATACGCATTCTTAATGCTAGGTTGCGAAGGCCGACGGAGGCCCTTCGTAGCTTAGTTGGTTAAAGCACCAGTCTAGCGTACTGTAGGGTCATGGGTTCGAGTCCCATCGAAGGGAAAGTGGTTACTTCCAATACATTTTCCAAATCAATATCTTCCACATAACGTACATATTCACATATGAGTTTTCATAACATTGTAAATTAACGTCCAAGTCGGGTGGTTTAATCCCCGGAAATAGGCAATTACCTTTGATTGAACTTTTGGTTATATTTTGCGAGTTTTTCGACATAGCTTTCTTCAAATAAATAGGAATCATGTGCCTCTTAAGCCTTTTTCATTATCACATTTCTTTTATGTAACAAAATAAACAAAATATAGCCAAAAGTCCAAAATATATTCAGATGTCTAAAATACCATCGTTACCCTTTACTTCCGAAATTTTGGATGGGATGTGCTACTTCCGCAAACTCGTTGCTATGGCGTCTGTCAAAGTCTGTGATATTAGGGTATAGAATATTAGAATTAAAAATTTTCCTTTAGCTATCCCAACACTTATGCTACGTTTAGACAAGGCAAGTGAATTGAGCAAGTCGCTTGAATCGAACGCGAACTGAAAGTGTAAACACCTTAATTCAATTCACTTGAACGAAAAGAAAGTTGAACATGTTCAACTTTTGGCAAGTCAATTGAATTCAACTGAGTTGTTCAATTCACTTGCCCTGTCAAAACGTAGCATTAATGCTATTTCAAGTTTTTTTTTTTTTACTTTTTCCTTAAATCGCCAAAACTGTAGATTGAACCAGACCAGTAACTTTCAATATTATTTGAACTATATAATAGCTGTTGAAAGGAGTTCCATAACTCAGCTCAAAACTATTCTTGTAACCGAATAATGTTAAAACAAGAAAATAAACTAAACAATCTAACCTGCTTTTAATATAAACACCAGATATTCGCGATAATGAAGGTACCTTTACTTACTCTTATGGCAAAAACTTATTGCTATCTGTCAGACAGGGATTGAACTTATCATTTCATTATCATTTAGTATTCAGCCAATAACTCATTCCAGAGGCGGAATTCCGAAAAGTGTTGTATGGCGGACTTCTAGCGCTGGTTCCCCTCTACAACTTTGTCTAAGGGTACATTGCTCTATGTCTAATATTCACAGCGGGAAACGCTAGTATCATTTGATATACTAAATGATAATAACACTTATTATCATTTAGTATATTGAGTGATCCTAGCGTTTCACGCTGTTAATATTAGACAAAGAGCAATGTCCCCTTAGACAAAGTTGTAGAGGGGAATCAGCGCTAGAAGTCCGCTATACAACACTTTTCGGAACTCCGCCTCTGGAGTGAGTTATTGGCTGAATACTAAATGATAATGAAATGATAAGTTCAATCATTGCTGTCAGACTGTGCGTGAAACATGGCCGCCAATCATCCATTCTTGTTCCTCCACAGTAGAATCCCATAAGACTGTCAGACTGTGCGTGAAGAATTTATCATCGTAGACGCGAATTATGAAAATCTTTTGTTTACGCCATAGCTATATCCTCGAAACGCGATTTTTAATGAATTCGGTTACATTGCATAATCCGTCGATAAAAACATAACTTTTTTTCTTTAATCATTATCATTGCCTAGAATGTAATTGTGTAATTAAAATGGATTTATCCACGTATGGGCCTTTCTCGTATGTTATAAAAATAGTATTTTGGGCCCATAGTCCGATATGGCCAATTATCAATAGGAAGCAATAGGAAAGGGTTCCGCGTCTAGCAAATCGATTAAGGATAAGTGCCTAAACAGTTTTTGCTACGTGTTTTGCGTACACACATGCACACACAGACATCACTTCAATTCTAGCTGAGTCGATCGATATATAACACTATGGGTCTCCGGGCCTTCTATAAAAAGTTCATTTTTGAAGCGATCATATACAGTGACCGGCATAATAAAAAGCCCACTCGCCGTTTTTCATACAAAAAAAAAAATCGTTTTGGTATTACCGCGATAATTTTTTACCCTATGAATCAATATGGTCGAAACTTAGGTGTGGTAAAATTCAAGTTATATCTGAGCTCTGGTCAAATTTTCAGCAAAATTGGTTCACACGCAATCGAGATCTAGATCTCCAAAGTTGACCATTTTGTATGAAAAACGGCAAGTGGGCTTTTTAATATGCAGGTCACTGTAGGCTTTACGTATACTTTGTATACGAGAAAAGCAAAACTAAGAGAATTCGATTTTGGTAACCTAAATGTACCAAACGAGTTGCCAAAATCGAATGGGTTCTGTATTCCGAACACCGCTGTAACTGTCAATCACTAAGTTGGTTGCAGCGTCGCACTCTAGATCGATTTCAGTTCGAGGTTGATGTTTTTGCCTTTCTCGTATACTAAGTATACGTAAAGGCTATAATTTCACTCCAAAACCAAACTTTTGATAGAAGGCTCGGAGACCCATAGTGTTATATACCAATCGACTCAGCTCGACGAATTGAGGTGATGTCTGTTTGTGTGTATGTATGTATGTGTGTGTGTATGTGTGTATGTGTACAAATTTTGTAGACACACTTTTTGGAACTTAGCATTACCCGATTTACTCGCAACAAGTTGCATTCGACGGGGAATGCGGTCCCATTGTTTGCTATTGAAAATTGACCTGATCGGACATTGCATTTCGGAATTATTGAAAAATCATTGTTTTTTCCCAAGGGTCCCCCCTTGGAAAAAAAATTTCAAAATCGAAAAAAAAATTCAAGAATGGTGGGAATGCATAGTAATTAATGCAAAAACATGCAAAATGATAGAAAATATGCGATCTATCCCCCTAAAGTGCTTTTTTGACCTTTCCTATGTGATTTTTTCAGTACATTTTACGATGCACGAGAAAGGCATCATCGCCGCTAGGTGGATTAATCTGGGTTTTTCAGAACACTTCAACTTTCCAAGCGTTATGTTCTATCTTTTACACACATAAACACAGCTGATCCCAAGAAGTATCGATTAGTCAGGAAATCTTGCAAATCGGTCCATCCGTTCGTGAGTTAGGGGAACTGTTCCGTTTCCATCTCACTGAACATATATTCACCTCATCGCAAAACAAAGAAATACAGCACTAATCTCGTCGCTTCTTTTTGCCAACACGCGTGAAAAAAAATCACAAAATAAAAAACAAACCAAATTCTATTTTTTTTTTGTGTCTTTATTAAGGAGACTTTCAGCCCGAGGCTGGCTCGTCTCCGATTACCAAATTCTTTTTCTTTGCTTTGTTTTTGATGCGACGGAAATAGGAGCTATGGGATAAAGTGCCGAGCCGTTCCCCTATATTGCCTCAAAGAAAGAAATGTAAACTTATTTTTTTATATAGAGAAGATAGAAAAGAAGAAGAAATAAAATAGATAGATAGACAAGCTATAACTCTTGGGATGACTTATTGGTTTTTTTTATTATATCTAATTCACTAAAAGGCACAAACACCACTAGGTGGATTAATCAAGGTTTTTCTTACTCCTGCTTCATTACTTTCAATCAAAAATAATGCTGAAATTTGACAGAACAAGTATAAAGTGTATAGACGTTCAAGTCAAACGACTTACTTCGCTTTCTTAATCTGATCTTATCTCGTATAAAATATTTTAATCAAATTTTGATCTATCTCCTATTATACTACACTTATCTATTAAATAACTTTCTGCAAAAACATATATTCAGAGATACATGCAAGTCCAATACAACTCTCCCATTGCTGCTTACCGGTTAAAAACAATGTCGGAACGTAGAAACGTCTGAGGGGGATTTTCTCACTCACGCACACCGGGAAGATTCCTCCGACACCCAACTGCACTATTTTTCAGGCTATTTTCGGATGATTCTGGTCCCGCCGCGTTCCGTTTTCGATCCCTTTCGGCTTTTCACATTCACTTGGGGACACTAAACCCAATGTTTTCTTCTCTCCAAAGTACCGACAGGCTTTTTTCTTTATTCAATATGCACAAAACAAAATGTCCTCCGGCCTTGAATTCTCAGCTAAGGCCGGCTGCCAAATAGCGTTAGAATCGAATCTTCCCAAAATCTAATCCTTAATTTGCCTTATCGCTATCAACTAATTCTCCCACGGTAATCGCTCCAGAACTTTTTCCTTGTCCTAAACACCGGTTTTACGCAATTCAACCCTAATCTCCGCACTTTACACCAAAGTTTCAAAATCACCAACCGAAAGTCAGAAACGTTCCACCTTTTTCACCGTCCGATTCGAGAATCTCCGTCCGTCTGGCTGATAGATTTTCGTAAAAAAAAATACTGCCTACTGCGTAATTTCACACACGCGTTTTCCTTCTCTCGCCAACCGACTGGCACTCCCGTACGGGTGAGCAACAGAGACAGAGCGACAGATATCGGCCGAATTCAATGTGAATAAAAATATTCAGCGGAGGAGATACTGCACGCAGAAAAGCAAACACGAGAAGCCGTAAACCGTCGACAACCCGACTGTGCGGGAGCACAACGCGTCAAAACACACGCACGATTTCGGAGAGCAAAACACGGCGATCCGCTGGCGGCGACGATGATGATGATTGGTCACTGCACTTGATTTTGATAAAAACACTCCAATTCCACACACGGGGGGTTATCAACACGGATCACAAAAAGACGTCCAACTCGCTCGACTGTTGCCGATGGATTGAAATCGAAGCGAACCAGACACGGGAAAGGATATGCTGCCTGCAGGGCCAGTCCCAGTCACACCACCAGCTGCTGCGTCGCTTGCATCAGATTCCGTTCCGTTCCGTGCGGTGCGGAGACACACCTCTACTTGCGCAACGGTGCTGCTTTGTATGGCGATACGGTGCGAGAGAGTGTGTTTGTGCGCGCGCGTTGTTTTGATTGAGTCACCCGATCGAAGTAGGCGCAAAAGTGGGTGGTGGGTGTGTGAAGAAGGTCGCTTGTGTGCGTGCTGCACACCTCGAAGCGCAACATAAAAATATATGTTGTTTTGATTAGTTCAGAGGTTCTCAATGGCAGAGCATGCGATACATTTCCGTTCCGAAAGAATGCACCTAGGTAGTTGAAATTTTGATTATCTGGTAATGTTCTGGTTCCAGAGTCAGTTGCATTCAGGAAACAAATTGAGACCTATGCGAGACTTGACATCATTTAGCATTTATCGTTCATATACATTCATATGAGGTCGCTTGATGACAGATCTTTAGTGTACGGCAAATCCTTCAAAAAATGCTGTGAATATCAGGTCTTAATTCACCATCTGTTTATTGTGTATCCGGAATAAATTTATACCGCTTTTTATACCGAAGTTGGATTTTTCTCCAGATACAGGCAACTTTCCCAACTTCGGAAGTAGTGCGCTGAATTCGCCTAAAGATGCGCTAAACAACGCATCAATTAGTTTGACAAATAAAACTTCGGAAGAAAGTTCGGTTCGGAAGTCCCGACTTCCGAATTCTAACTTGGTGCTACGCCGACAATATCGACTTCAAGGCGCCATACTACAGTATAGACCGTGTAGAGCTCTGCAAAATCATGGACGAGAACAGCTTTCTCGGGAAGCTTATAGCCTATTCAGATTACGCCATTCATGACATGATAATTGGCGTTTCAGGGTAAATACGCTTCATGATGTCATTAATTACGTTATATTTCATACATTTTGCGCTGTCAAAAGGTACCCGCTAAAAAGAGTCATAAAGAATTTATTACGAACAATTATTACGAGAGAGCTTTCGTTCTAACTGGGATGCAGGGAGAAATTCAGCAAAACAAAACTGGCAAGCGTCACGCTCTCTTTGCCAGAGAGAAAATTCTCTCTGTTTTCATTTCGTTTCGTAGTTGACAGTCATGCTCTTTCTGTCGCAGCAGGGTCGAATGCACGTTAGATGGAAATCTTCTGAGCGCTGAAGAATAACTCGGATTGTGATGGTTTTGTGGAAAGCATTTTATATGATGAAAAATAATGATGATAATTATTTATTCTCCACTTATTCAACATGAATTGTTTAAAAAACAGATGCTCTCTAGAATTAACATGAAGTATTTAACTTAAACCTAGATTTAATAGAACAAATCGATTAAATTTTCAAAGTTCAAGGGCCAATGCGGAAGACAATTTAAAACGTAGGAATGGTTGTAAAACGAATATATTTGATGAATAAACATGATTTCATAAATTGTTTCAATTTGCTCCTTGAATGGCTTAATATACTTTGGATTTCAACATTTTTCACGTGGGACAACTGTACGATTTGAATGGGATGTATATATAAAGTAGAATAACCTTAAATAAAACATGGATTGGTAATGCATTAATTCATTAAAAATCCAGTTTAAATCATATCACATTCACACGATTCGATTTTGTTAGTAGCTGTATCATTGATTGTCGAGTAAAACGCAATGGTTCAGTTTCCATTTTTGAAAAAAAAATTAAATTGCTGAGTTGCCCTTCATACATGGAGATACTGGTGGAAATATTTTAGTTCGATAATATTTCTTGAAAATTGGTCCAATCGTCCTTTTTTTTTATTTATTTGTGAGAATTCCCAAAAGTAACTAAATTTTTCTATCAAATCTCCGTTCGATCATAGTACAGATCCAAAATACTTTTTAAACTTAAAAATAAATTGAGGAATAGTCTGATTCCCCGAAGAACGACGCACACAACTAATGAATGTAGCTTCGCTCATTATCCTTAATGAGAGCTTCAAATATTCTTCGAAAATCCCTTTTCATATATTTTTTTTTTCGTGGAAACTTTGTTCAGAAAAAAATGTTCGATTGTCGCCACACAAATGCTTGATTTCGCAAATTAAATTTTAAAACTCTCCTTGAATTCAACTCTGTATTAGCGTGCAAATGAGGAAACATGGAAACGTCAAGATATATTATCTTGCTGCAGTCTGAACACCTCGTAATAATTGGATACTTTCTCACTTAACAAAGTCATAAATAGCCCAATCTGAATAGGCTATTACAAGACTGATCAAAGCAACGATGGATAATGCGCAAAATTGTGTGAAGATTTGCAGCAAACACTCCAGTTGGTTCGAATCCCGCTGGGACTAAAACAAAGTGATGGACTTTCGTGCCTGCTGTTCAACATTGCGCTAGAAGGTGTCATGCGGAGAGCCGGGTGTAACAGCCGGGGTACGATTTTCAACAGATCCAGTCAATTTATTTGTTTCGCGGATGACATGGAAATTGTCGGCCGATCATTAGCAATGCTGGCAGAACTGTACACCTGCCTGAAACGTGAAGCACCAAAAGTTGGACTCAAGGTTGGACTGATGGTGAATGCATCGAAGACTACAGTGAACGTTCGCTAATTGGGTTTTCTTTAGTTGGGACACTATTTAGTTGGGGCGAAACCTAATTAAAGCTAAACGTTAAAATGTGATGACAAATTGCGTTGGCGTTTGGCGGTATTGATATTTTTTCCTTTGGGGATCGTTAAAAAATTACGTCCATTGTTTTCAGCATTTTCAACCCCCTGCCTGTCACAAATCATTGACTCCCTCCCCATCCTCCTGTACGTATAGTACATGCGTCATTTTTAATTTGGCGATTATTTTGGTTTTACTTTTTCTTACATGATTTTTACAATAACATAGTGAGTTATGTACCTTACTAACAGTTTGAATATGTTATTGGAATGCAAATTGTTTCTAAAATGCTTTTTTTTCTGTGCACGGACGTCACAAAACTCGGATCCCCTCCCCCCTCAAACCTTGGACGTAATTTTTGAACGACCTCTTGTTCAATAGGCTCTTTTACAAATAACGTAACGCTGTAGGAGGTCATACCAGTCAGACCAAGCGTTACGATCAATACAAACAAATTAACCTTTCATACAAAAGGTATAACGAGGTGGAGGGTGGGGGTTCGAAATCATCAAATTTAGCGTTACGTAATTTGTGAAAGAATCCAATGCAAAAAGTGAACAACATTGGCGATTGTCAAAACGACCCAACGGCATCCGATTGTTAAGGAGAGGTCCTGCCCCAATTAGCGAACGATTAATTAAGGGATTTCTCCGCGAATCCTAGAGGGATTCCTCGGAGAATCCTAAAGGGACTTCTCCGAAAATTCTGAAGATATTCCTCCGAGAATTCTGAAGTCATTCCTCCGAAAATCCTTAAAGGATTTCTCCCAGAATCCTGAAGGCCTACTTTCGAGAATCCTGTAGGGCTTTCTTCGATAATCCTGAAAGGTTTTCTCCGAGAATCCTGAAGGGATTCCTCCGAAAAATCTGAAGGGATTCCTCCGAGAATCCTGGCGGGATTCCTCCGAGAATCCTGGCGGGATTCCTTCGAGAATCCTGGCGGGATTCCTTCGAGAATCCTGGCGGGATTCCTCCGAGAATCCTGGAAGGATTCCTCCGAAAATCCTGAAGGGATTCCTTCGAAAATCCTGGCGGGATTCCTCCGAAAATCCTGGCGGGATTCCTCCGAAAATCCTGGCGGGATTCCTCCGAGAATCCTGGCGGGATTCCTCCGAGAATCCTGGCGGGATTCCTCCGAGAATCCTGGCGGGATTCCTCCGAGAATCCTGGCGGCATTCCTCCGAGAATACTGGCAGGATTCCTCCGAAAAATCCTGGCGGGAATCCTCCGAGAATCCTGAAGGGATTCCTCCGAGAATCCTGAAGGGATTCCTCCGAGAATCCTGAAGGGATTCCTCCGAGAATCCTGAAGAGATTCCTCCGAGAATCCTGAAGAGATTCCTCCGACAATCCTGAAGGGATTCCTCCGACAATCCTGAAGGGATTCCTCCGAGAATCCTGAAGGGATTCTTCCGAGAATCCTGAAGGGATTCCTCCGAGAATCCTGAAGGGATTCCTCCGAGAATCCTAAAGGGGTTCCTCCGAGAATCCTGAAGGGATTCCTCCGAGAATCCTGAAGGGATTCCTCCGAGAATGCTGAAGGGATTGCTCCGAGAATCCTGAAGAGATTCCTCCGAGAATCCTGAAGAGATTCCTCCGAGAATCCTGAAGAGATTCCTCCGAGAATCCTGGAAGGATTCCTCCGAGAATCCTGGAAGGATTCCTCCGAGAATCCTGAAGGATTCCTCCGAGAATCCTGAAGGGATTCCTCCGAGAATCCTGAAGGATTCCTCCGAGAATCCTGGAAGGATTCCTCCGAGAATCCTGAAGGATTCCTCCGAGAATCCTGAAGGATTCCTCCGAGAATCCTGAAGGGATTCCTCCGAGAATCCTGAAGGGTTCCTCCGAGAATCCTGAAGGATTCCTCCGAGAATCCTGAAGGATTCCTCCGAGAATCCTGAAGGATTCCTCCGAGAATCCTGAAGGTATTCCTCCGAGAATCCTGAAGGATTCCTCCGAGAATCCTGAAGGATTCCTCCGAGAATCCTGAAGGATTCCTCCGAGAATCTTGAAGGGATTCCTTCGAGAATCCTGAAGGGATTCCTTCGAGAATCCTGAAGGGATTCCTTCGAGAATCCTGAAGGGATTCCTTCGAGAATCCTGAAGGGATTCCTTCGAGAATCCTGAAGGGATTCCTTCGAGAATCCTGAAGGGATTCCTTCGAGAATCCTGAAGGGATTCCTTCGAGAATCCTGAAGGGATTCCTTCGAGAATCCTGAAGGGATTCCTTCGAAAATCCTGAAGGGATTCCTCCGGGAATTCTGAAGGGATTCCTCCGGGAATACTGAAGGGATTCCTCCGGGAATCCTGAAGGGATTCCTCCGGGAATCCTGAAGGGATTCCTCCGGGAATCCTGAAGGGATTCCTCCGGGAATCCTGAAGGGATTCCTCCGGGAATCCTGAAGGGATTCCTCCGAGAATCCTTAAGGGATTCCTCCGAGAATGCTGAAGGGATTCCTTCGAGAATCCTGAAGGGATTCCTTTGAGAATCCTGAAGGGATTCCTTCGAGAACCCTGAAGGGATTCCTTCGAGAACCCTGAAGGGATTCCTTCGAGAACCCTGAAGGGATTCCTCAAAGAACCCTGAAGGGATTCCTCAGAGAATCCTGAAGGGATTCCTCCGAGAATACTGAAGGGATTCCTCCGAGAATACTGAAGGGATTCCTCCGAGAATCCTGAAGGGATTCCTCCGAGGATCCTTAAGGGATTCCTCCGAGGATCCTTAAGGGATTCCTTCGAGAATCCTGAAGGGATTCCTTCGAGAACCCTGAAGGGATTCCTCCGAGAATCCTGAAGGGATTCCTCCGAGAATCCTGAAGGGATTCCTCCGAGAATCCTGAAGGGATTCCTCCGAGAATCCTGAAGGGATTCCTCCGAGAATCCTGAAGGGATTCCTCCGAGAATCCTGAAGGGATTCCTCCGAGAATCCTGAAGGGATTCCTCCGAGAATTCTGAAGGGATTCCTCCGAGAATCCTGAAGGGATTCCTCCGGGAATCCTGAAGGGATTCCTCCGGGAATCCTGAAGGGATTCCTCCGGGAATCCTGAAGGGATTCCTCCGGGAATCCTGAAGGGATTCCTCCGGGAATCCTGAAGGGATTCCTCCGGGAATCCTGAAGGGATTCCTCCGGGAATCCTGAAGGGATTCCTCCGGGAATCCTGAAGGGATTCCTCCGGGAATCCTGAAGGGATTTCTTCGAGAACCCTGAAGCGATTTCTCCGAGAATCCTGACGGGATTCCTCCGAGAATCCTGAAGGGATTCCTCCGGGAATCCTGAAGGGATTCCTCTGGGGATCCTGAAGGGATTCCTCCGGGAATCCTGAAGGGATTCCTCCGGGAATCCTGAAGGGATTCCTCCGAGAATCCTGAAGGGATTCCTCCGAGAATCCTGAAGGGATTCCTCCGAGAATCCTGAAGGGATTCCTCCGAGAATCCTGAAGGGATTCCTCCGAGAATCCTGAAGGAATTCCTCCGAGAATCCTGAAGGAATTCCTCCGAGAATCCTGAAGGGATTCCTCCGAGAATCCTGAAGGGATTCCTCCGAGAATCCTGAAGGGATTCCTCCGAGAATCCTGAAGGGATTCCTCCGAGAATCCTGAAGGGATTCCTCCGAGAATTCTAAAAAGATTCCTCCGAGAATCCTAAAGCGATTCCTCCGAGAATTCTAAAGGTATTCCTCCGAAAATCTTGACGGGATTCCTCCGAGAATCCTGACGGGATTCCTCCGAGAATCCTAACGGGATTCCTCCGAGAATCCTGACGGGATTCCTCCGAGAATCCTGAAGGGATTCCTCCGAGAATCCTGAAGGGATTCCTCCGGGAATCCTGAAGGGATTCCTCCGAAAATCCTAAAGGGATTCCTCCGAAAATTCTGAAGGGATTCCTCCGAAAATCCTGAAGGGATTCCTCCGGGAATCCTGAAGGGATTCCTCCGGGAATCCTGAAGGGATTCCTCCGGGAATCCTGAAGGGATTCCTCCGGGAATCCTGAAGGGATTCCTCAGAAAATCCTGAAGGGATTCCTCAGAGAATCCTGAAGGGATTCCTCCGAGAATCTTGAAGGGATTCCTTCGAGAACCCTGAAGGGATTCCTTCGAGAACCCTGAAGGGATTCCTTCGAGAACCCTGAAGGGATTCTTCCAAGAATCCTGAAGGGATTCCTCCGAGAATCATGAAGGGATTCCTCCGAGAATCCTGAAGGGATTCCTCCGAGAATCCTGAAGGGATTCCTACGATAATCCTGGAGTTATTCCTCCGAGAATCCTGAAGGGATTCCTCCAAAAATCATGAAGGGATTCCTCCGAGAATGCTGAAAGGAGTCCTGCAAGAATCCTGAAGGGATTGCTTGGCAAATGCTGATGACATTCTTCCCCAAATCCTGGACAGATTCTTCGGAGAATCCGCGAGCTATTCCTTCGAGAACCTTGGTGTACAGATCTGTTAGCTTTCCAAATGTTCGACCGGGAACGACTTCCATATCATCCGCGAAACAAATTAATGGACTGGATCTGGTAAAAATCGTTCCCCGGGTGTTCACTCGCTCACCGCATGACAAGCGCAATATTGAACAACAGGCATCTTGAGGATTGTTATGGGTAACGTCTTACTCCCCGGCGGAATTCGAATGAACTGAATTTCTCGTGAAATTACTTCAATAATACATCATTCTGTTATTGATACCATACTCTGTTATGAACTAGCCTTGCATAAGAGGTAAAATACCGAAGAAATAATACCAAAAATACTTTAGGCATAACATACTTAGGTATTTCAATACCAAATGAAGACGTTTTAAATTTTCTGCTGCTTGTTTTTTCGCTCATCCGCGGGTGACAAATATTCGGCCGTTTCAGATTTTTTCAAAAATGCTTTTAAAAACACCTATATATTTTTCTAATTAGGACAATTCGTTAATTCTTGAGTTTCTTGTGTACTTTAAAAGTAATCAAGCAATTAAAGTGAAAGTGGAAGCAATCTTCTCCTCAATCCGTGGTTATTTGTCCAGTTCAGAAATGCTATCATTTAGAAATGTGAATTACGAAAAGTGTTAAGGAAAAAATTCATGTCGTGAAGAGTGCTGGTGTTAAGACGTGTAAGTGTTTTAGAAGATATTGCTGAAAATGGAAGCTAACAAAACAGCAACGCAGGAGTTTAAGATAAGTAACAAATTAATTAAAAATTAATTAACAAATTAATGACGAATTAGATCTAACTTGTAGCAATAGAAATTAACTTTTAAGCAGCAATACAAATTAGCAAGCAAACAGACTTTTTATTCTGTTGCTTTCGTTCCCAAAATAATAGTGTATATGCATACAATTGCCTTTACACAGTATAGAGGAATTTCTTGGTTTACTTTTCATTTAACGGCACAACTACTCTGGATTGTTTTATTTTTTTTTTTTAGACTTTATTTGGGTGTTCTTTCTTAGGCCTAGAATTTATCACTGAAATACACTCGATTGTTTTTAATTATTCAATGCATTTATTATCTGATCTACATTCAATCGTATTTCGATATTCGATAATTTTCAAATTTGTACTTTTATAACACATATGTATGTATGACATTTTTCAGAATTCTGGGATTTTGGTATGCCGTGAACAGGATTTTTAAATTCGGAATTGTAGTATAGAAGTATTTCCGGTAGAAGTATTATTCTCCCATTAGGCAACTGATAATTTGGAGACTTATTTTTTTAAAACTGATCGATTAAATTAGTAAGCAAGTTGAGTTGAGAGTTGAGCAACACGCAAATTATGGAAAGAATGACAATAAACACCAATTGAAATAATTTGCTTTCAAATTCACTCAATAGGAGAGGTGGTTCGGTTGTGGGCACCTCCACGTATCTTTTGACAGAAAGCAGATAATGTTATTATGACATCTGTGATTCATTTGCTATCGAAATACGATGTTTTGTGCAGAATACCAAACCAGGTAGTTTACTTTACTTTGAACCATGAACAAATAAAAAAAATTCTACGTAAAAATCAACACGAAAATTTTGTTAGACCTTTTTCAAAGTGTCATAAAATGGTGTTATTGAATTGAAAAAGTGAGTTCTAATGCGTATTCATATGGTAAATTTAGTCTTTTTTGTGGATCAATAACGATTGCCATCAAAATTTCAGCCCGAAAATTTGTTTCATCACTTTCCTGAAACGCTGATAAATTCGGTTGTGGGCACCTTTATTGGTTCGGTTATGGGCACCCTCTTTTTATTGACAAATCGTTCAATATCACTGAGTATATCAACAAACATATTAATAAACTCATTTTTATGCTGTCTTTATGCATATTCTGCGAATCATTCAGTGATAATTTATTGTAATAATAAATTTTATTATTTATATATGCGTTTGTTTGTTGCTTGAAAGACAAATGTACAGTATTCATAGGTCACGTACAGTCGTGATTTATTTAGTAGGCAGAACGATCGGCCGGTCATCACATAATTTGTTCTGCTTTGTGCGGTTAGCAGAACGATCGCCCGATCATCGAAATGTTGTTCTGCTTTGTGCGGGTGAGTAAATTAATTAGAAAGTGAAAATTCAGTTCGCGTCAGTAAGCAGAACGATCGGCCGGTCATCGAAAAAGTTGTTCTGCTTTGTGCGGATAGCAGAGAGATCGGCTGGTCATCGACAATTTTGTTCTGCTTAGTGCGGTCGGTAATCAAAATAATTAGTGTTCGTTCGATTATGTTTTGAATTGATTAAACTACACGCTATACACGGCATACCGTTTACCAAAACGAACCCTGCCACAATACCTACCCCATATATCCAACATCCCAGTGATTTCTCGTGGAAGTGCAGATGACTCGTCGGCTTCTATCAAAGCGAGTATCACGTCAACATTTTCCTACCCATTCCTTAATTGACCTGCATTCGGACACGGCCGGCGCTGGTATTGCTCATTTTTTGGGTCACCAGTTCTTACACATTGAAGATGATGTTAGTCCCAAACTTCATCTGTTGGTTCTCTGTGTAATTACAGCTGACCTGGCAATAACGGAGTAGCAACCGTGGGCGGTCAATCATGCTCATGCTCATGCTCATACTTAGGTATTTCAATACCAAACGAATAATAATTTGTGATGCGTTTGATATTGTAATAACAGAGTATGTTATGCCAAATGTATTTAACATATTAATTTTTGGTATTATTTTTTGGTATTTTACCTATTTTGCAAGGCTACCTCATACCAATTTTTGTTACCGATGTCGTCACTCCTGCTCCGGAAGTATTCGCCCGAAATTTAAACACAATTTTGCATACCATCCATCGTTGAGCCATACCATCCAGCTTCTCAAGAAAGTTATTCTCGTTTGTGTTTTTCCGTAGCTCTACGCTATGTCTCTGGGAACCTCTGATTCAAATTACTCCCTGCAAACAACACGTCTGAAAACGTGTTTTTGCATCAATTTGCACATTCTACATCGCACCGGTTTGAGGCTGTTTTCTTCTGAAGAACAAAATAGGATACGCAAATCCGATATTTTAATTTTTCCATGTCCATCATCTTTATCAGGGACTATTAATTGTTTAGCAAATAAATAGACGCAATTGGCAAAAAAAAACAAATCTCTTCTCGCTTCATGTAAGTCAAGATTAAATTTTCTTCTTATCTGAGTATTATCACATACCGTACGTGCCTATACCTTTACTAAACTCATTCAAACAGCGAGTGCATTCTCCGCCAAAATGCCGGCTATACAAATCAACGATATTACTCAATAATAAAATAAACAAACAAACAAACGCAAACGAAAGTGATAGGTACCGGAAAATGAAATTGCGCGTTGACCTTGAGAGCAGTATAAAATGCGATCGAAAGCACGTTGCCCAGCTGACGGACTGATTCATACCGTGGCAAAACTAGGGTGACGATAACATGTGGAACGATCATAGCTGGGAGAACATTCTATACCTTTAATAAATACATTTCAATGCATTATTTATCAAAAGAGGAAAACTGAATCGTATGCAAAATTTAAGTCTCGATTTTCATTTTTATTATTTTTGCAGGCTATTTTCCTTTTTCGAACAATTTTTTCTTAACACAATTTTCTATTTATTTCATATCCTCCTGGTTACAAAATTGTCACATTTCAAGAGCTCAGCCTTCACAGCTTTTTATCTTCATTTGTTATTCAGTTTTGATTGTAGTTTATTTTAATTCGTTTTTGCTGAGCGCTCCGAGATTTGGCAGCGTAAGTACTCTGAACCCTTGGAACGACTCACCAAAGCGCCACAGTGAGAAAAAAGGGACCCCAAATGCTGCTGCAGCTCTCTTTATTTCAACAACAGGTACGGGATCGTACTCAAATTACGTAAGCACTTATGGTGGAAGGGGAAGGGGTTGTCTGCCATTTTCTTACTTTCCATATAAATAAAAAATGATTTGTATGGGAAAAATCTTACATGCACAGAAAAAAATGATTAAATTTCAACGACATGTAAACAGGACAAGCTGTAACATCACAGTACCTGAATTTGTCATTTGATTGAAATTTACATCAAAATCGATGCACATATTTAGAGCATTGAAAAAGATATAAAATTACACGGCTTATTACTCATTTTTCAATTGGTGTAAAGATACATCAAAATAGATTTATTTTTCCATCAATAAAACTTTAATTTTACACGATCGTGTAAATGTCAACCCATGTACATTAAAACATTAAAACAACATGGAGTCAGAGCTCGTTATCTCGAGAGAAGTACCACCTGTACTGTGTTCCGAAACCGTATATTAGTGAACCAGTTTTACTTAAACAGCGGAGCAACTACGTGGATGGTAAGATTAATTTTGGTGAATATTATTTAATGTCTCAAAAGTAATCGATTGCTTATTTTGCAGCCAATTTGTTTAGCCTGGCGCGGCTCTCAATTTCTGCGTAAGAATTTTCGTGAATGTCTACGAATTGAATATTTATGCAAATGCAACAGTTTGCCGGATCACATACCATATTGAACGGATAGATGTATTCAATGTAATTTTGTATATTTATGATTTGTATTGTGCGAGAAATAAAAATATTAAAAATAATGAAACGAAATGTTGTTTAAATCACAATTTGATTTAATTTGGGAATGGGGGGAATCAAAGGTTGTCGTCTATTGATTTTTACATTCATTTAATTTTACACGCGTCTGTCATATTGAACGTGTGAAATTCAACGATCTTAATTGAATTTTAAAGCGATGTAAATTTAACAGCTAACATAATTTTAGATGTATTTTGATGCTCCAAATATGTGCATCAAAATAAACGTAAATTTACACAGAAATTCTAACTGTGAGAGTGGTGCCACACTGATTGAGGACTATCTGAGCTTCGAAATGTCAACAAATGGGTACTTCCTGCAAGGTACCTAGACCTCGGCCTGACGACAGTATCATAGCTCGTGATGAGTGATAGGCACGCGTGACGGGTGTTCCACGCCCAAACGATGCACAGGAGGTGCATAGAGTGGAAGCAAATGGGATATGGGGGTACTAAGCCCCACGGAGCGAGTTACTGAATGTCATAGGAGTGGTGCACAAGCGAAAGGGACGGAAAATATGAGCGAGCACACAAGTAAGCCTTGCATGGTACGTGTAATCAAAGTTACTACTTAGGCAGTAGTGTGATCCGGCTGCCAGTGACGGATTAAATGAAGTATCGCTAGGCCTGGCAGAAGTGTCGGGGCAGATACCTCTGCGGCACCTCAGAATTAGGGGACACGAAAGCCTCGCTATGCCTGGTAGGAGTGTCGGGAGGTTTATGCTTCTGCGGCAGCTCAGAAATAGAAGACATGAAAGGGTCTGCCTCGTAGCTGAGGTAGACCCTGTTGCAGGACAGGGTGAACACCATACTGAATGAGGACTGTCTATGTTGTGAGATGGCAGCATGGGGTACCTCCTGCAGGGTACATGTAAGACTCTTGCAATCATTCGAGCGGCATAGGCAGGTGAGTGTTGGGGCACATGTGGTGCCAGTATGTCTTGTGCGCATGAGGTGGATGGGGAGTACTAAGGAAGTTTAGGCGCATACGTGCACTTGTGTAAGTACGTTAGATTTGGATTTAGTTTGTCCCAACAGTGGTCCAAACTATCGAAAGACCCACTCCAAAGTGGAATTTTTTTCGATCCGAATAGGTTCAATGGCAATTCCCGGCCATCAACCACGCCCACTCCAAAATAAGGTTTTCCCTGATTCGACTAGATACGATAGCAACTCTGACCTTCGACCATCTCACCCCAGAGTGGAGCTTTTTAATCCAGTTAGCTACCGTCAGACCGACTCCAGAATTGGATTTTCCTTGACCCGAGTAGGTTCAATAACGATTTCGATCATCGACCGACGCATCTCAGCTGGATTTGATTAACCCAACTAGACCTAGCAGTGCGTAGGCTCTGGAAAAAACCTCACCATTTTTAATGAACTTCCAGCGTGGCTAGGGAAGATCCCTTACATAACTTTTGAAATAATCAAAAAAGTATCACAAAAGTAAATGTTTTTGCATTTTTATTTTTATTTGTTAGAGTGGGGCGCCAAATTATGATTTCGCCAAGGGCGCTGGCCACACTACGGCTCTGGTTGTATGGTGGACTTCTAGTGCTAAGGTATTTCTACAACTCTGCCAAATGGCTCGTTGTTTTAATTCAACTCATAATGGAGTTATAGCTGCAGTAACTCAAACTAAATGATTGGAATTTTGTTATCATTTAGTATAAGTTACTGAAACTATAGCTATAACTCCGTTATTAATGGAATTCAAACAACGAATCACTTGGCAGAGTTGTAGAAATACCTTCGCACTAGAAGTCCACCATACAACACATTTTGAAATTCACTTTCTGGAATGAGTTATTGACAAACTACTAAATGATCGAACGCAAATTACTAAATGATCGATAACATCCTTGGCCAAAGAGCAACTACAACTAACCGGCGCCTAATTCCTATTCATCTTCCATCTACTGCGAGGAGTCGCACACTACCTGGTATTCCAACATTCCTCCTTAGTGTGCACGCCTCGCTCCACCGAGCCTTTTGTCCCGAGCTCCTCCTGACCAGAGAAATTCCTGATCCAAATCGTTGCCCGTACAAATGGCCTCCACCGGACGCGTCGTTTGCACAGCACCTGGACTCCTGCTGACCAGTCAGCAACTTTTCGAACATTCCGACCTTCCGACCCACGACTTATGTGGGTCCCACCAGATAGTAAAGCTGCGAATGGATATTCAAGATAATCCGATACATCCTGGAATTGATGTCCCCAATAACTATGGGAACTTTTGCAGCATATATTTTCTGCACTTGATCTCTAAACAAACCTGCAGCAATCCAGCATGTTCATGTAAGTTTCTAGATGCCTTTCGATGCAACATTATTCAAATAGCTCCAAAGCTGATGTTCCAGGTTCTCCAAATTATTCTGGAGTTCAGATCAATTGGTCTATCAGGTCAACTTCACCTGATACATACCAAAATGTGTAACATTTAAGTATGTATGAAAAGCCGTAAAAAAGGAAGCCGTAAAACCAAGCGACGTATAAAAAACTGCCGTAAAAAGAGGGTTGAGTGTATGAAAAGCGAACGTTGGAAGTGACATTGCTAAGAGATTAGTGTCACTCCTTGCTGATCAATCTTCCAGGGATGGAACACAGGTATTCCCCCCCGTATGTCCTGGCTCTTATGCCGCTCCGACGCGAGGCCGTTCACTCAGCCTTGCCGTTGGCATTGCAGCGAGGTTTGTGGAGTTTTCCTCATTGCGACCAACAGGTTGATGCTCCTGAAGCGGGTTTGGAAGTCATATGACTACTGCTTCTGCCTCATACACAGGAGGTCGTGGGTTCAAGCCCAGGTCCGTTCCATTCTCCTACTTTGTATCTTTCTCTATATTTCTCATGTTCTAGCAATCGCTCGACCTGGAAATGGACTTCTATACCGTTTCCATTACTATTCCTATACCTTCTTCAATTTGAGTATTCTAACAGTAGTCTGCTAGAATTTGAAATAAACTATAGAGCTCGTTTCCTACATCCAATTAGAAATTCCATAAGTTGCCTTCTCTATATATCACATTGGCAGCTCGTTAACCAAGACGGACCTCTGCCTCTCGAACCTAACCCAAAAATTCCAACAAATTCCGCATAAACTCGTGGCAAATGCAGAGGTATATTCGGCTTGCAGTAGGCGAGTGATTGCACAATCATTTCCTCCCCCTTCCCCATTGACTTGCATTCTGACGATCACCAGTACTTGTACATTGAAGATGTGTGCTAGTCCCAAGCAAACATTTGTTGGTTCCCTGTGCAAGAACAGCTAATCTGGTCATAATGGAGTAGCAACTACGAGCAGTCAATCAAGCTCAAGCTCAAGCTGCGACCAACAGGTTGATGCTCCTGCTATTATCATGACGACGATGACAGTAAAATTTTATGTTCGCTGTATTAAAGCGGCGAATAAAAAAGCCCGGTCGCGACAATGGCGCAACATGGATGGAACATTGGCTCCCACTTGCTAATAAGCTGAGAGAGAGAAGCCAGCTCACTGACAGATCGTTTATTTACTATGTCTTCTTCTTCTTTATTTGTGTTGAAACCGTGGAAACTCAACAAATCAAAGTACCATTTCATAACGTCGGAAGCAACATTTTTCACTCCAATAAAAACTTGTTCGAATTAGCTGATTTTAATGGTTATGAACTTCCTAACGTGGAACAAAACCGATTTCTCATAATACGGGATCATTCACATGGATAATTACGGGTTCAATTCACTGTAGCAGACATAAGAAAAGTTGCGAACATAAATTGCTAAATAAATAATTTAGGTTACGACCATTTGAAGTTGCATCGCATTGTTTATTTTTTCGGTTCGCAGTGACTGGATCGCGGTGACATTAGGATGAACGTACATAAAGCGAGCTGTCTTCTCTCTCTCAGCTAGTAAGTATGGATTTTAAATAATAACGAACGAAAAGTTCTTGAGAAAATAGAACTTTAGTTTTGCTCCGGTGGAGATGGACGGAGTGCAAATTAAAAATCGTTGAAGGAAGTTATGCATCTGGTGGAAATAGACGGAATGTCGGACGGAAGGGTTTCTGTTTCTGAAAATATAAAAAGAGTTAGACCAAATATAGTATATTAACAATATAGTCCACTTCGTGAATCCCCATATATTAGGCAAGAGACAGCATATGCACACCATCTTGCGTCACAAAAGGTAACTAACGCCTGAAAACGATAGCCAAGGGGTGCGATGATTGCAAAAATTACACTGATCTTACAATTTTTGAAAATTTGAATAACATTTTTCAAAATTTTATTTTTCAATTCGGATATCAAAATGGGGTTTTGGAATGTTTTCTAGCATATTATTTCGACATATTATACTGCATATTGAATCATACGTTTAAGCACCCCTCGGAATGTCTCTTCACTGCATTGCTTGCCTTTTGTGACACCGCGGCGCTACTGCGTTGTCTCTTCAAATCAGCCAGAGTGGACTATATTGGTAATAGAGTATATTTGGTTAGACTAACTACGAAAAGTAGAAATGAACAAAGATAATTGAAAAGAAATTAAGATTGAATTCGGAAATGAGGTTGTGAGATACAGTTAAACCTCCATGAGTCGATGTTCTATGACTCGATATCAGGGGTCTGCGAAGCGGCCATGTTTCTGATGCTAGCATCAAAATCATCGATTAATTTAATACGAAGGCGTAATCATAATCGTTGAAACCTGCACTCAGCGAACTGTACTATCGAAATTCATAACTGGCGCCTTATGAATATTCGACTGATTATTCCACCATCAGTGCTTCTTATACGCAGTTACCTCTTTGAATACCCAAGCGTCGATGGGCGTGTGGTCTACATACCGGCCTCCCGACCCCGACGTCCATGGTTCGAATCCAGTCTGCCGCACTTCACTTTTTTTTTAATGAAAATCATCATTCATAAGGCAACATATTGAAATTCATACCGATTCCTTGTGGCAAATTTCCATAAGGCGTTTTATTGAAAATCGTACGTCCATTTTCCTCAGTGTGCCATTGAAAATGTATTTTGAATATCATGATATTTTGGCGAAGTAGAGCGCTTGGTGCCGATTGAAATATGAAAATTTATTAAATACATCAATATTCTTGTTGAAATACACCTCGCATTCATACTTTCGCACAAGTTCTTGAAAAATGATGAAAAATAATTACGTCTATTTGGAAAAATCACTTCGGAATAGTGGTTTGTTTACAAAATAGAATTGTCAGTGGGAAACCCAATTTCAATAGAACAATGGGAAACTCAAAGATGTTGGCTATTGTCAAACGTAGTGGGTAGGATTGGGGTTGCCAGATACCTGCTCGATATCGACTCATAGAAGCAAATTACTCCATATTAAAAAATATTTTCTGGGTTACTACGACGGTCCCTTCAAACAGCATCACAAGGTTTGTATATTCCACATCTCGATATTTCCTTGAGTCGATGGTCCCTTCAATATCGACTCATGGAGGTTTTACTGTATTAGAGTTGATTAAAAAAATGCGTATAAATAAAAAAACATACGTGGAAGGAAATTTAAATTCATATGTAGAATGGAATAAGATATGAGTTTGAACATTGAGTTTGAAAAAAAAATATGAGATTTAAATTGAAGTTCTAATTATGATTATTAATGATAATTAATCGAAGAACGAATTTCAAATTTTAATTGAATTTGAAATTGATTGAATTGAAAGACTACTTAGATCCTAGACAAAATACTGGATTTGAAGAACAACTTTTTAATTTAAATTAATAAATTCAGGCCGGAAGTTTCTCCAGGAATTCCTCCGGAAGTTCCTCCAGAAATTCCTCCGGAAGTTCCTCCAGAAATTCCTCCAAGAGTTCCTCCGGAAGTTCCTCCAGGAATTCCTCCGGAAGTTCCTCCAGGAATTCCTCCGGAAGCTCCTCCAGGAATTTCTCCGGAAGTTCCTCCACGAATTCCTCCGGAAGTTCCTCCGGAAGCTCCTCCAGGAATTCCTCCAAAGTTCCTCCAGGAATTCCTCCGGAAGTTCCTCCAGGAATTCCTCCGGAAGTTCCTCCAGGAATTCCTCCGGAAGTTCCTCCAGAAATTCCTCCGGAAGTTCCTCCGGAAGTTCCTCCAGGAATTCCTCCGGAAGTTCCTCCAGGAATTCCTCCGGAAGTTCCTCCAGGAATTCCTCCGGAAGTTCCTCCAGGAATTCCTCCGGAAGTTCCTCCAGGAATTCCTCCGGAAGTTCCTCCAGGAATTCCTCCGGAAGTTCCTCCAGGAATTCCTCCGGTAGTTACTCCAGGAATTCCTCTGGAAGTTACTCCAGGAATTCCTCCTGAAGTTCCTCTGGATCTTCCTCCAGGAATTCCTCCGGAAGTTCCTCCAGGAATTCCTCCGGAAGTTCCTCCAGAAATTCATCCAAGAGTTCCTCCGGAAGTTCCTCCAGGAATTCCTCCGGAAGTTCCTCCAGGAATTCCTCCGGAAGTTCCTCCAGGAATTCCTCCAGGAATTCCTCCGGAAGTTCCTCCAGGAATTCCTCCGGAAGTTCCTCCAGGAATTCCTCCGGAAGTTCCTCCAGGAATTCCTCCGGAAGTTACTCCAGGAATTCCTCCGGAAGTTCCTCCAGGAATTCCTCCGGAAGTTCCTCCAGGAATTCCTCCGGAAGTTCCTCTAGGAATTCTTCCGGAAGTTCCTCCAGGAATTCCTCCGGAAGTTCCTCCAGGAATTCCTTCGGAAGTTCCTCCAGGAATTCCTCCGGAAGTTCCTCCAGGAATTCCTCCGGAAGTTCCTCCAGGAATTCCTCCGGAAGTTCCTCCAGGAATTCCTCCGGAAGTTCCTCCAGGAATTCCTCCGGAAGTTCCTCCAGGAATTCCTCCGAAAGTTCCTCCAGGAATTCATCCGGAAGTTCCGAAACTTTACGCGAAAATATTACGCGCATTTCTCTCGCAATTCTTCCAGAATTTCCCAGCCCTGAATTCCTCCAAGGATTTTCCCGGAAAGTCGATTACAAATAAATTATTCTGGTTATTTTTCCTCGGATGTTTGTTTAGGAATTCTTAGGAACTCCTTCACAAATTCCTCCAAGAATCTCCACGGCAATTCTTACGGAAACTTCTCCAGAATTTCTCCAAGAACTCGCCCAGAAAACTTTACAGGATTCCCTTGAAAACTCCTCCGAAATATATGAAAATACTCCGAAAACTCTCCCGCTTTTTCTTCAGAGACTTCTTTAGAAATTCTCCAAGAATTCTCTCAAAATACCTACAATAATATCCGCGAAACTACCCTTTTAAGAAATATCTTAAAATAATCTCTTGGGAATTTCTTTTGCAAACTCCTCAAGGAACTGCTCCGGGAATTTCTCTTTTATGAACAATTCACGACGGAATTTTTGTGGGAATATCCGAAGGATTTCATAAAAGATTTTGATGATCGATGTATGAAGAATTTCTTGAGAAAAATTCGCAAAGGAAATCCTTAATTGAAACTCAGATTTTTTTTTTATCTAAACTCTTGAATGAAGTTCGTGTGGATTTCCCGATGGAAATTCGAAGGAATTCCTTAAAGAGTTTCTGCAGAAAATCTAGAAGTAGACATATTAGTTTATAGAGAATGCCAAAAAAAGATTGTCGATTCTCCAAACAATTTTTAAATGGCCGTACTGCCGAAGAAGTTTTTTTTTATTTTTCGTTTGTTTTGGAGGCTTATGCCGAAGAAGATCTAGGAGAAATTTCTTGAAGTCCTGTAGAACAATTCCCTTATTTTCTAAAAAATAAAATGTCAGGTGCATTTTAGTTGAAAAATATTGTTTTATTTGACCCTTAGCAGCACACATGTTCCATATAAGTAACTCTAACTCATATGTGACCAGATTCAGTCACAGTAAAGTTGATGCAACATTTTTTGGCTGACTGACTCTGGACCGAGCATACGTTGAACAACAAGAAATGTAGAGGTTCCCCAACGTACAATTCAGGCTGAATAAGCTACTTCTTTAGCTGAAATAGCATATTTTTAATTTTATTCGGTTTCCTTCTTGGGAGCCCTTCTCTGGATTCCGTTGCAAATCCTTTTCAGGATTCCGTTGGAAATCCTTCCCAGGGTTCCGTTGGAAATTTTTCTCAGGATTCCGTCATTTTAGGGATTCCGTTGGGAATCCTTTTCAAGATCCCGTTGGGATTCAATTCGGATTCCTTCTCAGAATTTCGTTGGGAGTCCTTCTCGGGATTCCGTTGGTGATCCTACTCAAGATTTCGTTGGAAATCTTTCTCAAGATTCAGTTGGAAATCTTTCTCAGGATTCCATAATTTTCAGGATTCTGTTGAGAATCCATCGCAGGATCCCGTTGGGAATCCTTCTCAGAATCCAGTTGGGTATCCTTCTCGGGATTCCATTCGGATTCCTTCTCAGATTTTTCTCAGGATTCCGTTACGAATCCTTCACAGTTGAAAATTCTACTCAGAATTCGATTCGGTTTCCATCTCAGAATTCTGTTGGAAGTCCTTCTCAGGATCACGTTGGAAATCTTTCTCAGGATTCTGTCGTTTTTATGATTCTTTTGGGAAGCCTTCTCAGGGTCCCGTTGGGAATCCTTCGTTGGGGATCCTACTCAAGATTTCGTTGTGAATCTTTCTCAAGATTCCGTTGGAAATCCTTCTCAGGATTCCGTCATTTTCATAATTCTGTTGAGAATCCATCTTAGGATCCCGTTGGGAATCCTTCTCAGCATCCCGTTCGGTATCCTTCTCGGATTCCTTTTCAGAATTCCATTGGGTATTTTTCTCAGGATTCCGTTGCGAATCCTCCCCAGGATTTCGTTGAAAATTCTTCTCAGAATTCCATTCGGTTTCCTTCTCAGAATTGCGTTGGGAGTCGAGTTGGAAATCCTTCTCAGGATTCCGTCATTTTAAGGATTCTGTTGGGAATCCTTCTCAAGATCCCGTTGGGTATCCTTCTAGGGATTCAATTCGGATTCCTTCTCAGAATTCCGTTGGTAGTCCTTCTAGGGATTCCGTTGAGAACTCTCCTCAGGGTTTCGTTGGGGATCCTACTCAAGATTTTGTTGCTAATCTTTCTCTAGATTCCGTTGGAAATCCTTCTCAAGATTCGGTTTGAAATCCTTCTCAGTATTCGGTTGGAAATTCTTCTCAGGATTCCGTAATTTTCAGGAGTCTGTTGAGAATCCATCTCAAGATCCCGCTGGGAATCTTTCTCAGAATCCAATTGGATTTCCTTCTCGAGGTTTCATTTGGATTCCTTCTCAGAATTCCGGTGGGTATTTTTCTCACGATTCCGTTGAAAATCTTTCTCAGGATTCCATTGGAAATCCTTCTTAGGATTCTGTTGAAAATCCATCTCAGGGTCCCGTTGGGAATCCTTCTCAGAATCCTGTTGGGTATCCTTCTCGGGATTCCATTCGGATTCCTTCTCAGATTTTTCTCAGGATTCCGTTACGAATCCTTCACAGGATTTCGTTGAAAATTCTTCTCAGAATTCCATTCGGTTTCCTTCTCAGAATTCCGTTGGGAGTCCTTCTCAGGATTACGTTGGAAATCTTTCTCAGGATTCCGTCGTTTTTATGATTTTTTTGGGAAGCCTTCTCAGGATCCCGTTGGGAATCCTTCTCAAGATTTCGTTGAGAACCCTCCTCAGGGTTTCGTTGGGGATCCTACTCAAGATTCCGTTGGAAATCCTTCTCAGAATCCCGTTGGAAATCTTTCTCAGTAATTTTCAGGATTCTGCTGGGTATCCCTCTCAGGGCCCTCCTTAGCCGTGCGGTAAGACGCGCGGCTACAAAACAAGACCATGCTGAGGGTGGCTGGATTCGATTCCCGGTGCCGGTCTAGGCAATTTTCGGATTGGAAATTGTCTCGACTTCCCTGGGCATAAAAGTATCATCGTGTTAGCCTCATGATATACGAATGCAAAAATGGTAAACTTGGCTGAGAAACCTCGCAGCTAATAACTGTGGAAGTGCTTAATGAACACTAAGCTGCGAGGCGGCTCTGTCCAGGTGTGGGGATGTAATGCCAATAATAATAAGAAGAAGAAGAATCCCTCTCAGAATCCCGTTGGGAATCATTCTCAGAGTCCCGTTGGGTATCCTTTTCAGGATCCCGTTGGGAATCATTGTTAGGATTGCGTTGGATTCTTCTCAGGATTTTCCCAAGATTCCGGTGCGTATTCTCAAAATTCTGTTGGGTATCCTTCTCAGGATTCCGTTGCATATCCTTTTCAAGATTGAGGAAGCATATGCTTCTACTCTAGCGCATTGAAAAAATGGCCTATCTTTATTACACGTTAAGTTTAAAGGAAGTCTCTAGGAAGTACTGGATTGGGAGAAGATTCATAGATTGGATTTTCATAAAATTCTTGGTTAGGGCTCACAGAGTAATTCTGCCAAGCATCCCTCTGGAAAATCTACATGTTGTATCTACTGATGATTCATAAGAAGTTCTTTACGTTCTACCCCATATAATGTTTGTCGCAGTTGAATGCTCTATTAGCGTTTTATTTATTTTTTGTCAATTGTTTTGCTGCCAATACGAATTGTACGAAAACTTTTATAATGATTCACTATTTGCAACTTTTAATATTCTAGTTTCTATAGAAATTCTCGTTTTTCCTCTCTTTCTATCATTAAAGGCATATCTCTTTCAGTGTATCAATTAACCTTTGTTTCAGTAATCCTCTATGTGTGAATTTTTCTTCAAATATTTTTTCCTTATGTCCTTATGTCACAACAAAGAAGCATCACAATTTTAAGCCTACCTGCTTCT
Source organism: Armigeres subalbatus (assembly GCF_024139115.2). Taxonomy (NCBI): domain Eukaryota; kingdom Metazoa; phylum Arthropoda; class Insecta; order Diptera; family Culicidae; genus Armigeres; species Armigeres subalbatus. The sequence goes on from NC_085139.1 coordinate 295,999,138, forward strand.
TTACACACCTGTAATGTAATGCATGTTTGTCCATAATAAACTACTGCACAAACCTAAAACCGAAATTAAACAACAACAACATATCTTACTGATTACAAGTAAAATCTCACGTTACGGCCATTGTTTAGTAAATCCACTAAGCGATAACACGCGCACATCGGGTAATAAGCAAGGACGCGCCTTTGTTCACGGCTCTCACATTTTTTGTACGTTTTGCTTACGTTACTTTTAGAGTGTGATTCACACAACTAAACCGCGGTTATAGATAATTATTTGGAAGCATATATGGAACGAGTGTTCAGAATGAGAAACACAGAAACACTTACGGCTATGGGGTGTTAATTGTTAAAGGTACAAATCCTCACTCTGAACGTCGTCATTGGAGTTTGGGAACTGTTTTGAGGTTACACAATTTTAAATTAAAAGCATTTGTATTTGTTTCAAACAGCTAACGGTCAACGTTGGATTCGAATATTGCTTATGGAACAGGAAACATGCGGTTGGATCTGCAAATTTGTGCAGCCTACTTTTAGTTTGGTGACTCTTAAAACACGTAAATAGAAAGAATTTAGTGGCGTCGGGGGAACCTACAACACGAAAAAGTTACATACACAGCAGACCGACAGAGCGATCTACTTTGGGTCGCTGCCCTTATCGGAACCGGCCGACGAGCCTCGTCTGGCGCCATTTTTCTTCTGGTCGTCACTGTCCTCGTCCGAGTAGTCCTCATCGTGCGTGTGAGTCACGGAGCGGGGCGTTTCCGGCCGGGTGTGCGGAACCGAAACGTTTCCGCTCACAACCAGCATGTTCAGATCCTTTTCGGTGATGGCCTGGAATGGAAAGAAAGAAGAAAATGGTAACGCTGAGTAAGGAATTTTGGAAAACCTAATTCAAAACGGAGGGATTCTCGTGGAACCTTGATTCGTGTTGGAGTTCGGAAACGGGATGGAATCCTACTCGGAAGGAATCCTACTCGGATTCTTGAAGCAGTTCTACTCGGATTCCGGAAGGAGTTCTACTCGGATTCCGGAAGGAGTTCTACTCGGATTCCGGAAGGAAACCTACTCGAATTCCGGATGGAATCCTACTCGGATTCCGGATGGAATTCTGCTCGGATTCCGGATGGAATCTTACTCGGATTCCGGATCGAATCCTACTCGGATTCTGGATGGAATCCTACTGGAATTCCGGATAAAATCCTACTGGAATTCCGGATAAAATCCTACTGGAATTCCGGATAAAATCCTACTGGAATTCCGGATAGAATCCTACTCGAATTCCGGATAGAATCCTACTCGAATTCCGGATGGAATCCTACTCGGATTCCGGATGGAATCCTACTCGGATTCCGGATGGAATCCTACTCGGATTCCGGATGGAATCCTACTCGGATTCCGGATGGAATCCTACTCGGATTCCGGATGGAATCCTACTCGGATTCCGGATGGAATCTTACCGATTCCGGATGAACTTCACCGATTCCGGATGGAACTTACTGATTCCGGATGGAATCCTACTCGATTCCGGATGGAATCTTACTCGATTCCGGATGGAATCCTACTCCGGATTCCGGATGGAATCCTACTCGGATTCCGGATGGAATCCTACTCCAGATTCCGGATGGAATCCTACTCAGATTCGGATGGAATCTACTGATTCCGGATGGAATCTACTCAGATTCGGATGGAATCCTGCTCGATTCCGGATGGAATCCTACTCGATTCCGGATGGAATCCTACTCGATTCCGGATGGAATCCTACTCGGATTCCGGATGGAATCCTACTCGGATTCCGGATGGAATCCTGCTCGGATTCCGGATGGAATCCTGCTCGGATTCCGGATGGAATCCTGCTCGGATTCCGGATGGAATCCTGCTCGGATTCCGGATGGAATCCTGCTCGGATTCCGGATGGAATCCTGCTCGGACACCGGATGGAATCCTACTCGGATTCCGGATGGAATCCCAGTCGAATTCCGGATGGAATCTTACTCGATTTCCGGATGGAATCCTGCTCGGATTCCGGATGGAATCCTGCTCGGATTCCGGATGGAATCCTGCTCGGATTCCGGATGGAATCCTACTCGGATTCCGGATGGAATCCTACTCGGATTCCGGATGGAATCCTACTCGGATTCCGGATGGAATCCTACTCGGATTCCGGATGGAATCCTACTCGGATTCCGGATGGAATCCTGCTCGGATTCCGGATGGAATCCTGCTCGGATTCCGGATGGAATCCTGCTCGGATTCCGGATGGAATCCTGCTCGGATTCCGGATGGAATCCTGCTCGGATTCCGGATGGAATCCTACTTGGATTCCGGATGGAACTTACTCCAGATTCCGGATGGAATCCTACTCCAGATTCCGGATGGAATCCTACTCGGATTCGGATGGAATCCTACTCGGATTCCGGATGGAATCCTACTCAGATTCCGGATGGAATCCTACTCGGATTCGGATGGAATCCTACTCGATTCCGGATGGAATCCTACTCAGATTCCGGATGGAATCCTACTCAGATTCCGGATGGAATCCTACTCCAATTCGGATGGAATCCTACTCGGATTCCGGATGGAATCCTACTCCATTCCGGATGGAATCCTACTCGGATTCCGGATGGAATCCTACTGATTCCGGATGGAATCCTACTCGATTCCGGATGGAATCCTACTCAGATTCCGGATGGAATCCTACTCCAGATTCCGGATGGAATCCTACTCGATTCCGGATGGAATCCTACTCGGATTCCGGATGGAATCCTACTCAGATTCCGGATGGAATCCTACTCGGATTCCGGATGGAATCCTACTCGATTCCGGATGGAACTTACTCCGGATTCCGGATGGAATCCTACTCAGATTCCGGATGGAATCCTACTCCATTCCGGATGGAATCCTACTCGGATTCCGGATGGAATCCTACTCGGATTCCGGATGGAATCCTACTCGGATTCCGGATGGAATCCTACTCGGATTCCGGATGGAATCCTACTCGGATTCCGGATGGAATCCTACTCGGATTCCGGATGGAATCCTACTCGGATTCCGGATGGAATCCTACTCGGATTCCGGATGGAATCCTACTCGGATTCCGGATGGAATCCTACTCGGATTCCGGATGGAATCCTACTCGGATTCCGGATGGAATCCTACTCGGATTCCGGATGGAATCCTGCTCGGATTCCGGATGGAATCCTACTCGGATTCCGGATGGAATCCTACTCGGATTCCGGATGGAATCCTACTCGGATTCCGGATGGAATCCTACTCGGATTCCGGATGGAATCCTACTCGGATTCCGGATGGAATCCTACTCGGATTTCGGATGGAATCCTACTCGGATTCCGGATGGAATCCTACTCGGATTCCGGATGGAATCCTGCTCCGACGCCGGACGGAATCCACCTCCTATCCCGGATGGATTCCTTCTTGGATTCCGGATGGAATCCTGCTTGGATTCCGGATGTAATCCTGCTCGGATTCCAGATGGAATTCTACTCAGATTCCGGATGGCATCCTACTCGATTCCGGATGGAATCCTACTCGGATTCCGGATGGAATCCTACTCGATTCCGGATGGAATCCTACTCGATTCCGGATGGAATCCTACTCGATTCCGGATGGAATCCTACTCGGATTCCGGATGGAATCCTACTCAGATTCCGGATGGAATCCTACTCAGATTCCGGATGGAATCCTACTCAGATTCCGGATGGAATCCTACTCGGATTCCGGATGGAATCCTACTCAGATTCGGATGGAATCCTACTCGATTCCGGATGGAATCCTACTCAGATTCCGGATGGAATCCTACTCGGATTCGGATGGAATCCTACTCGATTCCGGATGGAATCCTACTCGGATTCCGGATGGAATCCTACTCAGATTCCGGATGGAATCCTACTCAGATTCCGGAGGGAATCCAACTCCGGACTCCGGATGGAATCCTACTCCGGACTCCGGATGGAATCCTACTCCGGATTCCATAAGGAATCTTACTCCGCATTCCGGAGGGAATCTTAACCGAATTCCGGAGGGAATCCTGCTCGATTCCGGATGGAATCCTACTCGATTCCGGATGGAATCCTACTCAGATTCCGGATGGAATCCTGCTCGGATTCCGGATGGAATCCTGCTCGATTCCGGATGGAATCCTGCTCAGATTCCGGAGGGAACCCTTCTCCGGATGCCGGAGGGAATTATACTCCGGATTCCGGAGGGAATCCTACTCAATTCCGGATGGAATCCTACTCGGATTCCGGATGGAATCCTACTCAGATTCCGGATGGAATCCTACTCAGATTCCGGATGGAATCCTACTCCAGATTCGGATGGAATCCTACTCAGATTCCGGATGGAATCCTGCTCGATTCCGGATGGAATCCTACTCCAGATTCCGGATGGAATCCTACTCGGATTCGGATGGAATCCTACTCAATTCCGGATGGAATCCTACTCGATTCCGGATGGAATCCTACTCAGATTCCGGATGGAATCCTACTCAGATTCCGGATGGAATCCTACTCCAGATTCCGGATGGAATCCTACTCAGATTCCGGATGGAATCCTACTCGGATTCCGGATGGAATCCTACTCGATTCCGGATGGAATCCTACTCCAGAATTCCGGATGGAATCCTACTCGATTCCGGATGGAATCCTACTCAGATTCCGGACGGAATTCTACGCAAATTCCGGATGGAATCCTACTCGGATTCCGGATGGAATCCTAACCGGATTCCGGATGGAATCCTACTCGGATTCCGGATGGAATCCTACTCGGATTCCGGATGGAATCCTACTCGGATTCCGGATGGAATCCTACTCGGATTCCGGATGGAATCCTACTCGGATTCCGGATGGAATCCTACTCGGATTCCGAATGGAATCCAATCCTGCTCGGATTCCGGATGGAATCCTGCTCGGATTCCGGATGGAATCCTGCTCGGATTCCGGATGGAATCCTGCTCGGATTCCGGATGGAATCCTGCTCGGATTCCGGATGGAATCCTGCTCGGATTCCGGATGGAATACTGCTCGGATTCCGGATGGAATCATGCTCGTATTCCGGATGGAATCCTGCTTGGATTCCGGATGGAATCCTACTCGGATTCCGGATGGAATCCTACTCGGATTCCGGATGGAATCCTACTCGGATTCCGGATGGAATCCTACTCGGATTCCGGATGGAATCCTACTCGAATTCCGGATGGAATCCTACTCGGATTCCGGATGGAATCCTACTCGGATTCCGGATGGAATCCTACTCGGATTCCGGATGGAATCCTACTCGGATTCCGGATGGAATCCTACTCGGATTCCGGATGGAATCCTACTCGGATTCCGGATGGAATCCTGCTCCAGATTCCGGATGGAATCCTACTCGATTCCGGATGGAATCCTACTCGATTCCGGATGGAATCCTACTCGGATTCCGGATGGAATCCTACTCGATTCCGGATGGAATCCTACTCGGATTCCGGATGGAATCCTACTCGATTCCGGATGGAATCCTACTCGATTCCGGATGGAATCCTGCCCAGATTCCGGATGGAATCCTAACCGGATTCCGGATGGAATCCTACTCGGATTCCGGATGGAATCCTACTCGGATTCCGGATGGAATCCTACTCGGATTCCGGATGGAATCCTACTCGGATTCCGGATGGAATCCTACTCGGATTCCGGATGGAATCCTACTCGGATTCCGGATGGAATCCTACTCGGATTCCGGATGGAATCCTACTCAGATTCCGGATGGAATCCTGTTCGGATTCCGGATGGAATCCTACTCAGATTCCGGATGGAATCCTACTCAGATTCCGGGTGGAATCCTACTCGGATTGCGTATGGAATCCTGCTCGGATTCCGGATGGACTCCTACTCCAGATTCGGATGGAATCCTACTCAGATTCCGGATGGAATCCTACTCCAGATTCCGGATGGAATCCTACTCAGATTCCGGATGGAATCCTACTCAGATTCCGGATGGAATCCTACACGGATTCCGGATGGAATCTTACTCGGATTCCGGATCGAATCCTACTCGGATTCTGGATGGAATCCTACTCGGATTCCGGATGGAATCTTACTCGGATTCCGGATCGAATCCTACTCGGATTCTGGATGGAATCCTACCAGATTCCGGATGGAATCCTACTCGGATTCCGGATGGAATCCTGCCGATTCCGGATGGAATCCTACTCGGATTCCGGATGGAATCCTACTCAGATTCCGGATGGAATCCTACTCCAGATTCCGGATGGAATCCTACTCGGATTCCGGAGGGAATCCAACTCCGGATTCCGGATGGAATCCTTCTCCGGATTCCGGATGGAATCCTACACGGATTCCGGATGGAATCCTACTCGGATTCCGGATGGAATCCTACTCGGATTCCGGATGGAATCCTACTCGGATTCCGGATGGAATCCTACTCGGATTCCGGATGGAATCCCACTCGGATTCCGGATGGAATCCCACTCGGATTCCGGATGGAATCCCACTCGGATTCCGGATGGAATCCCACTCGGATTCCGGATGGAATCCCACTCGGATTCCGGATGGAATCCCACTCGGATTCCGGATGGAATCCCACTCGGATTCCGGATGGAATCCCACTCGGATTCCGGATGGAATCCCACTCGGATTCCGGATGGAATCCCACTCGGATTCCGGATGGAATCCCACTCGGATTCCGGATGGAATCCTACTCGGATTCCGAATGGAATCCTACTCGGATTCCGAATGGAATCCAATCCTACTCGGATTCCGGATGGAATCCTGCTCGGATTCCGGATGGAATCCTGCTCGGATTCCGGATGGAATCCTGCTCGGATTCCGGATGGAATCCTGCTCGGATTCCGGATGGAATCCTGCTCGGATTCCGGATGGAATCCTGCTTGGATTCCGGATGGAATCCTGCTCGGATTCCGGATGGAATCCTGCTCGGATTCCGGATGGAATCCTGCTCAGATTCCGGATGGAATCCTGCTCAGATTCCGGATGGAATCCTGCTCAGATTCCGGATGGAATCCTGCTCGGATTCCGGATGGAATCCTGTTCGGATTCCTGATGGAATCCTGCTCAGATTCCGGATGGAATCCTGCTCGGATTCCGGATGGAATCCTGCTCGAATTCCGGATGGAATCCTGCTCGGAATCCGGATGGAATCCTGCTCGGATTCCGGATGGAGTCCTGCTCGGATTCCGGATGGAATCCTGCTCGATTCCGGATGGAATCCTGCTCGATTCCGGATGGAATCCTGCTCGATTCCGGATGGAATCCTACTCAGATTCCGGATGGAATCCTGCTCGATTCCGGATGGAATCCTGCTCGATTCCGGATGGAATCCTGCTCGATTTCGGATGGAATCCTGCTCGATTCCGGATGGAATCCTGCTCGATTCCGGATGGAATCCTGCTCGATTCCGGATGGAATCCTGCTCGATTCCGGATGGAATCCTGCTCGATTCCGGATGGAATCCTACTCGATTCCGGATGGAATCCTACTCGGATTCCGGATGGAATCCTACTCAGATTCCGGATGGAATCCTACTCGATTCCGGATGGAATCCTACTCAGATTCCGGATGGAATCCTACTCAGATTCCGGATGGAATCCTACTCAGATTCCGGATGGAATCCTACTCGATTCCGGATGGAATCCTACCCCACTCGGATTCCGGATGGAATCCTACTCGGATTCCGGATGGAATCCTACTCGGATTCCGGATGGAATCCTACTCGGATTCCGGATGGAATCCTACTCGGATTCCGGATGGAATCCTACTCGGATTCCGGATGGAATCCTACTCGGATTCCGGATGGAATCCTACTCGGATTCCGGATGGAATCCTACTCGGATTCCGGATGGAATCCAATCCTAGTCCGATTCCGGATGCAATCTTACTCAGATTCCGGATGGAATCTTTCTCGGATTCCGGACTGAATCTTACTCGGATTCCGGATGGAATCGTTCTCGGATTCCGGATGGAATCCTGCTCGGATTCCGGATGGAATCCTACTCGGATTCCGGAAGGAATCCTGCTTGGATTCCTTATTGCATCTGGGCAATAATTGATGCCGAAATACTGCCAGAATCTCTGAGGAATCTTGTGAGAAATTCATGAATGAATGCTAACGACATTCAGAAAGAGATGCCCAACAAACTCTTGTAAGGTATTATCAACGGAATCGTGAAAGAGATTCCCAACCCCATGGGTTTGAATGAAACTGCTAACAGAATTCTGGAAAGAATATTTTTTGAAATGCTGTAAAGGAATCGTTGGTGGTATTTCAAAAGACTTCATAAGGACGGAATCCTAGATGAATTGCATATAAATTCCCGATTGGATTGCTTAAGCGGTTTATATTATAGTAAGAAATTTACTGAATTCAATGAAGAACTCAAAATCACACCTACGGTAAATGGAGACCAATCTTTGTATTCCAATTCAGGACAACTTACACTGACTTCTTTGGAGACCTCTTCGACCCCGGTGGCTTGCTGATCGTTTGGTGTTCCCGGGTTCCTCGATCGGGTCCTCTGAATCATCGGCGCGTCCAGCGTGAATCGCTGCTCATGAGCCACCGTTGACTCGTGCGGCAGCAGCATAGCCGGCGCTCGGAACATGTACGAGAACGGGTAGTACATCAGGTTCAGGATGGTGGCCGCGTACAGATCGGCGTATCTGACGACCTAAAACGCAGAAAGATCAGGTCACACTTGCTAAAACTTGTATTTCAATCAATGATTCTACAAACCTGACTAGAGAAGAAGGTCTGTCGCGATCCTGATCGGAACAGCGAACCCATCATACCATAGGCCAGGTCCATCTTGTGCGTCACGTCGCGGATTGCCGTCCGGACCGACGAAATGTCAGGCTTTTCTTTGGCGCTAGAGTCCAGATTTTTGTACAGATCTCCCAGCTTGACGTCCAATCGCTGCAACTCGGCAAATAATTGGCACTTGTCAGTCCACACGTGCAGCTCCTGCACCAGCTCCGGAATGATCAGGAACGTGCGCCATCCGCGGATTTTTTTGCTCTTCAGAATATCACCGAAGATGTGATCTCCCACGTACAGGACGTCCTTACCTTTGGCTCCGATCAGTTTGGTGAACACGTCGCACGAGCCCCCGGAGTAGACCTGATTCACCTGCAGCGGTCCCATGTGAGTTCCCACCCTCAAAGCACCCGTCGTTGTGTCCACCTGTCGCAGAATGGTTCCCTCGCCGAAGAACAATGGCTTCCGAGCGTCCACCACGATGGTGTCGAAGTAGGTCTTCCAGTCCCGGTGGGGTTCCTCCGGCTTGGCTCCGTGCGGGAAGTCGAACAGGAAGGTCATAATGCGGTCGGTGAATTTGTAGTCACTGTTCGTCAACAGGAACAGCTTGGCTCCGGATTCGCGAATCCGAGACAGGACCATCGGCAGCCGTTCGTCCTTCTTGACGTATTCGTCGAGATTCTGAAAAAAAAACAAAAATATTTGAGAATTGTTCAAAGATCGGCATTCACAAAAAAAATATGAACTGACCTCCAAAGTCTTCTTTTTCAGGTCCCCGTAGATGTGCACCCAATCGACGGCTCCACGCACGTCCTGGAAAATTGATCGGAAAGACATGAACAGTTCGCCGTACTTGACGCCGGTTTTGTCCACCTGCTCCGCGTACTGCGGCGAATTGGTGAAGAAGTCCACCAAGCAGGCCAGCAGATACGTCTCCGGCAGGTTGAACAGCGTATTTAGTACGTACACTCGGCTCTCGTCCAGCTGGAGGAATTTGTTCGGGTACAGCTCGTACACTTGGGAACTAGAATTAAATGAATGCTACATTAATCGTTCAGAGATGGATCGTCGTGAAATACTGACTGTTTCAAGAACTCAAATCCGTGGACACAAACCAGGATGTTGCCGTACGCGTCTACCTTCAGCAGGTTGCCGTAGAGGCTGTCGAACCACAGGCCACGTACCGGGAACGAAGGATCGTACTCAAACTGGAGGATTTCCACGGGATAGCCCAGCGTCACGAGGCGTTCCTTGACCAGGTTGAAGCCCAACTGTTCGTACTGTGGGGATTTGTACTCAGCGATGGTGTAGTCCATGTCGAAGCCATAGAACTTGATATTCTCCAGGTGGAGTGAGCGGTTCACGAAAATTCTGTTGAAGAAGAAAAAAGAAGTCAGCGCCAGTTCGAGGCATAGTAAAAAATATTGTGATTTTGAGGGGAATCTGGGCAAAATGGGCACTTTAAAGTGATCTGACCAGCACGAAACCACTGGAAATCGATTTATCACACGTTTTCCCTTAAGGAAACTTATAATCATTGAAAAAATATCAGCGTCAGTTCGAGGCACAGTAAAAATATTGTGATTTTTAGGGGAATTTGGGAAAAATGGGCACTTCAAAGTGATCTGACCAGCACGGAACCCCTCGCAATTGATTTATCACTCTTTTTTCCTTCATGAAACTTATAATTATTTAAAGAATATCAGCGAAAGTTTGAGGCGTAGCAGAAATATTGTGATTTCAAGGGAATTAGGGCAAAATGGGCACTTCAAAGTTGTCTGACCAGCACGAAACCTCTCGCATTCGATTTATCACACTTTTTCCCTTCAGGAAACTTAAAATTATTGAAAAAATATCAGCGTCAGTTCGAGGCATAGTAGAAATGTTGTGATTTTTAGGGGAATTTGGGCAAAATGGGCACTTCAAAGTTGTCTGACCAGCACGAAACCCCTCGCAATCGATTTATCACACGTTTTTCCTTCAGGAAACTTATAATTATTGAAAAAATATCAGCGTCAGTTCGAGGCATAGTAGAAATATTGTGATTTCAAGGGAATTTGGGCAAAATGGGCACTTCAAAGTGGTCTGACCAGCACGAAACCCCTCGCAATCGATTTATCACACGTTTTTCCTTCAGGAAACATCTACTTTCTGAAAATTTTGCAGCGTCAGCTGGAGTAATTGAATTTCGAGTCTTTTGCTTTTGAAAATCCCCAGTGTGCAGCGTTTCAAGCAAATAGCTTGGTTTATCGACCAGCTCTTGATCTCGGAGACGAGCCAGCTTCGGGCTGAAAGTCTCCCTAATAAAGACAATAAAAAAAAAGAAAAAAAAGAGCTCTTTAAAAGTGCGCTCTTAATTATGACAATTCAATTAAAATATGTTCCAAGTCTAAACCGAATCTAAATTTGCTAAAAAAATACTTTTTCAAACCCGCTGAAGGTTAAACAATAGAACCAACTCGAACCCCAATAAGCCTTAACTTATTATTTTTTTTACAACAGAAGGTGAATTCAATGATTTCATAAACAGAAATAGTCCTTTCATTGCATGAAACATACTTTCAGCTACCGGGTGCAATAAATTAACACGCACCGAAAACAATAAAGCCAAAACATATTTGTTCAGATTTGGATTTGTTGAGGCTATACAAGAATGAGCAAAAAAGTCCACAGTGAATTCCCTCAGATAATACACTCCGGGCCGAACGGGAATCATTTGTTTGCGAAAGGCGAGAGCTTGTAGGTATCGGTCGGAAAATATAAGAGAAAACGTGATCCGAATTGAAAATCTTGTTTGTGTAAGTTTGGCTTTACGGACGGAAGGAACTTTTTGATTGAATCTTATCAATCTGGAATAGCAGATTTGTGTGCCAATCGTCGGTTGGAATCCCTTAATCTGTCGTTATATTTTTCTCCTTTCAAATCGTAAAAAGGGATCGATAATGAATAATGGATTTTTTTTTTGCTTCTAACAGAAATTCTTAAAGACATCTATTCGTATACATGCCTTGGGGCTTGGGGGGCAGCAGGTACTATGTCCAAGGGCTTGAAGATCCCTCCCCAGGCCATCTGCGAGTTGTGGCGCCTGCCTAGGATGTGGTGGGGTTTGACAGTGGGATCTGTTAAACCTCTATAAAAAGCTGCATGAATCCGCAAGTAGGCTCCGCCAAAGCGACCGTGTGCCGCTCAAAGCGCACAAGCTCAAGTGCTGGTATTAGGTGGGACGCTAAACAGCCCTGACACGACGGCCCTCCGACGAGACAGGAGGTTTGCGCAGGCCCAATAAGCCGCCTTTAAAAACAACTATTACGAACGATATAGAAGATAATACGACTCGATACAATCGGCAAAGACCTAGGCGACGAATACAGGATCACGATTGGAAGCTTGGAACATGGAACTGCAAGTCGCTGGGTTTCGCAGGTTGCGACAGGATGATCTACGATGAATTACATCCCCGCAACTTCGACGTCGTGGCGCTGCAGGAGATTTGCTGGACAGGGCAGAAAGTGTGGAAAAGCGGGCATCGAGCGGCTACCTTCTACCAAAGCTGTGGCACCACCAACGAGCTGGGAACCGGCTTCATAGTGCTGCCAATCAACGCAAGGATGTGCAAGCTGAGGATTAAAGGCCGTTTCTTCAACTATAGCATCATCAACGTGCACTGCCCACACGAAGGGAGACCCGACTGCGGGACGTCAAAATCGTCATCGGTGACATGAACGCACAGGTAGGAAGGGAGGAAATGTATAGAACGGTCATCGGATTGGATAGTCTGCACACCGTATCGAATGACAACGGCCAACGATGCATAAACTTCGCAGCCTCCCGCGGAATGGTAGTTCGAAGCACCTTGTTTCCCCGCAAAAATATCCACAAGGCCACATGGAGATTACCTAACCAAGAAACGGAAAACCAAATCGACCACGTTCTAATCGACGGTCAATTCTTCTCCGACATCACGAACGTCCGCACTTACCGCAGTGCGAATATTGAATCCGACCACTACCTCGTTGCAGTATGCCTGCGCTCAAAACTCGACGGTGATCAACACGCGTCGGAGTCGTCCGCCGCGGATTAACATTGGGCGTCTACAAGACGGTAGACTAGCCCAAGACTACGCGCAGCAGCTGGAAGTGGCACTCCCAACGGAGGAGCAGCTAGGCGCAGCATCTCTTGAAGATGGCTGGAGAGATATTCGATCCGCCATTGGAAGCACCGCAACCGCTGCACTAGGCACGGTGGCTCCGGATAAGAGAAACGACTGGTATGACGGCGAACGGAGCAGTTAGTAGAAGAGAAGAATGCAGCATGGGCGAGATTGCTGCAACACCGTACGAGGGCGAACGAGGCACGATATATACAGGCGCGGAACAAACAAAACTCGATTTTCCGGAGGAAAAAGCGTCAGCAGGAAGATCGAGACCGTGAAGAGACGGAGCAACTGTACCGCACTAATAACACACGAAAGTTCTATGAGAAGTTGAACCGTTCACGTAAGGGCCACGTGCCACAGCCTGATACGTGTAAGGACATAAACGGGAACCTTCTTACGAACGAGCGTGAGGTGATCCAAAGGTGGCGGCAGCACTACGAAGAGCACCTGAATGGCGATGTGGCAGACGAAGATGGCGGTATGGTGATGGACCTGGGAGAACGCGTGCAGACCATAATTCTACCGGCTCCGGATCTCCAGGAAATCCAGGAGGAGATTGGCCGGCTGAAGAACAACAAAGCCGCTGGGGTTGACCAACTACCAGGAGAACTATTTAAACACGGTGGTGAGGCACTGGCTAGAGCGCTGCACTGGGTCATTACCAAAATTTGGGAGGAGGAAGTTTTGCCGCAGGAGTGCATGAAAGGTGTCGTGTATCCCATCTACAAAAAGGGCGATAAGCTGGATTGTAGCAACTACCGCGCAATCACATTGCTGAACGTCGCCTACAAGGTACTCTCCCATATTTTATGCCGTCGACTAGCACCAACTGCAAGGGAGTTCGTGGGGCAGTACCAGGCGGGTTTTATGGGCGAACGCTCCACCACGGACCAGGTGTTCGCCATTCGCCAAGTACTGCAGAAATGCCGCGAATACAACGTGCCCACACATCATCTATTCATCGACTTCAAAGCCGCATATGATACAATCGATCGAGACCATCTATGGCAGCTAATGCACGAACACGGTTTTCCGGATAAACTGACACGGTTGATCAAAACGACGATGGATCGGGTTTCAGGGGCATTCTCGAGTCCCTTCGAAACCCACAGAGGGTTACGGCAAGGTGATGGTCTTTCGTGTCTGCTATTCAACATCGTTTTGGAAGGGGTAATACGAAGAGCAGGGATTAACACGAGTGTTACAATTTTCAATAAGTCCGTCCTTTGGCTTCGCCGACGACATAGATATTACGGCACGTAACTTTGAGAAAATGGAGGAAGCCTGAAAGTAACCATGAAATGCCCGAAAGTCTCGAGTTGTGGGAACTTGCTCCCAAGATTGATCTCGGGGTCCCAGTAAAGCCGTTAAATTAGTTTGTATTGGCCCCATCTTTTACGAAAGAGATGAGTGCGGCGGTGCTAGTAGCGTGCATCCCTGAGAGCCTGATATTTGGGGCATCGACAGACATAATGTTCCACGATGTTGCGAACATCACAGACGTCGCGGGTTGTATGAAAAGGGCTCCCGTCAAAGTTATGCGAGAGCCGCGTGTGTCCGGTTCGAAGCCGGAAGGTGATTTGCTGGTCTTTGAGGTTGGATAGCTCTGTCCATACCGATGTGGTCCCCTTAATTTTTCGAAGGTATCCGGAAGTTATGGCAATCCAGGAAATTTCCCAGTTTTCTCGTACAGCTTTCCTTATCTAGGTTTTTACGTCACCCAACGGGACGGATGGCCTAAAACGCTGGCCCTGATATCCGTCTCCGGCAAGGAGATCTGCCGTGATGTTCCCAGGCACTCTGCAGCAGAGCTCCAGAACCCAAGCGAAGGTCGTGTTCGGGAACATGTTCGTTAAGATGCTTTGGATCCAGGGGTGCTTATGCTCGTCGCTCTGGAGTGCGGAAATGACACTGGCTGAGTCGGACAGGACGAGGATGGGTTTCCTTCATCAAGGAATGTGCGATAGGATTGCTAGCTACAGTCAGACTTATGGGGGCAAAATCCTAATAGCTATAGCTTGTATCTCCACAATGTGCATATAATAATCTAATAATCATAATAATCTCCACAGTGTGCACTACATCATCCACTAGGACATTTCCGCATCACAGCACATGAGTTCATTGGAAAGTACTTCGGATATAAATCCAGGAATTCGTGTGGAAATTCCTCAAGATATTCCTCAGAAAATTCGAGAAAGGAATTCTAAGAATTAATTTTGTTTTTCATTTCCAGGAATTCCTTCAGAAAATCTTCCAGGCGGAGATAAATTCAGAAATTCCTCAAGACTCTAAGAATTTTCTTCAGGCATTCTTTCAGAACTTCCTCCAGGACTTTCTTCGGATATTATTTCAGGAAAACCAAGAAATTTCTTTGGGATTTTTTTTATCAAAATAAATCCAAACCGTTATTTTTAGAACAATTCTGTCTATTTAAGTACAAGGAGAGTGAGAAAAATGTTCAATTTGGTGGGTCACGTACCCCATCGTGGTCCAGCTTCAGAAGCCAAGTTACCATTATTGCATTCTGTAGCCAAGAAGATCTTGGATGATCTAACACGCCAATGCGGGTAAAAGTGACAGAAATAAAAGCAAACAAATCTGCTAAAGGTATAATAGCTAGGGGTAATGACGGCTTTGGCAGGTTTTGTTCTATTATTGTCAGGGGGGTTTTTTATGACTGATTATGCTCAAATTTGGCCCAAACATTCTTTGCATATCAAATAATATTGTTCATAAAATTCGGTCGACAAAAACCCCCTGCCAATAATAGAACAAAACCTGCCAAAGCCGTATATTCCCCTATTTAAATTATGCCTGATAGGTTGCCTTGGTTCGGCAGATCCAAACGCACTGCATACTGTGATTTTTGTGTTGGCCAATCATTAGCGTGAAGTACGAAATTCGGCGGCGTGGAGCCACCCGGCGTATGGCGCGCCGCCGACACCTTGACCGGCGTCGGCGTACCTCAATAAGTGTCGGCGGCGCACAGGTCTAGTCTGAAGTTCTCGGAAGAAGTCCAGATTTCCACCACTCGAACAAGAGAATCCTTTCCTGGGTAAGCCTTCGTAATAATCCCCAATTTCCAGGTTTGCGGTGGAAGATTGTCCTCAATCAGAAGCACAACAATTCCCGGTAGCACGTTACTGGTTTTCGAAGTCCACTTTCCACGGGTCTGAAGCGTTGTCAACTACTGCCGTGACCAACGGCCCCAAAAATGTTCGTTCAGTTGGTCCAGGTTTCGCCAGCGGGACAACCGATTCTTTGGTACATCCAGGCAAGATGGCTTCGGAGTACTCTGCAAGGGTCTGCCAATATGCAAGTGGCCTGGCGTTATTGGCATTGGATCGGTAAGACTGGACGCGAATTCAAGATAGCCTCCACGTGTGTCAAGGCAGTTACAAACTCCTCAAATTCAGAACAATAAGTATAGGCTTTCTCCTTTCACGTAGGTGCATTTTTAAAATGTTTTATCGGCGGACATTTTTCCATACATTTTTAGGTGGGTTAAATCGGCTATCAATTGAGATTTCTATAGAGTTTGCACAAAAAATAATGAAAAAAAATAAAAATTGTTCTAGAACCGCCGATAGAACATTGTAATTTACCCACCATATAAAAGAGGAGATCATATACTTTTGCGTGGTGGGTGTTTCAGAGGTACTGATTTTTGAAAAATAATATTTCCCCATAGAGACACCGTGCTCTTCAGGTGAAACTTTTTGCTTTTTATCCCAGCCTATTACAAGCCACCAAAGTTAGGTGCTCGAGGAGGGATAAAATGTCATGCAATCTCCTTTGGTACCAATAAATTGTTAATGCCTAGACGATGTATGTCCCCTTGGAGTTGTCGGTACAATTCATGTAGCTCGTGTGATGCCCCGACGAAATTTGTTCCATTATCAGAGAACATTTTTCGTACAATTCCACGCCGGTTCATGAAGCGCTCCAACGCAGCAAGAAACGCTTCTGTAGTAAGCTCAGATACCAGTTCCAGATGTATATTTTTGTCACCATACAAACGAAAACTGCTATATAACCTTTGACCAGTTTTGATCTGTATTTCCCTTGCTTCACTGTTACAGGGCCGGCGTAGTCGACACCGGTGTACTCGAATGGCGCAGCAACGTTGACTCGTTCCTCTAGTAGATTGCCCATTAATTATTGGATCTTTGACGGCTTGACTCGAAAGCAGTTCAAGCACCGTCGAACCTTTCGAACAGCAGATCAGGCACGGAGTAACCAAAATTGACGTCGAACTGTTGCAAGTTGGACCGGTTGGACCAACATGCATATTTTCGACATGCAGCGTTCGGATAAGGGCATCTGTCACTGGATGTGGAGACATTATCCGATGGTGCTTGGTTTCGAACGGGAGATTTGCATTCTCCAAACGTCCCCCAACCCTCAACAAGTTGTCACTGTCAAGGAAAGGGTTCAGGGCTGTAATTTTCTTGAATGAATCACCACTTTTAGCTGCACGAAGCTCCATCGTCCGGAGCACCATAACGATGGTTTTCAACGATTTTCTCATTTCAGGAAGTATAATTCGACACGATTTTGGGTTGGCCTGTAATGGGGCTTCTGCAGTTCCGAATTCCGTTGCAATTTTCGAAAATCGCTGAATCTGCCAAACACCGGTAACATCTGGTTAATGCAAATGGTATCTGCTACAACAATTGTTATCATCTCTGGAATTTCACTTTCTGGAATCAGCGATGGCTCCTCTTCGACGTACTCCGATTGTATTCAAGAACTCAAAAACGTGCCACAACAAAGCATCTTACTTTAACTTATTCAACGGTAATGGCTGTTGCCCGCGCGATACAATGTCGGCCGGATGCTCGGTAGTTTTGACGTACTTCCATGTAGATCCGGCGGTTATGTTATTTATCTGGACCACACGATTGCGGACGAATGCTTCCAGAGTGCCCGGGGCTCGCTTTAACCAGGCCAAGACTATTTGGCTATCCGACAACAATACGATAGCTGAGAATGTCAATTGGACAGTAATTATTATCTTTTTGACGAGATGAGATAGCAGAAGCGCTGCGAGAAGCTCCATCCTCGGAATGGTGACAACACTTAGCGGCGCTACTCTCGATTTGGCGCACATCAAACTCGCAGTCGCTGAACCATCCTCCTTGATGCACCGTATGTAGATACAAGCTCCATACGCCGCATGTGAAGCATCCGGCAATTCCATGCGCACGGAGACACTAGTCCTAGTGGGTCGAACAATTTCGCGATCGTTGAAAGTATGTACAAGCCTTTTCGTTTCTTACCCTTTTCCTTGCACTCGGTAATAGAAAGCCATTTGTGCTCTCGAGGGTCCCATAACACACCTAACGCTATTGTCGCTTCACTTTCACTACACTCTTTGATTCTTATTAATTTTTCTTGATCTTATTCAGACACATTCTTCATCACCGCTTGTGAATTGAAGCACCACTTTCTTATTGGGAAGCCGGCTTCTGCCAGCAACGGAACCGAAGGAGGATAGAGAATAAATCACTCTGTTCCGGTCATCGGTACATCGTTGAGTGAATATTTACCGGATTTGGAACTGGCGTTGAACACTACCCTCAACTTCGTCGTAGAACTGGATGGTTTCAATACCGCGTGGTGCGGCAAGTAATACCTTTTCATACCTGGTACGTCATCCTGCTCTTGAATCTCCTGACAGTGTCCAAGGGCCTCATACTCTTCAACGAATTCGGTATATTATCGCTTCAATTCCTGGTTACATGACAATCTCTTCTCAAGCTGGGAGAACAATTTCAACGCCTGATCTCGGTTGTCATCTAACTCACAGACGGTGTCCTTGAAAGGCATTTGAACGACAAATCGACCTGTATTGTCCCGACGAGCTGTCTTCCGAAAGTGAGCTTCAACTTCTTCTTCCTCGTTAGAGTAAGACGATGAGTCGCCTACCTCTTCAATCGTCCAAAACTTTTAGATCGCACCCTGCAGCGTGTCTCGCATCGTAACGTTGGATAACAAAATGGTTTAACTCACCTGAGCGTAAGGATCAAACGTACCAGTCACAATCCATCCCAAATCTGTTTCGCGCAGCGATGTCGTGCCGTTAGCCAGTTTCAGACATAATTCGACGCCAAGATGAGATCCACTTCGTTCGGTTCAAAGAAATGTGGATCGGCAAGTTGTATGTTGCTAGGAATGTTCCATTCATGCACATTTACTATTGTTGCTGGTATCGTTCCGGTTGGACGATCTGACATCAGACACTCAATACGATCCCTGTAGTTCGCCTACCTGGACGAAAATTCAACCATCACTCCCTTTCTTGCTTGAGTTTTCACTGCGTTGGCTCCAACAACAGTAATATTTGCACTTCATAATCGGAAGCCTAAGAACTCGTTGTAGGAACACTTGTTTCGTCGACCGTACCATTCCTACGCTGTGGCACGTTGTTGTCGCTTTTGCATATATTAGGATTACTGGCTTGGTCATCTCGCACCGTTCTAGTACAAGGCATCGCTTTTTCAAAAAATCCATTGTTTCCTCGTATACAGGCAGCTCTCCGTGCTCGATCGTGCCTTCCCACAGCTCGCGAGTTTCGCTGTCCAAGGCTGAAGCAAGAATGTGTACCACAATCAACTCAGACACCCCCGTGAGATCCCGCCCGTGGAACCGCAAGTTTTTGATATGCCTCGTACATTCGTTGATCAGCTCCCGGAGCTGTTTCGATGATTTCTTCGAAACTTTCTTAAGCTGCAAGATCCCTTCAATATGGATGTCGATGATTCGTCGCTTGTTTTCATATCGCTCTTCAAGAATTCTCCAGGTTTGATGATAATTATTGTCCTGGATAGTCTTGGTGTCCAAAATACCCTCTGCTTCTCATACAAGGGCTTTCTCCAGGTGGAAAAGTTTAACAGCATCGGAATCTGGTGAGTTTCTCATCAAATCAACGAACATTGATGTAAATGGGTAGACACCTTTACGCGGTGTGTTACGGGGTAAGATCTACCACGGTCACATTGCCAGCTACATGCAAATCCTGACTCAACGAAAATCTTCCCCAATTTCCAATTCTGTAGTGCTTAAGAAATTGTCGGTAAGTTATTAAGTAAATACTACACTAATCCTTCTTTCCAACTTCCTAGATGCTTCCCGACCGCAAGTAGTAATACTCATGTCCCTGTAATGTTTTTCTTAAATTGGAATCAAGGATTAAACCACCCCTTGATTTCTGATAGCAGTCTGGAAAAGCATTTCAAAAATAACATGAGTATAATTAAAGTGTCCAATCTTCTAATGTTGTGCTAGTGCTTCTTTTATTTTCAGAATTGTCATCACATCTGTCACCGAGGAAAGAAGCTGACGTTACCGTCTACTAATGATGATTTCCTTCTTTTCTTATTTATAGTGAACGTAGTTATTCTGAACACGACGTCAACCATCACTTGCCGAATGGAGCATTTCATAACTTTTAAATAGCTTCGCTCCCAACGAAAAATTCATTAATATAATATTTTATTACTATTTATATTAACTGGAAGCGTTTGGTACGGGAGGTCCACGCTTTCTTCCTTTCCCCTCGATTTCATGTTATGGATCAACTTTAAGGGTTTACAAGTTCTGAAATCGCTCAGTATCTAGAAATCATCTCTGCGTAGTTGGCCTGGCCGTATGAAAAGAAAAATGACGGAATTTAGAAACCGTCATTTTCCAGGATGCTTTTAAGTATTGGCTGCGCAAGTATGAGATTAGATTAGATTAGATTAAAAATCAAAGAACATTGATTTAAACATCGGCCAGTTTTCATATTTTCCATTGAAAGAGGGAAATGGCGCTTTCAACGACTAATCACATATTGTGGTTGGCCAGGAGGAATCACTCCCCTCAGCTGACTTCCTGGCTGCGGTACAGCTACCCTTGTGTGAGCATCGAGAAACGTTTCTATAACCACAAAGGTGTTATTATCGATCTGTTCGAACTCAACAAGCTTCCCTTCGTGTAGTTCCGCTTGTTCGTCTGGTGCTAACGAGATGATCTTGTCATGAACGTCAATGTACTCAGTGTAGTACTTTTTCACATTTCGTGTGTGTACTCGTAGCTGCCGCTGAAATATCGTTAGCTCCACTCCTTCATCCACCTGGAGGGCAGTCCAGATACGAGTAAGTTTTGCTTTCACTTGGCCGCGCTTGTTGACCAGCGGTTTGAATTCCCTTTCGGTCATCTTGAGTTTCTTCTCGTTCTTCTTCGTAGTTGGGGTATCACGGTTGTACACGGAACCGCTTTCCGTTATTGGATCATCAGAGAAAGTTCTATGCGTCGAAGAATTCCCATGCTTTGTAATCTTCTCGAACAAAATGGCGGCGCTCAACACACAAACACGACGCCTCTTGCATTCGCGCTGCGGTTAGCACTTCGGTATTTTCCGGTACGTACTGACGGAGCGGTTCTCGCTCGTACCCGTAACCGACACTACTTATCGAACGGAACCGATGACATTCATGATGTTCCGAGCCTCGTGAAACGCTCTATCAAACCGGCGTAAATCCGGATCGCATCCGGTTCGAAGGACTAGGGCTTTCATTCCCGGAAACGTTTTCCCGGTAAATCATATTTCCCGGGATTCCCGATTCCCGGTATTTATGTATCAGTTTCCCGAATTTCCCGGAAAATGAACATACTAAAATATTTTGTAATAATTGTTTTAATTTTTAAATTTGATGATAACGGATTTTGGGGTATCAATTACATTTATTTACTATCATCATCTCACTATTTATTTCACGTTTGAAGTTTAAGAATTAATAAACCGAAAATGCTACAGAATCATACGGTGCATTCCAACACGTGTTGAAGAGAGGCGAGACAAAGAACCAGTTTGTATCTATCGTTCGTTTCTTCAATAGGTCCAAACGTCGGTAAGCGTTGTGAAGTCGAATTAAAAATTTAGTTTTTTTTTTTTTTAACTATCGTTTATTTGGAAGGCACTAATATTACTAATATTAGTTTTGGGGAACCGAAAGACTCGCGGTTTGGTCGAGGTTAGGGAATACAATTATACAATAGGAAAGGAAGGGAATTTAGGGTGCTTAATTAATTACAATGCTGATGTTCACACAGTTGAAATCCATGGCAATGTTTCACATCTGTAACGAGACAAACATTTTTTGGGAGACAGCAGCGAGAGGAAGATATACGAGTGGGGTTTAATGGTAGACATCAGGAGGAAGACATTTACAAGGGATTGCGACAGCAAAAGAGATGGAAGGGCGACAATTATAATCTAACATCAGCAACTTTCAAGAATTGGTGGACAAGGGACATGTATTCGAGATCAAGGCCCGCCAACACTTCCCTAATAGGCTTTGGCTGCTTTCCTCTGACCCGAAGATGTTCAGTTAGCGCCGATCTGGGGCCACGATGCTCCTCGCACGCCCACACGACATGGCCAATATCCTGATAATCTGCCTCGCAAACACAGAGATTGCCTTCTGAGAGCCCCACTCGAAAAAGATGTGCATTTAAAGAGTAGTGATTGGACATTAGACGACACATGGTTCGAATGAAGTCTCGTCCCAAATTCAATTTTTTGAACCATGGCCGCTTCGACACCTGTTGGCGAATTGAATACAGCCATCTACCCATCTCCCCATTTGTCCATTTTTGTTGCCAGCTGATCAAGGTTTCCTGACGAACTAATGAGAAAAATTCATCGAAGGTGATTTGCCGATCGTAAATATCACCTTCCATAGCGCCCACCTTAGCCAGAGAGTCCGCTTTCTCATTTCCCGGGATCCAGCAATGAGAAGGGACCCAAGCCATGGTGATTGTGTAAGACCTTTGCGATAAAGCACTCAAAGCTTTCCGTATCCTAGTCATAAGATACGCTGAGTGCTTAACCGGTTTCACTGACCGAACAGCCTCCAAGGAACTCAGACTGTCGGTGAAGATGAAAAAGTGGTCAGGAGGTAGGGACGCGATATGCATGAGAGAATAGTGAATAGCTGCTAGTTCAGCAGTATACACGGAGCTGGGCTCTTTGAGCTTAAAGTAGGCGCTATGAAAAACGTTGAATACTCCGAAACCAGTGGAGTCATCCGATTTTGACCCATCTGTAAAAAAGCTTCTTTCTTCACTGACGTGCCTGTATTTGCTTGCAAATAATGGAGGTATGACCTCGGGACGAAGGAAGTCTGGTATTCCATGAACCTCCTGCTTCATGGACAGATCAAAAGTTACAGAGGAACTGAAGGAGTCTAAGAAGTTAGCACGATTGGTATCTACCAAAGAAGGGCTTATCTCCAGCGTTATGCACCAGTGGTAAACACATGAATCGAGATTGAGGGTTTTGTTCGAGCAGCTTTTCGAAGTTGTCAATGACCAATGGATTGAGAACCTCACAGCGGATGAGGAACCGGAGCGATAATTCCGCGAAACGATCTGTCAACGGCAGTACTCCCGCAAGTATTTCCAAACTCATCGTATGCGTCGAATTCATACAACCTAACGCGATACGGAGACAGCGGTACTGAATCCGTTGAAGCTTCAGAATGTGTGTTTTAGCCGCGGACTGGAAGCAGAAACTACCGTATTCGAGAACCGACAAAATGGTTGTTCGATACAACGTTATAAGATCTTCGGGATGCGCTCCCCACCATGTTCCGGTTATTGATCGCATGAAGTTGATCCGATTCTGGCATTTTTGTGTCAGATACACAATGTGCTTCCCGAAGGTGCATTTCGAGTCGAACCAGACCCCGAGGTATTTTGAAGACATGCTATGAGTGATTGTCTTACCCATCAGTTGGAGCGGGAACTTTGCCGGCTTATGTTTTTTTGAAAAGACAACCATCTCAGTTTTCTCCGGAGAGAATTCGATACCCAGCTTCGTAGCCCAAGTGGACAAATTGTCCAAAGTATCTTGCAATGGTCCTTGCAGATCAACCGCTGTTGGCCCCGAAACGGATACAACACAATCATCTGCAAGCTGTCTCAACGAGCAATTTGGCATGAGACATTCATCAATGTCTCTGACGTAAAAATTAAAAGAAGGGGCTCAAACATGAGCCCTGGGGAGACCCATGTAGCTAATTCGTGAAGTTGCCGAGTCACCATGAGAAAAACTCATACGCTTCTCTGACAACAAATTGTACAAATAGTTGTTAAAAATTGGTGAAAGTCCACACTCGTGGAGTTTGTCAGATAAGACGTCGACGCAAACTGAATCAAAAGCCCCCTTAATGTCCAAAAACACTGAGCCCATTTGCTCTTTTTAGCGAAAGTAAGCTGAATTTCTGAAGAAAGCAACGCAAGACAGTCGTTCGTTCCCTTGCCCTGCGGAAACCAAATTGTGTATCTGACAACAAACTATTCGACTCAACCCATTTGTCTAGCCGGAAGAGAATCATCTTCTCCAACAGCTTCCGAAGACATGACAGCATCGCGAGGGGGCGATACGAGTTACAATCCGACGCGGGTTTTCCGGGCTTCTGGATGGCTATCACCCTCACTTCCTCCAATCATCCGGAACAATGTTGCACTCCAGTAACTGATTGAACAAGTTCAATAAGCGCCTCTTCGCGACGTCTGGGAGGTTTTTGAGCAAATTGAACCTGATTCTATCCATCCCTGGAGCGGAATTGTTACATGAAAGGAGAGCAAGTGAGAATTCAATCATCGAAAAGGGACGATCCATATCATCCCTGTCTGCAAAAGCATCACGTAGCTCTTGCCTCACCGGTACCGAATCCGGACAAACTTTCTTTGCGAAGTCAAGTATCCACCGCGACGAGCTTTCACGATCTTCGTTTACGGACGACGCGTTGCGCATTCTTCTCCCGACGGTCCACAGAGTTTTCATTGAAGTCTCGCGCGATAAACCTTCAACAAAAGTGTGCCAATATCCGCGCTTCTTCACTTTGACCAGTTTCTTGAACTGGATTTCGAGCGCGGTGTATCGTTTGTGAAGAACGATCGCCCCGTGTTTCCGAAATTCTTTGAACGCGGCGGATTTCTCGCGATAAAGTTGCGTACACTCGATGTCCCACCACGAACTGGGTGGTTTCCTACGAACCGAAGCTCCTGGTACCGGCCGGCGTTGTACCTGAAGAGCGCTGTCAAGGATCAACTTTGATAGAAACTCGTACTCTTGTCGCGGGGGAAGTGCATCTATCGACTGTACGCCATCAATGATGGCCTCCGCATATTTTCCCCAATCGATGTGCTTCGTGAGGTCATATGAGAGGTCGATAGTAACAGATTGATTATGTCCATTGGAAATCGAGACTTCGATCGGCAAATGATCACTACCATGGGGATCTTGGACCACCTTCCAAGTACAGTCCAACGATAATGAGCTCGAACAAATTGAAAGATCTAGACGGCTATCTCTTGCTGGAGGAGCCACTCGTGTAACTTCTCCTGTATTCAAAATTGACATATTAAAGTCGTCGCAGAGGTCGTATATCATTGTTGAACGGTTGTCGTCGTACAGTTCCCCCCAGCCTGTTCCGTGGGAGTTAAAATCTCCCAAGAGCAACCGTGGCTCGGGCATAACCGAGCAGATGTGCGAAAGATCTCTACGAGAGATCGCGGTGTTTGGAGGAAGATATATCGAGGCGATACTGAGGTCTTTTCCTCGAATAGTCACCTGACATGCGACAGCTTCGGTGCCTGACATTGGAGCAAGATCGACTCTGTAGAAGGAGTGTTGTTTTTTGATCCCTAACAGCACTCCCCCATATCGATTTGCCCGATCGCGACGAATTATGTTGAAATCTGGAAAATGAAGGTTCTCATCGGGTCATGTTTCACACAAAGCGAAAACGTCGCATTGTAATTTGTTAACTAAAAATTTGAAAATATCTAATTTGGGAAGAATACTTCGACAGTTCCACTGTAGAATCGAAATCATGTTACCCTTATTGACTAAGCTAGCCATCGAAGGATACAAATGACTCGAAGAGGGGCATTTTTGAAGCCAGCTGCTTCAGGAGAGGAGTCAGGATAGGAAGAACGGCTTTGACCATGTTCTTCACGGGGTCGGAAGCATCAAAGAAGTTAAGGATGAGCTCCACGATGCCAGAAAGCGTGAACATTGGAGCGCTCGGGTGTTGTCCCGTTCGCTTTCTATGCTCTATTTCTGGCGGAAAATGTGAAAAACTTGGGACATCAGGGATTTTTGATGTTCCCGGAAGCGGAGGAAACTCTCGTTCATCCTGATGTGAAACCACAAAAGTTGAACGTTTTTGAGCATTTCCTGCCGCTTGCGATTTGCCCATGTTGGAATAGGACTCACTTTGAGGCTGTTTTCTAGGCTTTTTCGAGGGTCGCTGGCTTTGTTTTACTCTTTTCCTCGTTGAGCCTTTGAAAACAAAGGGAACCCCATTTCCAACTTCAGAGTCAGAGCTGCCTTGATCGTCCAAAGGAAGAGACGAATAGATGGTGTCAGAAACCACCGGTGAAGCGGCCTTCCTCAGCATCTCGGCGTAGCTTCGTCGAGACCGCTGCTGAAGAGACCGTTTCTGGTGAATTCGCCGCTGTATATACGTCGGGCAAGCTTCGAGAGCATGTGGAGGGCCTTCGTTGCAATAAACACATTTCGGCACCGTCTTGCACGCGCCATACACATGCTTCTCTCCGCACGATGCACAGCGAGGTTTATTGCAGCAGTACTGAGCGGTGTGGCCCAGCTGCTTGCAATTAACACAATTCATCACCTTCGGTACATACAGCCGAACAGGTAGACGAAGTTTTCCAATCACCACATAATCAGGCAGTGCGGACCCGGAGAAGGTCACACAGAAGGAGTCTGAAGGCGAATAAACTCGATTCTCCCCCTCCTGCGACACTGAATACATTTGTTTGCAGTCCAGTATCTTAACAGGAGGCAGAGAAGCATTTTTGAAACGGCCGCAACCTTGTTTCAAATCATCACAAGTCATGCTCCCCTCTGTGATCACTCCCCCGATCTCACATACTGCTGATGGAAGATATACCTTATATTCTAGAGTGAAGAGCTCAAAGGTGGCAATCTCGTTGGCCTGTTTGCGATCAGAACAAGTGACGCGCAGCTTATTAGGCCCAACCATGTCAATGGTTGTGACAGACGAGAATCGCTTTTCCAGATCTTTACTGATCTGACTTATATTCAATCGTTTGCCTTTGGATCGGAAAAAAACAACGTATGGCCCACTAGAGTCGGGTGGGTAGGCCTTGTGGCGGGGAATAGTAGGGGAAACAGCGTTGCTAGTTGCTCTCTTTTTTTCCGGTAGACCAGAATGCAACATAGTGTCATCAGACTGGGAGTACAATATACCCCCGCCATTCTCGCCATCGCTCATTGCGGACACGAAGTGACCGCGGGAGCGAGGCACACACTATTTAAAATTGACACTTATTACTAAGAGAGAGAGAGAGAGAGAGAGAGAGAGAGAGAGAGAGAGAGAGAGAGAGAGAGAGAGAAAACTAACACAAAAATAATGATTTGAAACTCAGGGGAAGACGAGAGAATAAAATGACTGGATTAAATAATCGAAAAGATTCTGGGAAGGGGAAAACTTTTTATACTTAGCTCTAACACTACGATGTCGCCAACGCCGATTGTTGCGGCTCACACTGCAGCTGGACTGTTGGCAGCCGCGGGGCAGCGGGACGCCGGCGTCTGTGCTCGATCGGAGAAGATGGTGTTTCTTGGGATCGTTGTTCACCACGTGGAACTTACAGCGTGGGGCGATGAAATTTTCACTTGCGGATGAACGCCGATAAATAACTCAATAACTTCTTTGGCGGAAAACCTTACTACACTTCCACTGAGACTGAAGTAACACTTGAATTCTTCGGATGAATTAAAGACCTACGGTAAAAACCTGTCTGTCCAGGAAAACCCGAGGAAAACCGACTGTCCGTGGAGAAAACGACCGTCTCGCACGGTTGCTCGACGTGGAATCAATTAAAAATTTAGTGTCTGTGGTGAAACAGCAGAGCAGATATTCAGGCAATAGCAGTGACCACTTTGGCAGGTTTGTCCTATTATTGTCAAAGGTTTTTTAAGATCCTTTTTGATTCAATTCCCAAACATACTCATATTCCGAAGACTCGTTTGTATTTTGAGATATTTCTGAAATATTTCATTTGAATATCTTATATATAAAAATGAAATGGTCTGTGTTCGTATCCGCATAACTCGAAAACGGCTGGATGGATTTTTTTCATTTCTTCAGCAGAAACATTCGTTATAGTTTCCGACGGGTTTATATGATATTTCCTAATGCGAAAATTACGAGTAAAGTTGAGCAAATAGTGAAAAACTAAAATTGTGATTTCTATGCGAACTTTGCATGGGCAGTTCGGAATGCACATTCTCGCCTACTATGCAGGACAACGTCTGCCGGGTCAACTAGTTTTATAATATTGGTGGGCTAACAGACCTTGATGGAAACACAGATTTTAGGTCTTAAGTATGCGATCATTGCAACTGTCTTACAAAAAATACTCGCAAAACTTTTGCAATTTTATGCGTTTTAGGTGCTGTTCGGCATTTCAAGCAAAGTTTGACTGAAAAAAATGTTATAGTCAGGATCATTAAAGTACGACAATCAAGCACTCGCCTGAAAGCTCTTTTTTATTTCGAATGGAAGAATTCTCATTTCAAATATTTCATTCATCTGCTTTAAATACATTCAATGACGAAAATATGTTCAAGTGGACATACATGAATAAAAATGGTTTATCCTTCAAAGTTGACCAGAAGATTCTATGCACCAAAAAAAAAAGTCGTCGAGTATAAGAATAGTTCATGTTAGGAATATTTTGCGGATAATAGAAGAGAATCTCTCGAAGTCGTCGTTGTCCAAAAACTGGAAAAAAAGCTGATACAATATGAACAAGTTTAAAAAAAAATATGGAAAAGTAGTAGAGATGGTCGGGTTTGACATTTTGTAAACCCGAACCCGACACGAACCCGATTTAGAAATTCTTTTCAACCCCGGACCCGACCCGTACCCGGAATGAAAAATCTTATCAAACCCGAACCCGACCCGTACCCGACAATTTTGCAGTCTTAAACCCGAGCTGGACCCGAACTAGTTTTTTGGCGGAAAACTCAAACTAGATATTTTATATTTTTCTTTACACTCAAAAGGGTAAAGGCCCAAACAACGAACAAGCTTTGAAATTACCAGAAGCGAATAAAAAAATATTAAATACTTTATTTCTTGAAAACCCGAAACCCGACCATCTCTAAAAAGTAGCACATAGCGGAGCTCATCAGGACACAGCATATCTTACTCTAGAGCCAGAGCAGATGCTGATACTTATGACATGGCGAACGTTTTATAGAAGGAGTTAACGCTTTTCGAACTGAACAAAAACTTTCTCAACTTTTAACAGGACAAAATAGCAAGCATCCCTGATGTCGAATGTATATTTTCGAAATCATGTTTTACAAAAAAAATTAAAAAACTACGATTTTGAATACTAATTCAAAATTTCAAGAGTTTTTTTAATTTCTCGGGATCCAGGGAAATCCCGAGAAATTATTATATCATTTCCCGTTTCCCGGGAAGTTGATTCCCGGGAAAATGGAAGCCATAAAGGAGCAATGTTGCTGCCAATTCACTTCAACAATTACATGTGGTTTGTTTTACAGCACAGGACTGAATGAAAAAAAAAATGAAAAGACAAAGCAATAAAAAAGGATGGTGCAACGTTTTTCTTCTCTGTTTTTCAAATCGCTTCCATTGTTTTTGCTCATCGCAGTTGGCAGCGGATCGATGTATAAAAAACGAAATCATCGCAGCAACCGTGCTGCTGGTTTGCAGCAAATTTTCATTAATTTCAAATCGTCAAACCTTTCGGATGGGTTTTCTTGGAACAATGTTCATTCAATATCTTATGAAGTACAAGAGGGCCGTATATATGCCTTAACCAGCCAAACAAGAACTACAAAGTAAAGTTTAGCTGGAAGGAATATACCGATAGATAGGAATCTAGTCAATACATTGACTCACTCTTCCTCATGTTTGCTTCGCCCTGCGTCAGCGCTCGGACACTTGGACATCATATTCATAATTTTCTGTCTTTCACACTCCCATTCTGTCGCACCTTTCATTTTTTCATTTCATATGTCGCATCGCGTTTATACGCGTTCCATAACGCGTCAGACTAGAGTGTGCCAAATACAGAGGGATCACCCTTCTGAACTCGGCGTACAAAATTCTGTCGCGTATCCTGTTTAACAGGCTGAGACCGCTTGTCGGCGGCGAATACCAGGCAGGTTTTCGTGAGGGCCGATTAACGACGGATCAGATGTTTAGCCTGCGAATGATCCTTGAAAAAATCCGGGAGTACAACTTGCAGACTCACCATCTGTTCATTGATTTCAAAGCAGCGTGCGATTCAGTGAAGAAAAATGAGCTGAGGCAGATAATGTCCGAACATTGTTTTCCGGCGAAACTGATTAGACTGATACGTGCAACGCTGGATGGTTCGAAATCAAGTATTCGGATTGCAGACGAAGTGTCAACCTCGTTTGTGACCTTAGACGGATTGAAGCAGATTGTTCAACATTGCAGTCGAAGGCGCTATTCGGAGATCTGGCGTGCAGAGGAACGGCACTATCATCATACGGTCGCATATGCTCCTGAGCCTTGCGGATGACATCGACCTCATTGCAATCGATTGCACAGCAGTAGTAAAGGGTTTTGTACCACTGAAGAGGGGGACGCCGAGGATAGGCTTAACCATTAACTCTACCAAGACAAAGTACATGGTGGCAGGTAGAGATAGAGGAAGACCTAGTAGTGCGCTTGATGGGTATGTGTTTGAAGTTGTTGAAGAATTTGTTTACCAAGCGTTCCACGCTTGTGACATGTGAGAATGACGTTTCCCGTAATTTTTGTATGGATCGTCACTGCCGGAAGTGCTTCAAAAGTTCCCTTATTAAAACCATACGCAATTTCTCAAGGAATTCTTTCTAAAATTGCAGCAGCAGTTCTCTAAAAAAATTAAGGTTTTTTTCTGATGAAATTCGTACAGGACTTTCCGAAGGAATTGCTGGAGTAGACATAGAAATTTCTTAAGGCATTACGGAAAGAACTCATGAAAGTATTTCCAATGGAATTCCTAAAGGAATTTCCGAAAGAACTAATACATTTTCGAGCGAACTCCTGATGGAGTTTTCAAAGGATTTCCAAAGATATGTTATAGAAATTTTCTAAGGAATTTCTAATTCCCGATAGAGTTCTAAAAGGAGTTTCCGAATTAATTGCTTATTGAAATCCCGAAGGAATTCCGAAATTTTTTTCTATAAACGTTGCAAAGGAATTTTTGATGAAATGTCTGGAGGAATTTCCGTACCTAGAGGAATCTCCTTTAGGATTTCTTGAAATAATTTCTAAAAGAATATCTAAAAAATATTCCAAAGGAATTTCCGAAGGAATTCCAAACAAAAATCCCAAAGGATTTCCCTGAGATGTTCCCTAATATATTGCTAAAGAAGTTTTTGAAGGAGTTCCTAAAGAAATTCCCGAAGGAACTTCCAAAGAAATTCTCGAAGTAGTCCCTGAATTGAATTTCTGAAGCAATTAATACTGCAGATATATTTTATTAAACAAAGGATTTTCAGAAAAATATATTAAGCTCTTTTAGTGGAATGTATTCAATCGTCTAAGACGAATTAAGTACTCTCCATTTAATTCCACCAATTATTTTCGATATCTTTCCAGATACGTATTTCGACCACAACTGTGTGGTCGTCTTCATTGTCTCGTACTTGACTCGACTTGACTCGACAAATCAAATTCAAATTCAATTCAAATCCATTCTCAATTTAATTCAAATCCAGCCCAAATTCAATTCATATCCAATTGACCTTTTCCGTCAAAAATTGAATCTCGTTTTATTGTCTCAGTCGATTCTTTGGCTTATTCAAGGTCAACTTTCCTCTCCTTGGAAGGAGACTTCCGAGGCTCTTGAAAGGATGTTTCCGAGCCTCTTGGAAGGAGGCTTCCGAGTCTCTTGGTAGAGGCTTCCGACCCTCTTGGAAGGAGGCTTCCGAGCCTCTTGGAAGGTAATGGTAGTGCTATCAATAACAGAATTAAGTATTATTGAGCCAATTTCTCCTGCTCGGGTTCCGACCCTCTTGGAAGGAGGTTTCCGAGCCTCTTGAAAGAAGGCATCCAAGGAACTTGAAAGGAGGCATACAAGGCACTTGAAACGGGGCTTCCGAGGCTCTTGAAAGGATGGTTCCGAGCCTCTTGAAAGGAGGCTTCCGAGACCCTTGAAAAGAGGCTTCCGAGACCCTTGAAAAGATGCTTCCAAGGCACTTGAAAGGAGGCTTCCGAGCCTCTTGAAAGAAGGCTTCCGGGCCTCTTGAAAGGAGGCTTCCGAGCCTCTTGAAAGGAGGCTTCCGTGCCTCTTGAAAGGAGGCTTCCGAGCATATTGAAAGAAGGCTTCCGTGCCTTTTGAAAGGAGGCTTCCGAGCCTCATGGAAGTAGGCTTCCGAGCTTCTTGAAAAGAAGCTTCAGAGCCTCTTGGAAGGAGGGTTCCGTGCCTCTTGAAAGGAGGCTTCCGAGCATATTGAAAGAAGGCTTCCGTGCCTCTTGCAAGGAGGCTTCCGAGCCTCATGGAAGTAGGCTTCCGAGCTTCTTGAAAAGAAGCTTCCGAGCCTCTTGGAAGGAGGGTTCCGAGGTTCTTGAAAGGAGGCTTTTGAAAGGAGGCTTCCGAGCCTCTTGAAAGGAGGATTCCGAGCCTCTTGGAAGAAGGCTTCCGAGCATCTTGAAAGGAGGCTTCCGAGCCTCTTGAAAGGAGGCTTCCGAGCCTCTTGAAAGGAGGCTTCCGAGCCTCTTGAAAGGACGCGTCCGAGCCTCTTGAAAGGAGGCGTCCGAGCCTCTCGAAAGGAGGCTTTCGAGCGACCGAGCCTTTCGTTCAAAAACGGGCCAATTAAAAAAACAGCACTTTTTCGATTTTTGTTTTATATTTTAATGTACAAAACAATTATAGGATCGGTGGTCCTCTACGAACATCAGACTTGGGCCATGCTCGTGGAAAACTTACGGTACATAAATAAAAAATAAATTTTAAAAAATGAAAAATTGTAGAGAAATATACTTTAAAACAAACTTCAAAGATAGGAATATCTATAATTTGTTTTATTCGATCATCTTCAATTTGTACAAATGCTTCAATAATATAACCTAACTACATTGAGCTACCTTCTTGGAACCAATTTCAAAGACAGTGAACATATTCGCTTCCCATGTCGAACGGTCCCGGTGCTCTTCCCAGAAAACTATAAACCATTTCATTCCCGTCACGTTCGCCGGGCACCAATAAATGAACAGAAAAGCCACCAGAATCAATCCCTTTCAATCCGTCAATCTCCACCGGTTTTACAGTCCCGTATCAGTGCTCGCAATAAACACTTCGCCGCCTGTCAGCGGCAATCATACGATCGGTGGCGGGAAACTGATAATAAATTTCCTCGTAAAAGTCGGCACCCAACACTTAAATCGGAACGATTTTCCACACTTGGCAATTTTGTTCCGGTGGTTTCAATAGAAGTTCGAAGCATGAGATTCGTTAAAGGTAGTTCATAAAATGATTGTAAAATTGATACCATTTTTAATATGGTCAGTGAGAGCACATCAAAATCAGTTAAATTTTCGCCCCAGTGTACTCACTCGTGCGGCGGAGCCGGAAGCCGATTCTTCACATACAACAATGTATCGTCCTCGAAGCTGGAGCAGGACGACGACTGGGAAAGCCCCGGACGGGCTGGTCGGGAATCCATGGCACGGTGGCGCGAACAACGGGACAATGATCCGGAGACGTTGTTTTGATTGGTTTTCAATGACGGAGAAGCGAAGGACGACGTCGCTGGCATCGTCGTGATTTGATTTGTTCTTATCTCAGTTTGCTATTACTTTACACTAGGAACCTGTTTATCGCTTTTATTGTCGTTGTTGCTGTTCTTGGCACGAGGATGGTTCTTTGCGAGCAATTGAGAGGATTTACTTGATTGATATGAATTGTGGCCTTGGTTGGAGTCTCGCTTTACATTGTCACTGTAAGTTGTTTGTTTAACTGTTACTTCAGTCTATTCAATTCACAATTAAATTTTAACAGGTTGAACAGTTTTGATATGTTCTGGAATTATTCATACGAACCACAAATCGATAGAGCTAGTGTACCTTTCCGGTTTTTTTTTTTCAAAACCGCCGATCGATATTCACCGTTCAGACTGTGTGTACACTTTCGTATTTACAGCGACGCCCCACATATCCTTATCTGCTTCGTGCTTCGCTTCGGACGCCAAACCCCCATCCAGAAGTTATGCAACCATCGATCGCAGCCAGTTTTACCGGAAATAAACCCAACCATGAATCGAATCACAACCCCCTTTCGCTTTTCGCACTCGTGCACAACAGACTTTCGCACAATCGAACCCCCGTGTCGGGTGGAGCCTTTCGTTCAACGAGAGTGGAGCACACCGTGGCGAAACCTTGACCTTAGCCACCGCGGAACGGAATGCACTTGACTCACTAACTGCTGACTGACTGGCACAGAAAACAGATGTTTTTTTGTTCGTACGCCACAGCGCCACCGCACGGAAAACAAAGCAAACAATAATTCAGAGCACTTTATTTCGTCTTGCCGGCTCGGCTTGGCTCGACAAGACAAGTAGGCGATGCTGCCGGACAGATGCCTTCCTTCGCTCGTCGCGCGGGTTATCAAACTAAGCGCGCAAGCAAGCGTTGGACTCCGCAAGGCTGGTGATTTATAAGCGCCGTCATCGTCTAGTTGGCACCGTCGCCAAAGGTGGACTGCTGCGATGCAGCGCAAAACGGCCCGGTCGTTGATCATCCGCAGCATCGTCGTCCCCACATACTTAGATAGGTAGGTGCCTACCAGTTAGTAGTACTGCCATTTAGATCCGGGAGAAGGGAATTGAAGTAGTAGGGTGGACATGCAAAATGTCTGCTCCGTGGATGGATGACTGAATTGAGTGAATGGATGGGGGTCAGACAGGCAGGAGTATGTCCGTCCGCCCACTTGCTAAATCACATTATGTACTTATATTAATAATAAGGGTAATAAAGTGGAAAATTGTATTAACCGGTACCAGCGGAACGGCGTCGTTGGCAACTAGGCAATAAGAGTTTCTAAGTAGGTATGTATGCTAAGCATTTTTTATGGTAGGCCGAATCGCATATAACCAATTGACTGAGTTCGATGATACACGAAATGAATTGCTTGAAGCAGAATCTGAAGTATGAAATTCAAGTCTGACTGCATTTATATTCGTCATTTACACAGCTAGAAATATTTTATTATTTCACTTTGATATTGATGGGTTGATGGTCCCGTTTTAGACTTCAAATCCATTGAACGCATGCTTCCTGTCTTCATTACATCCTTCACAGTGACATAATCTTGCGTTTTCATAATGCGTGGGGTTGCCGGTGTACCAACCTGAGAGGGTAAATCTTGCTAGAGACCCTAGCCAAGCTGGACATCGTGCTTGAAAACGATGGTACCTTCGAACAAAACGGGGTAGAATCGAAAATCGACGTATAACGTTGTGCAATCCAAGTCTGGTCGGTAAACTGCTCAGTGGAGGGTGGAAGATAATTACATCCGCGGCAACCATTTGACTGTTTGGTAAAAAGAGGAAGCCCGAGAGCTACTCCTACAACGGAAGCATGGAAGGTCGCTCATCTCGATAGCGGGACCTCAACTAAAGCTCTGAGACTAGAAGTCTGAGCGGGTTGTATCACTATGCAAATGATGAGGCGACTGAGGAATGGCAGTCTACCGGTATACCGGTGTGGAGGGAGTAAATTGCAGGGGAAGTAAGTCGAAAGACATTTGATCGAATGGACATTTAGTCAAAAATTAATTTTTAGTCTACTAGAGACGTAGGACATTTGGTAGAAGGGACATTTACTCAAAAGTCAGTTTTAGAATGCAGAATATTCGTACATCTATTCGAATGACGTTTGGTCCAATCCAAAGAACATTTCGTCGAATTGAAATTTGGTCCAATGAACATTTGGTCGAATGGAAATTTAGTCGGAAGCATTATCTTTGCACATTTCGTCGAACGACGTTTCGTCGAATGGGTATTTGAAAGAAAGAAACTTTAGTCAATCATAATTATATAGGTATCAGAACGTCGGCTCAGGAGGCACGTTCCCCTCAATTTGGG
This sequence comes from Armigeres subalbatus, assembly GCF_024139115.2. Lineage (NCBI taxonomy): Eukaryota > Metazoa > Arthropoda > Insecta > Diptera > Culicidae > Armigeres > Armigeres subalbatus. Next base: position 296,035,271 of record NC_085139.1, read on the forward strand.
AGATTTGTGCCATCGCCTTCACTGGCCTTTCTCATCATTTACCTGACGGAAAAGGAAGTGAAAAGGGGAAAGGAAGAGGAAGTGAAGTTGGAAAGGAGAATGGAACCATTTATAGGAAGCCAATTATGTAGACTCACACGCATTCAGCTAGGGACTAAAGAGTGGTGTCACAAAAACACAGAGGACGTAACAATGGACGAACGTCAAAGACGAAACACAGAGTGCATTGTGAAAAACGCATAATGCGAATCCATATACAGTCAAACCTCCATGAGTCGATATTGAAGGGACCATCGACTCAAGGAAATATCGAGATGTGGAACAGAAACTCCTTGGAAAGCTCTTTGAAGGGGGCATCACAGTAGCCCTGGAAATATTTTAATTAAATTTTTTAATATGGAATAATTTTTTTCTATGAGTCGATATCGAGTCATAGAACATCGACTCATGGAGGTTTGACTGTAGGTGACAATCACAAAGTACATTGTAAAAATCGCATAATGCGAATCCATATAGGTGGCAATTTGTTGAAAACTGAGTAAAACACATATCCATAACCCCACTCTTATTTAACCTCACGATGAGATTGAACAAGAGTAGCCGAAGCCGAACGTCAAGGACGAGACACAGAGTACACTGTGAAAAACGCATAATGCGAATCCATTAAGGTAACATACACAAAGTACATTGTAAAAAAAACGCATAATGCGAATCCATATAGGTGACAATTTGTTGAAAAAAACTAAGTAAAAAAACGTTTGGCCATCCTCAGCTATCCTCAGCATGGTCTTGCTTTGTAGCCGCGCATCTTCACGCACGGCTTAGCAGGCCCTTTAGGAAAACTAGATTACAACGTAGTGGAATTAAATGGAATAGTACTAAGCTCGAGATTTTTCCGAGAAATCTCTCAGAAAATTTGAAAATCATTCTTCAGGAAATTAAGGATTTGCTCCTAGAACGCCCTCTGAAATTTCAACTAGATTTTTTTGGTGTTGGTCTAAAATTATTTCAGAATTTTATTTGATTTGTTTCGGAAACTCAAAAATATTTTCTTCTGGAAATTCCTTTGAAAATACTCTTTATTTTGATGCTGGTTCATTAGGCTGAGGGCCATTAGGTCGAATGGTCATTAGGCGGAATGAAAACTGGGGAGCGTGAAGTGAGTAGTGCGAAGTGAGGAAGAAGTGGAACGGAAGAAGAAAAAAAAAGAAAAAGGAGGAGGAAGTAAGAAAAAAGAAGGAAGCAGGAAGAAATAAACAAGAAGAAAGAAGGAAGACGGAAGAAAGAAGGAAGAAAACGGAAGAAGAAAGAAGAAGGAAGAAAGACAAAGGAAGATGGAAGAAGAAAGAAGGAAGCAGGAGTAAGGAAGATGAAAGTTAAAGGAAGAAGGAAAAAGGTAGAAGGATGAGGGAAGGAGGAAGAAGGAAGAAGGAAGAAAGAAGAAAGAAGAAAGAGGAAGAAGGAAGAAAGAAGACAGAAGAAGAAGGAAAAAGGAAGCAAGAAGAAGGAAGAAGGAAAAAGGAAGAAGAAAGAAGGCTGAGGGAACGAGCAAGAAAGAAGAAAGAAAAAGGAAGAAAGAAGAAAGAAGAAGGAAGAAAGAAGAAGGGAGAAAGAAGTAGGAAGAAAGAAAAAGGAAGGAGTAAGAAGGAAGAAGGAATGAAGAATAATGAATACGGAAGAAGATAGAAAGGAAAAGGTAGAAGGGAGAAGGTAGAAGGGAGAAGGTAGAAGGGAGAAAAAAGCGAAGGAGGAAAAATGAAGAAAAAAAAGGAGGAAGAAAGAAAGAAACAACAAGAAAGAAAGATAAAAGAAAGATAAAAGAAGAAGGAAGAAGGGGGAAAGAAGATAGAAGAAGGAAAAAAGAAGAAGGGTGGGGACAAGAATAAAAAGAAAGAAGGAAGGGGAAAAAGGAAGTATGAAGCAGAAAGATGAAGATGAAAGAAGAAGAATAAAGAAAGAAAGAAATAAAGAAGAAGAATTAAGGAAGAAAGAAGGAAGAAGAATGCAGAAAAAGAAGGGAGAAGAAATAAGTAACATAGAAGGAAGATGAAAAAAGGAAGAGTGAAAAAGAAAAAAAAGGAAGAAGAAGGAAAAAGAAGACAGATAGAAGAAAGAAATTGCAAGAAGGGGTAAGTTGGTGAAAGAACTTCTCATTTTTTGCTAATTCGGCCTAATGACCATTCGGTCTAATAACCTTCGGCCTAATGGCATGACACCCTTTATTTTAGATTATTTCCTAGGTTTTATTAGATTAACTTCCGGAGGAATTCCCGGAGGAACTTCCGGAGGAATTCCCGGAGGAACTTCCAGAGGAATTCCCGGAGGAACTTCCGGAGGAATTCCCGGAGGAACTTCCGGAGGAATCCCGCAGGAACTTCCGGAAGAATTCCCGGAGGAACTTCGGAGGAATTCCCGGAGGAACTTCGGAGGAATTCGGAGGAACTTCCGGAGGAATTCCGGAGGAACTTCGGAGGAATTCCCGGAGGAACTTCGGAGGAACTTCCGGAGGAATTCGGAGGAACTTCCGGAGGAATTCCCGGAGGAACTTCGGAGGAATTCCGGAGGAACTTTCGGAGGAATCCGCAGGAAATTCGGAGGAATTCTGGAGGAACTTCCGGAGGAATTCCGGAGGAACTTCCGGAGGAATTCCGAGGAACTTCCGGAGGAATTCCTGGAGGAACTTCCGGAGGAATTCCTGGAGGAACTTCCGGAGGAATTCCTGGAGGAACTTCCGGAGGAATTCCTGGAGGAACTTCCGGAGGAATTCCTGGAGGAACTTCCGGAGGAATTCCCGAAGGAGGAACTTCCGCAGGAATTCTCGAAGGAGGAACTTCCGCAGGAATTCCCGAAGGAGGAACTTCCGGAGGAATTCCCGAAGGAGGAACTTCCGGAGGAATTCCCGAAGGAGGAACTTCCGGAGGAATTCCCGAAGGAACTTCCGGAGGAATTCCCGAAGGAACTTCCGGAGGAATTCCCGAAGGAACTTCCGGAGGAATTCCCGAAGGAGGAACTTCGGAGGAATTCTGAAGGAGGAACTTCCGGAGGAATTCCTGAAGGAGGAACTTCGGAGGAATTCCGAAGGAGGAACTTCCGGAGGAATTCCCGGAGGAACTTCCGGAGGAATTCGGAGGAACTTCCGGAGGAATTCGGAGGAACTTCCGGAGGAATTCCCGGAGGAACTTCGGAGGAATTCCGGAGGAACTTCCGGAGGAATTCCGGAGGAACTTCGGAGGAATTCGGAGGAACTTCCGGAGGAATTCGGAGGAACTTCCGGAGGAATTCCGGAGGAACTTCCGGAGGAATTCCGGAGGAACTTCCGGAGGAATTCCGGAGGAACTTCCGGAGGAATTCCGGAGGAACTTCCGGAGGAATTCCCGGAGGAACTTCCGGAGGAATTTCCGGAGGAACTTCCGGAGGAATTCCGGAGGAACTTCCGGAGGAATTCGGAGGAACTTCCGGAGGAATTCCCGGAGGAACTTCCGGAGGAATTCCGGAGGAACTTCCGGAGGAATTCCGTAGGAACTTGCGGAGGAACTTCCGGAGGAATTCGGAGGAACTTCCGGAGGAATTCCGGAGGAACTTCCGGAGGAATTCAGGAGGAACTTCCGGAGGAATTCCCGGAGGAACTTCCGGAGGAATTCCGGAGGAACTTCCGGAGGAATTCCGGAGGAACTTCCGAGGAATTCCCGGAGGAATTTCCGGAGGAATTCGGAGGAACTTCCGGAGGAATTCGGAGGAACTTCCGGAGGAATTCCCGGAGGAACTTCCGGAGGAATTCCGGAGGAACTTCCGGAGGAATTCCCGGAGGAACTTCCGGAGGAATTCTGGAGGAACTTCCGGAGGAATTCCCGGAGGAACTTCCGGAGGAATTCGGAGGAACTTCCGGAGGAATTCCCGGAGGAACTTCCGGAGGAATTCCCGGAGGAACTTCCGGAGGAATTCGGAGGAACTTCCGGAGGAATTCCGGAGGAACTTCCGGAGGAATTCCCGGAGGAACTTCCGGAGGAATTCCAGGGAACTTCGGAGGAATTCCTGGGAACTTCGGAGGAATTCCCGGAGGAACTTCCGGAGGAATTCCCGGAGGAACTTCCGGAGGAATTCCGGAGGAACTTCCGGAGGAATTCCGGAGGAACTTCCGAGGAATTCGGAGGAACTTCCGGAGGAATTCCGGAGGAACTTCCGGAGGAATTCGGAGGAACTTCCGGAGGAATTCGGAGGAACTTCCGGAGGAATTCCCGGAGGAACTTCCGGAGGAATTCCCGGAGGAACTTCCGGAGGAATTCCCGGAGGAACCTCCGGAGGAATTCCCGGAGGAACTTCCGGAGGAATTCCCGGAGGAACTTCCGGAGGAATTCCTGGAGGAACTTCGGGAGGAATTCCTGTATGGAACTTCCGGAGGAATTCCTGGAGGAACTTCCGGAGGAATACCCGGGAACTTATGGAGGAACTCCTGTGGGGACTTCCAGACGAATTCCTGGAGGATTGCCTGCAAGAAATTCTGAGAAAAATTCTGAAAATATCTAAATAATGAAATTGATTCACGCTGACAATCAATCAACAAAATGTGCCAAAGCCGACTACAATGAAGTATTGGAAAAATAACATTGACATTATTTGTTTTTGAGCTTGTGCCAAAAATAATAGAATAGAAGCTATTTATTGCTCAGTACCAAATATTTTGCTATTTTTGTAGGTTTTCCAGTTCACCAGCGTCTCCAGAAGTTTCAATTTGCGCAAGCAAAAATCCTAATTAGTATTCGTATTCGTTTCTTCCGCTGCTGATTGAACTTCCTCACGTAGACTCAATTCCTCCAATCAATCTATCCATGTATCTTGTTGGTTATTAAATCAAATTTAATCAAAAATCCATTGACTAATTATTCATTTTACTAAATTACTTTTCACCTATCTATTATGCTTAAATTCGCCTTTCCAATCGACCAAATGTTCATTCGACCAAATATCTATTCGACTAAATGACCATTCGACTAAACGCTATTCAACTGAACGTCATTCGACTAAACGTCATTCGATGGAATGTCATTCGACGATCTGTTCCAAAGCCTAACCCATCATGTGCGACATCTGGATTTTGTTCCAAATGTAACAACAGTATTAATTCTTCACCACCTTTTCGTTATGGCGAAGCGAACTTTATGCACAGTTTTCATTTAGATATTTTGTCCAAATCAAACAAACAACAATGCTTGAGAGAGCCTATGACGAAAGAAAAACAGGTGAAAGACGAATGGTCGAAAGAACAAAAGGTTGAAAAGACAAAATGCCGAAAGGGACAGAGGGTCGAATGGAACACAATGTCGAAGAGGTAAAAGAAGAAGGAAAAAGAAGGTAGAAATAAAGAATATTAAAAAAGGAAGAAGAGAAAAGGAAGAAAGTATATGTGAGAATGGTTTAGGGAAATGGAAGAAGGAAGAATGAAGACGAAATCATACATTAGGCACAGGAAAGAAGGAAGACGGAAGAAGCAAGAAAGAAAAAGGAGTTAGGAAGAAGCAACAAGGAAGAAGGAAGAAGAAAGAAGGAAATATGTATAAGGAAGAAAGCATTAGATAGTAGGAAGAAAAAAGAAAGAAGATGGAAGAAGGAAAAAAGAAGAAATAAAATAAGAAGGAAGAAAGAAGAGGGAAGGAAGACAGCAAGAGAAAAGAATTGGGAAGAAAGAAGAAGTTAGAAGGAAAAAGGAAGAAGTAATAAGGAATAAGGAAGAAAGGAGAAGGAGGATGGAAGTAGAAAGCAAGAAGAAAGAATAAGGGAGAAGGGAGAAGGAAGAAAGAAGATGAACGAAGGGAAAAAAGAAGGAAGAGTGGAGAAGGGATAAGGGAGAAATAAGATTGAAGAAGGAAGAAGAAAGAACGAAGAAGGGAAAAGACAGAAAGAAGAAGGAAAGAGATTAGGGGAGACATAAGATTGGAGAAGGAAGAAGAAAAAAGGAAGAAATAAGATTGAAAGTTGAAGGACAAAAAGGTCGAAGGACAAAAGGTCGAAGGGTCAAAAGTTCGAAAGTACAAAAGGTCGAAACAAAAATATCTGTGTCAAAAGGTCGAACGACAAAAGATCGAAAGTAACAAGGTCGAAGGGCAAAAGGTACATGCTCAAAATATGCGATTCCATGGGGTTCAATGGCGATCCTCGAACAGTGAATTGTAGGTTGAGGAACGCTTGGAAAAAATAATAAATAATAATAACTAGCGCTCACCAATTAGTTGGAATACCGAAGGTTCTCTCGTAATAAATGATGGCGATCCTTACCTGTAATGAAAAAAGAGAGATACAATATGAAAAAACAGTCCAAACAGTGCCGACTGAAAAAAGTAGAGATAGATTCTGCGTATCTATCGGGTCAACTACACCTGGTATCAAACTAAAATCATGGAGGGCATTTTACCCAATGCTGCTGAACAGTTTTCAATATCCCTATCTACCGTTTTCCCTGGCAAGCCTATTTATGCCTGAAAAACACTCATTGGACATACAGATATCGTAATAAAGTAGATTATCGTAAAGTTTTAACTTATATCAAGCAAACATGCAAATAACTTCAACGCAGTTAAATCACCCTCCTATTTTATGACCAAATAATTTCGGATTTTTTCCAATCAATCAGCTAACGCCAGTCACCAGTCGATTTTACAGGTCAAGAACTACAAATGCAGCAGATGAGTATCACGATATATATACCAAAGGTATGACAAAAGGTTCATCATTGATGCTACCTTTTGCAGTTCTGTTTTAGCGAGGCATATGAATTGGAAAGTCGGTGAAGTCTATACGCATAGCTATCACTAAGTGGTCCGAACTGCATCACTGATACAGTTCGGAAAATTGTACTCATGATAAAAAGTCAACTGGATATGCGAGAAAAAGCTAGAATTCGCCCATCCGAACCGAAGTGATGATGATCAGTATCCAGAAGGAAGTGCATAAGGTAGGGAATGTCTCTCATAAAAAGCTATTGGAGGAAGACTGTGGGTGCTATCGACTACGAGGAACGACTGGTTTTGCTTGCAAGATTGCGAGAGTCGATTCTATGAGTAAGTGGCAGCTAACTTGGGACACAAGATCCAAAGAAAGGTTCGTTCCGCACCTTCTATCGTCGGTGGATAGAAAACACGGAAAGGTCAACTTCTACCTGACGCAATTTCTGTCGGGCCTTGGGTGCTTCATCTGCACAGATTCGGACACGCAGAGTCCCTAATTTGCCCGACCGCGATCAAACAGGGAGCTGAGTGGCTCAAGATCAAGGATATCGGTTTCAGAGAAAATCCGCCGTCGAGAACATCTCGTCGTATTAGGCTAGATCCACCTTCGCGTCGGGAACTAGACCAAGTAGATCATGACGCATTGAAGGACCGGTGTCGAATCGTCGTGGCGCCATTGAACCGGAAGATTTGCCAGAAGAGATTTTCCCGCCGAGAATCCCCTTGTCGGCGTAAGACAGATACGCTGTCGAGATTTTTCTTAATAGCTTGCGTCCAAGCAGGGAACTGAATGGCTAAAAAAAGGGTTACAAAAACATGAGAATGGATCCGAATAGCTCAAGGAGTTATGGAAGTCAACGCGCACATAAATGAAGCTGTGGAATCTGGTTTCCATAGCGGCAAAGATCATCTTATGTTGTCCCCCTAGCAGCAAAGGGAGGTGGTAAATGTTTCAAGTCAAGTCAAGACAAAGGTGTCATAATTCGATAACAAAAAATACACACGTACCTGAGTTGTTGAATTACAAGCAGATGAAGGATTTTTGAGGTGCCTAACTATGTCGATGAAAAAAACATCTGTCGGCGCTTTTTAATTAATGTCTAATAGGATTCATTAGCCATTAAGTGACTCTAAATAAAGTATGCGGTTATTTACGAGTGCTCAATTAGGTTGTGAAGTATTCCTTAATATCGTCGTAAACTGGCTGGCTGGTGATGTGCGGCTTTGGGATGGGCGGAACATAGAGGACTATGTATCACACAGGCCACTTCAGGCTTAGTCAGAATATAAGTATATTAAGTAAATATTTCCTAATGTGTGTATGCTTGTATGCACATCATTTATTCATATTGAGTAGCATGGCCTCCATGGAATCTGACCTTTTGTCCCATTTCATATAATTGAACTAAATCGAGTTGATTATTTTGAACTCGGATTAATTTCCTTGATCATTTTTAATGACGCCTTCAATATTAAATCGCTTGACATACAATTTATTACAGCAATTTATTCCTCTTATGAAAAAAACTTTGGTCGAATTTGTTGTTCAACATCCATCGGAAGGACGACCACACGAACTGCACCGCGGCAAATAATATTAGAAACACACACGCGTCTTCCCATTTCGGACGTAATTTTCTCCCGCCTAAAAATAAATCAGAAATTCACACCACCGTCAATTTACGTACCCCGAATTACGAACCGGGAGGAAATCTTGTTTTGCGTTGTGAAAAATTCCGTCAATTATGGTACAGCATGTCGGATCAAACTAGGCGTTTGAAAAAAGGTTCCTTAACTCGTTGGATTGGGGCCAATGCAATGGGTGAAATATGGTCGGCTTGCCGGCTAGCATGACGATTGCAGCCGGAAAGGAATCTTTCACATTTGCATCCCCGTAACCGTAGCAAAGGGGGTTTGATCGGGTTTTTGACCGAATGTTTTCATTCCCTCAATTCTCACTATTGTCAAGTTATTTTTGTAATGTAACTCGTGAAACAATCAGCGCTCGAGCGTCAAATAGGTAATAGTTTTTTTTCCTGTGATGTAATTCTCATAAGTAACATATTGGCGCCCAATCGTGCTGCCGTGTTCCAGTGTCCCACAACCAACATCCAGTATCTTGCATGTGATGCTTTTTTCAACTCTCCAAGTTGATTCGACATAAACATTTATTTTTCTTCGACCGTGGCAATGAATTTTCAGTGTCGCGGTGTCGCGTTTGACATATCCGAACCATACGGTGTTTTTCTATCGCATATCTGTCCTAGTACAGGAACACGCTCATCCACATTAGTGGAACCGCCATTGAATGGAGGAAAGCGATGGCATCATACGACGACGACGACGACGATTCGCATTTGCCGTTCAAATTTTCTCACGATAATTGCAACCGAAGTTGCTATACAAGTGGCAACAGAGGCTTTATTGCACGGGGAAATGTTCCATTAGCTTGATTAGATTAAAGGGCTTAGGCGTCATTCCCGTAATGACAATTGATTGTTAGAATTCTTTTCAAATGCTCATCGCATAGTTTACTTATTGTGCTTCGACGCTAGAATTTTAGATCGTTACCAATTAATTTTCGTATGACACAGCGAGATTGACCGGAAGTGATGAATTGACATTCAACTCTTCAGTGCTCGAAAGTAAAAGCTCGCAAACGATTTTTAAATTCATTAGGGTTCCATTTATTTGACCATGGCAATGAATCTTTGACATGAGATTGACGTGTCGTAGCTGGCGCGTTCAATATGGATATTTTTGCACGAGTCATAATACAAACCAGTTGGGAGCGGTTTCAATAGAGTGGATATTTAGCACTTGAACATACCCGAGGCAAAGGCATTTGAAGAAGATAGATTTTTAACTTGACTTTTGTTTTTCAATTTCAGTTTGATATGCGTAGGAAGTGGGATAATGACTGCGTTCAAAAATGCAACCCTTGTTGTGATCAAACATCAAACCGTTGCAACCTCAAATGAATCCAGCAGACGCTTTGTCTAACCAACCAAATTACCAAACCCAACAAGTCAGCCCACTCAAGTGAACTGAATTGTTCTGCGCCTTATCATCACCGACCGTGACCTCGGAAGCTTCTTCGGTCGGTAATCCTTCCCACCGCATCGTACCATATCAGTGCCGGATTTACTCACGCGAATATTCCAATAATTTCCAATTCAATGGGCCGCCGCTCCTTATCGTTTGCAAATCGTCTGTTCACTCGAACGGACGGCAGGCAATTGACGCAATTAAGCTCCGGCAGCTGAATGTGGTTATCAATAAGCTAACAACCGACTGGTTGTCGGCCAGTGAATGAACTTTAGCGAAGCGGAATGATGGAGAAAATAGTTTCTATGTTAGTACTCGCGTAAGGGAACATCCACAAATTACGTAACGCTTAGAGGGGGGAGGGGGGGTTGCCCGAAGTGTGACAATCCATACAAAAATTTTAGAGGCTTCATACAAAAAGTGTGACATAGGGGGGAGGGGGGGTTGAAAATGGCAAATTTTTGCGTTACGTAATTAATGGATCTTCCCTAAGGCCATACTTTAAGGGTAGGAGACGTTCAGTTTTCTACGGGAAACTCTTCTGACATTCCAGGAAAAAATCTTTTGAACTTTGAAAGTACCTCGTGCTTATCAATAAATCAGTGCCAGACCGAACCAAGATGCAACAAACTTTTGGCTAGCTACTGAAGAGCTTCGATACCACAAAGTTTTGTCTAGGCATTCGGTGAAATTGTCCCCATACCAGGTTTGGATCATATTTTCCGTACATCGTCCTGCCAGAACATGTAATGTAATAAATTTAAGCCTTTTATACAAATACTGTATTAAAATCTGAATGGGATTATTTAATCATTCTCACTGTGCACGTTTCAGTGACTTAATAATTACGATCGATAACGGCCCTGATAACGTCCTTACAGTCAGTAAGAAAAAATGAAGGAACGTTAGTAGGCGATTTTGGAAATTTGAAAAGCGTCACAGGAACGAATATTTGCCAATGGGTTGGTATCGTTGGGTATGGATTCACACTGATAAGTGAAGTGACCGTCAGAGCATTTCAAATATTAATATGAACGCAATCGCAAGAATCAAACATTTACTGACTCTCGCGCAAAATGGTAAAATTTTCAAATATCCACGGTAATTATACGGATTTTTGATATTTATTTCTTCGTGAATTCAGTGAGGATTTCACTGAGTAATCTGCAAGAATTCCTCCGAATTCTGACATTCCAGGAATTACTGAATTCTGCAAAGATGAGTCCGAGAAACCCGCGAGAATATCTCCGAGAATTCTGCGAAGATTCTTCCAGAAATCCTGAAAGGATTCTTTTTACAAATGCTAGAAATGCTCCGGAAGCTCTGCGGTAATCTTTCCGAAAGTCCTGCGAAAATCCAGAGAGGATTCCACCGAACACCCTGCAAGGATCCATCCGAGAATCCGAGAGAATTCTTTAGAGAATCCTGCGGTGATTTCTTCGGGAATTCTGTGAGGATTTCTCCAAAAGTTTTGCGAATGATAACCCGGCGAGGATGCCTTCGAAAGTCTGCGATGATTTATACGTGAATCTTGGGAAGGTTCCTTTGAAAATACCGGTTCAATAGTTCGGCGAGCATATCTCCAAGAATCGAACTAGGATTCCCCCGGGAATCCTGGCAGCATTCCTCAGAGATGATTTCTCCAAGGATACTGCAAAAATTCCTCCGAGAATCCTGCGATGATTTTGCTACGAATCATGCGAGGATTTCTCCGAGAATCAACAAAGAATTCCCTAGAGAATAAGGTACACCGGGGCAAGTTGAAATGCGGGGTAAGTTGAAACGGAAGCTGTTATTTAGATGGGAAATGACCGAGTGCTCTGATTATTTTTTTCAACAAACTACTCCCTTAGACGCGCCTTTTGACTGCCATTCCCGGAAGATTGCAGCTTTCAAAACCAATTCCTGCCATTGTTTATTTTACGCCCTTTGCAAAATCCAAACCAACTATTTAACGTGCCAATGAAATAGGTCTCAAACGATGTTTAAAAGAGTTTTTTTCATCAAATTTTCACCGTAGATAATCATTCAATGTTGAATAAGCATAATGATTATGAAAAATCGATGAAAGACCCGATTTAATTTCTGTTTTTTGGTTGTTTGATATTGCTCCGCATGTTTAACTCATCGGGGCAAATAGAAATGCGTGGTGCGGGGCAAGTTGAAACAACGATTCAAAACGTCACCCTCGCAATTAAAAGTAATTTTTTTTTCCAGATGAAGGACCATACATTCCGAAAACATAAATTTATAAATACCTGCAAACTTCTGAAAATAACTGTAATAAATTCCCGCTCATTTAGTCATGAATGCAACCCTCCTACAATCTCCACTAGAATGAAAAGGGGTCATGTTTAAACTGCAGTTTTGAGATTCTTAATCTACTGAGCACTGACTCTCAGAAATATAAAACATAGTATATGTAAGCATTTCGCTAACTCCACCTTTCGCTTTCCTAGCTGCCTATTTCTCCAATCGAAGAGTTTATGAGAGATCTACTGGCTGATTAATTAATGTACATTTATGAAGAAGCCACAACCGAATTAATCAAGTGCATTTGTTTTACATGTAGAAATACAAAAAAAAAACTAATAGATTTAGAAAAATGCTATCTTTCCAAAAATTTGACTAATATTCTTTATTTGTATATCATTTGTATTTTATCAGTTTTTCTTAAACAGGAGACAATCTTAAACTAATTTCTGAAAGAAAATCAAAATCGTCAAAAACTTACATGGGACTCTTATGTGAATCCTGGCAATATTATAGTCACCTTTACAACATCGTGCTACTTGAGTCTCCCTGAGTACATACAATTTGGTATTAATACGGCAAAATTAGCTTATGTCTGTGGATAATGCATCGTTTCAACTTGCCCCGATACGCGGGGCAAGTTGAAACGATGCATACAAAAAAGTAATTCAAATATACAAAATATTTATAAAAAAGTTAGTTAAGGTTGCTTATTTTTTATGCATAATCTTTCGCCTGAACTTGCAAACACCGCAAACGGAGTCAAAAAATATCAAAGGGTGATTTTTTTACAGCACTTCGAATTTCAACTTTGAAAAAACCGTTTCAACTTGCCCCGGCGTACCTTAATAAGAAAATTCTTCCGAAAATTCTGAGAAGATTCTTCGAAAATGTTGCAAAAATTCTTCGAAGAATCAATCCTGCTAGGATTCTGCAGTTATTCCGGCGAGTATTCTTCCAAGAATCCGGTAAGGATTCTTCAAAGATCTCTGGGATAATATCACCGAGAATTTTGTGAATTTTCCCTGAAAATCCAGCGATCATTCTCCTGAAAGAATGCCTCTAAAAATCCTGCGAGGGTTCCTCTGAGAATCCTGTGACAATCCCTTTCTCAGATAATCTGGCGAAGATTTCTCTGAAAATCATGTGAAGATTTCTTCAATTACCAAGCGAGCAAACTTGAGGAGGGGATTCCTACCAAAATCCGGAAGGCATTCCTGTCGGAATAGGGAGAGCATTCCCATCGGAATAGGGAGGGCATTCCTATCAGAATCGGAAGGGCATTCCTATCGGAATCCGGAGGACATTTCTACCAGACTCCGGAAGGGATTCTTGCCGCATTCCAGAAAAGTATTCCTGCCAGAATCCGGAGAGGATTCCTACCGGAATCCGGAGAGGATTCCTACCGGAATCCGGAGAGGATTCCTACCGGAATCCGGAGAGGATTCCTACCGGAATCCGGAGAGGATTCCTGCCGGAATCCGGAGAGGATTCCTGCCGGAATCCGGAGAGGATTCCTGCCGGAATCCGGAGAGGATTCCTACCGGAATCCGGAGAGGATTCCTGCCGGAATCCGGAGAGGATTCCTGCCGGAATCCGGAGAGGATTCCTGCCGGAATCCGGAGAGGATTCCTGCCGGAATCCGGAGAGGATTCCTGCCGGAATCCGGAGAGGATTCCTGCCGGAATCCGGAGAGGATTCCTGCCGGAATCCGGAGAGGATTCCTGCCGGAATCCGGAGAGGATTCCTGCCGGAATCCGGAGGCGATTCCTACCGGAATCCGGAGAGGATTCCTACCGGAATCCGGAGAGGATTCCTACCGGAATCCGGAGAGGATTCCTACCGGAATCCGGAGAGGATTCCTACCGGAATCCGGAGAGGATTCCTACCGGAATCCGGAGAGGATTCCTACCGGAATCCGGAGAGGATTCCTACCGGAATCCGGAGAGGATTCCTACCGGAATCCGGAGAGGATTCCTACCGGAATCCGGAGAGGATTCCTACCGGAATCCGGAGAGGATTCCTACCGGAATCCGGAGAGGATTCCAACCGGAATCCGGAGAAGATTCCTATCGGAATCCGGAGAAGATTCCTATCGGAATCCGGAGAGGATTCCTACCGGAATCCGGAGAGGATTCCTGCCGAGATTCGGAGAGGATATCTGGAATCTGGAGAGGATTCCTGTCGGAATCCGGAAGGGATTCCTCTCGGAATCCGGAAGGGATTCCTGTCGGAATCCGGAAGGGATTCCTGTCGGAATCCGGAAAGGGTTCCTGTCGGAATCCGGAAGGGGTTCCTTTCGGAATCCGGAAGGGATTCCTGTCGGAATCCGGAAGGGATTCCTGTCGGAATCCGGAAGGAATTCCTGTCGGAATCCGGAAGAGATTCCTGTCGGAATCCGGAAGAGATTCCTGTCGGAATCCGGAAGGGATTCCTGTCGGAATCCGGAAGGGATTCCTGTCGGAATCCGGGAGGGATTCCTGTCGGAATCCGGGAGGGATTCCTGTCGGAATCCGGGAGGGATTCCTGTCGGAATCCGGGAGGGATTCCTGTCGGAATCCGGGAGGGATTCCTGTCGGAATCCGGGAGGGATTCCTGTCGGAATCCGGAAGGGATTCCTGTCGGAATCCGGAAGGGATTCCTGTCGGAATCCGGAAGGGATTCCTGTCGGAATCCGGAAGGGATTCCTATCGGAACCCGGAAGGGTTTCCTGTCGGAATCGGGAAGGGATTCCTGTCGGAATCCGCAAGGATTCCTGTCGGAATCCGGAAGGATTCCTGTCGGAATCCGGAAGGATTCCTGTCGGAATCGGAAGGATTCCTGTCGGAATCCGGAAGGGATTCCTGTCGGAATCCGGAAGGGATTCCTGTCGGAATCCGGAAGGGATTCCTGTCGGAATCCGGAAGGGATTCCTGTCGGAATCCGGAAGGGATTCCTGTCGGAATCCGGAAGGGATTCCTGTCGGAATCCGGAAGGGATTCCTGTCGGAATCCGGAAGGGATCCCTGTCGGAATCCGGAAGGGATTCCTGTCGGAATCCGGAAGGGATTCCTGTCGGAATCCGGAAGGGATTCCTGTCGGAATCCGGAGGGGATTCCTGTCGGAATCCGGAGGGGATTCCTGTCGGAATCCGGAGAAGATTCTTTTAGGAATCCGGAGGGGATTTCTACGAGAATTTTTCGAAGATTCCTCTGAAAATCCTCCGAGGATTTCTTCAAGAATCCTTCAAGGATTTCTCCGAGAATCATACAAGCATTCCTGCTAAAATCTAGTGAGATTTTTTTTCGAAAATTCAGCGAGGATTTCTCCGAGATCTTGAGAGAACTTCTACGAACATTTTGCGATCCATCCTCTAAGAATCCTGACAACCCCTTTGTGAGCCCTCCGTGAGTCCTACGAACATTCTTTCGGAAATCCTGCGAGAATTTATCTGAGAGTCCTGTGGGGATTCCTCCCAAAAATGTTCGAGTATTTATCCAAGAATTGTTATGATAAATCTCCGACGAACCATTTTAGACAACTCGGTTTCAGATTCCTCCGAACATCTGGTGATGATTTCTTTGAGAATTCTGGAAGAAATTTTCCTAGTTTTCTGATTCCGAATTTTCGAGAATTCTAAAAGGATCTTTCTAGCAAAACCGAAATTCCTGTGAAGTTACCTTGGAGAATCCTACTAGGACTTCTAAGAGAAATGTTTTGAAGCACCTAAAAGGATATCTTCGAGAAAAATGCGAGAACCTCAAGAGAATTTCTCCAAGAAAATGGCGAAGACATCTCGATAATCCTCCGATAATCATTTGACAATTCCACAAAGATGCCTCAGAGAATTCGGCAAAAATTTCTTCAGGAATCCTGGAGAATCTAGTGAGAATTAAAAAGGTCTTCCAAAGATGCGGCACGGCTCCTTTCAAAACCCTTTGGCGATTTTTCCGTGAATTCCCCGGAAAATAATTCAAAATTTCTGCAAAGATTCCAGTAAATTTGTGTCAAATGTCAGGATTTTTTAGAATCCTGCAATGCCGTTCTCCACATAACTGGATAATAATCAAACTAGTTTTAGTTTGTCCCACCAATTTTAGAATCGATTGAATCTGAACATTTTTACAATATTTTCGGAATGTAATGAGCGTAGGCAACATTTTTTCAGAACATAAAACGAATCACTAGTCATGTAAATGTTTTTAAGTATCTATTGTCAACAAATGACAACTCCAATGTTCCAGTGGGACAAACTGATTTGAGTTTGAGATTTTTTAGGACAATTATGCATACAACGGAAAACAATAAAAAATTCTGAATATTGTTCCTATCTGGTTTAGTTCCTCACAATGATTACAATTTTACAAGGGATATCCTTTTCTCCATCTTTATGAAGACTGTTTAGCTAAATAATTAGTAGTGTTTTGACATCGTGGATAGTTATATTATAGTCCTTATAGGGTAGACATTATTCGGCTATTAATGTATACTTATTTTAATTAATATTTTCAAACTTATGTTTTTTTTATAAAATTTTTATTTTATTTTAACTTTTGGTATTTTGTATACGTTTAATTTATAAAATTCTTGGAAATTTCAGGTTTGAATTGTATCAGCTAAATTATGCAAAACTGTAAACAATTTGGTATCATTCATATATATTATTGCTCTTATAAAAAGATCAATATTTGAGGCATTTTGCATAAAATGCGTGAAAAGTGTGGCACTTTTGTTATACTTGTGCTTTGTTCTGAATGCTATTTTTATTCCAATTTCATAGAATAACGCTTCATCTTCGGCATTTTATATCACTGTATAATATAGTTCAATATTTTAAACATTAATTTCAAGTATATTTTAATTTTTATAACTGTTACTTGTTATTTAGAATGATGTAATGTAAATTTATAAACAAAAAACTTTACAGATTATTCGGTTATTTTTTTTTATTTGATTTTACATCCATGGCTAATTTATTACTGCTTAGATCTTTTTTATCCTCCATTTCATATGAATTATATAATTAATTGTGAATCGCTTACCTTGTTAAAACTAAAATACAATTATTTATTTCCATCCACACAAATAGATATTCATTAATTATGTTTGATTAGAATTTGGATGTTAGTCTTCGTATACTCCCACACATCCAACACAACTTTTCTATTTTCTTCTATTCCTTTGTCTGTTACATTTCCTTCAAAACACTTCCAATTCCTAAAAAGAGTTCAAATGTTTCGCCATGATTTTCATCTTCTCTCCGTGTTCGGAGAACTCCCTTGCTTAAAACTTGTTTCGACAACTCACTCATGTGAAAAAAAAAGAAATACCGTCACCTATTCCTCCTTCGTAGTAATTCCTCAACTAAAACACTCTTTCACTACGGACCCGCCATTCGGTCCCTATTCTTAACAGAATCTCCCGAAACCCACGACCGCCCGGCGACGCCAAGCCATCCGTTCGGCTTGTTTTAATTATCTAAAATACCGTTCACTATCGCACTACACACATAAAAATCATTAATGTAAGAACTGTAAGCGAGTCTCTAGAACATTTGTTTTTTTTTTTGTTAAATTCGAGAAAATTGAAAAATTCGTGACAGGAAAAACTATTGGAGCCAACCGCGCCCGTCGATTGCTGCGATCCAATTCTGAATTGTAATAAAATCTAATTCAAATAAAATCCAAAATTTATTTTCAAATGTTTAAAGTCAAAATTTGTCTCCCAATTTTATACAAGCTCTACCCAAATTTGCCGCAATTCGTATCATATTTAATCAACCTCCAAATTCTATCCAAAATGCAATATCATTTTGGTTATAGTCAACTTTATTGATACTTAGAAGCTATTTCTTAGGACAAAGAAAAAATAACACCAACTAGATTCAAACATTGGAATACTCATCAAATCAACAGTTGAAATGCACGTGATGGGATCGTTTATCTCTGAAATTGGATCCAGTCGTGCTACAAAGTCCTGTTGTAGGTGACGCTCAGAAGAAAAAAACCATTTCATTCTCATTTTACTGGCGATACTCTTCCATCAATGATGCCAACTGACAGGTTCGAATGGGCACTTTTTTTCATTTTCAAACAAACTTCACGAGGGAGCGAACGTCGCAGTTCGAATTTCAAAACCCCGGATCAAATTTCCCACAAACAATAGAACTGGTGATGCTCGACCTTGCCGTCTACGAAAGGGTGACCTGTTTCCAAAACAAACCGTCGTATAACATTTCACGTTGCTGCACATAATCACATATCGGGTTGACAGTTGTTTCGGTTGATGTCGTTGGTCTGTGAGCTAATCACCTCGTATGCGAGTGAGTCGCTAAAGCACACACAAATCGTTGCTTCTACTACTGTCGTCGTCGTCGTCGTCACAGGCAGGCGTGACCTTATCACGGTTGCCACAGTGTTTAGACCCGTTCCGTTGCCGTCGTCGTCGTCATCGTGGACATCGGTTTTGTTTTGGTTGCTGGTGCCAACGACTGTGGAACGTGCGAGTCAAAGTTCATCATCACAAAGCCCATCAAGTAATAGTCGGGTGGGTACTAAAGAGGGTGAACGTGAACAACACTGATAACGAATTCAATCAACCGTTCAGTACGGAGATAAGCCGATGGTCGATTCGTCGCTGCTGCTGCTGCCACCGACATCAACCGAGAAAAGTGTAAAATTTCGCATGTCCAGTTCGATCAGGGCTTACGAGTTACGACTATCCGACATTCGTTTCGCGTGTCACCCGTCACGATATCGCGCCCGCTGGCGAATGAGAGTGACAAACAGGTGAATTCGCAGAAGCGAAGCAGCATCCGAAAAAAAGGAGGAAATGTATTTTGGATTTTCTTACTTTATCTATTGATGATTCACAAGACTTCGAAAAACTGCGGAATGCTTTAAATTGATTTGTTCCGAATGTGTTAATTAATAGTACCTAGGAGCTAGGACTTAAAGACGAAATATATCGCATGGTTTAAAGATAATTATCTGCAAGTGTTACAACATTTATGAACGCGTCCTTCGTATCTATCAACTTGTTTAGATAATAGTAGAAATGTAGCTCTCTGACAGGTCAATTTTGTAAGAGAAATACGATCCGATTGGTTTCTTGTTTGGCATTTGTGGGTCAACGGCTGCGTATCGTTTCCCAAGCCGTTGTCACTTGTCTCCACCAGTAAGTGACAATCAACAAACGTTTCACATGTCGGCTCTGGAACTGGAACTGCAAATTATTTCTAACACATGGCAACTACTCACAATATAAATATTCATTAGCTGCCATGTGTGCCAATTTATAACACATTGTAGCTAAGGCATGAGAAATATCTGCTGCTAGAAAAATGAGGGGGTTTGAAGCAGGGAGACCTAAAAGACAAAAAAGGAGTTTCGAGATGAGTTTCAAAGGTTTTCCATATTTTTTTCAAACTATTATCTTCGTAAGAATTCTCGAAGAACACTCGGACGAACTCTCGAAGGACTCTGGAAGAAATCCTTATCGGTTTTTTGAAGGTATCTTCGCTGGATTCTTGAAGGAATCCTCGCCGGATTATTTGAGGAATTCTTACCGGATTTTCAGAGGATTCCTCCCCAGATTTTCGGAGGAATCCCGGCCGTATGTTCATCGGATTCTTGGAGGAATCCTTGTATGATTCTCGAAGGAATCCCCGCTGGATTCGCGAAAGAGTCCTCTTTAGAATCTTGATAGAATCTTAGCCGGATTCAGGAAGAATTATCGCCCGATTCTCGAAGGAATCCTCGCAGGTTTCTCGGAGAAATCCTCTCCAGATTCTTAGAGGAATCCTTGACGGATTCTCAGGGGAATCTACGTCGGATTCTCGGAGGAATCAACGTCGGATTCTTGAAGGAATTCTCGCCGGATTCTTGGAGGAATCCTCGCTGGATTCCTGAAGAAATCCTCACTGGATTCTTGAAGGAATCCTCACCGGAATCTTGAGGAAATTCTCGCCGGATTCTTGGATGAAACCTCGCAGAATTCTAGAAGGAATCCTTGCCGGATTCTTGGAGGAATCTTTCGCCAGATTTTCAGAAAAATCCCGGCCGTTTGCTCACCGGAATCTTGGAGGAACCCTTGCAGGCTCCTCGAAGGAATCCTCTTGAAAGAATCCTAACAGGATTTTTGGAGGAATCCTTGCCGGATTCTTGGAGGAATTCTCGCCGGATTCTTGGAGGAATCCTCGCCGGATTCTCGGACGAATCCTAGCAGAATTCTCTTCGGATTCTTGGTGAAATCCTCACCGGATTCTTGGAGGAATCCTCGACGGATTCTTGGAGGAATCTTCGCCGGATTCTTGTAGGAATCCCCGCCGGATTCTTGAATTCTCGCCGGATTCTTGGAGGAATCCTCGCCGGATTCTTGGAGGAATCCTCGACGGATTCACTTGTCATATGACGAGTTTGTACCATCCCATTGAATTCCACCACTTAATTGTATCTTGACAGATACGTATTTCGACCTCAACAGTAAGGCCGTCTTCAGTGTCTCGTACTTGACTCGACTCGACTCGACTTGACTAAGTCGAGTCAAGTACGAGACACTGAAGACGGCCTTACTGTTGAGGTCGAAATACGTATCTGTCAAGATACAATTAAGTGGTGGAATTCAATGGGATTGTACAAACTCGTCATATGACAAGTGAAGACATTCCACTAAAAAGCTCAAAATAATTTTCTTAACTCGACGGATTGTTGGAGGAATCCTCTCCGGATTTTCGGAGGAATCCTCGCCGGATTCTTAGAGGAATCCTCTCCGGATTTTTGGAGGAATCCTCTCCGGATGCTTGGAGGAATCCTCGCCGGATTCTTGGAGGAATCCTCGCCGGATTCTTGGAGGAATCTTTGCCGGATTCTTGGAGGAATCCTCGCCGGATTCTTGAAGGAATCCTCGTCGATTTTGGAGGAATCTTCGCCGGATTCTTGAAGGGATCTTTGCCGGATTCTTGGAGAAATCCTTGCCGGATTCTTGGATGAATCCTAGCCCGATTCTCGCCGGATTCTTGGAGGAATCCTCTCCGGATTTTTGGAGGAATCCTCTCCGGATTCTTGGAGGAATCCTCTCCGGATTCTTGGAGGAATCCTCTCCGGATTCTTGAAGGAATCCTCTCCGGATTCTTGGAGGAATCCTCTTCGGATTTTTGGAGGAATTCTCGCCGGATTCTTGAAGGAATCCTCGCCGGATTCTTGAAGGAATCCTCGTCGATTTTGAAGAAATCTTCTCCGGATTCTTGGAGGAATCTTAGACGGATTTTTGGAGGAATCCTTGCCGGATTTTTAGAGGAATCCCCGCCGGATTCTTGAAGGAATCCCCGTCGATTTTGGAGGAATCTTCGAAGGATTTGTGGAGGAATCTTAGCCGGAATCTTGAAGGGATCTTCGCCGGATTCTTGGAGGAATCCTTGCCGGATTTTTAGAGGAATCCTGGCCGGATTCTTGGAGGAATCCTCGTCGATTTTGGAGGAATCTTCGCCGGATTCTTGGAGGAATCTTTGCCGGATTCTTGAAGGGATCTTCGCCGGATTCTTGGAGGAATCCTCGCCAGATTCTTGGAGGAATCCTCGCTAGATTCTTGGAGGAATTCTCACCGGATTTTTGGAGGAATCCTCGCCGGATTCTTGGAGGAATCTTCGCCGGATTCTTGGAGGAATCCTCGCCGGATTCTTGGAGGAATCCTCGCCGGATTGTTGGAGGAATCCTCGCCGGATTGTTGGAGAAATCCTCGCCAGATTCTTGGATGAATCTTCGCCGGATTATTGGATGAATCCACGCCGGATTCTTGGAGGAATCCTCACCGGATTCTTGGAGGAATCGTCGCCGGATTCTTGAAGGCATCCTCGCTGGATTCTTGGAGGAATCCTCACCGGATTCTTGAAGGAATCCTCATCGGAATCCTCGCCTTATTCTCGGAGAAATTTTCGCCGGATTCATGTAGGAATCTTTACCGGAGGAATCCCTTCCGGATTCCCTTCCGGATTCCTGGAGGAATCCCTTCCGGATTCCTGGAGGAATCCCTACCGGATTCCCGGAGGAATCCCTACCGGATTCCCGGGGGAATCCTTCCGATTCCTGGGGAATCCTTCCAGATTCCAGGGAATCCTTCCAGATTCCCTGGGGAATCCTTCCGGATTCAGGGGAATCCTTCCGATTCCTGGGGAATCCTTCCGATTCCTGGGGAATCCTTCCGGATTCAGGGAATCCTTCCGGATTCAGAATCCTTCCGATTCCTGGGGAATCCTTCCGGATTCCCGGGGAATCCTTCCGGATTCAGGGAATCCTTCCGATTCAGGGAATCCTTCCGATTCCAGGGAATCCTTCCGGATTCAGGGAATCCTTCCGATTCAGGGAATCCTTCCGGATTCAGGGAATCCTTCCGATTCAGGGAATCCTTCCGATTCCTGGGAATCCTTCCGGATTCAGGGAATCCTTCCGATTCCTGGAATCCTTCCGGATTCCCGGGGAATCCTTCCGATTCCCGGGGAATCCCTTCCGGATTCAGGGAATCCTTCCGATTCCAGGGAATCCTTCCGGATTCAGGGAATCCTTCCGGATTCCGGGGAATCCTTCCGGATTCCTGGGGAATCCTTCCGGATTCCCGGGGAATCCTTCCGATTCTCGGGGAATCCTTCCGATTCCCGGGAATCCTTCCGGATTCGGAGGAATCCTTCCGGATTCGGAGGAATCCTTCCGAATTCCCGGAGGAATCCTTCCGGATTCCCGGAGGAATCCCTTCCGGATTCTCGGAAGAATTCCTTCCGGATTCCCGGAGGAATCCTTCCGATTCCCGGAGGAATCCTTCCGGATTCCCGGAGGAATCCCTTCCGGATTCCCGGAGGAATCCTTCCGGATTCGGAGGAATCTCTTCCGATTCCCGGCGGAATCCGTTCCGGATTCCGGCGGAATCCGTTCCGGATTCAGCGGAATCCTTCCGGATTCGGCGGAATCCTTCCGGATTCGGCGGAATCCTTCCGGATTCCCGGCGGAATCCCTTCCGATTCCCGGCGGAATCCTTCCGGATTCCCGGTGGAATCCCTTCCGGATTCGGTGGAATCCCTTCCGGATTCCCGGTGGAATCCTTCCGGATTCCAGTGGAATCCTTCCGGATTCGGTGGAATCCTTCCGGATTCCCGGTGGAATCCTTCCGGATTCGGTGGAATCCCTTCCGGATTCCCGGTGGAATCCTTCCGGATTCAGTGGAATCCTTCCGGATTCTGGTGGAATCCTTCCGGATTCGGTGGAATCCTTCCGGATTCCCGGTGGAATCCTTCCGGATTCGGTGGAATCCTTCCGGATTCCCGGCGGAATCCTTCCGGATTCAGCGGAATCCTTCCGGATTCCCGGCGGAATCCCTTCCGGATTCCCGGCGGAATCCTTCCGGATTCTGGCGGAATCCTTCCGGATTCCGGCGGAATCCCTTCCGGATTGGCGGAATCCTTCCGGATTCCCGGCGGAATCCTTCCGGATTCGGCGGAATCCTTCCGATTCCGGCGGAATCCTTCCGGATTCAGCGGAATCCCTTCCGGATTCGGCGGAATCCTTCCGATTCCCGGCGAATCCTTCCGATTCCCGGCGGAATCCTTCCGGATTCGGCGGAATCCCTTCCGGATTCCGGCGGAATCCTTCCGGATTCCGGCGGAATCCCTTCCGGATTCCCGGAGGAGTACCTTCCGGATTTCTGGAGGAGTCCCTTCCGGATTCCCGGAGGAGTCCCTTCCGGATTCCCGGAGGAGTCCCTTCCGGATTCACGGAGGAGTCCCTTCTGGATTCCCGGAGGAATCCCTTCCGGATTCCCGGAGGAATCCCTTCCGGATTCGGAGGAATCCTTCCGGATTCCCGGAGGAATCCTTCCGGATTCCCGGAGGAATCCTTCCGGATTCCCGGAGGAATCCTTCCGGATTCCCGGAGGAATCCTTCCGGATTCGGAGGAATCCTTCCGGATTCCCGGAGGAATCCTTCCGGATTCCCGGAGGAATCCTTCCGGATTCCCGGAGGAATCCTTCCCGGATTCCCGGGGGAATGCCCTCCGGACTCCCGGAGGAATCCCTTCCGGATTCGGAGGAATCCTTCCGGATTCCGGAGGAATCCTTCCGGATTCCCGGAGGAATCCTTCCGGATTCCCGGAGGAATCCTTCCGGATTCGGAGGAATCCCTTCCGGATTCCCGGAGGAATCCCGTCCGGCTTCCCGGAGGAATCCCTTCCTGATTCCCGGAGGAATCCCTTCCGGATTCCCGGAGGAATCCCTTCCGGATTCCCGGAGGAATCCCTTCCGGATTCCCGGAGGAATCCCTTCCGGATTCCCGGAGGAATCGCTTCCGGATTCGGAGGAATCCTTCCGGATTCCCGGAGGAATCCTTCCGGATTCCCGGAGGAATCCTTCCGGATTCCCGGAGGAATCCTTCCGATTCGGAGGAATCCTTCCGGATTCGGAGGAATCCTTCCGGATTCGGAGGAATCCTTCCGGATTCCCGGAGGAATCCTTCCGGATTCCCGGAGGAATCCTTCCGGATTCCCGGAGGAATCCTTCCGGATTCGGAGGAATCCTTCCGGATTCCCGGAGGAATCCTTCCGGATTCCCGGAGGAATCCTTCCGGATTCCCGGAGGAATCCTTCCGGATTCCCGGAGGAATCCTTCCGGATTCCCGGAGGAATCCTTCCGGATTCCCGGAGGAATCCTTCCGGATTCCCGGAGGAATCCTTCCGGATTCCCGGAGGAATCCTTCCGGATTCGGAGGAATCCTTCCGGATTCCCGGAGGAATCCCTTCCGGATTCCCGGAGGAATCCTTCCGGATTCCCGGAGGAATCCCTTCCGGATTCGGAGGAATCCTTCCGGATTCCCGGAGGAATCCCTTCCGGATTCCCGGAGGAATCCTTCCGGATTCGGAGGAATCCTTCCGGATTCCCGGAGGAATCCTTCCGGATTCCCGGAGGAATCCTTCCGGATTCCCGGAGGAATCCTTCCGGATTCGGAGGAATCCTTCCGGATTCCCGGAGGAATCCTTCCGGATTCCCGGAGGAATCCTTCCGGATTCGGAGGAATCCTTCCGGATTCCCGGAGGAATCCTTCCGGATTCCCGGAGGAATCCCTTCCGGATTCCCGGAGGAATCCCTTCCGGATTCCCGGAGGAATCCCTTCCGGATTCCCGGAGGAATCCCTTCCGGATTCCCGGAGGAATCCCTTCCGGATTCCCGGAGGAATCCCTTCCGGATTCCCGGAGGAATCCCTTCCGGATTCCCGGAGGAATCCCTTCCGGATTCCCGGAGGAATCCCTTCCGGATTCCCGGAGGAATCCCTTCCGGATTCCCGGAGGAATCCCTTCCGGATTCCCGGAGGAATCCCTTCCGGATTCCCGGAGGAATCCTTTCGGATTCCGGAGGAATCCTTCCGGATTCCCGGAGGAATCCTTCCGATTCGGAGGAATCCTTCCGGATTCCCGGAGGAATCCTTCCGATTCCCGGAGGAATCCCTTCCGGATTCCCGGAGGAATCCTTCCGGATTCCCGGAGGAATCCTTCCGGATTCGGAGGAATCCTTCCGGATTCCCGGAGGAATCCTTCCGATTCCGGAGGAATCCTTCCGGATTCGGAGGAATCCTTCCGGATTCCCGGAGGAATCCTTCCGGATTCCCGGAGGAATCCTTCCGGATTCCCGGAGGAATCCTTCCGGATTCCGGAGGAATCCTTCCGGATTCCCGGAGGAATCCTTCCGGATTCGGAGGAATCCTTCCGATTCCCGGAGGAATCCTTCCGGATTCCCGGAGGAATCCTTCCGGATTCGGAGGAATCCCTTCCGGATTCCCGGAGGAATCCCTTCCGGATTCCCGGAGGAATCCCTTCCGGATTCCCGGAGGAATCCCTTCCGGATTCCCGGAGGAATCCCTTCCGGATTCCCGGAGGAATCCCTTCCGGATTCCCGGAGGAATCCCTTTCGGATTCCCGGAGGAATCCTTTCCGGATTCCCGGAGGAATCCTTTCCGGATTCCCGGAGGAATCCTTTCCGGATTCCCGGAGGAATCCTTTCCGGATTCCCGGAGGAATCCCTTCCGCATTCCCGGAGGAATCCCTTCCGGATTCCTGGAGGAAACCCTTCCGGATTCCCGGAGGAATCCCTTCCGGATTCAAGGAGGAATCCCTTTCCGGACTCTCGGAGGAATCCTTTCCGGATTCCCGGAGGAATCCTTTCCGGATTCCCGAAGGAACCCTTTCCGGATTCCCGGAGGAATCATCTTCGGGTTTCCGGCGGAATCCTCTCCGGCGAATTCTCGAATAAATTTCCGCCGGAATTCATGAATAATGCTTCCGGCATATTTATCAGAATGCTTCAGGAAAGCCTTTAAGTAATAATCTTTCTAACACACTAAATCCGCATAAGAATTTCAAAAGGCTTTAGTTCTTTTGTTTAGTTACAAAATTAATCACATATTGCTGAGTAGAGTAACTGTTCCGTTACTTCATTTTTTTTACAGAACTGCCATATTTTTGTTTGATTGAAATAATAAGGAAATGGAAGAGAAGCGAACCTGTTTCTTATTTTACGCAGAAAAACTGACGAATTCGTCATTTTATCATTTCGCAAGATGAAAAACGGAACAGTTGCCCACATGATAAATAGATACGGTGTCACTCAGCTTCAAACGTTCATCAAATCGCAATTCGAATTATTAATAGGTCTTGTCATGTCGCATTCTGTATTACGTACTTCTCCGACGCTGGCTAGATTCCATCTGGCATCATCAGAACCGGAAAAAAATCGATATCTCACTCAGCAACATACAGCACCAAATCTCGTGCCAACCCAAAACGATCCATTGTTTAAAAACAGTTTCATCCATCACCGGCGGCATCCACCATCCAGCGAGATGGTGGAGTCTAACCAAGCGTTAAAAAAAGTGAAATTGTTTCGTTCTCTATCGAAGCACACACATTCCGCTGCTACCTGCTTCTGGTCTTGTGGAGAAATTGCGCTGGAGCGCAACTGATGAAGTTCGTTCTATTTATTTTTTGATGAAATTTATTACGCTCATACAAAATACCTCTGTTTACCATAAATGATAATAAGAGCAATTGATATGAATAAAAAATTAACAAATATTCACCATTGGATAACGCTTGTGTATCTATCCATCACTGAGTTGTGTTATTCAAATGTGAAACCACATTCAATCTCTTCCCGTGATTTCGACAAAATTTATTTTCTCGTATGCATCGTAGTTAACATGAAACATGCAACCGCCCGCTCTGCATTTTGGAATGGGTGTGGCAAAGATGCAACGTTGCTCCATGACGGGAAATGAATGAATACGCCCTAGAGGGCGTTTTTTTTGCTTTTTTACCCGCAAGCCATGACTGAGGTCGGACTGTTGCATCTGCTCCCTTGGAGCCAATGTGCTTGCTACAGGAATATGATGTTGATGGAATTCAAAGCAAAGATGCTCCATCGACAACGTTTGCGGTCCATTGTTCGCAACCATGCGTGATAAAGTTAATTAAAAATGTTTTTTTGTTTAAATTTTTTTGGTTTTTTACCTACTGCGGTAGAAATATGAAAAATCTCGGGTACTTATTCAAAAGGACGTATAAGATTTTGTAAACAAATATTCAAACGTCTTTTTGTCCAATCTGATGGCACTCCCATGCAAACCAACACCACCAACAGGTAGCCGAAGGCTTCCCCTACCTGTCTGTGGTGACGGTTTGCGTGGGAGGGCTATCAGATTGGACAAATTGACGTTTGAATCTTTGTTTACAAAATCACATACGTCCTTTTGAATAAGTACCCGAGAAATGTAGATGAATTTTTACTCAGGCACGCTTATCATATAGATAATAAATAGAACAAAATTCACTCAAAATCGTAACTAATGTTCTATCTATTATCACTTAATTAAAATGTTCTGGTTAAAGTTGGGCGCCAATTGTTTCAAGCATTTCAAGAGCAACAGCTTCCCCCTTTTCAAACCCGAATTGGACTAATTTCTTTGTAATCATCCAACAAAGCACAGACAGAATGATGTAATCTAGAACCGTTATCCTGGTTGTCAACTTAATTAAACAAAAATTCCATACAAGATCTCAAGCCCAAAACTTTCTGTCTTGCCACCACACTCGCTTGGAAGTATGCTAAGCAGTTGTTGGCGCGATTAGTGTCTCATTTGCATTAACACGCAAAGTTCATCCCACGACACCATCGAGCCATAGGTTGGATAAAGGTGGTTATAGTCCTGTTGTAGACGTACCCATAGTTGGGTCTCTGGCTGGGAATTTCTTCCATTTCGTCAAGTGGAAAATTCGCACTCCCTTCCACCGGGGGTGTAATCCCTCTACCTTAATATCGTCGCCGGAGGTTACCTCTGTGCCCATGATATAATATGGCCAAATTATAATTCCACCTTTTTGTTCGGTGGCGGCGTTTGTGGCACTGCATGTCTCGACGTCGTTAGCATTCCACGAGGCGTGAAGTTGGATCGGATTCCGGCGTTTTTTTTCTTTACCGGGAAGCGATGAATGGGTGCTCGAAACTAGTTTTTAGACACGCAACCGTAGCTTGCTTTACATGTGGTAAGACTACTTTAATGATCAAACTTGTTGAAAATCACTCCAACATTTAATTTATGCTTCGATAAGATCATATCAATGGAATTAAAGTTATAAATTAATTTGGAAAGTTTTTATTTATTGACAGCAGTGAACGTTGGACGGTTTTTATACAATAGACAATGGATCCTTGAAATGGTGTTCAATTACTAAAAAATCGTTATTAGGAGACCATTACGCTTGATTCGTAAATACTATCAAAAGATTGATTTGAATTGAGGCTATCCGATAATAAAGATATTATATAGGACAGGATGGCATCAAATTGGGGAGGTACATTTCGAATATATAAGATATTTATTTACGAAATCCGAAAACGAGAAAATATTTTGATAATCCTGGAGCAAGTCATCTCATGACCGACTTGATTTACTTTCAACATATTCTCTTGGCAATAGCACAAATGTTGAAAAAAATATCAATATGGAGGCGCATGGTATCTCAAGCACCTTTATGAAGATTGAATGTTAAACACTCTTACTTTCATCTATTCAGTGACTGAGCAAATTGTATTGCCGTCTCTTTTCTTCCCACGGAAATTTCAATCAATTTCCGTCAAAAGCAGGATTAACCATAGTTTTGAGTAGTCCCGCTTTAAACGGAAATTGAGTAAAATTTCCGTGGGAAAAAAGGAAAGGGCATTACAAATTGACTCAGTCACTGAGTAGATGAAAGCTAGCGTGTACACGCAAAAAAAGCGTTCATGAATTCAAGGTAAGGCTACTAGGCCATCTTTGCACAATAACAAGCACTTCAACAACAGGAAACGACATTTGTTTTGTTGTTGTTTTTCGTAGCAACGAGTTTTTTTTGGATCTAGTACCAATTTCAATTTTCCTTCTCTCCCGATCTCTCCCAATCTCGATGATCCCTTCAATATCGAGATGTGAAGAGGCGAATCGCGTTAGTAGAGTCGATAAAATTAGTATTCCTGGAGATGATACATTTTTATTTGCAGTTTTTTTTTATTATTGCTTCCAAATCCTGAATGAGGTTCTGAACGATAAGTCGATCCAGTTCGAAGTTTTTTTTTGCTGGATACTGTTAATTTATCGAATTAGAACTGTTCGGACCTGCAGAAACTTAATATGAACATGTGTAATACCTTCATAGTTTTATCATCCACCATGCTAGGGTGTAGTAGGGTAGGGTCAAATGTGATATCGAATTGTGTGTCATTAAGTTTAAAAATATAGCCGAATGGGATTCCTGCCGGAATCCGGAAGGGAACCCTGTCGGAATCGGGAAGGCAACCATGTCGGAATCCGGAAGGGAATTCTTTTGGAATCCGGATGGGATTACTGTCGGAATTCGGATGGGATTCCTGTCGTAATCCGGATGGGATTCCGGTAGGAATCCAGATAGGATTCCGATCGGAATCCGGATGGGATTCCTGTCGGAAAGCGGATGGGATTCCTGTCGGAATCCGGATGGGATTCCTGTCGGAATCCGGATGGGATTCCTGTCGGAATCCGGATGGGATTCCTGTCGGAATCCGGATGAAATTCTAGTCGGAATCCGGATGAAATTCCTGTCGGAATCCGAATGGGATTCCTGTCGAAATCCGGATGGGATTCTCGTCGTAATCCGGATGGGATTCCTGTCGGAATCCGGATGGGATTCCTGTCGGAATCCGGATGGGATTCCTGTCGGAATCCGGATAGGATTCCTGTCGGAATCCGGATAGGATTGCAGATCCGGATGGGATTGTTGTCAGCATTCGGATGGGATTCCTCTCGGAATCTGGATGGGATTCCTCTCGGAATCCGGATGGGATTGCTCTCGGAATTCAGATGGGATTCCTCTCGGAATCCGGATGGGATTCCTCTCGGAATCCGGATGGGATTCCTCTCGGAATCCGGATGGGATTCCTCTCGGAATCCGGATGAGATTCCTCTCGGAATCCGGATGAGATTCCTCTCGGAATCCGGATGGGATTCCTCTCGGAATCCGGATGGGATTCCTCTCGGAATCCGAATGGGATTCCTCGCGGAATCCGGATGGGATTCCTCGCGGAATCCGGATGGGATTCCTCGCGGAATCCGAATGGAATTCCTGTCGGAATCCGGATGGGATTCCTGTCGGAATCCGGATGGGATTCCTGTCGGAATCCGGATGGGATTCCTGTCGGAATCCGGATGGGATTCCTGTCGGAATCCGGATGGGATTCCTGTCGGAATCCGGATGGGATTCCTGTCGGAATCCGAATGGGATACCAGTCGTAATCTGAATGGGATTCCTGTCGGAATCCGGATGGGATTCCTGTCGGAATCCGGATGGGATTCCTGTCGGAATCCGGATGGGATTCCTGTCGGAATCCGGATGGGATTCCTGTCGGAATCCGGATGGGATTCCTGTCGGAATCCGGATGGGATTCCTGTCGGAATCCGGGTGGGATTCCTGTCGAAATCCGGGTGGGATTCCTGTCGGAATCCGGATGGGATTCCTGTCGGAATCCGGATGGGATTCCTATCGGAATCCGGATGGGATTCCTATCGGAATCCGGATGGGATTCCTATCGGAATCCGGATGGGATTCCTATCGGAATCCGGATGGGATTCCTGTCGGAATCCGGATGGGATTCCTGTCGGCATCTGGGAAGGATTCCTATCGGAATTCAGAAGGGATACCTGTCGGAATCCAAAAGGGATTCCTGACGGAATCCGGATGGGATTCCTGTCGGAATCTGGATGGGATTCCTGTCGGAATCCTGATGGGATTTCTGTCGGAATCCGGATGGGAT
The DNA here is from genome assembly GCF_024139115.2 of Armigeres subalbatus. Lineage (NCBI taxonomy): Eukaryota > Metazoa > Arthropoda > Insecta > Diptera > Culicidae > Armigeres > Armigeres subalbatus. The sequence continues at coordinate 296,066,617 of NC_085139.1, forward strand.
TCCTGTCGGAATCCGGATGGGATTCCTGTCGGAATCCGGATGGGATGGGATGGGATTCCTGTCGGAATCCGGATGGGATTCCTGTCGGAATCCGGATGGGATTCCTGTCGGAATCCGGATGGGATGGGATGGGATGGGATTCCTGTCGGAATCCGGATGGGATTCCTGTCGGAATCCGGGTGGGATTCCTGTCGGAATCCGGATGGGATTCCTGTCGGAATCCGGATGGGATTCCTGTCCTAGTCCGGATGGGATTCCTGTCGTAATCCGGATGGGATTCCTGTCGGAATCCAGATGAATCCGGATGGGATTCCTTTAGAATCAGGATGGGATTCCTTTAGAATCCGGATGGGATTTCTATCGGAATCTGGATGGAATTGGAAGGAATCTGGAATCTGGATGGAATCTGGAATTCTTTCGGAATCCTGATGGGATTCCTGTCGTAATCCGGATGGGATTCCTATCGAAATCCGGATGGGATTCCTGTCGGAATCCGGATGGGATTCCTGTCGGAATCTGGATGGGATTCCTGTCGGAATCCTGATGGGATTTCTGTCGGAATCCGGATGGGATTCCTGTCGGAATCCGGATGGGATTCCTGTCGGAATCCGGATGGGATGGGATGGGATGGGATTCCTGTCGGAATCCGGATGGGATTCCTGTCGGAATCCGGGTGGGATTCCTGTCGGAATCCGGATGGGATTCCTGTCGGAATCCGGATGGGATTCCTGTCCTAGTCCGGATGGGATTCCTGTCGTAATCCGGATGGGATTCCTGTCGGAATCCAGATGAATCCGGATGGGATTCCTTTAGAATCAGGATGGGATTCCTTTAGAATCCGGATGGGATTTCTATCGGAATCTGGATGGAATTGGAAGGAATCTGGAATCTGGATGGAATCTGGAATTCTTTCGGAATCCTGATGGGATTCCTGTCGTAATCCGGATGGGATTCCTATCGAAATCCGGATGGGATTCCTGTCGGAATCCGGATGGGATTCCTGTCGGAATCCGGATGGGAATCCGGAAGGGATTCCGGTCAGAATCCGGATGGGATTCCTGTCGGAATCCGGATGGGATTCCTGACGGAATCCTGATGGGATTCCTGTAGCAATCCGGATGGGATTCCTGTCGGAATCCGGTGGGATTCCTGTCGGAATCCGGTGGGATTCCTGTCGGCATCTGGGAAGGATTCCTATCGAAATCCGGATGGGATTCCTGTCGGAATCCGGATGGGATTCCTGTCGGAATCCGGATGGGATTCCTGTCGGAATCCGGATGGGATTCCTGTCGGAATCCGGATGGGATTCCTGTCGGAATCCGGATGGGATTCCTGTCGGAATCCGGATGGGATTCCTATCGGAATCCGGATGGGATTCCTGTCGGAATCCGGATGGGATTCCTGTCGGAATCCGGATGGGATTCCTGTCGGAATCCGGATGGGATTCCTATCGGAATCCGGATGGGATTCCTGTCGGAATCCGGATGGGATTCCTGTCGGCATCTGGGAAGGATTCCTATCGGAATTCAGAAGGGATACCTGTCGGAATCCAAAAGGGATTCCTGACGGAATCCAGATGGGATTCCTGTCGGAATCTGGATGGGATTCCTGTCGGAATCCGGATGGGATTCCTGTCGGAATCCGGATGGGATTCCTGTCGGAATCCGGATGGGATTCCTGTCGGAATCCGGATGGGATTCCTGTCGGAATCCGGATGGGATGGGATGGGATTCCTGTCGGAATCCGGATGGGATTCCCGTCGTAATCCGGATGGGATTCTCGTCATAATCCGGATGGGATTCCGGTCAGAATCCGGATGGGATTCCTGTCGTAATCCGAATGTGATTCCCGTCGTAATCCGGATAAGATTCCCGTCGTAATCCGGATGGTATTCCGGTCAGAATCCGGATGGGATTCCGGTCGGAATTCGGATGGGATTCCGGTAGGAATCCGGATGGGATTCTGGTCGGAATTCGGATGGGATTCCTCTCGGAATTCGGATGGGATTCCGGTCGGAATCCGAATGTGATTCCGGATGGGTTTTCTGTCGGAATCCGGATGGGATTCCTAGCGGAATCCAGATGGGATTCCTGGCGGAATCCAGATGGGATTCCTGTCGGAATCCGGATGGGATTCCTGTCGGAATCCGGATGAGATTCCCGTCGGAATCCGTATGGGATTCCAGTCATAATCCAGATGAGATTCCAGTCGTAATCCGGATGGGATTTCAGTCGTTATCCAGATGGGATTCCTGTCGGAGTCCGGATGGGATTCCGGTTGGAATCCGGATGGGTTTCCGGTCAGAATCCGGATGGGATTCCAGTCGTAATCCGGATGGAATTACTGTCAGAATCCGGATGTGATTTCTGTCGCAATCCGGATGGGATTTCTGTTGGAATCCGGATGGGACGGATTGGAATCCAGATGGGATTCCTGTCGGAATCCGGATGGGATTCCTGTCGGAATCCGGATGGGATTCCTGTCGGAATCCGGATAGGATTCCTGTCGGAATCCGGATAGGATTCCTGTCGGAATCCGGATGAGATTCCTGTCGGACTCCGGATGTGATTCCTGTCGGAATCCGGATGGGATTCCTGTCGGAATCCGGATGGGATTCCTGTCGGAATCCGGATGGGATTCCTGTCGGAATCCGGATGGGATTCCTGTCGGAATCCGGATGGGATTCCTGTCGGAATCCGGTTGGGATTTTTGTCGGAATACGGATGGGATTTCGGTCAGAATCCGGATGGGATTCCTGTCGGAATCCGGATGGGATTCCTGTCGGAATCCGGATGGGATTCCTCTCGGAATCCGGATGGGATTCCTCTCGGAATCCGGATGGGATTCCTGTCGGAATCCGGATGGGATTCCTGTCGGAATCCGGATGGGATTCCTGTCGGAATCCGGATGGGATTCCTGTCGGAATCCGGATGGGATTCCTGTCGGAATCCGGATGGGATTCCTGTCGGAATCCGGATGGGATTCCTGTCGGAATCCGGATGGGATTCCTGTCGGAATCCGGATGGGATTCCTGTCGGAATCCGGATGGGATTCCTCTCGGAATCCGGATGGGATTCCTCTCGGAATCCGGATGGGATTCCTGTCGGAATCCGGATGGGATTCCTGTCGGAATCCGGATGGGATTCCCGTCGGAATCCGGATGGGATTCCTGTCGGAATCCGGATGGGATTCCTGTCGGAATCCGGATGGGATTTCTGTCGGAATCTGGATGGCATTTCTGTCGGAATCCGGATGGGATTCCTGTTGGAATCCGAATGGGTTTCCTGTCGGAATCCAGATGGGATTCCTGTCGGAATCCGGATGAGATTCCTGTCGGAATACGGATGAGATTCCTGTCGCAATCCGAATGGGATTCCTGTCGGAATCCGGATGAGATTCCTGTCGGAATCCGGATGAGATTCCCGTCGAAATCCGGATGGGATTTCTTTCGGAATCCGGATGGGATACCTATCGGAATCCGGATGGGATACCTATCGGAATCCGGATGGGATTCCTATCGGAATCCGGATGGGATTCCTGTCGGAATCCGGATGGGATTCCTGTCGGAATCCGGATGGGATTCCTGTCGGAATCCGGATGGGATTCCTGTCGTAATCCGGATGGGATTCCTGTCGTAATCCGGATGGGATTCCTGTCGGAATCCGGATGGGATTCCTGTCGGAATCCGGATGGGATTCCTGTCGGAATCCGGATGGGATTCCTGTCGGAATCCGGATGGGATTCCTGTCGGAATCCGGATGGGATTCCTGTCGGAATTCGGATGGGATTCCTGTCGGAATCCGGATGTGATTCTTGCCGGAATCCGGATGGGATTCCTGTCGGAATCCGGATGGGATTCCTGTCGGAATCCGGATGGGATTCCTGTCGGAATCCGGATGGGATTCCTGTCGGAATCCGGATGGGATTCCTGTCGGATTCCGGATGGGATTCCTGTCGGATTCCGGATGGGATTCCTATCGGAATCCGGATGTTTCTTATATATTTATTTTTTCCTCATGAGAAAAGCTTTATCAGCGGAATAGTTTGCAGTAGCCTGCGTGCTGCGCTTCCGTTCGGTCGTCCAAAACGCTTCTCCTCAGTTTTCATATGCCACCGGGCATGCATGTTTTAACTTTTTGCTCGTCGCGAGACAGCGAATTAGTGTTATTTCCTATCAAATATATCGCATCACTTACCGATCCAGATAAATCGTCCTTTGTAACTAAAACGATATCCTATCCCAAGACAATCGTGGAGATGCAAAGGTATACTCGGTCTCTAGTAGCAACGAGAGTTGGACTAACAATCCTTCCCTTCCTATATGACTATAAGGACGTGGCCGGTGCCGTTATTGACTTTAAATATTTTAGCTCTCGAAACGTGTACATTGAGATTGGGTAACTAATCTCATTCTCAAGCCCCATTTATTGTGCTCTCTGTACAATTTCGCAAGTTCAATAAATCACGGAGTAGCAACTACGAATTGTGCGGTCTTAATGCTCATGGTCATAAGAAAGGCTTTATCAGCGGTAATTACCCATTTTTTTTAAAATTTTTCATTTTGGTTCATTTCTCCGAACAATACAATAAACTTTATCTTGAATATCTATGCCACATTCAAGATAATTTTAATGAACATTCACGATAAGTTCTTGTAATCAAGGTTCTGCAGTATAGGGTAAAATGCCCAATAGTGGACCCCCTAGTAGCGGAATTTTGCTTTTTCTGTCATAAGGCTTGACCCCTTGGGGGTCCATAATAGGAAATGGCTTCTCTACAGTCGACATTTCATTTGTTTTTGATGTTCCGTTTCGGGACGTTCTTCTTCCCTATTATGGACCCCTCAAAATATTCCTATAGTGTTAATTTTTTATAGAATTGTAAAAAAACATCTAATTTCCAATTTCCAATGCATGTAATCAAATCATAGGACTGTACGGTAGGTTCTCCCGCTAGAATTTCATAGCAAAATGTTGACATTGTGCAGTAATAATGCAAAAATGGCTGGAGGGTCCACTATTGGTTGGGGGTACACTAATGGGCACTTTACCCTATTAAAACATCATTGAGTCCTAGCAAATACTTCTACACTAGACCATTACTTGTTTTTACATGAATAGCACTCAACGCATATCCCAGACATCCATTTTGCGTCTCGTTTTCCGCACCTACCTGTGACTGATTTGGCGCTTGTACCCTTGCACGAAGCTATCGTAGTGATGCAACTGCTGCTTTGGCGCCGATCTGCCCCCGCTGTCCTCCTGGAAGGTGACACTGCTCTTGCGACATCCACGCGATACACTTGGCGCCCCACCCACTCCCTCCTCCAGCGACGTCGACGTCGCCGCCGCCGTTTCTTTCTGCGATGCTGCCGCAGATTTGAGCGAGTTTAGCCTCTTGCGAGATGCTTCTAGCGCGGCAGCCCCTCCAGAATTGGCCCGCTGTCGAAGCTCTTCGACCGTGGCTGGAGGCTTGTGCGGAAGCTTCGCTTCAAACTGATCCTGCGACAGCTCGGGCATTTTGGAAAGTTGAACGAACGTTACCGACACTGGTTGGAATGCGGTTCTCTGGTCACCCCACACTTGGCACACGTAAACAAAGCCCCCCTCGATTCAACGGTTTCACTTCTCCTTTTTATGATACACCCCTCCGACAAGACACAGTGCACTAATGACCTAAATTCGTGTTTTGAAATGCACACTACGCAGCGCGCAGTCGACGATCAACGCAAGTCGACGTGGAAACAGCAAAACACGAAAGTGCGCGTCCGTCCGTTCCGTTTCTTTTTGAAGGCGCAGCGCGCTCGAACTGCGATGTAACTGATTTGAAATTAAAAACAAAAATGATTTACAATGCTGAACTAGCTTCGGTATAGTCGCGCACGCGATTCACCCTCTTGATTCCAGTGTTGGTTTCTCCGCGGTTCGTGAGTTACTGACTGGTCTCAGTGCTCTTCAGGGTTGTTTAGAGCTCTGCTCTACGTACGGGCACGTTGTTTGCTAAGTTGCGTTGCGAGGAGCGCACGGTAGCGGCGCGGTTGACTCAGCAGTATGAGCAACGCGACAGTAGGCGTATGGCACGCGATAGCAACTCTATGCAACGTGTGCATCTCTCCAATACAGTCGTAGCAGGCGATGCACTGTGAGAGAAGACACTTCGAATGCAATCGATTGCACCGCTCTCATTGAATTCGAACAAGTTGTTTTGATTTTACATCGAATGGACCTCAAGGAGAGGAGTAAGCCTATTATTCGTCTCGTTATCAGTTTGGAAAGTTTAAGAAAGCAATTAACATAAATAGCTCAACTTGCACACGTAAACAATTTGATCGCTGATTTCTGGAAATTTTAAGGAAAAATTCAGTGCGAAGCCAACGAAGCAACAATGTCTATATTGGTCGGAAGTTTTCCGTCGAATGCAATCAACATCGAAAGTTTAGTTACACCTCCGTCAAAGAATGGCACACTCTGTGAACGTTGGTGCGTGTTTGTGATTGCGAAGGTCGACCGAATGGAACTTTCCCAAGGACGAGATTTCTCTTTGTGCCGTAGGACCCGTTTCCTATATGCGGTTGCATGAATGGGTAAATAAACAAAGGAATCTGCGTCGTCCCTTCTTGTTTGCAGTTGGCTGTACTTCGGTGGGATAATGTGTTTTGCTAGGCTGTACGACCTGTTCGATACATACAGGGAAGACACGTCGTTATCGAGTGGAAAAATTGTACTGAATTCAAACCAGCTCGTCATCAGCATTGGCAGCAGATTTAAAATCTGAATGGAAATGTTTGGTTTTACAAATAAAGTTTTTCTCAAAAATCTAAATTAAATTTGGAAATTGAAAAAATAAGGGATTATCCAGAACCTACATTGCCATATAGGGATACGCCCAATCCCGTGGCAAGAGATGCTTTTCAGCGTAGCAAACATTCTTGACAATGTATGCCAGCTAATATTTTGAAAAACGCTGTATATAAATCGTGCGTCTACAAGCAACTATAAGTAAACCAAAGTATTGTTTGCTACATATTTCTACTTTGTTCTAAAATATCACCAAATATTGTAGGCATGTAAAGATAATTCAAAAAATGCTTTCTGAATATAATTCATTCTATTTTGTTTTGAGTAATGAATATTCTATCAGCATCTCCGGACTTTTTCAACTGTGAATCTCACCATAGTTTAAACAAGGTTAACATATTTTCTCGTTTGATCCGGAGCGGTAGAACAATGATGATGATGATGATGGTCCCGCCACATACCCCTACAAGGGTTTGAGCTAGACGAGTTATCTTTAAGATAATTAATTGATATGCATTTAATCGGATTTCCAAAAATAAAAACGATCCGATTTCTTATCACAGATATAAATTTGAATATTTTACATCACTATACAGCAAAAAATATAAATTTAAAAAACTGATCTTTCCAAAACCGCAATCTTGCTAAAACATCAGTAGTGATACATACAGCTCTATGAAAATGCAAAACTTGTGATACCTCTCGCACAGATTTCAAAAGTTTCACCAGGAATCGCGTATCAAGTCAATTTTCGTTCAACAACTTATATGTATCTATAGTAGTTCATGATTCTCGACAATATAGGCACCAACACTTGTGATACCGCTCCGTCGATATCAAAAGTTTCAGTTTAACCGCGAAACAATCTACTGGATAGCTATATCGAACATTCAAAACTCTTTCAGCAGTAACCATACAAAAGTCATTCACTCCTAATCATTCAAACAGATCAAAATGTGGCACACGAAAATTAAATTTGAAATAATTTATACCTGTATTTCGCGCACGAGGCTCAAACTCTTGTAGACTACACAAAGAAAAGTTAAATTAATAATTACGTCAAGAAAGTAAAAAATCCATCATCATCATCGAGGCGATCGTTGTAGTCGTTAATGCCCCAAAAACAATAAATAAAATTAAAGTAAAACACACAAAAGTATCCGTTGGGTAAAACTTCGTCAAAACTTAAATTAGTTAATGCTAAAAAATTGTCGAGTAGCTGTCTAAAATGCAGCTTTGTGTCGCTGCACGTTTGATGTGTGTAGTCATCGAATTGAATACATTTACACCCTTGTAGAACAATGAACTTTGTGAAGCACCATGCAAAAAGAAAGGTGTTCTTACATCAACCGCGTTTCTCGTATTATATCTTCCTCTTTCTTCCTCCTCCACTTCCTCTTTCAATTCGATCACACAAATATCGAGGCAGCAAACCATTAATTACTTTAAAAATGAACACCATAGTCAAATAAACAATACGTTGCTTCATTGACAGCCACTGCAAGGCGTCTAACAAAAAAGTTGAGGAAGTGAACCTATTGCATCTCAAAATGAAGCGCATGATTTTATTTTGCAAACGCTGTAGTCTCGATATTTGTGTACCGTTAGCCAAGAATAGGATGGACGGGCAGAAATCCAGATGAGGAGAGATGATTGATTTATACAACAATATTTTACTAGCAATGGTCAAATCGTGTTTAATCGGCAAAGAATTCCATACTTCTTAGCAATTTTCTTGATAACATTGTCAATATGTTTGTCAAATATTAGCTTGTCATCAATAATCACGCCGAGATATTTAATCTCCCGTACGCGATCAATTGCCTCATCATCCATCATAACAGAGACATTTTCACTTATTCGGTTACGCGAAATTATCATGAACTTATGTTCAATTTTAACTGTTTATATTTCAACCATCTACTTAGAGAATGCAAATCTTCGTTTAAGTGTGAAACAGCCTCTTCTAGGGTTTTAGCTGCAATGAACAGCACGGTGTCATCAGCAAAAAGATTAATCACAAAATCGTAAGACTCGTCGCATGTCATTTATGTACATAATGAATAAAATAGGCCCTAATACACTTCCCTGTGGCACGCCGAGCGTGTTCTCCACGGGACTTGATACACAATCGTTAAAAGCAGTCCGTTGAGTTCTGTCACTCAAATAGCTTTCAAACCATTTGTAAGCAGAACCCGAAATTCCAAAGCGCTGAATTGTTTTCAACAATAAGCGCCGAGAAATTATTTCAAAAGCGCGTTTTAGATCCAAGAACACCGCAACAATCGTATTTTTTTTGCTCTACTTTTTCTTTCCATTTATCCAATACCAAGTTCAATGCGGTTTCACAAGAATGACCTTCTCGATATCCCGATTGTTCCGGTATGAGCAAGTTATTATTATTTAAATACTCTAGCAGCTGGCCTTTAATAACAAGTTCTATAATTTTCTCTAATGTGTGCAACATGTTGATGGGACGAAACTCTTCGGATTTAATCGTTCCAGCAACTTTTTGTATAGGAATCACAAGGGTTTCCTTCCAAACTTGTGGCACGTGCCCAGTTTGTATAGATTCATTAATTAGGTCCAGCAAACTGTCTCCGAAGACATCAAAGCAGTCTTGTATCACTTTTGCATTTACGTTATCTACACCAGCCGTTTTTCCCATCGAGAAGCAAATATTCCTTAATTCTTCCAATGTTCCAAATCTACAGTTAACATCGATCGGCTGTCGGATTTCGTCGGGTTCATCAACTAATTCAATAGATGCATTAATCGATGAAACACTGCTGACAAAATATTCGTTAAACTTATCTGCAATTAATTGTTCTGATAGTTCTAGTGTGCCATCAAAAGTTATGGACCGCGGTTTACTAGTACTAGGTTTCAAAAGTGATTTCAATATTTTCCATAACTCTTTGCTGTTGTTTTGATGTTGATCAATTTTCCTCTGAATATATTCGCATCGCGTACATTTCAAACGTTGCGAATATTTATTACGCGCAACCTAGTACCTATTCCAACGATAATCACTGTTCTGTCTACAAAATTTTCTGTACAACTTATCCCTTTTACGTTTAAGGCGCAAGAGGTCTAAATTGTACCAGCTGTTCGAATTATTTTGAGATACAAACTTTTGTTCAACTAATTGATTGGTACAGGTTTTTATGACATTCGTGAGAACAGCTGATTTGTGATCCAAAGATCCGCCATTTGTTTGAAAATCAAAGTTTCTTTCGACAAGATTCGAAACTGCTTGTTTCGAATATTTCCTCCAGCACTTCAATTTATTTACATTACTATTATTACCTTCATTATCATCAACATTGATTAGTATTGTTTCATGATCGGTTATTTTTAAATCGCAATTAATAACAGTACTAACTGAATCAAAATTAGTTTATTGATCAATTAAAGTTCTACTGTGCCGGGAAATACGCGTATAATCAAAAACTTGCTGTTTTAAGTTGAAAAAATCTGCCAAATGTTTCAAATGCTTCGAATTATGAACGACACACCAATTGATATTGAAATCGCCAGCGAGTACATTTAATTTGCTATGATCTAGAAACCTCTCCAACCAGTTTTCAAAAATTTCAACAAATCGCTGGTCATTAGAACTGGGAGAGTGATACAAAACACCATAGTTACCCATCTTCATGCCACGTACAACTGTAATGCCTAAGAACCAGTTTCCATCACATACTTCGTTCAATTGAAGCTTGAACTGAACCGATTCTTTGACATAAATAGCAACACCGCCAGTGTGTCTCGAATGTGATAAACAAGCAGCCACACTGTGACCCGGAATACTATATTGATCAAAAGCATCAATGTCGATAATATGTGTTTCAGATAGAAAGACTAAAAACGGACGTGTATCTTCCACAATCTTACGTAAGACAACGTAGTTTGTGGATAACCCAGCAATATTGAAATACAAAATATTTAACTTATTCACATTACTACTGGAACTTGGTTGCTATTCATTGAAACGTAAGCTGCTCTTTTTCCGATCAAATAATCTTTAGTAAACTTTACATTCGGTGCTAAATGCCTCGTGGTTAACGTCCAGATTAATTTTACGTTCCTTATTCATTTTTAAACAATTGACACATTTCAATACAATTGACGTGCAATCCGAGGTCTTGTGACGTTCACTGCACTTTGAGCACGCAATGTCATTCTTACACTCCGTACTCATGTGCCCAAATTCTCCACACTGGAAACACCTCAAAACGCTAATCTCTGGAACTACAAGGCACCGATCAAACCTTATGTTTACCTTTTTCGCGGTTAACAAACAACTATGAGTCTCTTTATCGACTTCAATTACCACGTTGTACTTGTTGTACTTAAAACGTGGATTTTCATACATCCTAACGACTTTAACATCATTTATAGCGATGTCTTCATTCTGATCTTTTAAGATCTGAATGAAGTCATCGGAGGAAAATTTATCAGACATGCCCATCACTTTCAATCTTGGCACCGATGATGGGACAACAGCGTCATAACTCTCACCCAATTCGTTTTGAATGCCTTCTTTGACAGCGTTAACATTATACCCTGTTGCACACTCAGCAATAATAGAGCCGTCTTTCCCGTTTCTAAAGTTACTGATCTTGTGTGTTTTTGGATCTAACTTTTTGTTCAAAAACTTGCGAGTATCATCGCTACTTAGATTGGACCCTTTCGGTTTTATCACAATAACCGGACGAGTCTTACGAGCCACTTTTACATCATTAATGGCAACACTTTTCTTGCTTTTTTTATAACTACTACTTTTACTCCCAGTGCTTTTTTTAACGACATCCGCGAAGCTAATATTCTCATTGAAAACATCATCAACGTCTTTTATAAAAGTTGATCTTTACGTTTTTTACCTCTGGGATTCAAATTAGATTCCGAAGACGATCTTGACGTACCTTGTGACACATTCATTGCAGCTACTTTATTGGTCGCATTAAATTGTAAAAATGATCCTTTCATATTTTTCAATTCATTTCCAATTAAGTCCTGAAACCATTAACTGCATCATTTAGGGAATTTTGCACCCATTTCCCCAATTGTTCCATCCCGTCTTTTAGCGCGATGTTTATCTGAGCAGCAATGTTATCTCGAATGCCCTCGATCGAATCAGACATAGAAGAAATCTTCTTCATTTCCTCTTCGATCTTTTGGACGTTCGAGAGCAATACATTCTGCTCGCCACAACACTGGCTTGATAAACAATTATCACACTTAAACACAACATTATCATTTTCCGTGACCAGCTTTACCAATGGTTTGGTCATGGATGTGCACTTGTAGTGGTACACTTTAGCGCAACCACAACCAGAGCAACTCATTAGCAAATCACTGGGCAGGATCCCCATGTCACACTCACTGTACTTAACCATCTCGCTTATGCCCTACACAGCTAGCAAACGGTACCATGCAGACGACACAGAACACAAAGAGACAAAACAAAATTGAACGAGAATAACCAGCAGACACAATTTGTCTTTTGGTTATTTCGTCACTTAGCACTTTAGGGCACGCGAATAAAAGCACTTTTTTCGCGGCACTGTCGCAATTTCACACGTAATTAATTGTTTTTTAATCACTGCACGGCAGGAACAAACCACTCCGGTCACCACTACATCACCGAATGCAAAACATATGAATTTGTGCAAAAGCAAAACATATGAATTTGTGTAGCGTTAGATTTGACAGCCCTTACTTTGCACCGTTAAATTTGCAAAAACGATCCATAAACAAATGAAAAACGTTCCGTAAATAACATCTAAATGTTCCATAAATCCATAAAATAGTTCGGGGGTATCCATAAAGAATAATTTTAAGATCCATAACTACGCTAAAATTTAGCAATTATTGGCAAATATGCCTTCTTTCTAAGCGTTATGGATCATATGATCAAAATTATGGATCGTATTACTAAGATAATGGATCATCATCACGATAAAAATTGCGCAAATATCAAATCATAGTTTTTTATGGATTAAAATATAGTTTTTTTTATGGATCATTTGTCATGGGAAAATATCAAGAATTTTATTGTTTTTCTTGACCATGTCTAAAGGAACATATTTTCCAATTAATTGCTAAATTTTAGCTTAGTTATGGATCATAAAATTATTCTTTATGGAGGTTCCCGCACTATGCTATGGATTTATACGGCCGAATAATAAACGTTGGGGACGACAATATGGGTGCTGTCAAATGGTCCTTCTTTCTGTCCCGAAGTAATCGCTGTGAACAATAAATCCGTTCAAAATCGTCAGTCTTTTATGATCTTCATAATGCTGAAAATTTATTTTATAAAAGTTATCGGATTGAAAAATCAGGTAACCACTGCGCCATGATAAGATAGAACAGGGTGTCCATTCAAAATCTATTAACAGATTCCCGCTTTTTTCCTGGTTGGAAGAAGTGATACTAAAATATCATATAAGCGGATCTTAACAAGAAATCCGATAATGTTTATATTCGTTTTATTAGAGGGAAGACTAGGGAGCTCTTAGACCCGTTCAGGATGAGTCAATCCCAGTTTTGTCACATGCGGAATCGCAGAGATTAGAATCCACAATAATTTCTTGTGGATTCTAATTCTAGAACAGAGAAACTCAAAAGATGAGCCAGCCTAGGAATGCAAGTCTCTTTGATAAAAATAATCAATCAATTAATGGCTTAGATTTTCCTCTCAATTCCTCAAGACAGGATTAATCTCAAATAATCTTCTAAAAATAACTCTAGAATCCCTTGGAATTGCTCCAGAATTTTATTGATAATGTTCTTTACTTTTCTAAGACCAACATTTTTGTTTTCACTGCTCAAAAACACTTTCTTAAATCGATATTTTGAATTTTTAGAATTCTGTTTTTCAAGATTGTTTATTCATGCCTAGAGCGACTGAAACAACCTGATGTCGCCACTGCATACGCGGAGCATCTCGAGGCAGCGTTGCCGGAAGAGGGTGAGCTCGATGGGGTCCCTCTTGAGGACTGCTGGAATACAGTCAAAGCAGCCATTAACGACGCAGCGGAGAACAACGTCGGGTATATGGGTCGAAGTCGACGGAACGATTGGTTCGACGAAGAGTGCAGACAGTTATAGACGGAAGCGGAGACAGCAGACCCGCCTTTACAGGAGAAGAAACGCCGTCTGGAAGAAGCGGAGTGCGAGGAGATGGAACAGCTGTGCCGTTTTCAAGACACACGCAAGTTCTATCAGATACTCAACGCATCCCACAAAGGCTTCGTGCCGCGAGCCGAAATGTGCCGGGATAAGGATGGGAGCATCTTGACGGACGAACGTGTGGTGATCGAAAGGTGGAAGCAGCACTACGAGGAACATCTGAATGGCGCTGAGAGTACAGGCAGTGAAAGTCAAGGCAGCGGAGGAGATGACTACGTCAGTTCAGCGGACGATGGAAGCCAACCAGCCCCCACCTTGAGGGAAGTTAAGGATGCCATTCAACAGCTAAAGACCAATAAAGCAGCTAGTAAGGATGGTATCGGAGCTGAGCTCATCAAGATGGCCCCGGAAAAGCTGGCCACTTGCCTGCACAAACTGATAGTCAGAATCTGGGAAACCGAACAGCTACCGGAGGAGTGGAAGGAAGGGGTTATATGCCCCATCTACAAGAAAGGCGACAAGCTGGAGTGTGAGAACTTTCGAGCGATCACCATCCTTAATGCCGCCTACAAAGTGATATCCCAGATCACTTCCAGATCTTCCGTCGTCTGTCACCATTAGTGAACGAGTTCGTGGGAAGTTATCAAGCCGGCTTCGTTGACGGCCGCTCGACAACGGACCAGATCTTTACTGTACGGCAAATCCTTCAAAAATGCCGTGAATACCAGGTCCCAACGCACCATCTCACTATGGGGAATCAGGTGGCCAAAAATAAAAAAATCGACTTTCTCTGATTCGTAATTCAAGTTGACCTACTAAATGCTAATGCTTTGGAGCATTAAACCCCAGCATATCAGCACTCTAAGCCATATGGTTATCAAGATATAGGCATTAGAGCCAGACACTTTTTAGTTCTTGAAAAATCAATGCATTATTCAACTGTCAATATCTTCGGCTACAGTAGCTCTTTTCCAACTCTTCTGAAAACTTGTTTCATGGACTTGCGAAGAACGGGTTAGTTATGGGAAAATAGGTAGTGAAACATCCGAAAATGACCCGAAGAAAAAAAAATTTTTTCATACAAAAAAATTCCATACAAAAAAAGTTTCTCAAAGTTTCGCTTAGCGACTACCACTACGACTTGCTTTGGACCTCCCAGAAGGCATTAAAACAAATTCCAGCTGCTTATGGCTGCAAATCTGCGATTCCGATCACTTTTTCGAAAAAAAAGTCATTAATTTTGAAACATTAAATGTAATTATTCTCATAATACACGGCAGACTGTGATGGGCTGGATACAAATCCCATGCGTATGACAAAAGAGCATCAAGAACAGTTAAAATAGAGATAGTAGATAACACGAAAAGTGTCGTAGGCTTCATGGTAGGCCGTGTACACGATAGTTTATGCAGCTATATGATACTCCATTTGGCGTAGGCTCACGAAGAGGAGGCAGCTCATTATCTATCAAGTATCAAGCAAATAAATATGAAACAAAAAACAATATACTCTTGAGGGTTACGAAAATACTCTAGGTTTCATTTGAAATTATTTCATAAAAAGTAAAATTTTGATATTAATTAAAATCCAATATGTGAATACAAGAAGCAAAAATGTCTGTACCTAAGGACATCTTTCGATAATTATTGGTATGTACCTAGGTGAAATAAATAAACAGAACATTTATGAATGTCTATCTGAGTGCATAGTGAGCTGTGATTGCGAAGGTAAATCGTGTGAATTGTTTGTACTTATTATTTGGTGAATCATGAATTATAGGCAACTCATTGAAGTATTTAGAGCTCACGAGGGACGTCAGGTAGATCGCGTTGAAAAAGCTTTGGAATATATCTGCCAAAGCTTCGCTGTGGATAAACAAAAAAAGAGTCAACTCCAGACAAAATTGAAAAATCTGCATTTGAAATATGAAAAAATATGGCAGGCCGCATCCCGGTCCAAATCTTACTTTGACTCATATAATGAGGAATGGCTTGACACAGAATTTGAATTAGAAGAATTTTATCATGCTGAGCCAGAGCCAGTGGCTTCAACATCTCGTGGAAGGCCATCAAAAATTTTTGAGGATTTAAGTGAGCGTACGAAGCGCAGAAGAATTAATGACGAGCTAATGGATCCAAGAGAGGATACCATAGAAAAAGCGCTACTGGGAGCAAGAAGAACTGCCTACAACAGAAGTGATACGAGTATGGTGAAAGTGATAGGCCATATTTTAAAAAACCGAGATCACGCTTCCAGAATGTACACTACTCTAAGTGATTCTCATGGAATGATGTCCGATGAAGATACTTTTGAATATTTTCTCGATTGTGATATGAGTAAATATGTGTACGAACAAACACATAAAAAAAATCCTGCAAGATTTCCTACTTACAAAGTGATACAAAAAATGAAAGCGATATGTTCTCCTCCGCTGGATTCCATCGATTAATCGATTAAAAGAGCTTTATATTGTATTCCCTTTACTTGTTTTACGGGTTAAGAGCCTGAACCAATCTGAAAAATCCTACAAAGACAACCTGTTACGTATGTAGATGCAATGGCCTGTATTTGACGGAGTCCTTGTGCAACTTAGAACATCTGTACAACTCAATTCACATAAAAACAGTATACAATTTTCTAGTTTGAACTCTACAGGTCTGCGCTGCAATAAAATACACATCTATAGACTGCTGTGTACATGAGACATTCGTAGATAAAAGGGATATGTTCCATAGAGATCAAAGGTCTGTATTCCAGGGAGTTTGGAGACCTTAGAAGTAATAACGACCTGCAAAACAAGTATTTCACATCTTTTAGACAATAATCTACGATATAAGTGTGAAATATTGCAGAAATGAAATGAAAATATTTTCGGCCACCTACTTGTATGGAGCCGCCCCATAGTGCACTGCTCTGCGATCGTTTCCAATAAGGTCGATGTCGTCCGCAAAGACCAGGAGCATATGCGACCGTGTGATGATAGTGCCGTTCCTCTGCACGCCTGATCTCCTAATAGTGCCTTCGAATGCAATGTTGAACAGTTAATTCGAAAGTGCATCACCCTGTTTCAATCCGTCTAAGGTCACAAACAAGGTTGACACTACGTTTTAAATCCGAATACTTGATTTCGAGCCATTCAGCGTTGCACGTATCAGTCTAATCAGTTTCGCCGGAAAACCATGTTCGGACATTATCTGCCACAGCTCATTTCTCTTCACTAAATCGTACGTACGATTTCAATCAATGAACAGATGGTGAGTCTGCAAGTTAAACTTCCGGAATTTATCAAGGATCATCCGCAGGCTAAACATCTGATTGGCTCTCACGAAAACCTGTCTGGTATTCACCGACCAAGGACTCCTCAAACGGTCTCAGTCTGTTAAACAGGATACGCGACAGTGATTTTGTACGCCGAGTTTAGAAGGGTGATCCCTCTGTAATTGACACACTCTAGTCTGTGCCCTTTCTTATAGAAATAACGGCCGGCGCCGTTATTGATCAACATTTGAGAGCTGCTGAAACGTGGATTTCGAGAATAGATGGTAAAACCCGTCCCACATGTCAATTCTTACTTCTCAGTTCTTAGTTCTCAATTCTCAAATTTCAATTCTTAGTTTATTTTATACTTCTCTCTTTTCACTACCCACTTCTCCATCCTCACTTTTTACTTCTCAGTTCCCACTTTTCATTTCTCACTCTTCAATACTCGTAATCTGAGGATTTTTTTACCTATTCGGCCAAACCGCATTCGGCAAAATTACCTGACATTGAAACACCGTAAAGCCCTTTGGCTTGTCAACTAAACGAGCGAATAAAATTGTCGACCTAAGCAGACATTTCACTGTTATTTGAAAAATATTACAGTATACAAAGTGTAGAACTCGTATGTTTTAGATATTTTAGTTTAATTTACTGATTAACGAGCCAAATTGCCTTATTAATGAAACATGCCTTCTGAAACCATGTTTCCATTCAGAACCGAATATATTGCGCAGGATTGATTGATTACGAGTGGGACCCGGAAGCTAAACACCACTCTGATATTTATTGTATTCGTAGCAAACAATTTCAGTATCGCCTCCAACAAACCAAACTCCAAACAACTCATAATCAAAACAATGAACCAATTATACAGAAAATCGACCTGGCACAAACAGCACAAAACAATCCTAAACTGGTGATGATGATTATGAGCGACAATGCAATGCAATGGGCGAGTGCGGAAATTCATTATCGAATACAAATCAGTACCCGGAAGCCGTTCAATTTCGGTGCAGCAGCATATTCGGATGCCATCCTGCTCATTAAATTTCCCTTTCGAATGGATGTATTTTCGTGCATTAATCATTCTGAAAATTGATCCATCGCAAGTCAATTATTTGCACCAGTTTTCGGTGCATATTCAGACTAATTTAACTAAATGCACATACCTACTTACAGTCGGATTATCCTTACCAACAGAAGTGCGCAGTTGGAATCCATTGGTTGTTCGGCTGAAGCCTAATAATAGGTAATTTAAATCCAGTTAATCAAATAGTCTCTCGTCACAAATGTTCATTTTTTTTAAATATTAGTTGATTTTTTATTAGTTTTGTTTCACACTTGCAGACCGTTTGATGTTTGGAATCAAGAGACGAGCCAGCCTAGGGCTGGAAGTCTCAATAATAAATAAAAAAACATGTTTGGAATTCCACTTTTTGACAGGAACATACTTAATTATTTCACTGTACCGAAATATAAAAAAATCATCAATGTGAAAAGCCAATGATTGCGAAAATATTACATTTCCAAATGTTACTCTAGATTTGATTCACATTCTCAAATTCAATCCACAGCATAATATTCCCTCTCGGCTTGAATCAACAATAGCGCTCTGTGCAGCTTATTTTGCTTTATTATTCAGTGGTTTGAATAATCGACTCTGATAACCGTATCAGCAATAGTTTTCCTATTATTAGCATAATCGTGAGAGGGCCAAAAGGGCATGCTTCTAACGCACGAGTTTATTGAACACATGGGACACACGGTCCTCTTGGGAAGTAAACAAAACTACGTCTGTAGGAATTCAAAAAACAATACATATTGGTTTTATTCTCATTCTTTAAATATTAATTTGAAACCGTTTAAATTTGTAGTTTCCCGATATTTATTCATCGGCCCATAGAAAGAGTTTCATGGTGGAAAAGAATTTCCCTTGGAGGAATCCAAAGAACATCTTTGATGAAATCCAAAAACAATCAAAAATTTTCTCGTGGAGATTCAGAAACGATAATCCCTTAGCTTTCCAGATTTTCCTTAAGAATTGAAAAGTATTGCTCATGGAAATCAGAAAAAAATCTTGCATGTAAAGTCAAAACCTTACAAGACAAAACCAGCGACAGGCAAATCTACCTCCAGAAGCGCCTCCTACCCTTCCTGCGGTCTCGTGGAGATGAAAAACTGTTTTGGTCGAATTTGGTATCCTGCAACGACGCGCGCCCCGATAAACCAATGTTGTTTTTGTGTTAAAAGACGACAACCCAACGAGGGTGGCGCTGCGGCCTTTAACATTTGAACCGCATAATCCAGCTCTGGTAGGTGTAGATTCGTTTTTCTTGTTATTTCGCCCTTTTTGGTTTTACGTTATTAACGTAATATCACATTGCGACAAACAAGTATCCAGGGAAACGCACGACCATCATCGTGCCTCATGTAATTATTTCGGGAAAAACTATGGCGGACCAAACCTCCACACCAATTAGCGCAAAACATTCGGATCACGACATGCGCTCCCACCCGGCGTGATGGCGAGTTGAATTTCGATGCCGATTGGATGCATTTTTCACCCCCGGTCTCCGATCACCATCCCAACGCATTAAATCTGCATGGTTGGTACGCGGAGCTGACGCCGCCCCGGTGTGTTATTGATATTTGTTTGCTGATTGGAAAATGCAAGATAATCTTGTTTTGATTCTGGATTGGCGTTTTGTTCGTTTGTGCATGATCTGATTCGACACCCCGATGGGGTGTCTGCCGGGACAGAGGTGCACTAGTAGTTGAATAGAATTACATTTGAATTTGTTTTCAATTGAGGTTAGGAATGTTTGCAAGACTTTGAATTTAAGGTTCTTACGAAAGCTGGTCCTTACATTTTGATTTTTTTTAGGAATCATATAGAGATCAACGTCAGGAAGAAATTAAATTTCGTCAATGTAACAGCAGAGACACATAGAAACCAACACGGCAGTACTGTTCAATCTGTTGATTGTTTTTGTTTGTTCACTGATTTGCGCCAAGCAACAGCATCTCACGCTCGCCAACCGGCGTCATCGACTCTAACATCCTATTCAATGCAACACTAGCAAAACAGACAGAGCGAGTGCCTGCGCCATTACACTGCTTCACACGATTTTCGAACATTTGAATGATTAAGGTCTTTCGTCTAATCGTAATCAATATTTTCAACATTTCATCTTTGAAAACATCAAACCCAACTTGTCATAAGACGAGTTTGTACATTCCCATTTAATTCCACAGATACGTATTTCGACCTCAACCTAAACCTCCCAATTCAATCCGAATCCAATCCAAATCAAATCAGATCTAAATCCAATCCAAATCCATTCCAAACTAAATCCAATCCAAATCCGATCAAAATCCAATCCAAAATCAATTAGAATCCAATCCAATTACAATCCAATCCTATCCAATCTAAATCCAATCCAAATTCAATCCGAATCCAATCTAAAATCAATATAAATCCAATCAAAATCGAATTCAAATCCAATCCAAATCCAATCCTAATCGAATCCAAATGCAATCCAATTCCTATCCAAAATTCAATCAAATCCAAATCCAATCCGAATCCAATCCAAATCGAAATCCGAATCCAGTCTAAACCAATCCAAATCCAATCCAAATCAAATCCAAACCCAATTCAAATGAAATCCAAATGAAACTAAATCAAATCCAAATCCAATCCAAATTCAATCATAATCTAATTCAAATCCAAATCCGATCCAAATCCACATCCAATCCAAATCCAATCCATATCCAATCCAAATCCAATCCTAATCCAATCCTAATCCAATCCTAATCAAATCCGAATCCAAATCCAATCCAAATCAAATCCAAATCCAATCCAAATCCAATCCAAATCCAGTCCAAATCCAATCCAAATCCAATCAAAATCCAAATCAAATCCAATTCAAATCCAATCCTAATCCAATCCAAATCTATTCCATATCCAATTCATATCCAAACCAAATCCAATCCAAATCCAATCCAAATTTAACCCAAATCCAATCCAAATCTAATCCAATCCAATCAAAATCCAATCCAAATCCAAATCCAATCCAAATCCAACCCAAATCCAATCAAAATCCAATTCAAATCCAATCGAAATCCAATCCAAATCTATTCCATATCAAATCCATATCCAAACCAAATCCAATTCAAATCCAATCCAAATCCAATCCAAATTCAATCAAAATCCAATCCAAATCCAATCCAAATCCAATCCAAATCTAATCCAAATCTAATCCAAATCCAATCCAAATCCAATCCAAATCCAATCCAAATCCAATCCAAATCCAATCCAAATCCAATCCAAATCCAATCCAAATCCAATCCAAATCCAATCCAAATCCAATCCAAACCAACCAAACCAAACCAATCCAAACCAATCCAAACCAATCCAAACCAAACCAATCCAACCAACCCAAACACAATCCAAACCAATTTAAACCAATTCAAACCAAACCAAACCCAATCCAAATCCACATCCAATCCAAATTCAAATTTGATCAAAATCCAATCCAAATCCAACTCAAATAAAAAATCAATCCAAATTCAATCCAAATCCAATCCAAATCTAATCTAAATCCAATCCAAATCCAATTCAAATGCAAACCAAATCAAATCAAAATCGAACCAAAGTCCAATCCAAAATCCAATCCAAATCCAATCAAATCATATCCAAATCCGATCCGAATCCAAATCGAAATCCGAATCCAAATCCAATCCAAATCCAATCCTAATCCAATCCATACCCAAATCCAAATCCAATCCAAATCAAATCCAAATCCAATCCAAATCAAATCTAAACCAAATCCAATCCAAATCCACATACAATCCAAATCCAATCAAAATCCAATCCAAATCCAGTCCAAATCCAATCCATATCCAATACAAATCCAATCCAAATCAAATTCAAATCTAATTCAAATCCAAATCCAATCCAAATCCAATCCAAACCAATCAAAACCAACTCAAAGCCAATCCAAACCAATCCAAACCAATTCAAACCAATTTGATTCCAATCTAATCCAAACCAAACCCAATCCAAACCAATCAAAATCCAATCCAAACCAGTCCAAACCAATCCATATCCAATACAAACCAATCCAAATCAAACCAAACCAATTCAAACCAATCCAAACCAATCCAAACCAATCCAAATCTTTATCCAAATCCAATCCGAATCCAATCCAAACACAATCCAAACCAATCCAAATCCAATCCAAACCAATCCAAACCAATCCAAATTCAATCCAAACCAATCCAAATCCAATCAAACCAATCCAAACCAATCCAAACCAAATTCAATCTAAACCAATCCAAATCCAATCCAAACCAAACCAATCCAAACCAACCCAAACACAATCCAAACCAATTTAAACCAATTCAAACCAAACCAAACCCAATCCAAACCACAACCCATCCAAACCAAACCTGATCAAAACCAATCCAAATCCAACCCAAACAAAAAATCAATCCAAATTCAATCCAAACCAATCCAAATCTAATCTAAACCAATCCAAACCAATTCAAATGCAAATCAAATCCAAATCGAACCAAAGTCCAATCCAAATCCATTCCAAATCCAATCCAAATCAAATCAAATCATATCCAAATCCGATCCGAATCCAAATCGAAATCCGAATCCAAATCCAATCCTAATCCAATCCAAACCCAAATCCAAATCCAATCCAAATCAAATCCAAATCCAATCCAAATCAAACTTAAACCAAACCCAATCAAAAATCAATACAAATCCAATCAAAATCAAATTCAAATTCAATCCTAATCCAATTCAAATGCAATCCAAATCCAATCCAAAATCCAATCCAAATCCAATCAAATCATATCCAAATCCGATCCGAATCCAAATCGAAATCCGAATCCAAATCCAATCCTAATCCAATCCAAACCCAAATCCAAATCCAATCCAAATCAAATCCAAATCCAATCCAAATCAAATCTAAACCAAACCCAATCCAAATCCACATACAATCCAAATCCAATCAAAATCCAATCCAAATCCAGTCCAAATCCAATCCATATCAAATTCAAATCCAATTCAAATCCAAATCAAATCCAAATCCAATCCAAATCAAATTCAAATCCAATTCAAATCCAAATCCAATCCAAATCCAATCAAAATCCAATTCAAATCCAATCCAAATCCAAATCCAATTCAAATCCAATTTGATTCCAATTCTAATCCAAACCAAACCCAATCCAAATCCAATCAAAATCCAATCCAACCCAGTCCAAATCCAATCCATATCCAATACAAACCAATCCAAATCAAACCAAACCAATTCAAATGCAATCCAAACCAATCCAAACCAATCCAAACCAATCCAAACCAATCCAAACCAATCCAAATACAACACAAACCAATCCAAACCAATCCAAACCAATTCAAACCAATTTGATTCCAATTCCAATCCAAACAAACCCAATCCAAACCACATCCAATCCTAATCCAAACCTGATCAAAATCCAAACCAATCCGAATCCAACCCAAACCAAAATCAATCCAAACCAATCCACATCTAATCCAAACCAATCCAAACCAATCCAAACCAATCCAAATCCAATCCAAACCAATTCAAACCAATCCAAACCAATCCAAACCAATCCAAACCAATCCAAACCAATCCAACCAATTCAAACCAATTTGATTCCAATTCAAACCAATTTGATTCCAATTCCAATCCAAACCAAACCCAATCCAAACCACATCCAATCCTAATCCAAATTTGATCAAACCAATCCAAACCAATCCATTCCAACTCAAATCCAAAATCAATCCAAACCAATCAACATCCAATCCAAACCAATCCAAACCAATCCAAACCAATCCAAACCAATTCAAACCAATTTGATTCCAATTCTAATCCAAACCAAACCCAATCCAACCACATCCAATCCTAATCCAAATTTGATCAAAACCAATCCAAACCAATCCGAACCAAAATCAATCCAAATTCAATCCACATCCAATCCAAACCAATCCAAACCAATCCAAACCAATCCAAATGCAATCCCTAATCCAACACAAACCAATTCCAACCAAATTAAACCGAAACCAAACCCAATCCAAACCACATCCAATCCAAACCAATTCAAACCAATCCAAACCAATCCAAACCACATCCAATCCAAACCAATCCAAACCAACCAAACGCAAACCAAAATCAAACCCAACCAATCCCAATCCAATCAAACCAATCCAAACCAATCCAAACCAATCCAAACTAATCCAAACCAATCCAAACCAATCCAAACCAAACCAATCCAAACCAATCCAAACCAATCCAAACCAATCCAAACCAACCAAACCAATCCAAACCAATCCAAACCAAACCAAACCAATCCAAACCAATCCAAACCAAACCAATCCAAACCAATCCAAATCCAATCCAAACCAAACCAACCAAACCAATCCAAACCAATCCAAACCAAACCAAACCAAACCAATCCAAACCAATCCAAACCAAACCAATCCAAACCAATCCAAACCAATCCAACCAAACCAATCCAAACCAATCCAAACCAATCCAAACCAATCCAAACCAATCCAAACCAATCCAAACCAATCCAAACCAATCCAAACCAATCCAACCAAACAAAATCCAATCCAAACCAAACACAATCCGAATCCAATCCAAATCAAATTTAAACCAATTCAAATCTAATCAAATTCCAATCCAAACCAATTTAAACCAATCAAAGTTCAAGCCAACCAAACCAATCCAACCAATCCAAACCAATTCAAATTCAATCAAAGTTCAAGCCAAATTCGAATCCAATCCAAATCCAAACCAAATTCAAATCCAACCCGAATCCAATCAAAGTCTAAATAAAAATACAATCCAAATCCGATCCAAATCCAATCCAAATCCAAACCAATCCAAACCAATCCATACCCAAATCCAAACCAATCCAAATCAAACCAAACCAATCCAAATCAAATCTAAACCAAATCCAATCCAAATCCACATACAATCCAAATCCAATCAAAATCCAATCCAAATCCAGTCCAAATCCAATCCATATCCAATACAAATCCAATCCAAATCAAATTCAAATCTAATTCAAATCCAAATCCAATCCAAATCCAATCCAAATCCAATCAAAATCCAATTCAAAGCCAATCCAAATCCAATCCAAATCCAATTCAAATCCAATTTGATTCCAATTCTAATCCAAACCAAACCCAATCCAAATCCAATCAAAATCCAATCCAAATACAATCCAAATCCAATCCAAATCCAATCCAAATCCAATCCAAATTCAATCCAAATCCAATCCAAATCCAATCAAAATCCAATCCAAATCCAATCCAAATCCAAATTCAATCTAAATCCAATCCAAATCCAATCCAAATCCAAATTCAATCCAAATCCAACCCAAATACAATCCAAATCCAATTTAAATCCAATTCAAATCCAAACCAAACCCAATCCAAATCCACATCCAATCCAAATTCAAATTTGATCAAACCAACCAAACCAACCCAAACAAAAATCAATCCAAACCAATCCAAACCAATCCAAATCTAATCTAAACCAATCCAAATCCAATCCAAATGCAAACCAAATCAAACCAAATCGAACCAAAGTCCAATCCAAACCATTCCAAATCCAATCCAAATCAAATCAAATCATATCCAAATCCGATCCGAATCCAAATCGAAACCGAATCCAAACCAATCCTAATCCAATCCAAACCCAAACCAAACCAATCCAAATCAAATCCAAATCCAATCCAAATCAAACTTAAACCAAACCCAATCAAAAATCAACACAAACCAATCAAAATCAAATTCAAACCAATCCTAATCCAACTAAACGCAATCCAAATCCAATCCAAAATCCAATCCAAATCCAATCAAATCATATCCAAATCCGATCCGAATCCAAATCGAAATCCGAATCCAAATCCAATCCTAATCCAATCCAAACCCAAATCCAAATCCAATCCAAATCAAATCCAAATCCAATCCAAATCAAATCTAAACCAAACCCAATCCAAATCCACATACAATCCAAATCCAATCAAAATCCAATCCAAATCCAGTCCAAATCCAATCCATATCAAACCAAACCAACCAAACCAAATCAAACCAAACCAATCCAAATCAAACCAAACCAATCCAAACCAAACCAATCCAAACCAATCAAACCAATCCAACCAAACCAATCCAACCAAACCAATTCAAACCAATTTGATTCCAATTCTAATCCAAACCAAACCCAATCCAAATCCAATCAAACCAATCCAACCCAGTCCAAACCAATCCATATCCAATACAAACCAATCCAAATCAAAACCAAACCAATTCAAATGCAATCCAAACCAATCCAAACCAATCCAAACCAATCCAAACCAATCCAAATCCAATCCAAATACAATCCAAATCCAATCCAAATCCAATTCAAATCCAATTTGATTCCAATTCAAATCCAATTTGATTCCAATTCTAATCCAAACCAAACCCAATCCAAATCCACATCCAATCCTAATCCAAATTTGATCAAAATCCAATCCAAATCCAATCCATTCCAACTCAAATCCAAAATCAATCCAAATCCAATCCACATCCAATCCAAATCCAATCCAAATCCAATCCAAATCCAATCCAAATCCAATTCAAATCCAATTTGATTCCAATTCTAATCCAAACCAAACCCAATCCAAATCCACATCCAATCCTAATCCAAATTTGATCAAAATCCAATCCAAATCCAATCCATTCCAACTCAAATCCAAAATCAATCCAAATCCAATCCACATCCAATCCAAATCCAATCCAAATCCAATCCAAATCCAATCCATATCAAATTCAAATCCAATTCAAATCCAAATCAAATCCAAATCCAATCCAAATCAAATTCAAATCCAATTCAAATCCAAATCCAATCCAAATCCAATCAAAATCCAATTCAAATCCAATCCAAATCCAAATCCAATTCAAATCCAATTTGATTCCAATTCTAATCCAAACCAAACCCAATCCAAATCCAATCAAAATCCAATCCAACTCCAGTCCAAATCCAATCCATATCCAATACAAATCCAATCCAAATCAAATTCAAATCCAATTCAAATGCAATCCAAATCCAATCCAAATCCAATCCAAATCCAATCCAAATCCAATCCAAATCCAATCCAAATCCAATCCAAATCCAATCCAAATCCAATTCAAATCCAATTTGATTCCAATTCAAATCCAATTTGATTCCAATTCTAATCCAAACCAAACCCAATCCAAATCCACATCCAATCCTAATCCAAATTTGATCAAAATCCAATCCAAATCCAATCCATTCCAACTCAAATCCAAAATCAATCCAAATCCAATCAACATCCAATCCAAATCCAATCCAAATCCAATCCAAATCCAATCCAAATCCAATTCAAATCCAATTTGATTCCAATTCTAATCCAAACCAAACCCAATCCAAATCCACATCCAATCCTAATCCAAATTTGATCAAAATCCAATCCAAATCCAATCCGAATCCAAAATCAATCCAAATTCAATCCACATCCAATCCAAATCCAATCCAAATCCAATCCAAATCCAATCCAAATCCAATCCCAATCCAACACAAACCAACCAATCCAATCCAAATTAAACCGAAACCAAACCCAATCCAAACCATATCCAATCCAAACCAATTCAAACCAATCCAAACCAATCCAAACCACATCCAATCCAAACCAATCCAAACCAACCAAATGCAAACCAAAATCAAACCCAAACCAAACCCAATCCAACCAAACCAATCCAAACCAATCCAAACCAATCCAAATCTAATCCAACCAATCCAAACCAATCCAAACCAAACCAATCCAAACCAATCCAAATCCAATCCAAACCAATCCAAACCAATCCAAACCAATCCAAACCAATCCAAACCAAACCAAACCAATCCAAACTAATCCAAACCAAACCAATCCAAACCAATCCAAATCTAATCCAAACCAAACCAATCCAAACCAATCCAAACCAATCCAAACCAAACCAAAACCAAACCAATCCAAACCAATCCAAACCAAACCAATCCAAACCAATCCAAACCAATCCAAACCAAACCAATCCAAACCAATCCAAACCAATCCAAACCAATCCAAACCAATCCAAACCAATCCAAACCAATCCAAACCAATCCAAATCCAAACAAAACCAATCCAAACCAAACACAATCCGAATCCAATCCAAATCAAATTTAAATCCAATTCAAATCTAATCAAATTCCAATCCAAATCCAATTTAAATTCAATCAAAGTTCAAGCCAAATCCAAATTCAATCCAAATCCAATCCAAATCCAATTCAAATTCAATCAAAGTTCAAGCCAAATTCGAATCCAATCCAAATCCAAACCAAATTCAAATCCAACCCGAATCCAATCAAAGTCTAAATAAAAACACAATCCAAATCCAATCCAAATACTATCCGAATCTAAATCCAATCCAAATCCAATCCATACCCAAATCCAAATCCAATCCAAATCAAATCCAAATCCAATCCAAATCAAATCTAAACCAAATCCAATCCAAATCCACATACAATCCAAATCCAATCAAAATCCAATCCAAATCCAGTCCAAATCCAATCCATATCCAATACAAATCCAATCCAAATCAAATTCAAATCTAATTCAAATCCAAATCCAATCCAAATCCAATCCAAATCCAATCAAAATCCAATTCAAAGCCAATCCAAATCCAATCCAAATCCAATTTGATTCCAATTCTAATCCAAACCAAACCCAATCCAAATCCAATCAAAATCCAATCCAAATACAATCCAAATCCAATCCAAATCCAATCCAAATCCAATCCAAATCCAATCCAAATTCAATCCAAATCCAATCCAAATCCAATCAAAATCCAATCCAAATCCAATCCAAATCCAAATTCAATCTAAATCCAATCCAAATCCAATCCAAATCCAAATTCAATCCAAATCCAACCCAAATACAATCCAAATCCAATTTAAATCCAATTCAAATCCAAACCAAACCCAATCCAAATCCACATCCAATCCAAATTCAAATTTGATCAAAATCCAATCCAAATCCAACTCAAATAAAAAATCAATCCAAATTCAATCCAAATCCAATCCAAATCTAATCTAAATCCAATCCAAATCCAATTCAAATGCAAACCAAATCAAATCCAAATCGAACCAAAGTCCAATCCAAATCCATTCCAAATCCAATCCAAATCAAATCAAATCATATCCAAATCCGATCCGAATCCAAATCGAAATCCGAATCCAAATCCAATCCTAATCCAATCCAAACCCAAATCCAAATCCAATCCAAATCAAATCCAAATCCAATCCAAATCAAACTTAAACCAAACCCAATCAAAAATCAATACAAATCCAATCAAAATCAAACCAAACCAATCCTAATCCAATCCAAATGCAATCCAAATCCAATCCAAAATCCAATCCAAATCCAATCAAATCATATCCAAATCCGATCCGAATCCAAATCGAAATCCGAATCCAAATCCAATCCTAATCCAATCCAAACCCAAATCCAAATCCAATCCAAATCAAATCCAAACCAATCCAAATCAAATCTAAACCAAACCCAATCCAAACCACATACAATCCAAACCAATCAAAACCAATCCAAACCAGTCCAAACCAATCCATATCAACCAAACCAATTCAAACCAAATCAAATCCAAACCAATCCAAATCAAATTCAAACCAATTCAAACCAAACCAATCCAAACCAATCAAAATCCAATTCAAACCAATCCAAACCAAACCAATTCAAATCCAATTTGATTCCAATTCTAATCCAAACCAAACCCAATCCAAATCCAATCAAAATCCAATCCAACTCCAGTCCAAATCCAATCCATATCCAATACAAATCCAATCCAAATCAAATTCAAATCCAATTCAAATGCAATCCAAATCCAATCCAAATCCAATCCAAATCCAATCCAAATCCAATCCAAATCCAATCCAAATACAATACAAATCCAATCCAAATCCAATCCAAATCCAATTCAAATCCAATTTGATTCCAATTCCAATCCAAACAAACCCAATCCAAATCCACATCCAATCCTAATCCAAATTTGATCAAAATCCAAATCCAATCCGAATCCAACTCAAATCCAAAATCAATCCAAATCCAATCCACATCTAATCCAAATCCAATCCAAATCCAATCCAAATCCAATCCAAATCCAATCCAAATCCAATCCAAATCCAATTCAAATCCAATCCAAATCCAATCCAAATCCAATCCAAATCCAATCCAAATCCAATCCAAATCCAATTCAAATCCAATTTGATTCCAATTCAAATCCAATTTGATTCCAATTCTAATCCAAACCAAACCCAATCCAAATCCACATCCAATCCTAATCCAAATTTGATCAAAATCCAATCCAAATCCAATCCATTCCAACTCAAATCCAAAATCAATCCAAATCCAATCCACATCCAATCCAAATCCAATCCAAATCCAATCCAAATCCAATTCAAATCCAATTTGATTCCAATTCTAATCCAAACCAAACCCAATCCAAATCCACATCCAATCCTAATCCAAATTTGATCAAAATCCAATCCAAATCCAATCCGAATCCAAAATCAATCCAAATTCAATCCACATCCAATCCAAATCCAATCCAAATCCAATCCAAATCCAATCCAAATGCAATCCTAATCCAATACAAATCCAATTCCAATCCAAATTAAATCGAAACCAAACCCAATCCAAATCCATATCCAATCCAAATCCAATTCAAATCCAATCCAAATCCAATCCAAATCCACATCCAATCCAAATCCAATCCAAATCCAATTCAAATGCAAACCAAAATCAAACTCAAATTCAATCCTAATCCAATTCAAATTCAATCCAAATCCAATCCAAATCCAATCCAAATCTAATCTAAATCCAATCCAAATCCAATCCAAATCCAAATCCAATCCAAATCCAATCCAAATCCAATCCAAATCCAATCCAAATCCAACCAAACCAATCCAAACCAATCCAAACCAAACCAAACCAATCCAAATCTAATCCAAACCAAACCAATCCAAACCAATCCAAATCTAATCCAAACCAAACCAATCCAAACCAATCCAAACCAATCCAAACCAAACCAAACCAAACCAATCCAAACCAATCCAAACCAAACCAATCCAAACCAATCCAAATCCAATCCAATCCAAATCCAATCCAAATCCAATCCAAATCCAATCCAAATCCAATCCAAATCCAATCCAAATCCAATCCAAATCCAATCCAAATCCAAATAAAATCCAATCCAAATCCAAATACAATCCGAATCCAATCCAAATCAAATTTAAATCCAATTCAAATCTAATCAAATTCCAATCCAAATCCAATTTAAATTCAATCAAAGTTCAAGCCAAATCCAAATTCAATCCAAATCCAATCCAAATCCAATTCAAATTCAATCAAAGTTCAAGCCAAATTCGAATCCAATCCAAATCCAAACCAAATTCAAATCCAACCCGAATCCAATCAAAGTCTAAATAAAAAACCAATCCAAATCCAATCCAAATACTATCCGAATCTAAATCCAATCCAAATCCAAATCCAATCCAAATACAATCCGAATCCAATCCAAATCCAATCAAAATCCAATTCAAATCTAACCCAAATCCAATCCAAAACCAATCCAAATCCAATTCAAATCCTATCCAAGCTCAAGCCAAATCCAAATTCAATCCAAATCCAATCCAAATCAAATTCAAATCCAATCCAAATCCAATCCAAGTCCAATCCAAATACAATCCAAATCCAAACCAAATACAAATCCAATCAAAATCAAAATCCAAATCGAATCCAAATCCGATCCAAATCCAATCCAAATCCAAACCAAATACAAATCCAATCCGAATCCAATCAAAATCTATATCTAAATCCAATCCAAATCCAATCCAAATCCGATCCAATTCCAATCAAAACACAACCCAAATACAATGCAAATCCGATCCAATCCAATCCAAATCTAATCCAAATCCAATCCAAATCTAATCCAAATCCAATCCAAATTCAAATCCAAATAAAAAAAAATCCAAATCAAATCCAATCCAACTCCATTACAAAACAAATTCAAAATCGATCCAGATCCAATCCAAATCCAATCCAAATCAAATCAAAATCCAATCCAATCCAAATAAAATCAAAATTCAATCCAAATCCAATCCAAATCCAATCCAAATCCAATCCAAATCCAATCCAAATCCAATCCAAATCCAATCCAAATCCAATCCAAATCCATTCCAAATCCAAATAAAATCCAATCCAAATCCAAATACAATCCG
This sequence comes from Armigeres subalbatus, assembly GCF_024139115.2. Taxonomy (NCBI): domain Eukaryota; kingdom Metazoa; phylum Arthropoda; class Insecta; order Diptera; family Culicidae; genus Armigeres; species Armigeres subalbatus. The sequence goes on from NC_085139.1 coordinate 296,099,171, forward strand.
AATCCAATCCAAATCCAATTTAAATCCAATTCAAATCTAATCCAAATCCAATCCAAATCCAATTCAAATTCAATCAAAGTTCAAGCCAAATCCAAATTCAATCCGAATCAAATTCAAATCCAATCCAAATCCAAACCAAACCCGAATCCAATCAAAGTCTAAATAAAAAACCAATCCAAATTCAATCCAAATCCAATCCAAAACCAATCCAAATCCAATTCAAATCCAATCCAAGCTCAAGCCAAATCCAAATTCAATCCAAATCCAATCCAAATCAAATTCAAATCCATTCCAAGTCCAATCCAAATCCAATCCAAATCCAAACCAAATACAAATCCAATCCGAATCCAATCAAAATCTAAATCCAAATTGTAACCTGCGAGTTACAATTAACCCGTTTCGTTTAGTCTTGTCGCTGAGTGTATTTTGGGTAGTTTGGTGTCGTTTTAACTGGCTACCCATTATGCTTTTGTTTTATTTTGATATGGCAACATACACCACCACTGTGGATTGTGAATATTTTAATTTGTTTGTTTTTGAATTAAATTTTGTTCACATTGTTTTGTATAGGGTTTTGTTTTGTTGAATTTAAATTATAGTGCTTGTTTAAATAAGTTTTTAAATAAAGTTAGCGCCAGAGCTCCTCCCGTAGGCCTAAAAGCGGCGCTCAAACATAAGCAGCATAACAGCCGAGCACGGTGGCAGGAGCGATGGCGATGATTTGTTTTGGGCTGGTCGATGACGTGAAAAGAGGAGAGTTACGAACCGCGAAGACGATCGCACGCGTTTTGACAACCCGCTAGTTTTGACTCGGAGTTTTGGTGCCGGATATCCATCCGTGGTGCGCGTTTAGCTGGCTAACTAAGTCCCAGCATAGTCGGGAGTGGAAAAGTGGTTCCCCCGAGAAGTGCCGGTTCGGGAACGAAGAAAAGTGCTGTGTTAGTGCAGTGCATTAGGGTGTAGGATCGCCGCCATACTGGGAAGCTCATCGTAAAGGAGTGTTTCGCTTCCCAGCGGTAAAGTCAAAGATCCCCAAAACACCCGCCGTTCTCACTGTGGGGGCTCAGTCAATAGAGTTCCTCGCCCTCACAGTTAACAGCCAAAGAGAGCGAAGACAGGTGCGTACAAAGGGGCGTACCACCTGTAGTAGTGAACTGCGGTCACTACTTGGACCGTCTACGGCGAATAGGCAGGTTCGGTGATTTTACACCAGCGTCGCTAGGGGGGATCCGACAAAAGAGCTTGCTCTTCCCCCTAGCTAAAAGTAAAGGACGGCTGCCGTGGCAGTCTGTAAAGCCCGAGAGTGAGAAAGTGAAGAAGGAGAAGAAGAAGAAGAAGGAAGAGCGAAGAAGAAGAAGAACCGAAGAAGAAAGGACGGAAGAAGAAAGCGAGAGACCAGTTTGCCTGCTGCTGCTGTATTGCTGTCGACGAAGGGGCCCCCAACGAGAGCAGTGAGTCGACCAGTGCCGTAGCGAGGGGGAGCAAGAGGTCAGAATAGAATATAAGGTTTTTAATTTGGAATATTTCTTCTTTTTGCTCATTTTGTCCATCCGAAATTCGAAGGGAAGTGGGAGTACCCTGTTTCTAGGCCGCCCTGCCGGGGTGAATTGTATGAGGGGAAGCTCAGGGCTTTCAATTGGCGCCCAACGTAATTTTGCAGAAAATATTTACGATATTTTCTTCCTGAGCGAGGGGTACTTCCACCAAAATTCGGATTTTGGGTGGAATAAACACAGTGGTGGGGACTTTTTCCACAATCGCGTGACCGTTTATAAAATTTTATATTGTTTGTATTATATTTGTGTTTCTAAATCGGTTATTCGTCCCGTCTGTTGAACGATTTGGCACGAGTAGATTTGCAAAGTTCCAGGGGCGGGATCGCCAATTCTTTCGAGCGGTTTAGGGTGGCACGTGAAGCATTTTGGTGACCTAAAATCATTGGGAACCGTTAGTGAGTGAAAATAAGTACCTTACCGTATTCATACTTCATCGAACAGTTGGTCAAGTTTTGAAACCGTACATATTTTAAAGATTTGTGTCCTCTTTCGTCAAAATGGTGCTCAACGTGTTGACGTTGGGAGAATTCAACGTCGCGTACTTCCATTTTGTAGGATCTAAGCAACACTTGACTTATGTAGGTAACTAATTAAGAGCAGGCCAATAAATGATTCATTCAATACTTTACCTCAGACCCGAGTAGACGTCTCTACATTTTGGCGACGAGGATAAAAGTAGAAAAGGCTTAAATCAATTCGAACGCTTCCTGGAAAATTCTATTCCGATTTATGAAGATGGCGTGGCCTATGGTAAGTCAACCGCAAAGAAAAAAAAAGTTCTAATTTCCTTAGGGATGGAACGTATATGCGTACAGATAATCCTGATTGTATCATGTATGGAACTTCTTAGGGATGAATTTACCCGGAATTCCGGAACATGATATCAGATTTCTGTAAAATATACGACCCGGGATTAGAAACTTCAGGGTAACGGAATCACTTAGGGATGTTTCTTGCAGTTTGTCTACTGTTGACGTAAGACCCGGTGATTGTTAGGAAAAGTAATAAGTTCGCGGAAACCATAACAACGGTATGAAGTACGCAGAGAGAGAAAAAAATAAAACGATCATGTGTAACCCAACGTATCGGGATGCAGTACGCAGAAACAGTGTTAATATCTGTCGAGTGCGGAATTTGATGTGTGGACAAGAGTACGCAGGAAAATATGATATTTCATAGCGGAATCCAACATTGAAAGATTTAAAATCCAAGGTAATGCGGAACCCATACGTTTGGGATGAAGTACGCAGAATGATACGTTTTGAGCTGAATGTACTTCATATACGTCTTTATGTACACATGCGGAAAAAAAAACATTCGTAGAATTCTTCAAATATATCATATTTTAGGTCAACCAACTGATTCCGCCGTTCCTCGAGGAAGCTGAGGGACCAGTCTCTGCACGTTGGGAAAAATGGCGTGAACAGTTTGAGGCTTATCTGGCATGGAAAGATGTGGACGATCAAGAAGCGAAATTCAAAACCCTTATGATGTTCGGTGGACCCGATATCCGAAATGTAGTGAAACAAGTTGAAGTCGATGAAAAACACGCTGTGGACAACCGTTATCACGTTGCGATGTCAATCCTGGATGATTATTTCATACCAAAACTATCAAAAACATATGAGCGCCAGAAATTTCGCGAAATGAAACCAACAGCCGGTGAAAAGTTTGACACGTTTGTCAACCGTCTGAAACGACAAGCAGCCTTCTGCGACTATGGAGACCAACTAGAAAGCATGGTGGTGGATCAAATAATAACCACCACGGCGGACAAGAACCTGAAGCGTAAATGTCTGGAGAAGGATTACAAATTCGAGGAGATTCTTAAAATTGGTCGCACCCACGAGTCAGTTCAAATGCAGATGAGTGAATTGGATAACCGGAATGAAGCTGGTACTCTACAAGCAATCAGTATTACTGAGCCAGAGAAGAATGAAGATATGGTTTTGAAGTTACGCTCTCGACCCGGTGGACCTCGGCGTTTCAGATGTTTTCGATGCAATGGAAGACACGATCCGAAAAGTTCATCGTGCCCGGCCAGAGAACTGGAATGCAGAAGCTGTGGGCAACGAGGGCATTTCTCTCGATGTTGCTTCCTGAAACGAAGAAAGCCAGTCAAACAACTAGCACAACCACCCCATTTCGAAGCTCATCAGAAAGCCAAGAGATTCGTACGAGAAGTATCTAGCGGCAGCGGAAACATAACACAAGATGTGGTGGATCTTTTTCACCTCGGCACTAAGGGAAACCAAATATCAGTATCAGTCGGAGGAGTCTGGGTTCAATTTGTGATCGACACTGGAGCAGATGAGGATGTCTTGAGCGAAACGGACTGGATCAAGACAAAACAAACTGGATTTGACGCATACTCTATTCGAAGAGGAAGCACAAAAGTATTCAAAGCATATGGCTCGAACACACCGTTGAAGATCCTAGGCGAAGTTGACTCGACTGTTGCGGTTGACGGGAAAACCATCGAAACTACGTTATACGTAATCCAGAGCGGCAATTGTTCACTTCTCTCGGGTGATACAGCAATAAAACTTGGATTGATCAAATTTTTGCGGACAGTTGACAAAGAAACATTTCCACATATTACAGGTAAGTAACAATTTAATTGAAACTTGAATAAACCAATTCTGAATTCCATTTATGCTCAGGCATTGTTGCAAATATAAAAATTGACAAAAAAGTTCCTCCAGTCCGCCAAAGCTTACGTCGCATACCATTTCCGCTTGAAGAAATGACTTTGACAAAACTTAAAAGCTTAGAAAAGCTAGACATTATCGAGCGCGTTAGTGAAGCATCAGAATGGGTTTCACCGATGCGGGTTAAGCAAAAAAGCTCTGGTGAGATCCAAATCATCGTTGACCTCCGGGAGGCCAACAAGGCCATAATAAGAGAAGTTCATCCGCTCCCAACACTAGAACAAATTACGAAAAAGATAGGTGGTAATCAATTATTCACTAAACTTGATGTTCGGCAAGCTTTCCATCAAGTTCTCCTTAGAGAAGATTGCCGCTACATCACCACATTTATTTCTCCCTTGGGTCTTTATCGTTATAAAAGGCTCATGTTTGGACTTTCTGCCGCCCCGGAACTATTCCAAAAAGTCATGGAAACTATTTTCGCTGATCTTCCTTGGCTTATAGTATTCATTGATGACATATTAATACCCGCCGAAAACGAATCTGAGCTACATGAACGGACGCTGATTGTATACAACCGGTTAAAACAGCACAATATTCTTTTGAACACCGACAAAATTGTCTCTTGTGTACCACAAATTGATTTCTTGGAATACCACATCTCCGCACAAGGAATCTCCATTTCACGTGATAAACTAGAAGCAATAGAAAAAAATGCAGCCCCCCAAAACTGCGGAGATGGTTCGAAGCTTCCTTGGTTTGGTAAACTTCGTTCACCGACACGTTCCAAATTTGGCAACCATTACCTATCCTTTGAACCAACTCACACGGAAAGGAGTTGTCTTCGATTGGAAACCTATTCATCAACAAGCTTTTAATCAAATTAAAACATTACTCATGAACAAGAACACCCTCGCCTATTATGACGTTAACGATGAAACCTTTTGTTATTGCCGACGGGAGCCCCGTGGGACTCGGAGCCGTATTAGTTCAAAAGGGAAAAGACAACGAAAATCGTATTTTATGTTACGCATCAAAAACTTTAACACCAACAGAACAAAAATATGCTCAAACTGAACGTGGAGCATTAGCGCTAGTTTGGGCATGTGAAAAGTTTCACTATTATCTTTACGGGAAATTCTTTCACCTAGTCACTGATCACAAGCCACTAACGGTGATTTTTGGAGACCGACTTAAACCATCCCCAAGAATTGAACGATGGAAGTTACGCTTGATGTCCTATGATTTCGAAGTTTTATACCGCCCTGGTAAAAACAATATTGCTGATCCTCTATCACGATTATGCCAATCTGTACCAAATAATAACCCGAGCTTCGACGAAGAATCTGAACGGATCATACGAATGTTTGCTAGCGATGTATGTCCAATAGCAATAACACTCGATGAAATAACGACTGCCACCGGTTCAGATGAAGAACTAAAGGAACTCATCAAATGGCTACCATACCCCGCTCGACGGTGGCCTAAAACCTTATCACGATATTCTAAACTGGCAAACTGTTTGACGACTGATGGAAATGTTTTGATGAAAGACCAGCGCATTGTAATCCCACGAATTCTCCAGAACCGAATTTTGCATCTGGCTCACGAACCTCATCTTGGAATTTCGGCAATGTAACGTCGATTATGATCAATGGTTTGGTGGACAAGAATGGACTCTATGGTGGAAAATTTCGTACAATCCTGTACAGGATGTGCACTTGTATCAATACCTGACACACTTCCGATAACAAGGACTGAGATGCCTGACAAACCGTGGGAAAAGATAGCAGCAGATTTCATGGAAATTCCAGGCGGTTATCATTTGCTCGTTATCACAGATTACTTTTCACGTTATGTCGAAGTTACTGTTCAAACATGTATGACAGCAAAAGTAACAATTACCAAGATGAGAGAAATTTTCGCAAGATTTGGATATCCATCTGAAATTGTTTGTGACAATGGTCAACCGGTTGTCTCGGCTGAATTTTCTCATTTTTGTACAACAAACGCAATCAATATTAAACACACTGTACCGTATGCCGCTTTTCAAAATGGATTAGTCGAAAGACAAAATCGAACGCTGTTGAAAACACTCAAGATAAGTTGTACCATGGGACGAAACTGGCGCAACGATTTACAAGATTTCCTCCACTCTTATCGAGCAACTCCTCATAGTATCACAAGACATTCGCCGTCAGAATTGCTTTTTGGATGGAACATTCGAGACAAATTACCAGGAAACTCTAAGCCAGTCGACATCTCTGAAGCAAGACATAATGATGAGAAATTCAAAGAAAAGGGTAGAGTGTATGCAAACTTGAAACGCAATGCGAAACCGAATAATATCGATGTAGGAGATTATGTGATTGTGAAAAATTTTATAAAAAAGAATAAATTAACAACAACGTTCAACTCAGATCAATACCTCGTGATACAACGTAAAGGTACACGTCTTCAACTAAAAAATATTAAAAGCGGAGTGATTTTTAATCGCCACGTCAATCATACCAAGCGGATTCTAAATGCAAACCCTATGCTCGCTATTGGGAGCGATTCGGGTAAGAAATACATTTATTCTATAGACATAAGTTTCGTTTCAGGAATATTTTCAGAAAACTATTTTACAATCCCCGGGGGTACGGTATCGATTCTACAAATCTGGCAGACTCATCTTATAACAATTGCAATCAAACAATGCAGCAGGCTTCAACAAACCAACCATCAATGACGGCTGAACAAACCGTACCAATCAAGGATGGCAAGCGCTCCGGAGGACCTCTTAGAGCTACCAGCAAGAGACCGAAACATTTACCCGTATACTTATCAGAATACAAACTTTAGCATAATAAAATTCATTTTCCATAAAACGTAAGGAGGGAATGTAGGATCTAAGCAACACTTGACTTATGTAGGTAACTAATTAAGAGCAGGCCAATAAATGATTCATTCAATACTTTACCTCAGACCCGAGTAGACGTCTCTACACATTTGCGAGCCGATCATCTCGAACAAGACGAGATCGACTTTGAGTTGAACTCTCGCAGTGTTGTCATCCCTCCCGAATCGGATCAATCATACACCAAAAGGCGTCGTCGTTTGCGTGGGCTGTTGGCCAGCGAGCTGCAGGCCTCTGATCCTGTGGTTCGCTCCTTCAAAGGAGATGTTGAAGTTGATTTGGGTATATGTCGTGGCAAGTTTGAGTCCATCAAGGAGGATTTGGGGTACAGGTGTCCGAATAAAGAGGTTTTTCGAAGCAGGTTGCTTCACTTGGGTGCTCGGCTCCAAATCGTAAAAAACTACGCCGTGGGAGAAGGCAATGAAGCATTTATTGATTTGTTGGACGATGTGGTAGCTCTCCACAGCTACCACTTCGCAAATAGTGCTCCGCCTCCTCTCACGGCCGTTGAAGAAGACACTGAGGATGATGATGAGGATTTGCAAACCCAACCTGCGGAAAGGAACGACAATATTCCGGTCCTGTATAGCAAACCCTCAACCGATGTTGTGGTAAATCAGGTGGCTGGGGAAGAAATTCTCGGTGTCTTATTTGAAATAAGGGCGGAAATTCAAAAGACGCAACAGCAGATTAAGGTCAACGAGTCCCGCAACTCAGCGAGAACGGATTCTCTCGAAGCTGCCATGAAAAACTCGGTACCGGTCTAGCGTCTATCAGCACGATTGCTTCTGAACTCCAAAACGTATCGTGAAGTTCAAGCACTTCACGATACGGTTTCTGAATTACAGGGCATGATTAAAAAAAACATTCCTAACGTAAACTTCAATAGTTTGCCGGTGGATACAGAGGATATTCACTTTAGAGAGAGTCCTGATCTGCCGGATTTGCCTGAGATTCAACAGCCAACGTTAGAAGGGTTGGGTATTTCAGAAGATTTGCGGAGACGTCTTTCGATTCCCGCACAGGACTTACGAATGCCGAAACAACCAAAGCTGTCTGCTCCTGGTATGGCGGATTATTCCAAGATTTTTGAAAAGCCCCAGCCGGCGTATCAGCCGCAAAATATTTTCCAGCCTTCCATCCCAGGCTTCGCAGTTCCGCGTCAGGCGGAGAGTACCAGATCGGTAGAAATTACCGGTTACTATCGTCGGCCCCAACGGGTGGCCGATTGGAACATTAAAAAATATGCTGGGAATGATGAAGGCACAGGGCTGAACGAATTCTTGGAAACAGTCCACCATTACGCAGAATCAGAACAGATTGCCGAAGCAGAATTGTTCAACTCGGCAATGCATTTGTTCACTGGGAACGCGCTAGCTTGGTTTCAAGCTATGCGATCCCAGAAACGGTTCTATAACTGGAACCATTTGGTGTGTGAGCTGAGGGCGAACTTTGTTCACCCGGAACTTGACGCCGCGCTAAAGATGAAGGCATCTCAGCGTCGCCAGTATCGGAATGAGACCTTCCAAGATTTCTATCTTGCGATGGAGAAGATCTTCCGTGCTATGTCCACACCACTGGGTCTTACTGACAAGCTTGACCTTCTTAAGCGGAACATGCGAACGGACTATAAACAAGTCCTCTTGTTCAAACCAGTGAACACATTGTCCGAGTTGATGCTCATCGGTAAAACAATAGATGCTTCAAAGACTCCCATTTACCAAAAAGTATTTGGGAGCTCCAAAGAAGTATCTGCTATTTCAAGTCAGCCTGTTTTCAATGGTTCTCCACAGAGCCAGCGGCAGCAGCAACAGAGTGCTAACGGAAAGGGGTACAAACCCAGGGTGTTCTATAAAAGAGATAGCCCTCCGGCCTCTCCCACACGAAACAAATCGCCACCACGTCGTTTCAACGACAATGGTGGTCAAATTCGAAGAGCTATTCGTGAGAAAACTGGAACAAGTCCTAGAATCCCTACGTCGCAAGACGGTGCAATGTGCCTGAGTGCCCTCGTGGACAAACACCGGCCACAACTGGGAGTTTGTTACAACTGTGGGGCAAAAGGCCACGATCACGAGAAGTGTTCGAAACCCAAGCAAGTATTTTGCATCGTATGTGGATTCAAAGGATTTGACGCCACCAATTGCCCTTATTGCTTGCAAAATGAGATCAGGTCCAACTAAAAGTGTTGAATGGCCAATCCCTCTTCAAAAATAATTTTCCCAAATCCCGAACTGTACCAATTCTTCGTAATACATCCTCATTTTCTCAATAAAATTTGTCCATTGGTACAACGAGACTGCTGTTTTTTCAGCCGTTAGGCAATTTTCAGTTTTGAGTAGGCATTTGATGGCTTGAACATTTTTCGACCACAAATGACCTGCAAATAAGACTCCAAGATTTTCCTGGGTCTGCTATACTCATCCAGCCAACGTGGAACTAAAGCATTATTTGTGCCTCGGATCCAATACATCGACTTCATGTGGTCGTTCACTTGGGAGCTTCCGAAGTACGATGGGTTCGAGGACACAAATCGCATTCATCTTCACGTTGGCAATCCTCTTCTTCCGTTTGGAGTCGAGTCCAACAGCAATCGGCTTCGAAAGCCTTGACAACGTTTAAGGCAAGGCAAAACATTTAGCCACTTGCCGCACAACAACACTCCCAGTGGGAGGAACACAAATCCCATTTCGATGGGAAACACCACAACATATATTTTATTCGGGCACTTGTACCCCAAAACCTCAAATATTCCGCGGTGGAAGACACAAAAAACACTGCTGCTTTTTAAAGCAGTTAAACATTTTCCCGTCGGGGTTAAAAATCTGCCCCTTACTACATACGCCGCAGTAGTCACTTTCTAGCTGTTAGCAAGGCAAGGCAAGAAAACACATACACAATCCTCTCGACGGGATGAACACCCATAAAACCCCACTTCGTCGGGGTAAAATCACCTTGAAACCCTCTCTTTGAGGGGTTAACATTTTTAAAAACACTTTCTTCCACCGTGGAAGGCCTTAAACACTTGCCCGATGATGGTCTCTATCCGCAGAAACCACCAGAATCCGCGATAAACGAATGATTATTACAATCACAGTCGCAACGATCGCGACGGGTCGGCTGGATTGTTTATGTTTACATTTACCAATCGCTTCAGCATCATTCGCATTCGGCGATGTCATAAAAACAATCATCTGTTGTTTTCTCACTTCTGTGAGTGTGCGAAGTGCGTTCAATGATTGTTTCGATCCATTCGGGTTGGTCATTTATGTTGCGCAAAAACACTAAGAAAAATCTTCCAGTTATATTCCAGCGCAATGATGGCAACATGTTAAATGTTTTCTAATTTATTTATTTATTTTATTTTTACTTCGTCGTTACTTGTCCGTTAGTATTAGGGAAATTCTGTTGATTCCTTTTGGAATCGATACGCAATTGACTAGTTGTCCCGTCAGGTCTAGCTCAATTGTTCTCATAATTGGGAACAGTTGATGCGAAAAGGCCATAAGTCTTGCGTCCCTATTGTCCGTTTATTTTGGTATTTTGTGTGGTTACGAATGATATGCGTGAATGAATGAGTGTAACTGAAAGAAAATGTTTGAATGTAAAGTATGAGTGTGTTGTGAAATTGCGGGGTTCGTTCAAATGTCTAGTGGATCGTGTGCAAGTGTACGGCCAGTGAGTGAGATGAGAGAGTGATACACTTTGAATGAATGTGGATGGAATCAGAACCCCAGCTGTTTAAGGAAGTATGAATACCGTAAGGACAGGAATACTGGACAGTCGCAAAAAAGTGAAATGATGGAAAATTTATAATGCCGCGACAACCGTTCCACTGCTATGTTGAACAATCCTTGACCGGAGGCTAGCAGAGTTTTAGGAATCCAGGATGGATCACGTGTCGAGAAAACTAATCGGGAAGATCTTAGCTCTTTTATTGCTACTCGAAAGTGTCAATGGTGGACTGATGTCGCCCAAGGGCGAGTCCCAGTCCTGGTCAGCAGACTATATTGGAAGAGACGATGTACCGATTTAAGATGTCTTTGTTCGGTCGTATACCTAATTGTGAAATTGTAATATATTTTGTTCAAAATTGTGGAAGCTGTCTTTTTTCGGTAGGTTAGGCAGATTTATTATTTTTCTTGTTTATTTTCCCCATATTTTTATTTATTCTATTTTAATTCGTTATTTATCATCATTGTTATCGGTGTTAGGTGTTAGAGTTAGTAAAAAAATGTTGCCATTTTTTTTCTCCTCGGTGTGGGCGAGATTGTAACCTGCGAGTTACAATTAACCCGTTTCGTTTAGTCTTGTCGCTGAGTGTATTTTGGGTAGTTTGGTGTCGTTTTAACTGGCTACCCATTATGCTTTTGTTTTATTTTGATATGGCAACATACACCACCACTGTGGATTGTGAATATTTTAATTTGTTTGTTTTTGAATTAAATTTTGTTCACATTGTTTTGTATAGGGTTTTGTTTTGTTGAATTTAAATTATAGTGCTTGTTTAAATAAGTTTTTAAATAAAGTTAGCGCCAGAGCTCCTCCCGTAGGCCTAAAAGCGGCGCTCAAACATAAGCAGCATAACAGCCGAGCACGGTGGCAGGAGCGATGGCGATGATTTGTTTTGGGCTGGTCGATGACGTGAAAAGAGGAGAGTTACGAACCGCGAAGACGATCGCACGCGTTTTGACAACCCGCTAGTTTTGACTCGGAGTTTTGGTGCCGGATATCCATCCGTGGTGCGCGTTTAGCTGGCTAACTAAGTCCCAGCATAGTCGGGAGTGGAAAAGTGGTTCCCCCGAGAAGTGCCGGTTCGGGAACGAAGAAAAGTGCTGTGTTAGTGCAGTGCATTAGGTGTAGGATCGCCGCCATACTAGGCAGCCCATCGTAACGGAGTGTCTCGCTTCCCAGCGGTAAAGTCAAAGATCCCCAAAACACCCGCCGTTCTCACTGTGGGGCTCAGTCAATAGAGTTCCTCGCCCTCACAGTTAACAGCCAAAGAGAGCGAAGACAGGTGCGTACAAAGGGGCGTACCACCTGTAGTAGTGAACTGCGGTCACTACTTGGACCGTCTACGGCGAATAGGCAGGTTCGGTGATTTTACACCAGCGTCGCTAGGGGGGATCCGACAAAAGAGCTTGCTCTTCCCCCTAGCTAAAAGTAAAGGACGGCTGCCGTGGCAGTCTGTAAAGCCCGAGAGTGAGAAAGTGAAGAAGGAGAAGAAGAAGAAGAAGGAAGAGCGAAGAAGAAGAAGAACCGAAGAAGAAAGGACGGAAGAAGAAAGCGAGAGACCAGTTTGCCTGCTGCTGCTGTATTGCTGTCGACGAAGGGGCCCCCAACGAGAGCAGTGAGTCGACCAGTGCCGTAGCGAGGGGGAGCAAGAGGTCAGAATAGAATATAAGGTTTTTAATTTGGAATATTTCTTCTTTTTGCTCATTTTGTCCATCCGAAATTCGAAGGGAAGTGGGAGTACCCTGCTCTAGGCCGCCCTGCCGGGGTGAATTGTATGAGGGGAAGCTCAGGGCTTTCAAAATCCAATCCAAATCCAATCCAAATCCAATCCAAATCCAATCCAAATCCATTCCAAATCCAAATAAAATCCAATCCAAATCCAAATACAATCCGAATCCAATCCAAATCCAATCAAAATCCAATTTAAATCCAATTCAAATCTAATCCAAATCCAATCCAAAACCAATCAAACCAAATACAAATCCAATCCGAATCCAATCAAAATCTAAATCCAAATCCAATCCAAATCCGATCCAAATCCAGTCCAAATCTAATCCAAATCCAAACCAAATAGAAATCCAAACCGAATCCAATCAAAATCTCAATCCAAATCCAATCCAAATCCGATCCAAATCCAATCAAAACACAACCCAAATACAATCCAAATCCGATCCAATCTAATCCCAATCCAATCCAAATAAAAAATAATCCAAATCAAATCCAATCCAAAACCTAATCCAATCCAAATCCATTACAAAACAAATTCAAAATCGATCCAGATCCAATCCAAACCCAATCCAAATCCAATCCAATCCAAATCCAATTTAAATCCAATCTATATCCAATCCAAATCCAATTCAAAATCCAGTTCAAAATCCAAATCCAATCCAAATCCAATCCAAATCCAATCCAAATCCAAATCCAATCCAAATCCAATCCAAACCCAATCCAAATCCAATCCAAATCCAATCCAAATCCAATCCAAATCCAATCCAAATCCAATCCAAATCCAATCCAAATCCAATCCAAATCCAATCCAAATAAAATCCCATCCAAATCCAATGCAAGTCCGATCCAAATCCAATCCAAATACAATCTGAAACCAATTTCAATCAAATACAAATTCAATCAAAATCCAATCCAAATCCAATTCAAATCCAATACAATTTCAAGCCAAATCCAAATCCAATTCAAATTCAATCCAAATCAAATACAAATCCAATCCAAATCCGATCCAAATCCAGTCCAAATCTAATCCAAATCCAAACCAAATAGAAATCCCAACCGAATCCAATCAAAATCTCAATCCAAATCCAATCCAAATCCTATCCAAATCCAATCAAAACACAACCCAAATACAATCCAAATCCGATCCAATCTAATCCCAATCCAATCCAAATAAAAAATAATCCAAATCAAATCCAATCCAAAACCTAATCCAATCCAACTCCATTACAAAACAAATTCAAAATCGATCCAGATCCAATCCAAACCCAATCCAAATCCAATCCAATCCAAATCCAATTTAAATCCAATCTATATCCAATCCAAATCCAATTCAAAATCCAGTTCAAAATCCAAATCCAATCCAAATCCAATCCAAATCCAAATCCAATCCAAATCCAATCCAAACCCAATTCAAATCCAATCCAAATCCAATCCAAATTCAATCCAAATCCATTCCAAATAAAATCCCATCCAAATCCAATGCAAGTCCGATCCAAATCCAATCCAAATACAATCTGAAACCAATTTCAATCAAATCCAAATTCAATCAAAATCCAATCCAAATCCAATTCAAATCCAATACAAGTTCAAGCCAAATCCAAATCCAATTCAAATTCAATCCAAATCAAATACAAATCCAATCCAAATCCAATCCAAATCCAATCCAAATCCAATCCAAATCCAATTAAAATCCAAACCAAATCCAAATTCAATCCGAATCCAATCAAAATCTAAATCCAAATCCAATCCAGATCCAATCCATATCCAATCCAAACCCATTCCAATTAAAATCCCATCCAAATCCAATCCAAATCCAATCCAGATCCAATCCAAATCCATTCCAAATAAAATCCCATCCAAATCCAATGCAAATCCGATCCAAATCCAATCCAAATACAATCTGAAACCAATTTCAATCCAATCCAAATTCAATCAAAATCCAATCCAAATCCAATTCAAATCCAATTCAAATCCAATACAAGTTCAAGCCAAATCCAAATCCAATTCAAATTCAATCCAAATCAAATACAAATCCAAATCCAATCCAAGTCCAAACCACATCCAATCCAAATCCACTCCAAATTCAAATCCAATCCCAATCCAATCCAAATCAAATCCAAATCCAATCCAAATCCGATCCAAATCCAATCCAAATTCAATCCAAATACAATCCGAATCCAATTTCAATAAAATCCAAATCCAATTCAAATCCCATCAAAGTCTAATCAAAATCCAATCCAAATCCAATCCAAATCCAATCCAAATCCACTCCAAATTCAAATCCAATCCCAATCCAATCCAAATCAAATCCAAATCCAATCCAAATCCAATCCAAACCCAATCCAAATCCAATCCAAATCCAATCCAAATCCAATCCAAATCCAATCCAAATCCAATCCAGATCCAATCCAAATCCAATCCAAATCCATTCCAAATAAAATCCCATCCAAATCCAATGCAAATCCGATCCAAATCCAATCCAAATACAATCTGAAACCAATTTCAATCAAATCCAAATTCAATCAAAATCCAATCCAAATCCAATTCAAATCCAATACAAGTTCAAGCCAAATCCAAATCCAATTCAAATTCAATCCAAATCAAATACAAATCCAATCCAAATCCAATCCAAATCCAATCCAAATCCAATCCAAATCCAATTCAAATCCAATCCAAATTCAAATCCAAATACAAATCCAAATCCAATCCAAATCCAAATCCAATCCAAATCCAATCCAAATCCAACCCAAATCCAATCCAAATCCATTCCAAATCCAAATAAAATCCAAATCCAATGCAAATCCGATCCAAATCCAAATACAATCCGAATCCAATTCCAATCCAATCCAAATCCAATTCAAATCAAATTTAAATCTAATCCAAATACAATCCGAATCCAATTCCAATCCAAATTCAATCCTGTCAAAATCCAATACAAATTTAATCAATCTGTAATCAAAATAAAATTCTAATCTGATCCATTTCAAATCCAAATTCTACGCAAAGGTAATCCATAACCGTATCCAATCCAAATGCAATTCAAATTTAATCTAAATCCAACCCGAATCCATTTTTAATCCATTAAAAATCCTATTTCAATCTATCAAATTCCATTGAAGTCACAATCAATGCAAAATTTAATCCAAATGCAATCGAAAGTAAAACTTATTCCAATATAAATCTAATATTGATTCGAATTTGTTTCAAATCAATTCCAAGTCTAGTTCGTAACTATACATTACAATACAATGTTTAAACATTTTCCAAATCCAGATAGATTTCTCGTCTCGTTAAATTTGCGCCTTGAACTTCTCAAACCACGTTGTAGGTACACAGCTTCCAATCAGTCGATCGTTTCAACATCGTAAATGTCTTGCAATTCCAGCCTATTTATGCCGTTTTTGTTTTCCATGCATGTCGACGTCGAGGCGTGCAGCTTACCAATCGATTTAGTAGCAGCTGACAAAACAAAGCTCGAATTAGCGCCGATAACAAAATTGGCTGAACAATGTCTGGAATTCGATTCGAACTGAAAAGATGCAGCCACGTATTGCGAGTCGTGCATTTGGGCACGTATCGAAGTGACCTCGGCGGAACCGACAGCAACCAAATACGTAAAACCAGTCTGACAGGTTGTTGATTTCGGCAGGGGGCTGTGCATTACATTACAATAATGGATCGAAAGAGCGGCGATGGTGTAAACAAACATAAACATCGTCCGTCAGACTCGGATGCATCCGGGTTGGCCATGACCGATGCACTGAACTCATTTTGTGGAAGTTTCCATCGAATTGTGAAACATCTTTTAAATCCTAATAGGTATATTTTATGTATTAATGCGCAAATTGTTTAATTTTTTTTATCAAATCGGAAGGTTTGGAATCTAATTTCAACATTCAAACAAATAGTTACCTGCAACACCATTCTTGCATAAATGTTCGGGCTTTTCATAAATTATCACTTTATATATTATGACCTTATCTCCTGAATACATCAAAATGTATTTTCTCCTCATAAATTTGTTGTTATCATAGGTTTCTTTGAACTTCTGAAACGGACTCATCAAAACTAGTTAACAAATTTATCCCAAATTAGCGTCCAGCAAATGCACATCGCAAACCGTAATTAATTCACGCCCCACATCACATCTCTTCTGCGAATCACAACAACAACTCGGGCAGAGGGATAGGACCAAGATCTTAAGCAAACGGCGTCCGCGCTCGGTCTTGCAGCTTGGAAGCTATTAAAGCTAATTCAGTTTGTAGCAACGCCGACCGGAGATAAGAAGGATACCCCACTTTTGTTGGTTGTCGACTGGCGTAATTTACACTACAGGACAAGACAATGCGGAGGCGGGGGATGTGGAAGAGCGAAGCGGTTGACCCTTTTTCCCCGCGATGGAGCCCGGGAAAAGTTGAGCTCTTTTATCTTGATTGCATTACAATATTACATTAACATCCGTCTACGCGAGGCTTTGTTGCTTGGTACGACTGACACGCAGTCGTACTTTTTTCACAAATAATTATCAGAGGGAAATTATGATTGTTGGTATTTTTTTACAATAGAAAATTTTATAGGAAATAATATTAACATATGATTTATATATCAAAAGTTTGATCTCTTATAAATTTAAACAAATTTGTAGAAATTACTAGAACTTAAAAACCGATCAGATTAGATGACCTTTTGGTTGGACAGCTTTCTATAATTTAACTTTCTGTAATGCTGATCAATTCTTTAGATCATAACGCTTCGACAAACGTATTGCAGTTAGTTGCACCGTCTGTGGGGTGCACGCAACCATGAAAGGGTTAAAAGGGTTACTAAAATCTGGCAAACTAAAGCAAAAACGAAAAGCGAACAGCGAGTAAAAAATGATGAGCACAGTACGCGCGTGAATGCCTCATGGAGGCAAAACATGACTAATTAATTTGTACCTTTAACTTTTTCGCGCGATTTCGGCTCGACGCTGACGGTGCTCTTGATTCAATTTTAATGAAACATGACAACCCGCGACGACGGTTGGTATTATGAATTTTTTTCCGCGTTTTAAATGAAGCCATTGTATGGGAAACAACTTTTTCAATTAGTCGAAGTAAACAACAGATAAATGACGACAAAAAAAGGAAGCCCCCCAGTAGTACGAACTAATAAACCGGGTGGGATTCTTGCTCGGCATCATAAACATCTGATGGGTAGCCTTATGGGTCTTCAGGGTGAAATGAAAAATAAACGCAATCAGCACTTAAATATTTGCATGCTGTGCGTCTTTTTTTCTTCAGCGATTGAAACGTATACAAAAGGTGAAAAAATACTTGAGTGAATGAAATCGAACTATTCTACGCTCGCAGATGGATACAAATGTAACCATGCATTTCCTTAATTAACCTTTCCGTCCCCAACGTCTGTTTTTAAGGTCTGAAGGAAGTTCTCTCGTGGTAGAGCGCTATTTTCGTACTAAAATGTCTATAACTCGGAATTGGGAACGAATTTCGCTTATCCCAACTGACCATCTCTTTGAAATTTATCAAGGAATGTTCCTACAAAATTTCATGGACCTACTATTTCCTAAATTTGAATTAAGCTCTAAATACTGAACTATTGTACAACTGAAATTTTCGTTTCTCAGTACATCTCTCCGATGATTTGAGGCACAAAGGAACCGAATTTCACAAAACCCAACTGACAAAAGTTTAGAATTTTTCCAACGATCATTTTGATGTAATAAAAAGTATATGTCTTCGCAATAAATTTTGTAGGAAGCTCTTTTTGCTTCAACCAAGTTTTTTAAATTCCATACAAAAGTTACCATTTCGGGAGAGCAGCCAACAGCATATTTTCTTGTGGCGTACGGAAGGAAAGGAGCGATGAAACCGGTAGAAAGTCCGTCAACTTTGTATCTAGCGTGGCACTAGAACAAAGCGTATTCCTATTTGTGAACACGAGGATACCAAATATATATAAGTTCCTCCGGGAATTCCTCCGGAAGTTCCTCCGGGAATTCCTCCGGAAGTTCATCCGGGAATTCCTCCGGGAATTCCTCCGGAAGTTCCTCCGGGAATTCCTCCGGAAGTTCCTCCGGAAGTTCCTCCAGGAATTCCTCCGGAAGTTCCTCCAGGAATTCCTCCGGAAGTTCCTCCAGGAATTCCTCCGGAAGTTCCTCCAGGAATTCCTCCGGAAGCTCCTCCCGGAACTCCTCGGGAAGCTTCTCCAGGAATTCCTTGGAAGTTCCTCCAGGAACTATCCGGAAGTTCCTTCAGGAATTCCTCTGGAAGTTACTTCAGGAATTCCTCTGGAAGTTTCTCCAGGAATTCCTCCGGAAGTTCCCCCAGGAATTCCTCCGAAGTTCCTCCAGAATTCCTCCAGGAAGTTCCTCCGGAAGTTCCTCCAGGAATTCCTCCGGAAGTTCCTCCAGGAATTCCTCCGGAAGTTCCTCCAGAATTCCTTCCGAGGAAGTTCCTCCGAGAATTCCTCCGGAAGTTCCTCCAGGAATTCCTCCGGAAGTTCCTCAGGAATTCCTCCGGAAGTTCCTCCGGGAATTCCTCCGGAAGTTCCTCCGGGAATTCCTCCGGAAGTTCCTCCGGGAATTCCTCCCGGAGGAACTGCCGGAGGAATTCCCGGAGAATTCCTGGGGGAACTTCCGGAGGAATTCCCGGAGGAACTTCCGGAGGAATTCCCGGAGGAACTTCCGGAGGAATTCCCGGAGGAATTCCCGGAGAAACTTCCGGAGGAATTCCCGGAGGAACTTCCGGAGGAATTCCCGGAGGAACTTCCGGAGGAATTCCCGGAGGAACTTCCGAGGAATTCCTGGAGGAACTTCTGGAGGAACTTCCGGAGGAATTCCCGGAGGAACTTCGGAGGAACTTCCGGAGGAATTCCCAGGAACTTCCGGAGGAACTTCGGAGGAACTTCCGGAGGAATTCCCGGAGGAACTTCGGAGGAATTCCCGGAGGAACTTCCGGAGGAATTCCGGAGGAACTTCCGGAGGAATTCTGGAGGAACTTCCGGAGGAATTCCGGAGGAACTTCCGGAGGAATTCCCGGAGGAACTTCCGGAGGAATTCGGAGGAACTTCCGGAGGAATTCCCGGAGGAACTTCCGGAGGAATTCCGGAGGAACTTCGGAGGAATTCCCGGAGGAACTTCGGAGGAATTCCCGGAGGAACTTCGGAGGAACTTCCGGAGGAACTTCGGAGGAATTCGGAGGAACTTCCGGAGGAACTTCCAAAGGAACTTCCGGAGGAACCTCCGGAGGAACTTCCGGAGGAATTCCAGGGGGAACTTCGGGAGGAACTTCCGGAGGAACTTCCGGAGGAGCTTCCGTAGGAGTTCCTGGAGGAACTTCCGGAGGAATTCCGGAGGAACTTCCGGAGGAATTCCCGGAGGAACTTCCGGAGGAATTCCCGGAGGAACTTCCGGAGGAATTCGGAGGAACTTCCGGAGGAATTCCGGAGGAACTTCGGAGGAATTCCCGGAGGAACTTCCGGAGGAATTCCGGAGGAACTTCCGGAGGAATTCCGGAGGAACTTCCGGAGGAATTCCGGAGGAACTTCGGAGGAATTCCCGGAGGAACTTCCGGAGGAATTCCCGGAGGAACTTCCGGAGGAATTCCGGAGGAATTCGGAGGAACTTCGGAGGAATTCCGGAGGAACTTCCGGAGGAATTCCGGAGGAACTTCCGGAGGAATTCCGGAGGAACTTCGGAGGAATTCCGGAGGAACTTCGGAGGAATTCGGAGGAACTTCCGGAGGAATTCCCGGAGGAACTTCCGGAGGAATTCCGGAGGAACTTCCGGAGGAATTCCGGAGGAACTTCCAGAGGAATTTCCGAAGGAACTTCCTGAGGAACTTCCGAAGGGACTTCCAGAGGAACTTCCGGAGGAACTTCCTGAGGAATTCCCGGAGGAACTTCCGGAGGAACTTCCGGAGGAACTTCCTGAGGAATTCCTGGAGGAACCTCCGGAGCAATTCCCGGAGGAACTTCCGGAGGAATTCCTGGAGGAACCTCCGGAGCAATTCCCGGAGGAACTTCCGAAGGGACTTCCGGAGGAACTTCCTGAGGAATTCCCGGAGGAACTTCCTGAGGTATTCCTGGAGGAACCTCCGGAGGAATTCCCGGAGGTACTCCCGGAGGAGCTTCCGGAGAAATTCCCGGAGGAATTCCTGGAGGAATTTCCCGAGAAATTCCCGGAGGAACTTCCAGAGGAATTCCCGGAGGAACTTCCGGAGGAATTCCCGGAGGAAGTTCCGGAGGAATTCCCGGAGGAATTCCCGGAGTAACTTCCGAATTCCTGGAGCAACTTGCGGACGAATTCTTGAAGGAACTTCTGAACGAATTCCTGGAGGAACTTCCGGAGGAATTCCTGGAGGAACTTCCAGCGGAATTGATGGAGGAACTTCCGGAGGAATTCCCGGAGGAACTTCCAGAGGAATTCCCGGAGGAACTTCCGGAGGAATTCCCGGAGGAGCTTCCGGAGGAATTCCCGGAGGAACTTCCGGAGGAATTCCCGGAGGAACTTCCGGAGGAATTCCCGGAGGAACTTCCGGAGGAATTCCCGGAGGAACTTCCGGAGGAATTCCCGGAGGAACTTCCGGAGGAATTCCCGGAGGAACTTCCGGAGGAACTTCTGGAGGAGCTTCCGGAGGAACTTTCAGAGGAATTCCCGGAGGAACTTCCGGAGGAATTCCCGGATGAACTTCCGGAGGAATTCCCGGAGGAACTTCCGGAGGAATTCCCGGAGTAACTTCCGAATTCCTGGAGCAACTTGCGGACGAATTCTTGAAGGAACTTCTGAACGAATTCCTGGAGGAACTTCCGAACGAATTCCTGGAGGAACTTCCGAAGGCGTTGGAACTTGCGAACGAATTCCTGGAGGAACTTCCGAACGAATTCTTGAAGGAACTTCTGAACGAATTCCTGGAGGAACTTCCGAATGAATTCCTGGAGGAACTCCTGAAGAAATTCCTGGAGGAACTTCCGAAGGAATGCCTGTAGTAACTTCCGAAGGAATTCCTATAGGAACTGCCAAAGTTATTCCTGTAGGAACTTCCGAAGGAATTCCTGGAGAAACTTCCGAACGAATTCCTGGAGGAACTTCCGGAGGAATTTCTGGAGGAACTTCTGAAGGAATTCCTGGAGGAACTTCCGAAGACAATTCCTGGAGGAACTTCCGAAGACAATTCCTGGAGGAACTTCCGAAGACAATTCCTGGAGAAACTTCCGAAGACAATTCCTGGAGGAACTTCCGAAGGAATTGCTGGAGGAACTTCCCTACGAACTCCTGGAGGAACTTCCGAAGGAATTCCCGGAGGAACTTACTTTATTTTTCTTCTTAGTCTTATCTATCTTTTTTGTCTTGTTTGTCTTACTTGTCTCATTTGTCTTATTTGTCTTACTTACATCAGCACCACTGTTATCATCCAAATCCTTTCCAAAGCTTGTGTGGAAACCTTGTACAAAAATCCTCTCGCGATATTTTCTAATGTTGTTCTAGAAACGGCTCATGTTTTCATTTTTCAAAACCAGCTGGAGTTTGTTTATTTTGATTTTCTCATTACGTGATTGGTCGGCGCTGCTGCTGTTCTCTCGCCGAACCGCTGCATGACTGATAAATTTCTTCCCCATTGTTGCCAATTCCTTTTGTTCTCCTCTTACGGCAAATTCTCAAGCAATTCTCGCTTAACTTTTCAAAAGGACCTAAGTAACATTTTATTCATGAATTAATTTGAATAGCGCAATCAGCCCTATGCTAAGAGCTCATGTTTAGCGTAGCCAACACCAACACCAACGCCGAGCAACGTACGTCAAATCTAAAAAAGCTTAACATCATAAAACATCCAAATTCAGCTTTCTTCAATATTCAACTTTAATCGGGAATATTATTTAAATATGACTAATGAGTTTAATTGATTCAAAACTTATCTACATGATCAATTTTGATTTTACTTACATGGAGAACAACAATTTGTCTTTTATTCCACCGCGAAAAGCTTGAGCAGAATTTGAAATTAAATCCTGCTCTTTTATGGTTGTGGATATTTTCAAGTATCAAGCTACAATCATTGGTGTTGTTGACGATTGTTGACATCTCATGCAACTGACAGCGGTCTATCTGCACACTGTGCCCGGGACATGGTGGCTATTTTTAGGCTAATGGAGTTAGATAGGGATGTCTATAGCCTGAGCGCAATCAACAGAACAACGTGAAAGCTATTGATTTGTAGTATTCAAATTAATTCTTGAAAAAAATGTTACTTAGGTCCTTTTGAAAAGTTAAGCGAGAATTGTAAACTGCATAATGATGAAATAATTTTGGCGACACTGACAGCGTCATTCTGGCGGGCTGAATTGGGCAATTTTCTCTCTCAGAGAGTGCTACCACGTGCTTTTTTAACGGAAAACCCTTCCCTCAGACCTTAAGGGCTTTCAAAAATATAACTGCTGTAAAAATCGCATTTCTTGACCGATTTTTTTCGCAACAAGTTGCATTCCATCCGGATGGATCCCAATTTTCTATTTATACCTGTTTCGAGGCTATCCACAGTACGGTTCCAGAATTATTTTAGATTCCGTTGGAGTCACTTTTCCCCTGAATAAGTGGACATTTACGATTTTAAGTCAAAACAGGTCGTGCGACACCTCAAACTTCATGATTTCACAAAGCAATGATGAGAATGATATTTTTGGGATTCCTGGTCAACTCGGACTCAATCTGGCCACATCGGTCACAATCCGGGGTCCTACGGAATGGCCATTGTCTAAATTGATCCAAAATAGGTCGTGCGACACCTCAAACTTCATGATTTTACAAAGCAATGATGGAAATGGTGCAAGGGCGTAGCCAAAGGGGGCAGGTTGGGGAAAAACAACTCGAAAAATTTCGGGCTCAAGAATTCTCCTTGAAATCCTTCTAGAAGCTCTCCTGGGAACTTCTAAATTCCTACGGAAAGTTATCCACAAATTCCTATGAAAATCGTTCGAAAATCTTTCTCATGTAATTGAAATTTCTCCTTATCTAGAAACCCCTAACTAAATTAGTTTTTTAGGAAATTCATGACG